>NC_134037.1:33782954-34444873 GCF_965140245.1 Athene noctua | reverse complement strand
AAATATACAGGTACAACTAAATTAAAAGGCAAAAAACCCCCCTTGAGTCTTGCTCTAAACCTAGAACGTTGAAGCAAAAAGCAAAAGATAATGATTATGCATTTTTTTTAAATGAAGCAGGGATGGAGCTTATTTTCTTGGGAATAAAAGGACAAAAATTAAATAGCTGCTTGAACAGTAACTTCAAACTCTGAGTCAGTTTTCAAGTGAGTCACAATCTGAAATTGCTTGCAACCATTCTGGAGATGATACTGTAATTTTTCAGTCACTTTGTCGTCTGGATATTCATAGTAATCTATTGATATATTAAAGAAAAATTGTCCTAGAGACCTTGAAATAGATAAACATAAGTTATCACTACTGGTAAACAGTAACTACAGTGAATAAGATAGCACTTTTAGCGAAGGGAAGATGGCTAATTTAAAAGGAGGAAAGAGATTCTGTCTTTCTCCCCTCTGACAAAAGAAATGCATGTTTCTAGTGACTTTAGCTGTGATATATCTGTGCCTCCATCTTGTTAGGCTCTCTAAATGCAGCCCCACTGAGGCCACTGCAACGCCATGAGAATAGCAGATCATCTGGCTTCCCTGGACCCCACTGAGTGGCTCAGTAAACTCAGTGTCCTGTTGCTTTTCAAAACACTACCCACAAGACTAAGAGAAAGACCAATCCTGAAATACAGCATGAATCAGAAATGTTCTGTGGACTAAGAAACAGAACAGGCTTTTTTAATAATAAAAGGTATCTGGTGCCCTCATGAGTTTACTACCACCATTTTTAGTTGTACTTAACAGACCAATACCAGCTATATTTCCCCAAATCATGCAACGTTTATGGTGGAAGGCACGTTTGGCAGACATCTGGCCCCAACCCTGCTCAAAGCAAGGCCAGTATTAAGTCAGGATATCCAGGAAAATTTGAGTATCTCCAAGGGGAAAGAGATCACTGATTCTCTGGGTAACTTGTTACAATGTTTGACCACCCTTGTTCTGCAGACTCTCCTTCATTTGCTGCAACTTCTGCCCATTGCCCTGCCTGTTTTCCTCAGAACCATTAAGCTCAGAAAGTGATTCTGACGAGTGCAGAATGCCTATCCCTCTTCTTAAACTGATATCAGCACTGAATTTCAGGGGCTGGCCTTTAAATCATGGCTTTCAATTGTTGGAAAACATGACTTACTTTCCAGGGGTTCCCTCTCTACACTGGACTCCTCTGGTTCATCAAATCGACCTACTGGTAACTTCGGTTTCTTAAGTGACTGTTTAGCAGGTTCAGATCTTCCTCCTGTCTTAGAGCTGGTGCTCCTCAGAGAGCTGCAAAGCAGTGACGACCCTATCAAACAAATAGACACGTGTAGCATAAACGTGAGACTTCAATACTGAGTAGCTCCATGACTGTTCAGAGCAACGCTGAAAACCCCTCACTTCAGAAATGAGGGAGCAGAAGACAGGAAAAGAAACTCCACATATTAGCTTAACATTCAACTCACGAACACCTATGGAATCGGCACAGATAATTATTTTTGGCCCTAGAAACATACGCAGGCAAAAACTGTGTTAGTTGTATAACTCAGTTCACATAAACAATGTTATTTTAAACTGCTTGAACTTATCTTCACTGTTATCTCCTTATATTTTCGCTTCTAAATAGTAATTATAAAACAGACCAGTACATTCTGTTTTCCTGGAGAAGTCCTAACCTCCCCCAGGAAGCCTGATGATTTCCAGGTCTTGGCTCATTTCCAGCAGCTTTTGAGCCAGAAAAAGCTTCTGCTTTTCCAAAGGAAAGTTTTAAAAAATAAAACGTTGTTCCCTGTTCCCTTAGTAACAGGTTTTCCAGAATGCTGGTAGAGAATAGCTGGGCTTCCCTTATGATGGTAAAATAATTCAGCTGGTAGCCAAAAGCAGGACAAACTTTGAGCACATTTAAGTTCAATTATGTAACTGCATGCAAATGCTTTAAATAAAAGCATAAACTTTTTTTCCTTTAAAGTCCTACTAACATTTGTTAATGTAAATGTAGGAGAAAACCTATTAATATCCATACCTAAAGTTCTTTCAAGTAGTATAAAAAGAGGTGCATAGATATGTCATAAATAATTCAAGAGTCATAAACAAGTCTAAAATTACGTATGAAGATCTCTCAAAAGGACTGATATTTCTGCATTTGGTTAAAAAGCCAAATGTCCGCAGTGAGCATAACTACCCTCTAAAAATATTTTAGCTATGGATACGTGCCTAAAGCATCTCTGTCTTAAGAAGGAAGATTCAAACATAAATCTTCCCTGTACCAGTGTGGGTGCAAAGTACTTGAAAGAACTACTATTCTACCTTGTTGGAGAGATCGTATCAGGAAGCCTTCTCAAGCAGTGTGGATTTGACTCACCTATATATATACACACCAACCGACAATCCACCTGTATTCCCAGAATTAGCATATTCATTCATCTT
This sequence comes from Athene noctua, assembly GCF_965140245.1. NCBI lineage: Eukaryota > Metazoa > Chordata > Aves > Strigiformes > Strigidae > Athene > Athene noctua. Next base: position 34,442,423 of record NC_134037.1, on the reverse strand, counting down.
AAAATACCACAGCCCTAAGATTAAACCCTACAGTCACATGAACTGTATTGTGCCTGCCAACTGTTGTCAAAACCCCAAAAGGAGTAATTTTTTTCTTTTCAAGCATGACATGATGGACTATCAACAGTGAAGAATCCAATACTTCTGCAAACACTGGATCTTTCTACTCCTGTGGAGCATCCTGTCATTGTTCAGTAAGCTGAAAGAGAACCTAGCTAGAAAACTAAATTAAAACTGATATTCTATCCAAAGTTCAAATAAATCAGACTGAGGTACTAATATGAAATTGATTATCTCAGTCAGGAAAGAAGAGGCAAAATCCATTTTCCTATCTGCAGTACTTGATACTGTTGACCAGAATACATTCCTCTTGACACAGAGATTCATGCAGTGGGAGCTGGGCACTCATTGGGATGCCTGGGGGCTAGGACGACCAGCCAAATCTTGCCATGAACCTAAGGGCCAAAGAGACCCTAGGAGGACCCACAAACATCTAACAACATTTTTTCCCACCTCTTCTATATACCATACCAGTCTGTTTCAGGAATATTGTATTAACAGCGTCACAGAAATCTCAACTTTTGATGGAGAAGGAAGCCGCCTGACCTATAGCCCTACAGAACAGCCTGAACTGAGCATGTGAGACATTCACTGTTACAAAGGCTACTTTATTTATCCTCCAGCCTAGGTTTCTCCATGAACAAGTCATCTGAACGTCCTCATACGAAGGGCACAGACCAATAACTTCCAAGGACACAGTAAGTTCCCTCCAGCTAGTCTACAAATATTAAACCACGGCTTAATATTTTACTACCGCTGAAAGGTTCGCAGAAACGTCTGGGAAAGCATATCTCCGGCACGGATAGTGAGGCCTGACAGCAGTAGGTTTACAATACAGGGGAGAAAAACATCTAGAGGGGGGGAAAAAAAAAAAAAAAAAAGGCAGGAAATCGGTAGATAAATGGGGGAGGGCAAAAGCTGTGGCACCCCACCACCCACAGCCGCGGGCTGACGAAGCGGGGGGTCACACAGCGGGTCGCGCACTGCCCCCATCGCCCGCCGCCATCTTAGGCACCCTTCAGCACCCCCAGCCCCGGCCGGTAACCGTCCCTCTCTCCCTCGCTCGTATCTCCCTTCCGTGAGGACGGGGAGGAGAACCTGGGGAGCCCCTCGGCGACAAAGCCAAGCCCCTCCCGCCTTCCACCCGCCTCTTACTCGCTGCTCTCGGCGCGTCGCGTAGCAGCCGCAGAGCCATGGCCGCCCCGGGCTAGGGGGGGGGGGGGGGGGGGGGCGGGCTGAGGCGCAGCCCCCACCGCGCATGCGCGAACGCCGGGGGCGGGCGGGCAGGGGCGGGGCTCGCGCGGCGTCGGAGACGCCGCGCGAGCCCCGCCCCCGTCCGCCCGCCCCAGAGGAAGAGGCGGGAAAGGCGGTTCCAGTCAGGGCGGTGGGTTCGGGCAGTCCCTCTCCCTCCTGCCTTAAAACCGTCCCGTTCTGTCACGAAGGGAGGCGTTAACGAAGTAAATCTCCTTGATAAATGAACAGCAGCAACGGCCCGTTGAGTTTAACGCGCTACGTCTGGCAATGCCCAGACCCCGAAAGTTCCCACTGCCTTATGTGTGACATGTTCTCGATCAGCTTTTTTGGTTAACTGTACGTTAAGAGGCTGAAAACAGTGGGAAACCCTCTTTATTCTAACAGCAAGATGCTGGGCCTCTAGGTCAGAGAGGATAAAGACGAATAGTGGGGGATCATGCAGAAAAAAAAAAAAAACCCTCTTCTACCCAAAAGCAGCAAGAAGAAAAAAAAAAAACCCAGCAGATACCAAATTCGAGAACTTACTATGCCTGTGCTCAATACAGTAAATACAATCATGAAATCCTTAAAATTACTCATACCAAGCTGTCTGCATATACCAAGTAAGAATAAGCTCTCTTCCTAAACTGCTTAATCCATGAAAAACCACTCGTGTGCAATCTCAAATGGTAAGGATGAAATAGCAATGTCAGATTAATTAGAAACTGCTCTTTCACCTAAAAATAAACTGAGGTCTTGAAAACCTTTTTTTCTGCTCTTCATTTATTGTACTGTTGTAAAAATGTAAAACTCACTTTTAACTCCTACATTACATATTTCTAGATGTTGTGGCTGAGGAGGTAATAAATCTGAACATTAGTAAATACAAATGTAACACATGCCACAGGAATTTTCTGCTTTGTGATTAAATGCAATGGTTTTTTGTTTTCCTCCCTCTGTTTACTGATCATTTATCTCTTACACTGCAGCTTGCCTTGTGAGGAAGACTCAAATGATACAGTATTTTGCTTTGCTATTCTAAAAAGCAGGGAATAAAATATGTGGAGCTAGCACAAACTCTGCAGCAGGTCAGTGCAGATGAGTTGAATGTAAGGTGGTTATGGGGGTTGTCTGCGAAGTACCACAACTAGCACTGCCCCAGGCAGCCAGCATGTGGATTCTGTCTGAACGCCTCCTCTTCCTCTCTGACCGCGTCAAGAATCTTGGTTATCTGAACACCACTCCTGGTCACCTGGTCAGGGCTGTGCAAATAAGACTGGCTTGGAATGAAGGGTGTTCTGTGGTTACAATGTCAATTTTCCATCAAGATGAAATCTCTTGGCTCTGCTGCAAAGCCTGGTGATTTCCACAGTAGAACATGAGCACTTTTCCCAAATTAGTAGCAATTTCTAGATCCATTAAGATCAGAAAGCTTAATTTTTGATGGAAGATTCAAACAGAAGCCAAGGATTTAATTTATATACACTATGTGCAAACAAAAGTTCAGATATGATCTCATTTTATAAAGTGACGTCCTAATATCACTGAGAGCTTTGTGAAGTAAGAGTAGCAGCCTACTACCTTCTTCAGAGAACAAGAGACTGGCAGCTTTCTAAAGGAATGTTAACACCTTAATTTTTCTCTCTCATTCTGGAAGCAGCATAATTGTCTTTCAAGCAGCTGTAGGATACCTGCATAAGAAAGAGGTCACTGTCATTGCAGGGGGATGAAGCCCTGATTCAAACAGAAGAGGGGTGACATGGAGCACTTTATAGCTGCTGCATCAGATGACACTGAATTATGTATGTAAGAGTCCGTATTTCCATCTAGTAAACAGAAAGCAGAAATATGCTGGAGTAGGAGGAGTATGCCATGCAACACATGCACAGTTGTCCAAAACATCCAAGATTGTTATGTGTTGTTCTGAGAACAACTGCAAGTGTACCATACAGTCTGTAAGTGCACATATGACCTTCATATGCTTCAAGGACATGCTGGGGTCATCCTGCCACTCACTATGGCACATTCCTTTGGGACTTTGAGATGTCAAACAGCTCCCACAAAAGCTACAGTACTGTGAGGGCTACCAGACCACATATGAACTGCACTGGCCAATACAAATTAGGGAAGATAAAATGAATTTAATGTTCTCTTAATTTGCCCTGTTCCTCGATGAATTTAGATGCAAATATTACATGATTTTCTGAACCATCTGTCTTCCTCAAAGAACAAACCAAATTCAAGCCTCCTTCAATGGATGGAATCTACTATTAAAAAAAAAAAAAATTAAAAAAAAAAAAAAAAGGTGGCTATTCCTGCCAGGATACCTCTGCTTTGCTAATCACAAAAGCATGCTTTACACTTCCCGATTTCCAGAGAGATACAGCAAGACAGACATTTTTCAACAGTGACATCTGTATATTTATGTACTAAGACTAGTTAAACTTCATTGTGAATCAAGGAAAATTTTGTAAATTTAGCTCCCTAAACTGATATTCAAAATTTAGTCACTAGCCGACTACTATAACACTGTTAAATAAAAGACAGTTGAGATGTCAGAACATAATTTAAGTATTCAGAACTTAGTAGCACCATCACACTAAAAAATTATTAATAAAAGGAGACATTGTTATAGTGGGAATGTATTTAAGGTCTCTTTGTGCCATAAGGACTTGTCTAACACAACTCTTGTAAAATCCTCTTTTAAGTGTCTACATTGCCAAACTCTGGATGCTCATTTGAGAATCTTGTAAGCTATATATAAAAAAAAACCAAATTACAAAGACTATATTATACAACAAACAATATCAAATGCAAAATCACTTCATTATAAACTATTATTGCTATATTCATTTCAAATAATATGAACTTATTAATTATATACCAAAAAGCCTCCCCAGAATTTTGGTAATTAGCAGAACATTTCAGTTTCTTTAATTGCTTCCATTAGAGTCATTTGTTCATTTTATTAACACCAGATGCAATAACACAATGCTAAAAATAAACATGCATTATACAACAAATTTGTATTTTTCAAAAAATGTTCATTACAATTAGTGAATGCACATGTAACTCTCTCTCCCCCCCCCCCTTTAGTGAATTACTGTTTGAAACAGAGAAAAGGGAAGGAAGGTGAAACCAAACTTAATGCTATTCAGCACCAGTAGAAAGTCAATAGACCTTTAACATTCCTGTATATCAAAAACATTTTATCTGTATCACTAAACAGGTAAAGTTTACAATATTGTCCCATTTGAAGATGTAATGATTTATATTTACAATACTTTGTAGTCAATAAAACATTTTAACAATATTTAAAAATTGCTTAAATTCATAAAAGTATTGCAGAAATTTATAACATTTACTTATTTTACGTACATACAAGGAAGTCCATGTAAAACTGTCCATGTTCATCTGAAAAACTGACAGAATAAGGAGCAAATTTAATAGTTTGCAAAACCCCAATTATTTGAAGGCAGCTATCATTAAACATTCAAAAATCCTTAGTTGCCATTTGCTTCTGAAAACTAAAGTTCCAGTAATAAAATTGAGTATGTAAACTAACATGTTTTTGAGATCAGTAGAAAATATATTCCCACAGGCATAACATATTTAACAATGATGATAACGACTTTGTAGAAAACTGTTGAACTGTAGTGATATCTGAACAGACAACTAGGTAATGGTCTTTGCAAGACCCACAGATATAGTCATTTTCAAATATCCAGTATTTTAGCAGCTCATTGTGTTTCCAGTTAAATTTCCTACAGTGCTAAAATACGACAACTGAACGTGTAAGACCTTATTAGAATTTTAAAATCCAATTTATTTTGGCATCAAAAGCCAAAATCTAGCCAAGTAACACTGACTTCTGCAGTCTAAGAGCCAATAATAAACCAACCAAAAGTACGCACTGTGTTTTAATCTCCAAATAACTAGGTACCCAAAATTAAGAAAAGGTAATAGAAAAGTAAAAAGAACAAAATAAAAAAATATTGCACAGCCACATTACCTAGAAAGTAAAGTTGATGTTAAAAAGCCCTAAGTGTGGATGATATAAATTATCTTCCATATAAAAAGTATAAATATCTCTTAAAATACAGCTACAGCTATACTTTAATACCACACATTATTCGATTCATCTGTTAATGAGGTAATAACCGAGTCTCTTACAATGCTTTTCTCTACTGAAAATATTTTAGGGCAGCAACAAGAAAGAATTTTTCTAAAAATATTTCTGAATCAAGAACAGCAATGTGTGCAGCTCTCCCTATGAGAGAATCTGCTGTATTGGGTAATGCATTAATTACATTATATCGAACCAAATTACATTCCTTATTTTGAAGAACTGGCAGAAGCAGGTTCTGGATCATTTCAGCATAAATTGGTCCTGTAGAGGAAAAGAAAAGTTGTACTGTGTGAATCACCAGAAACAAATACAGTTCTTTGACGATGAACTTAAAATGAATACATTCCAGAATAAGAGAGGTAATGATATGTGTTATGCTATCGTTGAGACAGAATATACAGGAAGTTTAATTTCCCCAGAAACGTTGGAAAAATAATTTTAAGCTATGCATTTTAGTATAAGTACATTTATAGTGAGAATGTGCTCCTCAGTATAAATGTATTTCACTGTATAAAAGGTATTTATTTGTCAATATATAAAGCTAGAACGCAATTGTGCTAGGATGTCTCAACAGTAAATACGCGACCAGCCATCACTGAAAATGGGAAGACTATCTTTTCTTTCAGTGCTAGTATTAAGTCTTAGCACAATGCAGCCCACATGCTTGATGCTACAACTTGGAAGTCCTCAAAAATCAAAGCTATTTGTCCTCCCTATTCATGGAGTAACAGCTGTGTTCATCCCACCTAACTTTCAGCAGAATCTAAAAGCTAGGAATTTATTCAGTCTCATCTCCTCCTGCATATCACAGAATCATCAAAGTTGGAAAAGACCTTAAAGATCGTCTAGTCCAACCATTAACCATGTAACAGAACAGGACAGATCCAGAAAGCAATTCAGCTCCCACATGAATTTTTCTCTCCATTACTACAAAGCCCAGAGCATCCAAACAAATAATAGAGGTGCCTCAGTTAAGGACCCAAAATTAAATGGGATGAATCTGAGACCTATGAAGTTTAATCTGAGTGGTCTGCTTATCTTGCAGGATATTTATTACCTGATTGTTTATCCTTTAAAGCTGTTTTACACATCTCAATGCGAGCGGAGTGATAAGGAACATAACGATCCTGCAGAGATCCTACTAACACAATGTTTCTGAAATAATGAAGACCTACAGGAAAAGAGAAAAAAGGTATCTATTATAACAAATCCCTTGACAATTACTACAGAATAATTAAACATTTTACAACTGAAATTTAGCACCAATTTATTACAAGATCTTGCACTAAAAAGGCAGAAAAATCAATTACAATAGGTAGAGCTACAGAATAATAACATAGCGGGTAGCGATTTTCCCTCTGTGCATACTGTAATACATACGGGCATGACCCAATTGTCATGCTTCCCACACACACAATAGAGTATGGTTCAAACTTTCATCCTGCTTCTCAGGAATGAAGTGGTTGGTTTCTGGCTGACAGAAAAGAGTAAAGCCTCCGCATTGCTTAAAGAAACCTAAGGACAGATGGTGCCTTGTCTTCACTGATGATTCAGTGAACAGTGTAACTACCTCAGGATTAATGCCTAGCACCAACAAGTACACGACATAGCCCATCTAGTGCAGGTGCCTCTACTAGGCACTACTTTGGACAGCTCGAGCACAGGTGTGGGGGTCCACCCAACACAACTTTGCAAACATAGTTAAAACTTTCTAATTAAACCCAGACTTCCCACTTCTTGGACAAGCACTCTAATAGTAAAATAATGCAGAGGTAGGAACCCCCAATAATAGTGGAGTTACAGTCCTTTAAGACATTTAATGGTTATGTTTTCTCTAAAAAGCTTCAGCAGATTTCTGGTGCTGCCCATCTGCTTTAGGCCAAATACAATGGAGCATTTTAGGAAAATAGGCTGCCTTTGCCTTAGAACAGACCCTTATGAATACCACAGCCATCTACAGTTAAATACAAAGGCAACTGTTTGGTAAAACCAGAAAATGTTCAAACAGTTTAGGCGTATGCAAAGGTAAACTATACTGAAAAGCAGACCGAATGGCTCTCTGGGAATCTCCTAAGTGTTAGGTGCTTACATTTTATCATTTGTAGATTTGATCCAACTCTATTTGCACCGGTGCTAATGAGTTTTGCACTGGTGCAATTAGCCTGATTTTTTTATTTCCAGAGAATAATGGTCAGACGCTGTAAACTATTAGTTCTTAATTTAAAAAATGTAGTCCATTCTAAGAATTATAAAGCCACTGCAAATGAAGTAATACTTCACAGTTGCTTCTTGGAATCTGCAGCAAACATTTTCTGTGTCAACCTCTACAAATCAAACTTTTCTTTCATAAAAAAAAGACATCTGATTGTGTAGGAAAAAGAAATTATTCACTATCTGCTTTTCAGAAGCTATACTGCTAGGACAAAGCTCTGGATTCTAATTTTCTAGTGAGATTGAATATATACTAAGTATTAATACATATCTGTTCCTAAAGTCATTAATGAAGTCCAAAGTGAAAAATCTTTCATTTTTTTCAGAGGTTATTTCCTTATTTTCAATATTTTGCACACTCCATGTGATGAGCACTACATCTCCAAACCAAGTCAGTTATAGAAACAATGCTGAAAAACTTTAGCATGGAAAAAAGTAAATGTATCATCCCAGATTTCACAGAAGAATGAAAAAAAAATAATTCGGTAGATCTATAGAAACATACAGAAAATGCATCCAAACTAGATCCTGGTTCCACTCCTCTTCAAACAGGAAATCTGTTTGTTTGTTTGTTTTAACTTGTGGCCACTGAAAAACAGAACTGTCTCAAAAGATCATCTAAATCACTGGAGTCTTATTTGACATCTGATGCAAAATGACTGCAGCAAATCTTACACGAAGATGCAGATGCGAGTCCCAAAACTTTGTACTGAGTTGAAAAGAACGCATTTGGAATAAATCAAGGATAGGAATTCTCTGCAGGCTAATCTACAATAGTTTTGTAAATTCCTTGGGAGTCTATCTATCTTGTATTAAGTTTTTTTGATACGCACTTTCCTTGGATAAATATCCATTAGAATTCATGTAGAAGATACAAAGAAGTGGACTGCCTAGATCTTTTAATCAACGTGAAGAAGGAAGATATATCCTGGGGAATCTTTAGAGGAACATCAGTCTACATCAATCAAGATTTAAATAGAATTTCTTCATCCTCACATGCAATATAATACAAACAAAAACATCCCCACACACAAAAAAAAAAAGACTTAGGACATCACAGTCTAATAAATTAGGCAGCCCCTTTCGGTCACAGTGATTCATTTTTATGCTTTATATTCTGGTTCATAAAAATAATCTCTCAGTCTTCATTTTAAGCAATACATATTAGGAACCTTTCAATACAAAGAAGTGTTTATGGGAATTCTTCAGTAGGAGCAAAGGCTGCATATAGGGCATTTCATAAGCATTAGTATTATTGTTTAACTATTCTTGGGTGTTTTTTCTTTGGACGGCTCTTTGCACCTATATTGAAGAAAAAAGGCCAAGTCTTACATCTTGAAGTTGTTTACTCAGACATGGTTCATGTGATGTACACAGACTACACATGACTATACAGATGGGAAGAGAGGAGTCAAAATGGTGTATATAAATGTACAGAGCCTAGTAACCCCTTGGATTTATACAACATGAGGTAACTCAAACCAAGGCAGTCCAAGAAGGCTGGACACACTTCAAGAGAGAAGTCTTAAAGGCACAGGAGCAGGCTGCTCCCGTGTGCTGAAAAACAAGCAGGTGGGGAAGGAGACTGGCCTGGCTAAACAGGGACCTTTGGCTGGATCTTAAGAACAAAAGGAAAATCTATGACCTTTTGAAGAGGGGGCAGGTCTCTCACGAAGACTATAAGGACATAGTGAAGTTATGCAGGGAGAACATTAGGAGAGCCAAAGCACAGCTAGAGCTCAACTTGGCTACAGCTGTTAAGGATAATAAAAAATGTTTCTATGAATTCATTAACAGCAAAAGGAGGATTAGGGAAAATCTCCCTCCTTTATTGGATGCAGAGGGAAATATGGTAACAAAGGCTGAGGAAAAGGCTGAGGTGCTCAACGCCTACTTTGCATCAGTCTTTAGCAGTGGAACTGGCTGTTCCCTGGACACCCAGCCTCAGGAGCTGGGAGATGGGGAGGGGAAGCAGACTGAGGTCAGCACAGTTGAAGAGGAGGTGGTCAGAGACCTGCTGCACCACTTGCATGCACACAAGTCTGTGGGACTGGATGGGTTACACCCGAGGGTGCTGAGGGAGTTGGCAGATGTGCTCGCCAAGCTGCTGTCCATGATTTACCTGAAGCCATGGCTAACTGGGGAGGGCCCATTGGACTGGAGGGTGGCAAATGTGACACCCACCTACAAGAAAGGCCAAAAAAATGACAGGTCTATAGTTTCCTGGATCAAGTCTGACCTCGGTGCCAGGGAAGGTCATGGAGCAGGTCATCTCGAGTGCCATTAGAAGTCATATAATGGACAAACAGGGGATCAGGCCCAGTCAGCATGGGTTTATGAAAGGCAGGCCCTGCCTGACAAACCTGATCTCCTTCTATGACAAGAAGACCTGACTATTGGACGAGGGAAAAGCTGTGGATGCTGTCTACCTGGATTTTTGAAAAGCATTCGACACAGTTCCCCATAGAATTCTCGTAGAAAAACTGGCTGCTCATGGCCTGGATGAGGGAACGGTCTGCTGGGTCAAGCCCTGGCTGGATGGACGGTCCCAGAGAGTGGTGGTCAGTGGAGCTAAATCCAGCTGGTGGCCGGTCACAAGTGGTGATCCTCAGGGCTCGGTGTTGGGACCATTTCTGTTCAACATCTTTATTGATGATCTTGATAAGGACATAGAGTGTATCATCAGTAAGTTCACAGATGACACCAAGTTAAGCAGGAGTGTTGATCTGCAGGAGGATGGGGAGTCTCTACAGAGAGACTTGGATAGATTGGATCCGTGGGCCAACATTAACGGGATGAGCTTCAACAAGGCCAAGTGCCAGGTCCTGCACTTGGGCCACAACAACCCCCTGCATGGCTACAGGCTTGGGGAGGTGTGGCTGGAGAGCTGTCTGGAAGAGAAGGATCTGGGGGTTCTAACTGACAAGCAGCTGAACATGAGCCAGCAGTGTGCCCAGGTGGCCAAGAAAGCCAACGGCATCCTGGCTTGTATCAGCCATAGTGTGACCAGCAGAAGTAGGGAGGTGACAGTCCCCCTGTACTCTGCACTGATGAGGCCACACCTGGAGTATTGTGTCCAGTTTTGGGCACCTCAATACGAGAGAGATATCGAGGTGCTGGAGCGAGTGCAGAGGAGGGCAATGAAGCTGGTGAAGGGCCTGGAGAACAGATCCTATGAGGAGAGATTGAAGGAGTTGGGACTGGTCAGTTTGAGGAGGAGAAGGCTGAGGGGAGACCTCATCACTCTCTACAACTACCTGAAAGGAGACTGTAGAGAGGTTGGTGCTGGTCTCTTCTCACAGGTGATTAGTGACAGAACAAGAGGGAACGGCTTTAAACTGCAACAGGGGAAGTTCAGACTGGATGTTAGGAAAAAATTTTTCACAGAAGGAGTGGTCAGACAATGGAATAGGCTGCCCAGGGAGGTGGTGGAGTCACCATCCCTGGATGTGTTTAAGGGTCGTTTAGATGAGATGTTGGGGGATATGGTGTAGGGGAGAACTTTGCAGAGTAGGACTGATGGTTGGACTCGATGATCCCAAGGGTCTTTTCCAACCTGAATGATTCTGTGATTCTGTCATTTGTGAATGAGAAGGAAGTGCATGGTGTTCAACAGCATCCTTTCTGCTCTCCAAGCAGGCTATGGGACTACTCAGGACACAGGCATAGAATGATATATGTGTGGAAGTGTACAGTGCTAAACTGTATCTAAATCAAGGATACTTTTGGACAAAGAAGCAACGTATCACAATCTTTCATTCATGTACCAGTAAAAACTGGCTCACCAGTCATCTTTACATGTTGCTCTTTCACTTACTTCCTAGACTTAAAGTAATATACTTCAATTAAATTAAAAATTCAAGAATAAATTGTGAGCAATACAGCTCAGTTAATTCCTATGACCCATATCTTTATTTTCCCACACCACATATAATACAAGATCAGTCACACATACTGTAAGTGTTAAAAAAAAAAATCCCTTGTTTAAAATTATTCTAAGTTATGAATTAACCATTTTTTCTTGTGCAACAAAATTTTCAGCCACTGAATTAATAAACCAACCCCAAAATCTAATTAGGCCAACATTTCTAGTTAGGCAAAAAATGCTGGAAGATTAAAAGCTATTTCTATTGGAACAAAATACATTTGAACTCATGACATCACATCATTTACTCAACAGTTCACACATTTTTGCAGAATACTGTAAAAAACACTGAGGTTGTCATTAACTAGAAAGTAGTGACTAAATTTTTCAATAGGATTTGAGATAGCTTAGAAAAGAATAATCCAAGTGAAAGATCACTGCTGAAATAACAAGCTTCACCCCATATAACAGAATATTCCTTTCGGTAGCAACAAACTTTTAATTGGCTTTCCAAATTTTTATGATAATCCTTATCACTTAATGGAACTTCAAACTTGAATTTAAGTACATATAGAGAGCGCAATTTCTATCCTTTAACCATCGTGCCATTCATGTCCATCAGTGAATTCTGAATAATAGCATTAGTCATTAATGAATTAATGGTATCTATAAATTCATGAACAACCTTTCCAAATAATATGTCAAGTGAGGAAAAAAATTAATCTGGAACAGCAGGTATAGAGACCTAGTAACTCATAACTAACTGCAATCAGAGAAATAAATTTTTGTATCTGTTCAGACACCAGAATCAGATGCTAAGTCTGTCCTCAAGCTATAGCCAACATGCAGCTAGGCAATGGGAGATGGAGCCACTGGTACAATGGGCTGCTGATATTCTCTGAGACTTGTATGACAAAAAGGAAGACAATATTCCATATCACTGCCCTTTAATTAAAAACAAAGCTTCAATTACTTGCAATGGACAATATTCCCTGTGGATACCACAGAATTCTTGAGCATAATCAAATCTAAATTACTTACAATAAGAAGAGAAAAGTACAAGAATCTGATTCCATTAAGTAAGCTGCCATTTCCTTAGGAATATACTAATCACAGAATCCTAGAAGAGTAATTTATGTTGAAAGGGACCTTTGGAGATCATATGATCCTACCCACTTGCTCAAAGCAGGGCCAACTTTGACATTAGATCAGGTAGCTCAGGGTCACATCTGGTTGCTTTGACATTAAGAAAATGTCTCAGTCTTGCTCCGGTACAATACTCCCAACGTGTTCTACAATTCTGTCCATTTATTATACATACTTGTTTGGAAATAGGCATCTGGAAGCTTTGCAATAAATGCAGTCTGAATATACGGACTTCAAAAATTATGCCCTGGAAGGCAGCCATCATTCACAGTTTGTCTTCCACACTGCTTTGTGAAGTTAACACATCACACACACAGCTAGAATTGCGCCCCAAAAATTCAAGCACTGAGATCCTAAATCAACTGAGGTCTCAGATTAAGATGCCACAAAACAGATGAAAGGAAGCTCAGACTTTCGGCTGCAGTCCCACAAGATGGCTGATTAGGGAGCTAGATTTACATCAACTTAAGAGTGAATGTCAGCTCAAAATCTGACTTGAAGATTTTACTTTAAACAAATTGGCTCCGGATGCTATACAACCTATCAGACTCTTCCAACATTGCTGGAACAGAGCTACTGAGGGCTAGGAAGTCCCTCCTCTTAGCAGAGCTGATTAGGTTAGCCTCCATGCCATGTTACCAATATTCTGTTCTAGTCTCAGCCTCATCACGAGTTATAAACAGGCACTCTCTCAACAGAAGAGCTGAAATGCTTTTTCACTCCACAAAGCTAAATAGCACCAAGTAAGCTAAGCTGACATCTGGTACATAATAGACATCTCCAGGAAGATAACACATCAACTATGCTTATTTGCTGCTGATCTGTTGTTAACATGGACAGAAATGAAAACCAAAACACGCCTTTTCCTCCTTTCAGAGATTAGAAAAATGCTTATTTTTAAAGAGGGGAGATAAGGCAGTAAACAATCACACTAGAATTCCGCTAATCAAGACCTGTGGAAGTATCAAGACATATAAATCTAAGCCTACCTATGTAAGCACAAAAACATCCTGGAAGAGATTATGCCATACAGTCACATTTGTGAACTTTGTGGCATAAGACGAACAAAACTGTAGAGCACACCCGTTGGTATTAAGAATCCCTCATCCATCATAATGCCCATTTTCAGGACAGCTTACTTTGGACTAGCTCTAGTCTGGTCCTTTGGATGCAGTGTGCGTTGGCTGCTAAAGCTGATTCATTGTGTTACGGAGTAAACAGTCATCATGAAGAGATTTGCTTCTGAATGCATTCCTGAGTGCTATTGTGAGCATATTCTGCGGCAGAGAAATGGGACTTAAAAAAAAGTTCAGAACTAAAGCTGAGGTCAAAAAACTTGCAGGTCCAAAGTTTGTTGCAGGAAGCACTCCCACCAGTGAGCAAACAATTCATAACTGGGACAGAAAATAGCATTCTGAGGTTTGCTTTACAGAAGTCAGTCTCAGCAGGCCACGCTTCTGACACACATTGTTATTCATTATAGGAAAACATGTTCTGTCCAAAGTTTTGGAGTCAGTCTACTCACCAAGTCCTTAATACCAACGGATCAATTGCAATTTATAATCAAATCAGGATCTACTTCCAGGTTCTTCAATTAATGTTGTTTCAGATGACTGACAAGCTCATGTTTCTGCAGGTAACGACCAACTAATGAACTAGACTCTTTGTTTTTAATACTTGTACTGACCGGTGTATTGGCATTCTATACAAGGTATTCACACACAAAAGTCTTGTCTGAAACCAAACTAAAGCCAAATGTTACATGTCACTGACATTTTTCTTAGACCATAAGAACATGAAAACCAGCCTACATATAAATGAAACCATTGTCTCCGAACCCATCAAAAAATGACCATCTGAAGTACGATGAACAGGAAAGTGCAGACTCGTTGAGTGGCAATGGCTACAAATCAATAATTTACAGTGTATTTTCTTGGACTCCCTGGAGTTTGTTTATTTTTATGAAAAATTTAAATAAAGAAAGAAACAGAATATTCCAATTGGACAGGGAAAAAAAAAAAAAGAGCTTCTCTTGTTTATCTTGCATTAAAAAAAGTGGAATTAGAAAAGCTGAGAAAAGTGCATGGGACAGTGCTCAAGTTACACTTGAAAGCATCTTCAGTTCCACTGAAGCTACTGCTTTCTGCTTCCACAGATGAAAATTACAATGTGCTCCAACTAGAATCAATTATGTATCTGAATATACTGATCAAATGCATATCCTTCCTTGATCTCTTAAAAGAAAAAAAACCTTCTGATTATTATTATTATTTTGGTGATGTGCCAAAAAAGTTGCAATTTTATAAGCTAGTTAATTTTTACATTTGATGTTAGAAACTAAACATGAAGGTGCAGTTATCACTTGTACAAAATACTGAAGCATAACCAATAGATTAAGTGGAAGCAGAAAACAAGCTGTGCAAATTCCAGAACTTGTCACTGAATCCCCTACATGGTGCTATGCTGCACAACTCATTCACACATTGATTTCAAATAACACTTAACTCATTCCTTTAAGAACAGGTCTGCATAATCACCATTTTGCAAGTTGTACGGCAAATGGCAACTGTTCAGTTACAAAAAGTACTAATTTTCACTAAGTGGAATGACCACACTAATGTCTAAAAGCCAAGCAGTTAGAAAATAGATGACTATGTATTTTTGATTTTTGTGTCTAAAAAAAATGTTCTTATCAAGTTAACTTAAAACAAATAAACTCTTATTTTTTGTTGAATCCACAGTACTACAACATGAAACACTATTTACACATCATGCAGAAATTTTCATGTGTTTTTTCATCTGTGCAACTACAGTTGTGTTTGTATTGAACACGTATAAATCCCTCAACTGCCAATATATAGTGACCAGTTGAAGTAACTTAAAATTCAAGAACTAACATAAACTTTAACTGTCTTCATTTTGAATAAATAATCCTATAGTCTTTTGTTCCTTATAAGCAAATAAGGTCAGATTTTGCTCCTTATCAGCAATTAGCAATGATGGTAACTGTAAGAGACAAAATCAATCTAACATACTAGAATTTTGAGTAGTCAAGCCCAGAAAGAAAGCAACTAGATTTTTTTAAAAACAACAATCCAATCAGAAATGGCAAATATTTAAGTCTCAATTTCTTCCCACTACCTGCTATTGTTCTCAGACATATTTATTTTCATAGAGTAACCTATTAGATGGCCTGAAAAGTTATTTTGTTTTCATAATTCTTAAGCTTGAATATAATATAAAAGTGGGCTTTTTAAGGTTGCTTTAACAAGATAACTTTTTAAGGTCACTCTTCCTGCTTTAACAAACTTGACAGCAGGGCAATGAAGAGTTGTACCGGACTTTTTAAAAAAACATTCTACAACTGCAACACTCCATTAAGTGCATAAAGGCAAAACTAGTTGACAGACAAACCACATACAATGCTATAGAAAAAGAGAGGCTTCGAAAAGCAAACACTTAGTTAACCATCATCATTACTTGTAATTTGCTGTAATTTATTCAAATAATCATTTCAAAAGGCATTTACAATTTTAGGAATCAGTTCCTATTTGTATCACCAGAAACAGATAAAGACAATTGTTAAAATAAGTTATCTGTCATTCTGCCTTGACAAATTAATTGCAAATGAAACTGAAATGTTCCCAGAGTTATGAGAGCTAACTGTATCTTTAATACCAGACCTGAGGAAATTCTGCAGACAAACTCTTAACTAGATATACTTCTGAAAGAGGAATGCAATGGACACATTATATCTAAATCACAGATAATTATGTTTTGGTGAACATGTTCATTTTTAATTTAAGGATACTAACAACACTAATGGTAACAACAACTTTGTAATGCAAGTTTTTTCATTTAGATGAATCACTATTCCAGTGATTCATTATATATAATATATATTATATGTATTATTTATATTTTATATATAATATATATAATATATATTACTTAATTTACACCAAGTTTTCTGGTAAATAAAAAACTTGAGTTGATACCAGCAATTTTTAAAACAAATAAAAAATAATCAGATCACAACTAAAAACAAGCATCTACTGCTTGAGTATGAACCATATATACATCACGATTTTGGCTTTTATCTCAGAACTGGGTAACTGTAATTCACTCCTATCAAAGGATGAAATACAATAGACAAATAGCAGCAGAATAACAACTGTAACTGTTAGGAAAACCTATTTGTTTCTTACTGGCTGCTTTAGAAAAATCCCATCAAGAGATTTTTACAGTAAAGGAAAACTAAGGTAGAGAACTTAAAGAAACTGAAAAGAGTTCTGAGTAACTACACCTTCAGCAAGTAATGACAGACTTACACTGCACAAATGAAGAGTTGCATGATATAGATGAGAGGGACTTATTAATGGTATATTTATCATTTTTCAGTTTCATTTTTCAGTTGTAAAGGTTATTTTAAAGTCTTAAACTATTGTTAGATGAGCATTCTGCATATGCTCAGAAGACTCACAACTCTTTTTGCCATGACACATACAAAACCTGTTTCTCCTGATAGAATATTTTGTAAGCCCTCAGCATTAAAACTCTTTCCAGAACAGATTATTTTCAGAGAAAGCGTCCAAAAATTTAGGGAGTGGAAGAGAAGCTAACTGGTGCTACTTCTGACTATGAGATCAAAGAGCCTGAGATGATGTCCACCCATGAAGTCCAACAAGGCCCCAGAATTTGGAGGAAAAAAGCAAGATTGGTAAAAAAGTTTGTCATTCCTAGAAGTGTTGCTGTGATAGAAGCAGCACTGAAAAGGAGTTATCAGAAATGTGTTCATGCTTCCAGAATATCTGGTGCTAACTGGTGCTGCTCCAGGATTCAAAACGGAGAGCAGATATGAGCAAAGATCTCTTGTTTCTGCACAGCGCTAAGCATCAGTACTTAATGGAGCTTCTTTTAAAGGGTGGAAGAGGAGATACTCAACTGTACTTTCACCACCGATGACTGATAGAAAGTAGGAACTTCATGCATTTCGGGGTTAAGCAACAAGATGATATGCCTAAAAGCTATGTTTTCTAGCAAATTTGAGACCTAGAGCCACAAATCACCATACAACAGTGTGGCTGAGACCTAGACCCTCAAAACATCACCTGCTGGATCCACAGCCAGTTTTAGGGATGATCTAGAAACCAACTAGACCACAGCAGAGTTGAAATATTAGCAAGTTTTGTCACCTTAAGGATTTTCCCAGCTGTAAAACCAGCATCTGAAGAAGACACCACATTAAAAAGCAACAGAAGTTTCTGCATCTTAGACTCCTATTTTTCTGTAGGATTAGAAGAATCCACAGAAGTTGCAAAATTAGGGCTATACTTCTCAATGCTGTTGTCAATCTCTTGCATGTAGCTTGGGATAAAGTGGTTTCTAGAAACACTTATGTTCAGAATCCCAGTATAGAACAGTATGCAAATTCTCTGTATAGAAAATCTGAAGAGAAACTGTACAGTTAGGGGAATCCCAAACTCCTCTCATCTGGTGTTTGTGAGTCAAACACAGCCAATACTGTATGCCCACCGAATGAACAAAGACATGGCACGACAGAAGCATGCCTTGTACAGATATCAACAGTTAAAACGGACACCAACACCTACAGTGTACATACATTATGCTAACTCACCCCTCAAAGGAAAACTTTCTTCATTCTCTTTCAGGGAAGCTTAAAGCTTGTTTTCTTTTCTACTTAAATAAAATTACCAAACTTTCACATCTCTTTCTCCTTCTCCCCCAACCTTTCCTTCTCCCTCACACCAAGCTCACTGAAGGACCTGCAAACAAGATGGTGTATGAGGCTGCAGCCCAAGATACAGCTCCTTCCATATCTTCATTAAGAAGGTAGAAAAAAGAAACTGAGCTCTAAGACTTTTAGGGTCCTTCTACAGTTTATGGGGAGTAGAGTCTGAAACGCATGTCATGACTCTTAATGCTATCCAGGTCTTTCAAAAAGCCTGTCAGATAGAGGTCTGTCATAAGAAAACATGTTTCTAAAATAGACAGCTATACTCAAATAACAGTGTCTCTAGTCATGTTGAGAGACATATACATAAAAACAAAGAATACAAAATACTTTAAAGCCAACTGATTAATTAACCTGATTATTTCTGTAACACAGGTCCCACAGTCTTACTCAGAAGCTCATAACTTCTGTTTAGGATCAAATATTTATTTTCAAGAGACTGCAAAGCTACACTGAGCGCTCTTCAGTTGATGGTGGTCTAGTTGTTCCAATAACTTTTAATTTTGCAGTTCATCTTTAAATATCTGTTCAGCCTTAAATATCATGTTATCAACAAAAAAATCACTTTGTAATAGTAGATGTTGAACAAAAGGGGGAAGAAAATACCAAGTTTTTCTAAAATAAGTTTTTGATCAGCATTCATATCTTATCCATGCTTTTTCTTCTTGCTCATTACTCCTTTCTGCTTCTTCCAAGTCCTGTTAAGTATTATATTTGAACATCACAAGAGCTAGATGTCTGTCTTTTCCTGCCCTTATATTTGCTCATGTCTTTGTACCACTTTTTTCTCAACAAAATTTCAGACATGACAACCTACAAATATTTTGATGGAGAAATGTGCCCAGATTTTTCACAAAACCATGAGCATTTCTGGCTCCACAATTACTTGGCTAATGCACATTTAGGAATACCTGTCAGATGAATCCCGAATAACTTTATAATGCTTAATGGAAACTATGCCCCAACTCCCATCTTATCCACTGGCAAAACTGGCTCTCAGCCAACAGTTGAAATAAGAATATTCAGATCAGAGAAAGTTGTATGAATGATATTGTACAAATAATATAATCTGGTTTTTAGCTATTATGCTAAGTAGAACTTCTCCTTCCTTTATCAAAATGAGTTTCTGTTTTCCTTGACCATCTTAATGAGGTAATAGAAGACTAGTTTGCAAAAACTTTGAGGAATATTACATTTATAGAATAGGTAAGAAAGACAGATACAAAAACAGGTAATACTAAATGAATGTACATGTACTTGACTCATCATACTGAAATCACTAGCTTCAAGTGGCTCAAGAAGAAGCTGATATATATATATGTACTGCGAGATCTAGATAGATATATATGTATCTGTCTATTCACATCTCACAATATAGTGGCTGTACTCAGAGCTTCTGCTCTTTAATTAGGAAGGAAAGTCTCAAACCAATGGTCCACCACTGCAACAAAAATGGTTTACTGTTTACTTGAACTAAAGCCAAAGCAACGCTTCAATAAACTGAAACAAGAGCTTGTTGGAAGGAGTGTTATCTTTAGGTTTCCTACTCACATTTATATAGAGTGGCCTTTAAAAGACAGCAAGTATTAACAACGCTTACCTGCTTTTTTACTAAGTTTGTATAAGAACGTCTGTCGTGGATCTGAATGGTCTCGACATGTCAATTGCAACAAAGAACCAGACTTCTTCCACTTCTGCATAAACCACAGTCCTGCATTGTTAGGTACAACATGAGTATAGATCCACAATAAAATATGAAAACTAATTAAACATAAGTAAAAATATGTAAAGTCCATGTATTTTGCTCCTCAGATGTTAATTTTTCAGGTCAGCATTGTCAAGCCCAGAAACATTTAAAATTTTTGTTCATTATTCTTTCCTATCTTTATGAAACAAAGCGTGAAGACCATTATCTCCACTGATGTATATGCCTTTCTGGATGAAAATAACTTCACTTACAAAAAGTGAAAATATGTTCATAAGTTAGCCACAAGGCAATATACAAACTCTACTTCAATAGTTTACAGAATAGTAGAACATTTTGATGCTGAAATATGTAGCCCTAAACAACAAGTGTTACTTCTTAGATTTCTAAAAATAACTTTATAGAACCAATTAATTCCTTAAATATAACTTGAATAAAGGAAGCAGAATTTTCTGGGAGGAAAATCATAGTATTACGTTTTCTGTGATGCCGTACTCTCTCTATTAGTCAATGAACAAAGCCAGCTGGCTAACTGGCCTTTCAGAAAATCTTATCTCCCTTGACAAGCAAAAGAAAAGGAAGCAACCAAGCCTCAAGAATGTGTTGATTCAACCCACAAGGAAATATTTATCTTTTACTTAAGGAATTTATTGAAGGTCATAAGTGTATTCATGCAATATAGTAACTTAGGTTTCAATATGCGTTACTTATTATTATCTTGGTATTTTCCAAACTTGTAAGGAGTTTGAAATGTAGAGGAAGATTATTATATGAAAAGGACACTGGGTACAGTCTTCAACTATGAAAGAGATTAAATACTCCAGAAATCCTTAGTTTTTCAGTGAATGCATTCTGGATTATACTTTGATAGCTTTAACCTTAGTCAACTGGAAGTCATTTGCTGGTGATGATATAAACAAGCAAACAGCCCTGCCTCTTTGTACCCTGGAAAACTGCAATTTCTAAAAGCAAAGTAATGCTAACACTTTGGGATGATTTAGGTGCGATTCAGTTACACATTAAAATACTTGGAAGAAACTGTCCACAGGTACACTAAGTTAAACGGCCAGTAGGCACCCACAGTGAATTGTATTGTAGATGTCTTAATCCTGAAGTGAACCTCACTGGTAGTGTATTGAGGGCTATAAATGGTGCCATTTCAACCAAATTCAAAGAGCTCTCATCTTCCCTCTGCTTCTATAAACTCCAGAAATAACTCCAGCTAGCCAGCAATTCCTGTCCACTTCTTTTAAGCTCAGCACATGTGGGTTAAAAGGTTTTGCCCCTCATTTTTGATGAAACAAAATAATAAAGCAATCAATAAGTAAAATGGCCCTAAACAAAAGTAATTCATGATTTTTAGAGTGTTTTTTAAAGAGAATAATGAGCATGTTTAGGGAAAATAAGTGTTACTCATTCTGGGCTCTCCAAGGTAGGTGGTAATTTCAAAGGTTTTCCTTTTAAAATTTTATGCTATCTGAAAATATCTTCTAACATTTCTTTCAAAAGTAAGCAGTTTCTGCAAGTTCTCCTAGAGCAACATTTAATCTCTAGAAAAAGACATTCATAAGGTACAAACGCATCTGCAGAAAAACACTACAAGTTGTAAAGTTGTAAGATATTTGAGAGAGAAAATACATTACTAGTAGTTCAGAATTAATTTAATACATCTTTCCTACTTGTTTCGGAGATTAAGTATATTAAAATTCAGTTGATAATAAATTGAGCTCAACAGATTAAAACCGGAATTTCTTTATGGTGTACAGAAAGCCTGAATCAAACATACTAGAAAACACTTATGTCAAACATCTCTTGCACATCCTTCTATTAAGGATAATTTTTATAACCCTTCTCTCTTCTTATTACAGTGAAGCATACACTTTCTCATAATCAAATTAATGCAGAAATGTGCACCCCACATGAGACTGCTAGGTGCATTTCCAAGACAAAATCTCCCCTAAACTCATACTACTGAAAATAATACTTTACCTGTATTAACAAGAGCACTGCTGTTGTAGAGGGTACCAAGATGTGGTCCAGACAGAGACAGGAAGGTATGAAGCTTGTTGAGGTAATATTTAAATCGAGGTCTTGTGAGCACTGAACGGATTATTAAATTACCGAGTGAATGTCCAATAAAGCTGTTTAAAAAGAGAAAACAGTATAACATAGAATTTGATGGCAATTTTTTTTTTTCTTTTAAACAGAGAAAAATAAAACTGTTGTCATAAAATGCTGAAAGAGCACAGGAAAAAATGAATGAAATGTTTCCATTCAGAAGCCTGAATTTTACGTCTCACAGAAAACACAGCTTGTCTGTATCTCCCAAGCTGCACAAACTCATTATAAACATGTGCTGAGCTCATCTAGAATTATTTTATACGTTGTTTTTGAATTTAGTGATAAAAAGCTATCCTTCCACCAGTATCTCCCACCCAAAACCAAGGTTACTTCTGGGTGTATTTCCCTTAGCACCAAGTATTCAGAAAATATTTCAGGAGCTGTGCATGGCTGAATAAATCACTGCTTTGGCATATGATAGCATTTAATATGGTAAAGGTGTGAGAGCTACTGAAAAAACCTAGTGGAGAAGGATTCCAAAAGTACTCCTATAAGGGGGAAAACCATTACTTAACTGAATCTGATTATTTTAAAACAGAAGCAACATTTCAAATCTGCTTAGTAGTTGGACCAAAATAAGTGATAATCAGCCTGAGTAAGGCAATGGAACAGTATCTGCCTGCACAAGAATATTACATTTAGTTGTTTTCCTGGTTAAGTGAGAGGGGAAAGATGGATGGGACTCTGTAGCTTCATGTATCTAAGAATAATTATTACTTAATCAGAGGTGGCTACTGTCGTATTCACAAGTTTGTATAAAACATTTCTTTAGAAGGGACAGTACAAAATAAAGCAGTTCTAGTTATTATGCACTTATGCCTACAGATCTCTGCTGAGGTAAGGATCACACCATCCTAGGCACTGATTCAAAGAAGATATGATAGAGACAAAACTCACAAAATGAGAAGGAGAAAGTGCCTTCCTGTTTTACAAATGTCATCTCAGGACACTGAGAGACAACCATCCCAAAATATATAGTAGAACTATCATGGCTGGATCATGTACAGCCACAACATTACACCCAGAAGATCATAATTCCCGTTTGATCTGCATGACTACGTTTGTCAACAAAAATAGCCAAAACAGAACTAATAGTAATATCTGTGTAAAATACAGTGCTAAAAAACTACTTGATTGTTTAATTGCTTCCCAAGCAAGAATTATTGACTCTGAAAATTCCAATTTAAAGCTAAATGAAAAAATTTAAACACTAGGTTATAGAACGGCAGGGCCACCCCTGAATTTCTAAATGCTGACATAATTATGCATTTCTGTGACAGAACAGGCTATTTGTTCCTTACCAACACACAGTTTAAGCATATATGTATATTGTTTACATTCGCTTTTAATACTAGATTTTCAAAATTGCTGCAATATCAGAAATTCTTTGATGCACCTTGTTACGTTTGCCTAACTAATTTAGAAATGAAAGATATGCATCCTCTGTGCTGTCAGCACAACAGTACTGCATTTTCAAAACAAAATACTGAGCTCTGACTCTCTTAAATGCTAAAATTTAAACCCATTCTCTCAGACTACAACTTAAAGTCCACACAAGAAAAACAAAAACGTAGATTTCTTTAGGAACAAGAAAATGTCCACAGAAATTGAGTTTATCCTGAAGATGATCTGTATGATATAATTTATCTTGAGTAAAAGAGATTATTTTCTAAAGAAGACCTGAACATTAGCAGAGATGTCCTCCTGACAGTTCATCCACTATTTACTAAACATCATAGAAGGATGAAAAAACCTCTTATGTTGTACCATAACAAAGTACCATTTAATCACTGGAAAAAATACAGTGATCCACCAGCCAATCCTATCATCCTCAAGAATATGGGCACACCTGAAGCAAAACTTTTTCCTCTATTTGAGGAAAAAAACGTGCTCACAATTAGCTATGTGACTGTACCTCAAAGATCAAAACACTTGTTCTTAATTTGAAAAGAATTAGAAAAATAACAACGGTTACAGTAATATATTGTATTCAAATTCACATAATAAGCCTTTAATATTATTTGCTAATAGAGAAATGTTTAAGGATTTGCTCAAATTAAAACAAAGGGGAAAAAAGGGAAAACCCCTCAAAAAGGAGTTTGAAAGTTGAAGATAAAAATGTAACCCATGCTACTCATTGTTTCAGATACCTGCAAACTGTGGGACGCTCTGCAAAACCAATGCATTTCTGAACAGTAGGTGGCAATACTACCATCTTTTGAATACAAGGTATCATTAACACACTGAAGGAACAGAATTATACTGTAGTTATTTATATGTGCTTTATGGTGCAAGTCCACCAATTCAGACCATACTGGAAAATCAGACACAGTAAACCTCATTATTCTATGCTAACAAACAAAAAATCCTGTCCAACTATAAAAATTAATGGAAGACCAAAAAAAAAAAAATCAAAAGCCATAATCAAAAAGGTGCTGAAACAATGAATAGATGTTCTAATATATGCATAACATTAAAAATTATTTTCTTTTTTTGTGAGTCAATGTTACTTAGGGAAGAGGATGACAAGCAGATTAATCCAACTGAAGTTAAAGTTCAAGACAGGTCATCAGAAATTTATATAAGATCTGACATGAAGAAAACAGTTTCTGAAACTACACTATAAGAGTATGCAATTTATTTCTAGCTATCTGATGACTGGAAAGGCTTCCATCCTCACAAATACTCAAAACTTGAATGGTTATGACTAAGCAATTTCATTTGCTTCAAAGTTGTATTAATTTTGAAGGTAGCCCTGGTATGAGTGGGTGAACTGCTCCAGAGCTCCCCTCAACCTAAATATGCTGTGATTCCTTACCAAACACTTGCTTTCTAAGACAAATTGCCGTTGGTTTGAATCAAGCATACAGTTCATGCTTGATACACGCTTGTAGTGAGCACAAGGATATTGTTCAGAGGAGATCAACGCACAAGTTGGGCAGTGTACTGGTGCAGTAACTGCTAGTAGCTTTGGCAGAATCAAAAATGCTGGTTCACTGAAGTTGACACTGTAGTATAGCTCAGAGTTCTGATGGTATAGGGAGTGCCTTTTCTTATCTCAGCACAAGAATGTAGCACAGTTAATACGATTTTGCCACTACTTGAAGGCACAAGGCTTGACCTGACAGTGCAGAACCTCTGGACTTGTCTTGGCCTGACTTGATCTTAGTTTGTTTTAGCTGTGACAACAATTGTCTGGCAATGAAGTAACAAGTTCAGGCCTAAAGATGGTTTAGTTTCACTATAGTTTCTATTAATAACAAGCAGTTATTCTGTGTGACTTAACTGTGTATCACTAGAATAAAGAGTGGTGTGAAAGAGTGCAGACACACATATCATATGCCAGAGGTCCTCAACAGTCTGTAATGGTCACTGCAGAAGCACAATCTCACAACTCAGAAAAGCAAGCCAGTATTAGCAGTAACGGGGGGGGGGAATAAAAATCCAGGCAGACCCAGGGCCAAAGAGGCAGAAATTGCCACTGTGAACATTATCCTCCACACTGAAGCCCTAGGATGATGATGTTCCACTGCTTACGGAAGACAGAAACCACCAATATTAGGACTCAGACAGCTGCTGGAAGTGGAGCCTACCACCTGAGAAAAGACACTAGAAGGTTTCTATACAACAACTTCAGCCATATTAATAATGGGACTTTTCTGCATTAAGTCGGACTATGAATTTTAGTAGCACTGTAACCAGACTAATAGTAATTTTTTGCTGCATTTTTAATGAGATTACTAAAACACTAATTGGACTAACAATAAATTCTTAGCTGTGAATACTGTGTTCCCTTTTGCCTGTAACATGACTTTGAGTGTAAAAGAGGGACTGAACAGGTATTTCTGACACAAAATGCTGTCAGCTTTTTTACCATCCAAAAATCATTACAGGTCTGCAGACTGATTTCTAATTTGACTCACCTATTGAGCAGCAGCTGTACAGAGAACACTTCCTTTAGTAGACAGGGAGATTTTATGAGGAGAAACTAGCATCATTCAGGAGAGCATGTCTAGCTAGCACAAAGTCCTCTTTCCTTATGTGGGACAGCCAAAATGAGGTGGGAACACATTGGCTACTTGAACAGAGGATTTCTCAGTAGTACTTTCCTGGGCTTCCTGGGTCATCCCTTCAAGAACTTGCATATAAGCACATCTCTTTCTGAACACTCTCTCAGGTAGCTACCAGGAAAAAGCTGCAGGATTTGCTGATAGGTTTAACTTTCTTGTAAGAAAAGCTAAAGTTGAAAGATAGAGAATTCTGCTTTGGGAGGGCCAAAGAAAAGTATACACCTCGAAAAGGAAACTAAAATAAAAACTGGTAATTTCTTTTTCAGGTGACAAGTAATAAATAAAACTGAAAAAATATTTACAAATTTAAAGTCTGATGAGAGAAGCAAACCAAAAGCAAATGAGAATTCAATTCTCAGATGCGAACAACAAGAAGGTAACTGGGTTGGTTTGCTCATTACAGCCTTCAGACCAACAGCATGGGAGAGAAGATACCAGCGTGTGCTGCTGGGCTACAGACCTCTCTCCCATACTGAGGGTGCTAACATACAGTCTATGTAACACAAATACAATCAGACAGGGCTTTCTTAAAATCATCGATTTAAACAAAATTAACCAGTCAAACCTTTCCTATCTCAAAACAGAAGCATTTGTTTAAAAAGTTAGATTATGTTTAAACATGTTAGATGTTTTCTGTAGCTGACTAAGGCTTACCAAACACATGCAGAAACTTGTCAGAAATGCATGTGACTAGGAAGTCAAAAAAACCTTCCAGATGTGTAATTTGAGGATGACTAAGCAAATGGATGAAGTCAGGCTTGAATTTGCTCCTTTCATCTATCAATGAGCTAACTCCAGCAACACAGCTGAGTTAGTAAGGTGTCCAAATGGTATACCCTACTTTGAGAAAATAAATGGAACAGGTATTCCCTGGAAGTAGCAGAAAAAGGAAAAGGGAATGCACAGACTGGGATGAGCCTTCTATTAAGACGTAAAGTAGGTTTTTTTAGCAGGTGAAACAATCAGAAAATGTCAAAATGGTGAATATTTTTTTTCATGCAGCTGCCTCTCAACATCACAGATAAGATGGAATTTCCCTGTAGGAATGACAAGGTAGACAGTCTGCTCTGTCATATTTGGTGAAAAAACTATAAAATCAGAAGAAAGCTAACTTTATCTTGACATAGCACTGTTACAGTTTCCTTTGACTTTCTCAAAATACTATGTTTTTCTGCAGAACCCTACCATGCAGGATCTGAGGAAACACAGGACAGCAGTTCCTTAAATGTATAGTGCTTAACTCTACTCTAAAACCACCAACAGGACTAGGTGAGCTTACAACACTGCTCAGTCTTCTTTCAGCTGGGCATTCCCCCTCTCTCTCCTTTGTCTTCCTTTCCCTTACTCCTCCCCCTCCCTGATTTTCTCTTTCCCATCTCTCTTTTGGTCTGCTCCTGAGCATCACAGTTCAGAACAACACAGGGCTCTAGTTTTAAGTTTATGTCTATAAATAGAATAGAACAGATATTACCTGATTTTTGAAAGGGTTAGATTATAAATTTGTATATACTGTATAATTTCATCTAAAAGGCGATCTGTCATGGAATCAAAATCAGCAAAGGTATCATTCTGTAAAATAAAAGAAATAAAAAATAATAACTGTATTTTCTAATGCAGCAATATACAATTCTGCATTCAGTCTGAATTCTTATTCCCCAGTGTTTTGATCAACAGCACACAAAAACATCCATATTAACTTTGAATAAAAATACTGTAGCTATTGCAATTTTTTCAAGTTTTTTTTCTTATAACATGGAATAAAGTGATACACATTTTACTGTAAGACTACTTTCTTCTAATACACCAAAACAAATCTTAACGTTACACAGCCAGCCTTACTTCTAAGCTTTCCCCTATGCATAATCTTATCTCTAGTGAAACAGAAGACCAAACTGCATATTCAAAACTAAATCACACTGCCCATGAAATAGAAATGAGACAATTACTGTAACAGCAGAGTCTACATTAGTACTGTTTATTCAAAACAAACAAACAAAAAATCCTTTAAGCCATATTCCCAGTTCATAACTGATTCTCTACAATGATTAGCAGTACGAAATCTAAAAAGAGGTAGGCAAAGGCTGTCTAAAACTTCTCAACACAAGTTCCAAAGGATCTGTGCTAAAATCTGTAGTGTTCAACATATTGATAAATGATCTGGGAAGAGGAAGGAGGAGATGAGATGTCAGTGTTTGTAGACAAAACCAGATATCCAGGATAGTCAAAACTGACCAGAATTTCAGAAGAATCTTACAGTACTGCATGCCTGGTAATAAAATGGCAAGAAATGCAAACAGTGTTACACAGGGAAAAACAGCCCTAAACAAATATGCAAACAATAATCTAGACATCTGTGTTCTATGTAATCAGCTATGTTAGGAAAGCAAGGAAAGAACAGAAAATATCAATAAAGCATTTTGTAAGTCCATAGTGCCCAAGCATCTTAAATTCCCTGTCTAAATCTGATCATCCTATTTTAAATGACAAGAAGTTTCAAAATGGGCAGGGAAGGGTATCATTGATGACCAGAAATTGTTTCACATGTGATCCTGAGAACTACTGAATGGACTAAGTCTCTTCAGTTGTCTCCTGAGGGAGAATTATACTTGCTTATAAAATACTTAATAAGCAGAAAAAGGGGGGTGATTATTGACTATTTTTTTTTTCCAAAACAAGCTGCAGGGAGATTTGTTTAAATTTCCTTGTTTGCAACTGAATTAGTCATGTATATGAACCACAGAATTAATCTCAACTGTATGCTGTGGAAACTAGAAAACACTCAAAAAGAATCAGCCAACGTTAAGGGGAAAAGTCCGTCAGTAGCTATTAGGCTCAGTGCTCTCAGTGGAATTCCCAAATTAGAAAGTTTCAGAACTGCTGACTTCCAAAACCTATAGGGCTAGAGACAAAGATAAAGCATGGCTTAGTGCCTGTCCAGCCTGTTTCGCAAAGCATCCCAGCAGCTATCGCCAGAAAAACACTACTGTACTAAATGAACCTTTGGTTTGAGCCACTGAAGAGACTCTTTGTTCTAATTATATCCCTGAAGTATGTCTGCTACAATATGCAATACACACAAAGAAAGTAACAATTGGTCTTCCGTGCTCTGTCAGTTTACTTCATCTGAAAGTAATAACATTCACAAAAGTTTAACGCAAGAGGCAATCTGATACCGGTTCAGTGTCATGATGTGGATCTTAGAGTGCACTGACAAAAGAACAAGAGACAGGTATTTTCTATTTCTCAGATCTGGTGAAATAACACATCTCCCTTCTTGCCACACCAGTTTTCACTATCACCATTTTTACCACTAATATCGAGGGTATTTTATCTACAGTCCTAACATTATGCTGAGAACTGAGGAGGTACCAGTACACACAACAAAATGGAAGCAACCAAAGTTACTCTTTATAGATTTACCTTCAATATCATACTAGGCTTTGTAATTACTTTAATGAAAGCCACAGATCAAATCATGGATTCCGTGAGAATACAATAAAAAGATACAGAATGTGGTAAACTGCAACACAATAGTGCCATTAAATAAACATGTCTGAAGATGCACACTGTTTATTGGTTTACAAAAATTCTTTTTTTTGTTGGCAAATACCTGATTCCTTTCGGACATAAGAAAATCTATTCTTCCTCCAGGCAGCCCTAGTTCAATGTAAGTCTTCACTAGTCTTAGATCTGCACTGTTACCTTAAAAGGAAAAACAATCAAGAGTTAGAAACTGCAATGTTAACTTGCAATAAAAGCACTTAGAATACTGAAATGAACCTACAGCACAACTTTATATTTAAACACAGCTAATGATATTCTCAGCCTTAATCAAAATTCAGTAAGATTCAGGAAGATAAACTGCGATGCCAAATGCAGTAACAAAACAGTCTATAAAAATGACATTCAATGCAGACACAGTTATAAAAAAGCAAGGATTTAGGAAGTCATGTTTGATTTTGTCTTAGCATGGAACAAATACATAGCACTGTGAACATTACATTCTTGAAAACCTGATTAATTTCGATAAAAGACAATTAAAGAACTCAGAGCTAGCTTAAAGAATTCAGTGAAGGAGCAAAGAATAAGGGCATAAACATTTTTACAGCATAAAAAGACAGAGTGGACTGTTAGCAGATAAAGATACATTTAGACGGATACCCAAGCCAACAAATGCTAGTTGAACTAGCATCCTGAAGATTTCTCTGCATCAATGATCATGTATGCTTTTGAAGAAAGAGTACCCTTTCTGCCTTTAATAGAGAACAAGATTTTTATTTAAGTCTGTTATTAATAGTTGTTATTAATAGAACTTGCATGAACTTGCCATTTCCTAAGAAAATTCTAACTATATGGATTTTTCTAAGGCTTCAAAGACACTTGTTTTTTAACAACAGGTTTTTATGCCAAGTTAATTTTTGTGTCAATTCTAGGCATGCAATAGCACTTGAACATCTATGCTAGTAAGAAGGAATACTCTGTTGTAAAAGCGCTTAATGAAGACTGTTTTCTGTCCAGAGGAAGAAAGAGAAGCTGTTGTTATTTTAACTTGGGAATTTGAAAAATTAACAAGAAGGCCGTGCAGTGTTGGTGCAGTCCACTATTCTACCCTACTGCCCTCTTGTGTTTCCTTACATTGTTAATTTAAGAAGCTTCTCAAAAAATGAAAAAGCTTTCTGATGGCAGAAAGCTATGAATATCTTAACTAGAGGCGATACTGTTTCTTCATATGCATATATGCTTTGAACTAAAAGAAGATGAATCTATTCAAGCTATTTAAATTTTCCAATCCTTTCAGTCAGCAAGAGATTTTCTCATTTGTACTATAGTAGGGTCTTTGTTCTTGGAAATATTCAAAAACCCAACGGGATTGGGTCCTGGACAACCTCCTGTAGGTGACCCTGCTTTGAGCAGGGGAGATGGACTAGACAATCTTCAGAGATCCCTTCCAACCTCAACCGTGCTGTGATTCAGTAATCTAACCTTTTAGAACCTTATAAACACTTGACCGCATTTTACATACACTATTTTTTTTCCTAACAAGATACACGTTTTATTCTTGACAATGTGGCATTACAAATTCTAAACAAAACTGTTTTGTTAGTAATTCTATTACCACAATACAGACAAATACTTACATGATGTAAAAAACTGGAAGATGTATCTAATGTGAAATATGGCATAAAATGGATTTATGTGCATGAAAGGTTTACTAAAGACAAATGTTACATTGTGCTGGTTTCGGCTGGAATAGAGTTACTTTTCTTCATAGGATAGAGCTATGTTTTGGATTTGTGCTGAAAAGTGTTGATAATACAGGGATGTTTTCACTACTGCTCAGCAGTGCTTACACACTCAAGGCCTTTTATGCTTCTCACATCACCCCATGAGTGAGGCGGCTGGGGGTGCAGCACAAGAAGTTGGGAAGGGACACAGCTGGGGCAGGTGACCCCAACTGATCAAAGGGATATTCCATACCATGTGATGTCACGCTGAGTATATAAAGCTGGGGGAAGAAGGAAGTGGGGGACGTTAAGAGTTAGGGTGTTTGTCTTCCCAAGTAACCGTTACACGTGATGGAGCCCTGCTTTCCTGGCGATGGCTGAACACCTGCCTGCCAATGGGGAGTGGTGAATGAATCCCTTCTTTTGGTTTGCTTGTGTGCGTGGCTTTTGCTTTACCTATTAAACTGCCTTTATCTTAACCCACGAGTTTTCTCACTTTTACCCTTCTGATTCTCTTCCCCATCCCACCAGGGGTGAGTGAGTGAGTGGCTGGGTGCTGCTTAGCTGGCAGCTGAGGTTAAACTACAGCATACATAAAATTCTTAATTGAAACATGGAGTACATTGTCAAATGCAGCAGTACAATGTGAAATTCCCATTTCCCTCCAGTGAATCTATTTCAGAAGTGTTCTGTTCAGAGTTCAGATGACAAAAGCTAAACCTGACTGCTAATGTGAACTGCTGTCTCACTCAGTATCCATTTCCCAGCTTACCATCTAGGCCATGGACACAGACTATAAGATGTATTCCTTCTTCTGAACAGTCATCCTCTTCCATACTGAAATAAGGTATTGAAGAAGCCAGTTTGAAAACATCACTATACATAAATCCAGGAAGTTTAAGTTGCTTCAATTCTTCTTTAGCCTGTAGGAAACTGGAACAAAACCATATTTATGACATAACATTTACTACTACCAGGCAAATGTAGGGCCTCCTAAGATACAGTTTTCTACTGTCTTTTTAGTTTGTCTTCTATGTAATTGATACAACAAAAAAAATATTTATGAAATCACTATCTTCACAGAACAAGTCAGTTCCTCAAAATAATTTTTATTCCAGCTTCCTACAGCCCCCTTTCCTCTGTAACAAAATCCATACCCCAAGCTCTACCCTCTTCTCTCCTTTGAACATCTCTACCAAGTGTGAAATATTTCTGAAATCACTGGAGATTCTGGGTTAGTTCTGGCCTTGAGCAAGCAATAGCTTTGTTTAAATGCAGTAACAGTATTACAGGAATTACAACGAATCAGAAATCAAGGTAAAGATTTCCACTGACTTCTGATAATTCTTGCCAAACTTAAAACCTATTTCCTAGGTCAGCAGAGAGCTGGAGCCAGTGCTGTAACTGCTCACCTAAAGTCCCTCTGGTAGGCTGAATAACTGATACTTGCTTCAGAAGAAACCAGATCTGGACCTCTGATCTTTTACATATTATATGAAGGCATACACTGCAGTTTCTAATAGCTGAGCTTCCTACGTGCTAGGAGTTCCTTGTGTTCCTCCCTTTCCCTTAATTTTTTTGTGTATGACCTTCCACATAATTAATTGCTTATCAGTTTCCCTGCAGCACTTCAAGCTTTGTGCTTTCTTATGCTTCTTTCCCTTCTTAATCTGTCTGTTCTGCACAATCCCTCACAGTGTCATGTTGTATCCCATCTGTCTGCTTACTGTTTTCCTCCCATTCTACTTTTTGTTCTCTGCCTTCCCCCCAGCTTTATCTTTAGCTCATTCCTCACTAACTGGCAAGAACAAGCCTCAGTGAAGTCAGCCTAAACAGAAACCACTGCAGGCAGTTGGTCTTATCACTCTACAGCAGAAGTTACTTAGTTTGTACTCAAGGCATGTTTTCTGAACTGAACGTAGCAAGGTTGGTTCTCTGTGGAGCAGATCATAGATCGTGCCCTCTGGAATCTCAGTTATTCCACACTCTGGGAGACTCTGCTTTCCCCAAGGACAAGTCCTTGATTTCACTCAGAGTTCCATCTTTCTTTTATTGTTACAGAACACCATAAATAGTCTCTGCTTTTCATCCCTCCCATTCCACACCAGTACCCACTCTCCAGTATTTAAGAAACTATTTTTCTGTCCACTTCTAACTTTTTCTCCACCACTGCTCAATGCTTCCTCCTGTTCTCAGCTACATACCACAGACTATCTGGTCTTTTATCTCTTCTGCCTGCTTAGCATTCTTCTTGTTTCTTCTAAGATTTCTTCTTTCTGATATCAACGTTTTACTTCCAATACAACACATTAAGCTGCTGCTTCCCATGTTCAGTCAGCAGCAGGGAGTTATTAGGGAAACTCCTATGTTTACAGCAAGAGGAGGTGCAATCTGGGATCCCTGATGTTCCTCTACATTTGATTTTCCTGGTATCCAAACTGCAGTGTAATTTAGAGAAGTATGGTCTTTGAGGTGTTTTATTTTGGATATTTGAAGTTAAGATTGAAAATTAAGGCCGTCATCTTGGCTTGCACTGCACATTTACTTCACTTAACTAATTAGATGAACAACTAGTTACAGAATGTTTCTGTTTTTAT
Source organism: Athene noctua (assembly GCF_965140245.1). NCBI lineage: Eukaryota > Metazoa > Chordata > Aves > Strigiformes > Strigidae > Athene > Athene noctua. The sequence continues at coordinate 34,408,306 of NC_134037.1, read as the reverse complement.
GTTTTTAAATGCAAAGCATATTTTCCTACGCTTGCTGTTTTAACAGCTTCCATTTCATAAAACACCATTTTTATGCTCAGTAGTAATTATGACATCATTTTTTCAGCTGAATGATTATTTTTTAAGAAGGACCATTATTAGAACAAAAATAAAATCCTGCTTTGCTTGGAGTTTGTCAAACCACAGGAAATTACAAGATAACTGACAGAAGGAATTCAGTGCTAACATACTTTCTCTCTGAACATCTAAAAAGTGATGTTACTTGAATGTACAGAATTCACAAGCCACAGTCCTGGGGGCACTCTAGAGCCTAATGACACGTCTTGTTCCCATTTTATACTGTATTAACATAATTTTTAAAAGTAAAAAACTTTGTTTTAAAACAATCACTTACGCTAACATTTGAGGTTTTGGGGAGCTTTCATACCAGGAAACAGATGAAGCTGAGCTGTAGGATGTGCTGCCTGGCTGTTGTGTAATTGCATCAGATTTCTTCCTTGAAGAACAGATAACATTGCAAGGAGAGTCTCTCAGAGAAGAAGGAAAAGACAGACAACCAGGAGTACAGACAGGAGGCATAGCCCTTCCGTCTCGCAGATGTCCACTATCAATCCTTTCAGATCTCTGGGCTCTCTCTTCTGCTGAGCCATGATCCTGGTCAGCACTGGAAGCTCCATCTAATATACTATAGTCTGATTCTTCATAATACCCGTTTTCAATCATTTCTTGATCCTCCTCTTCTTCCTCATCTTGTTGGGAAGAGCAAATAATTTGTCTTCCATATGCTTCCTTTTGAGGGCTAACAGGATTGCTGTTGTCCATAGGCCAAATATCTGAAATATCTGTGCTGCTTCGAGAGCCAAAATAGTTTTCGACAAGTCCTTGCTTCACCATGTCAGTACTACTGGTTGGAGAAGGATTATCTGTACCTGTTTCACTTTTACCTACTGACAGTTCTTCGGTTGTCTCCTTTAGTTCTAAAGGCTCGTTATGTTTTCCTTCCTTTGTTTTTTCAACCTCATACGCTGCCTTTACAGATGAAGAACCTGAAACGACAGATGGCTCACCCATACAAGTAATTTCCAAATGCAAATTAACTGTTTCTTTTGTAGTGTTAAGATGCCTTTCAAGGTCCTGAGAGTCCTTGCAGGTTGTGCCAAGGTCTGCCTGTGGGCTGTAACTTTTCACATCAGTAGATGTGCCCTCATCTGAAACAACTAAGTGTAAAAGATCTTTTGTTCCTGAGAGCAAGGAATGTATAGACAGAGTTTTGTCATCTGAGTGCCCTGAAAATACAACACACTGTTGCTGTAAATTGGCGTTTGATTTTTTACTGTCATCACATTTTGGCAGGTCAATTGCCCCAAGATCCAATATCGTTTTGCTGTCACTTAACTGGCATTCAGGTACAATAGATATTTTTGAATTCTCATCAGGTGACAGCTCATCATCATCTGAAGGCAGAGAATTTATGGATGTCAGGGATGACTGTATTTCACTTACAGCGCTAGTACTCTCAGTGCAATGGCTTTCTATTGTGTTTTTTATAGCACAGTCTGGTTTTAGTAAAAGCTGAGGAAATACTCTCTCACCATTGTATGCACTTTGCCCTTGAACATTTTCGAAAACCTGATCAGGGTTGGGGTGAGTTGCAAAAGAACTTGGTTCACTTTCTATACCTGAATCTGAAAACCTAGAAGAAGCATATGTCACACTAACATCTGGTAATTTAGTTATGTCTCCACTTGCAGAAAGTTGACTTTCTTTTGTAGAAACAGTAGGCTGATTACTTTTCATTTTTGTCAAGATATCACTGGTATGTCGGAAGTTTCTTTCGTGGACATCTTCCTTTTCAAGCACTGGTTCCTGTTCTCCTGAATTCAATTTATTTCCAGATTCTGAAGACTGAATATTGGGTGTCTGCAAATTCTCTCCTTGGACTCCATCTTGTGGAAACTCAGCCCATGATCCAATGTGAACAGTTACTTTTTCCCCTTCATAGGGATTCTTATTACTTGGTTTGACCTCAATTGTCCTGACTCCTGAGGAAGCTGGTTGATCTCCATGACAACATTCAAGTGTACCTCTGGGTTGTAGAGCACTATCTGCTTGTATAGTTCCAGAACCCGTCTGGGAGATAGTAAGCCTACCAAAAATAGCTACATTTTCACAGTGCACGGGGCTACCCGGATCTGGTTGGACACCTTCAATCTTGGCAGTCTTTCCCTCAGTTCCAGATGGCAAAAAGGGAAGTTCTCTTTGACTTATTTGCCCGGTGCAGGTCTTTGTATCACAAGGAAATCCACCTAATGCAGGGTCCAGCCCGTCGTTAGCATTGTATGAAGGCCTGCCTTCTGAGCTTCTAGAGGCATCTTCCAGTGTTGCACTTTTCAAACATTTATAGCCCACTAGGACCACAGAGTCCTTAGAGTTCTGTTTCACAATTTTTTTTGTGTTTTCAGGTTTCATTGTCTTCATGAGCTTAGTAACCTTAACTTTGGATTTATTTGCATCTTCATTTTTCCCTTTCAAAGTTTTTGTTAGCATCTTTTCACTTTCTGAATGCCAAAGGTTGGAGGCACCTGCAGGTCTTATTTTCAGTTCCGGACTAGTAAAACCAGCTACAAAACCTTCTTCAGCTTCAAATTTATCCAGTTTATTGGACTCTGACCTTGGAAGACTCTGTACTACCAACCAGGGTACATCCAAATCTTTCACCAAAAAAAGTAGGGGAGGGGGGAGAAAAAGGATTGTTTAAAACAAGATTATGCAGGTAACTGAAGTTATAAACCACTAGTAATTACAGAACTTTACACATCTTCAAAACACAAACTAAAGAAACATTTCCTAGCAAATGAATGTATTCCTTTAAAGCCAGCAAGAAGTGCAACGAAAAATACTCAGGTTTTACATATTTTTTGCTCATTTCTTCAAAAAGAAAACTGTACTGTGAGGCGTTTACCTTCAGTAATTGAATCTAAATATCGATCTTCAAAGATTATGGGCAATGAGTTCATATCTCCATCTAGTTCACTGCATTCAATAGGGAGGGGTGGAAGTGAACTGCAGAAGGAAGTGTTTTTGATAGCTGCACACATCTGTAGATGACTTTGAGCACTGAAAAAAAGGAAGTAGTCCTACATGAAAAAAGCAGAACTGTTTATTTTTACATTAACAGAAATTAGCAGTAGCTTAATTCACTTTAGTAAAGCTTTTCTACTAATTAGTTATTTAATAGCTTTAATAGTTATTTAATAACTTCTTATATAACATTCATTAAAAAACTTCAAACCTATATTTAGAACATAAGTTTCTCTTGAACTTGTTATATAAGTATTTTTGCAAGACAGTACTTCTACATAAGCTACAGAATAATAGTATGACATGTTACATACTGTGCACTTCAAAAGGCTACTCACTGTAGTTCTTGATAGGCAAGGGCAGCTTGCCTAGGATGCTCAAGACAAAAGAATGCTTCTGCAAATCTACGCACCTGCAAGATCCAAATAAAGTTAGAGCTTATTTTATATTACATACAATTTTTGAAAATCCACCAGCATTCCTACACAGCAGTGTTATTAACTTGTATGTATTATATAGACAGGTTTTTTTAAAAAATGTTCATTCTGAGTGGGAGGACACAGAATACCACAGGCAAGACTAGCAACTGAAACGAGAATTTTAACTTATACACTGGATGACTGGGGGAAATTGTATTCGATTCAACTGCCAGCTGAAAATTTGATTACCATGAAATCAATTACCCAAATCAGGCTCACCTGAAACAAGAACACACAAAAATATTACAAGACATTTCAGTGAGAATATTTTGAGAAATTTCAATGAGAAGAATGGAAATGACTGACTGATCGACACCTCTGAATATGTTTGAGGATTACATTCAGAAGCAGAAACCCATTAGATACTCTGCAGTCTTAAAATACAGAGCAGTGTGTTTCAGACTTTCCATGAATACTTACTAGCCCACAGTAAACTACTGTGCAAAAAAAATTTTGTCAAGATTTCAGCTGCAAATGACAAAGACAATAACAAAATGTATGCTAATTACAAGCAGTTTATTCAAGACAATTGTATGCCTGAAGTTAATAAACGATACAATACTAAAATTGTATTTTATAACATGGGGAGCATTTTTTTTATCATCAAATACATAGTGTGGAAATAGAGTGTGAAACATACAACAATTTACTACAAATAAAAACATAATCAGTGTATTGAAAATGCAGTATCTAGAAACCCCAAAGTTAAGGTTTTGCAAGATGAGATTTCTCACATTTCCAGTATTACATTAAAATATTAATTCAATCTACATGCATTTTTAGAACTTCTACTTTTGCAACTGCTCCATTACCTGCATCCAAAAAAGTACAATTCAATGCAGTATGAGAGCATCTTGTTTATTGTAACAAGACGTATAAAAACGAGAATGTGCTGTACAGTGGCTGTTGGTAACTGCCTGTGCATTAACTTGGGCATAAATATAAATTTGTTTATATCAAAACAAAATTTCTATCTCACTTACAGAACCACTTATGCAGCTAGTCTACTTAATCATTTATTTACCAACCACTTCCTGGCCCCCTACTCCTTTATTTCTTCAGTATACTCTGGGTCTTCCTTATAAGTATCTAATTGCCCAAACAGACAGACAGAGTTTGCAGTGTATTTGGCAGAGCAGGCATCAGACCTGGTTCAGTCCCTCAGCTCTCACTTCAGAGCTGCAGTCAGCATCTGTGTCCACCCTGAGCACCGACATAGCACTAGGAAAACTGTGCGTAAACTGTGTGCACTTACAGAAGAGTTAGTTTTCCTTCCTCATACACTCCCCAGTATACTTTTAGAGTACCACTTGGATGAAGTTTTATGTTCTGTAGCTTCTACTTTTTACTCTTTTTCCTTTTAATAAAAGAAAAACTTTTAAAAAAATTGCTCCAAGGTGCTTAAGAAAAAAAAACAACCCACAAACATTAAAACTCCAATTTCTGACCTGCACTAGAAGCTGAAAGTCCTGTACCAAACTCCCAGAATTCAATTTACTGTATTATATGAAATTAATTTCAACCATAACATCATCTGTGAATAGTCACAGAAAACGTTTTGAAGAGAAAATACTAAATTCGATACCTTCTTGTAAATGCAACTTCCACTGTCAGCAGTGACCAGACACACACACAAAATATGTATCTGCTTTCTTTTCAGAAATTATGTCAGGAGTTTATGGGATTATGTGGGATTAGAATCTGTGTTCCTATGTACTTCTCTGCATTTTCCCAGCTGGCTTTTCTAAACACACCAAGTACATGATATTGTCAGAGCTAGTCCTCAACCTTTCCCCCAGAAAGGGAGAACACTGTTACACAATAGACTTAGAGACAATCCTACAAGTTAAAAACTAGATTTTAGAGCAGTTGATCATGAAGACTGGACTGATTATTGTTCTAAACTGAGCAATTTAAAGATGAATTAAAGATCTTAATCCATCAGGTAACAGAAAAGAAAATAGTAACAGGAATATTGTTCAATTCGTAGATGTTTGTGGTTCAAGTCAAGGACTGAGCATAAGGCTGTTTTCCAGGGGGCAAGCAAGGTGGTTTTGACTTCAGATGTGAGCAATCCCTTTATCACATGAAGTTATATGGAGACCAGATCTTTAGAATTCTGCTACTTTCTCAAACAGAAAGGGAAGACTTTTTTTTGTTTTCAATAAATCCCATTCATAATTGTTTAAGTAATTCCAGTGCTTCTGAAGAAAATCTGATTACCAGCTGCAGACAGCTCTTAGCATAATAGCAATAGTATAAAACTAGTTGAAAGTAAGCTCTGAAAGCCTACATAAATCAATATTAAAGAGAGAAAAAAACCTCAAACCAACAGTAGTTAATTATGTTTAATCAGTTCGTAACTTACAGAAGGCCCAATGCATTTGCTAGGATCCTGTTAAACAGGCTCTGCAGAACCAGAATGACTACCAGCTGGTGCTACTGACTTGGGCTGACTCCATGGTGACATTGCAGGAGGAAATTGTATCTGCTACTCCTAATCCCTACAGCCTTCCCAAAATTATGGTTTTTTATGGTCCTCCCAATGTAAACAGAAGAGGATGAAAAAAATGGATAGAAAAACTGCCGTGAATACATATTGAGTCCCTGCACATTTATGAGTGGCAGTCTGAGATCTTAGTTCTCAGTTCTCATACTTCAGGACTAATCAAACTGAAAGTAATCATTTTGTGAAAGCATGTTCAGACCTACCAGAAGATGTCACCATGGAGCAAAGAGGTGAACTAGTTTAGTGTGCAAACTTTTTGTAATATAAAGTAACATACTCCAAACAGTGTTTTCAATAAAATGCAGGTGTAAAATTTATCAGTGTGATAATGTAGCTGATGGATATTCCTGATTTTTTTATGTAGTGCTTAATATTCAAAGTATTTGAAACCAGTAAAATATTTAAATACTTAAAGTAAAATTAAGAAAAATTATTAAAATAATAATTTTAAATACTTGAAATATATTATTTCATTATAACCTTATTTTCTAGCAACGCTTCAGCAGAAATACCTGTTTTATAAGCAGCTACACAAAGAGGGTGAAAATCATGTGACCAAATACATATGACAGGCATTTCTAGGGGGCATTTTAACACAAATATCTAAACCAGATTATTTACTCTCTAAAAGGGTTAATTTATCTTAGATTAATACTAAACTTTCCCAGGGAGAAATTTCCCGTGGAGGGTATAGTCTGGAAATATTGCAAGATGAAAAGGTGCAATTAAAAGAGATTTAGCATCCAGTAGTGAATACATTACATTTCCAAACTAAAAAGGATTATTTAGAATAATAGAATTTTGTATAGTACAAAAATCTTATTCCAGAAAGGACAGATACTCTCTCAAGAGGAGAATTAATTAGGTCATCTCTCAAATTTCAACTAAATTCAGTAACCAGAAAGCCTGCTTCATGCGATATGCGTAGATAATACATCTAGTGAAACATGATCAGTGTAGGTTTTCCAAGAGAAGTTTATATGAATCCTCAGAATATAAATTCTCAAGAGATTATTAATACAAATTACACGTTATTGTACTAACCACTGCAAAACAAGATCCAAAATCAACAACCAAACATACTCTTAGAAAAGTCAAGGCTTGAATTTACTGTCTCCTTTTAATTGAAAGGCTTACTGAATTTATGGATTGTTGGCTCCCGTTCTACTGCCACGTGGGAAGGCCAGTGGAGTTATGGTTTCTTACACAGATATTAATTACATGTATTTGCAAAGTAGTTTGACAAACTCTTCACATCTTGAAGTAGAGAAAACAAGTGTCACCTTTGCCAATTAGTGTTTTTTAAATTAAGTAACATCACATTGCTGGTTCTCTGTAAGTTGGCTCAGGTAAAATTTCCTTCTCGATGCCATATTATTCGATTCTTAAATAGTCAGCCTGCTTGCTCTTTGCTATCAGGCCCTAAATAAAAAGGTATTTAAGATTACCCATGTCCTGCATCTCCTTTTCAGTCTTTGATGTTTGGGTAGTCAAAGAAGTATCCAGTAACTGCAGAACTCAATTAAAAAATAGCAATTAGCCGCTTCTTTCAAAAATAAAATTTTAGCTCACCTTTTTCAGTTATAAGAAGGGTCACCTATGAGCTCAACTTAGAAATGTTTATTTAGGCATAGTGACAGGTAACAAAAGAAGTGGGCATAACAGCTACAGGCATAAAACAAAACTATACTTTTTTTAAAAAAAAAAAAAAGGGAGGAAGGGAACTCCTATTTGAATTTTATGCAAACTCAGAAGCATCACCGATACACTTTTCATATGCACAATATCTCAATTCACATAGTATAATAAACTACTTTGATTTATACTCCCTAAAATAACGGCAGTAAAATTCACTAATTCAGGTATTTGAGAGCTAGAGAGAATGACATTTAAGAAGTTAAATACACAATTATAAGCAGCATCTTTTCTTAAAAATATTGGAGCAGTAAAAATGAAAATCTTAATACTTCTTTTGTTTTTGTTAAATATATACTTCTACAAACACTAATATACCAGCAGTTGAATGCAAGTGCGGGTTAAGCGAAACGGTATTCTCATTTTGCACCTTTACCAGTTAACTTGAATTTACACAAAAAAAGCACAGGAAGGTAAGATTCATAGATAACCAGTAAAATGATCACACTTTCCTACATCTAGCATGTCTCAACAAATAAACCTTGTGCTCTTACTGAAAGCTTCCATTTATTCTCCAGAATAGGCCATTTCCACAACCATCATTCCCTCGTTAAACAATGTGATTTATCAAGTCCATACATAAGACCACAGTCCAAGTATCCTTCATAGGTTTCCCCTTCAGAACCAAAACAGAAATGGTTTTGATGCAAATGACAGAAATGCTGGTGAGACAAATCAAATCTCTGAGAACTAAAGCCTTAAAATACACTTTGGTTTGGATTGTAACTATTACAAAGCACTAATAACATGTATTATCATTAGCTAGACCTTCTAACAAGCTCTCTGTAAATGGTTTTACAAGAAGGACCTCCAGATAATCTCTTAAAATGACCTATTCTACATCGTACATGAAATAAATGCACAGATGGTGACGTCAGACAGCAAAGACCCAGGCCAGCTGAAGATCAAGCTGTGTGTTTGACAAGTAGGGGCGGCAGGTGTCATTGTTTATTTGTTTCTGTTTTAATGAATCTTACTCTCTGAAAACTTTAACACGTTAGGTTTCTTCAAATCCTTGGCCACAAAAGAGGGGAGGGAAAAATATATTTATTAGAAAGTAAGGGCAACGCTTTAGTTTACACTTGAAAATATTTCACTATGGGAACCAGCACTGCTGCAATTTTGCATGTAGAAGCCCACAGCAACTGCATATATGCATATAGAGATCAACTCTGTGTGTAGGTACTCACTATATATATTTTTACACATATACCCACATAATCACATGCCAGATCCTTTCTGATACATCTCTTCTTTTTTAAAATTCCACTTAAAAGACTTTTCAAAGCTTATGAATGTTATAAATTCTTAATTCAGAAGGAAATTACATTTTGTTTTATGATGTAAAGCAGCCAGGCTAAATACAGTAGGGAAGTAAAATGTAGAGTGGGCACTAGGCATGGCTCCCGCAGAAAAATTCATCATTCTGCACAAATCCACCTTATTCCACAGACTTCAATTTGCCTTCTGAACTGTATTTCTTATTCAAAAGATCAATAAATTAGTTGGTTTGTAAACATAAATAATGTATTTTATGTATTTTATTTAAAGAATAAGGTCTAGCAAAATGATACACAAACTAACAAATGCAATACAACATCTCCCTTTAAGATTCCAACTAGCTTTCTCAAAAAAACCCGAGAAAAATTGGAATCTGGAGTCTCATTTTGACACACATTTCTGTAACAATGCGTACCAGTAAGAGTATGAACAGACTCAATACTTACTCTTAATGTGTGATGCTCTTGTGCTAGCAATGCTGTGACCTCCTCTTGGAAGGTAATGACCTCCAGAAATTGTCCCCAGAGTGCCATTAGAAGTGAGCAAAGCTGAGCAAGATTCATATTTATAAGTTCTGCCAGTTCATCAGGATTTTCCATTTTCTGAGTCAGGAAAAAATATTTACATGGTTAACAGATGAGATCATAATGTACAGACAAGAATCAAAAAGGTGTACTTGATCTTACTGAGAATTTTAAGAACTCATTTAACAAATGAGAACTGTTTTGTCTAAGTATCAGAATTGATCTATTTTAAGTTGCTCTAAACAGTATCCAGTTCTCTTATAGAATTAGGACTCCTGACCTTAAATTAAAGCAACAATTCAATTTATGGCAACAATTACTGAGTTCTAACATGCAAAACTACAGTGTGCTTGGAATATGAATCAGAAAATTGATACTCACTATGTTAGTCCAAATTTGATACAATTATAAAAATTTAGTAAGACACATCTCCATTTCAGAATAGTCACAACAACATTTATATGGTGCTATATATCTCTCTATATATATACTTTAAACATAATCAGGAAACAGTGTTACAATATAGGCTTCTTAGAACCAGATCACACCAAGCCAAATTCAATGTGACACAAGTTTTTCTTTCTTAGCAATGTACTGTAAACCTGGGATGCAGTCCCACACCAGTCAGTTGTAGACTGCTAGGCTTATGTTGCTTGCCATTTCAGAAAAAAAAATGGTTTTTCAGAAACTCATTGCAGGCACATAAGGCACTGAGGCAAAGGGTTCAAAAAACAAAGATAAAAGAGTAAAGATAAAGATAGTAAAGACCCAACTCTAGCAATATTAAAAAGTAAGTAGAAAAAAGGACAGCAAATATTGAAACACCAGCGTAGCAGGTGGGAGTGGAAATAAGAGGAACTTTAGATGAGAAGTGCACAAAAGCATAGAAAGGAGAAAATGGAAAAAAATATACTTCAGCAAGCTAAGGGAGAAACTAAAGAATTCACAGAACTAAATGTAAAAAAGCCTTTTAATATACAAAATAAGATTATTAGTTGCCCACAGAGAGCTAACTGTGTTGGCTTTGTCTCCAGTTATACAAATGTTAACCTTCTAAACCAGTATTACATTTCCCTGCAGTTATATTACTAATACAGTAATGAAAAGTAAGCCTACTGTTCTTCAAAAGCTGGACAGACAGCCCACTCAGCAGCAAAGCACGAACCACCTTTCAAAAAAGTTTTAAAATCTGTGCTTTAAACTTTGCTGTGACAAGAAAATTAGCTATTCAGCTGGGGCTAGTTCTGACTAAGGAGAGAGTGGGGAGACAATCAAAGTAATCTGAAGTAGACAGTGTTTTCTTGAGAATGTAGGGAAAACAGGAAAAGACAGTATCAGGACAAGTCCTTCAAGATGAGGGGATCACTTGGATAATCTGCTTTTATATAACTTACTACTACTGCTTGATCTTCTAATGTTGTTATTTGATACCATTAAAAATAATTCAAATTATACATGAAGAAAATTCAAAATGTGATTTTAATACAAGTAATCCACCTTTCTATAATATCCAGTTTCATGATACACAAAAGTTACCATAGCTACACTGACACACTAAGCCACTAGATCAATAGTTGTGGAGTCAGTTAATTTCTTTTTGAGCGAAGAAGAGTTGAAATAAGTGCCGGCAAAAACCATACAGGATGTTACTGCTGAAACAAACAGTTTATTCCCAAGTAGCATTTGAAATCAGCATACTCTACTTTTAAAATTATTTCACTTATATAATACATTTAAAAATATTGTACCTTTACTTCTTCACACAATTCTGTAAGACGAACTTCTACATCTATGTTTTCTGGAAAGATGAGAGGACATATCCATGAAAAATGCACTTTCTGTTACAGAGTAAAACCAATTATCTCACAAAATAATTTTAAAACATGAAAAAGAACCCATCAAATAGGAAGTGCCACAGTTAGCTTTAAATCAAGTAAATTATAAACTCCCATTAAAATAACTTCTTATAATTTCTGAGATTGAGGATAGAACACAATTAATTAAAAAAAAATGTTTGTGATTGAGTATCATGATCACTTATCATGATACCTTGTCAAGGATACCAATTTTCCATTCAGAATTATACTTGAAAATACTGTAATTTAAATTATACAGTCTGCAGATTATCCACTGAGAGCTGCTCAGCTATTCAGCAGCTATGTCACTGTTCACATCCAAGGTAACACAATTCCTCTTCTACCTCAGATTTTTTACAGATAACTTATTCCTATATCATTTTTCTACAGGTATATTATTGACCTGATTTGCAAGATATGTGAATATAAATACAATTCTTTAATTGTCTGAGGAATGATATTTTAGTTAAATAAAACTGTTCTTTAATTGATCTTCCTCTCAACAGCTCAATGTTAGGAGCAAATCAGTCTTCCATGGTATGCCAGCTTAAACTGGATCTGAACCTCAAATGACTTATTTATAAAGAAAACGGATTTATTCCTTCATGTAAGATGTTTGTCCTTGTTAATCATTCCTAGTCTACGTAAGTGAATCTGATAAATTAAAAAGTAATTTTGTACTATGTTTTGAATTCCTTCTACATCTGAGGTACCAGTAACAAGGGAACAATTTATAAACCCTAAAATTGTCCGTAAGAACTATTTAAATATAAATTAATTTTTAAAACACAGTATTAAGGAAAAAACCCCAACGTTTCTTGAAAACACACACCAACAAAAGATGCTTTGAAACTCACAGTAATAAATTTAGGATAAGGATAATGAACATAGGTTTACAGAACAGCAACAGTGAGCTTACTCAATTTGTCTTTGAATGATACCACTTAGACTTGGTAAGTATATATTGATTTTCAGCTAACTGCATCCATTATCCTTAGGTTTAAACTTAATGCCAAACAAATTAACTCACATAACTCAAAAGTTCTGAGAAAATATGCAAATTGCAGAAACGCATCAAGTTCTCATAAACAAGTTTAGAAATGTTTTTGAAAGAAACTACATACACCTGCATTAGCTAAAACAGTACTTAATGATAATTATTCTGAAAATAAATAAAAATGGTTTAAGATATGATACTACTTTTGGTGTGTTTGGGGCCACACAAATTTTGTCATTAGTGAAAAAACTAAATGGTTTATTTATGAGAAACAATACTGATTATTTATCTTGTCACACTGCAATTGAGAATAGGCTTTGAACCACATTTAGAACTCTGAAGTCTAGAATCATTATGGTAAATCCCAAACTACAATGTTATATTAAAAAAAAAAAAAAGAAGACAACAGGATACTAGACAAAAGGAAACTAAATACTGACATTCTACAGCAGTAATGTTCACCCAAACAAACATCTGATACGATTTTGCTGGCCCTGATAAAAAAGTTTTGTTTTCTTTTTAAAACAAAACCAAAACCCAGTTATAGAAAATTAAGTTGGTAACCTAGTATGAGACTGAACTGCCATTTTATTCTTTTCCCATCACAAACTTTCTTGTGCCTAAACAGCACTGTTATCTTTTGTCCAGCATCAGGCCAACACTGACACTCTCCAAAGGGAAAACTGGCCATTTAGATATGGACAAATGCACCTTAAGCTTTGAAAACGTCTTGTATAGCATTTGGAAGAATCAAGCCTTGAGATACCAGAAGCAACCTGAAAGTTTTCTCAGGAAAAAAAGGTATTTGTCTTTAATTACCTAAATAACTGAGTCTGTGATGAATTAAGTGAAGCTGTAATTTTTAGCTGTTTTATTTAAATGGTGATAACTGGCTGAACTTTTCAATCATTTTTGTTTCGTAAAGTAGAACAACACTAAACCAAAAACCAGTAATAATTTCTCATTTTATTATCTATATTTAGCCTAGAAATAAGTAGCTCAATTCTGCAGAGTTCATCAGAGTCCAACATACGTTCACTATGGCTGAATAGTGAAATAGTGTTCCTGTTTACAAAATAATGTAATATTTTATATTATTAATAAGAATATAATATTTTATATTATTAATAAAAATCTGAGGGGTTATATCACCTGCTTTGAAAACATACCTAGGTAGGCGTCTCTCTGGGTTCGTGGATATTTTCTTCTGAGAAGGCGTTCATAAAGGACCTGCATGCTGGCCTTGGCTAGTTATAGGGATTGCACACACATGACTAGTTACTACACTCCTTTTTTCATCTGTGATTTATTATTTGCCTAAAGTTAGTAAAAAAGCTTATTGCTAGCCTCGCAATTAGTGCAGTTAGATCAGTACATGAAAGCATATAATTTTAGTGTAGTTTCTAGATTATCACTGGTGATACACAAAGCTAGCATTTTTTATTTCCTGAAATCAATAATACTTAAGTGTTCAATTACAATTATTGAGTCCAACAGTTGTCTGCACATGCTTCTGCAAAATCACTGTCTTGTGTTAAAATTATATGACAGAGCAATAGCAAAGCAAACAGAAGAAACAAAATTAAAGAGATAATAATTTAATTTAAAACAAAAAAGTGACAACTCTGGGATTTAAACAGGGTTTGAGATTAGATTCTCTTTTGCAATGCCCATTTAAACTTCACACATAAAATCTCCACTATGAAACAGTTCATTTACTTTAAATTTAAAAATAAATGCAAAAGGCATTTGTGTACTTTGTGAAGTCTAGAGAACTTCAATTTCTTTATAGACATCACAGAAACACAGTTTTTTACTGCTGATGGATTTTACAATTATTAGTGTTAATGGTAGGCATTAGTTAATTTTCATGAGCACAAGGTAACAGAAGCATAATTAATATTTACATTACTAGTCCTTTTTTGTTATATCAATTGTCCCAATCAAAGCACATACAAAATAACTGAAATAAATTTTAAAAATATTTGCAAATAAGAAAACAAAGTAATTCTAGCAGAGCCTTAAAAAATAACAAAAAAAAACCCTCCCCAGGAAACAAACCGTCAGCAGAATATGTACAATGAATGTTAAATGTAAGTAGTAATTTTCTCTTCATATATTTATTTTGAGCATTTCTGTTCAAACTCACATTCCTAAAGGTAAGCTAAACTACCCACAGAAACTGCAAAAGTTCTGACTCAAGTTCCACTAAAGCTTATGAAAATCCAGGAACTGAAGGTCCTACTGAAACATATAAGTATCAAGATTTAGTCTAAGCCTATCCTCACAACAATAGTTCCAACAGATTCTATTTGAGAAAAAGCACTTTTTGTCCTTAAAAGGAAGACTAACAGTTGAGTCATTCCTTTAATAGGGTGTTCCCCTCTGTATCAAGATTAAGATAACTGACACAGAAATATTCTTTGCACTGTAACTGTAGCAGTATTTTTGCTTCTATAAAGAAAAAGTCTCAGTTTATATTTTTCTATGAACAGATTTTTAATGCACTCCCTCCCTCAAAAGTTTTTTTTTAAATTAGCTTTTCATTTTGTAATACACAAGTGAAACATTATTTGTTTGAATCACTAATTGACCGCATCACATTTTAAAAATAACTTTCATATCTCAATTTCCAATCTTATTGTTTCCTAATGCTTAGTTTTGACATTGGTCAAATTAAACAATACAGGAATCAATAAATGCTGTCTACAGTTAGTGTAAGTTCCAAAAGATCTATTTTTCAGATTTATATAGAACTTTACATGACTAAAAAGGTGTATGCTTGATGAGGAAAAAGTCTAAATCATCTTTGCCAACGTATTTTCTATTTTTTCTTCCACAGCTCTCCCAGTTCACAAGTTGAGGCTAAACTCTCTAATGTACCTGCATTCTATAGAAATGTAACATGCATTTCCATACTTTATGTTTCATGTAATATTTTTGCAGTTACTTCTACTGAATGTAGTTACTAGAAGATTTCACAGCCACAGAACTTAAATTTCTTTCTATAAGACTGTCGTGTAAGAGTTTAATTTTAACTTTATTAAAGAAATAACTTCTCTGAAAGCATATTTTAACTACCCAGTTTTACAGAAACCATTCTTGTCTATTTAGATTTTTTTCCTAATTCTGAGGTAACTAAGTCTGTTTAAAAAGTTACAGTACAAACTGAGCCAGCAGCAATTTCTTCTTGTAGGTCTTTTTTTCAGGTAAATTTCCACTGTGATATTCTCAAACCAAAGCTTACAGAGTTTCAATTTTTATACAAATAAACAAAGTTTCCTTATAGCAAACAAGTGTAGCATGCTACTTGGATTGAAAGTTTCTCGCTCACCACTAAATATACTGATTTGAAATAACAGAGCAAATCAAGACCAACAAGAAAAATATGTATTTTCATAAATTCAGGCTGTTATCTCCTTTTATTAGTAACGTGACAGTAATTGTTTCTTTTTTATTTTGTTCTTGAGTTATTAAATTCCAGCTCAGTTTGAAAAAAAAGATTTTAGATATAGAAGATGTAAGAAATCAATGCCAGTTTAGTCTAGAAGAGGGGTATTAATAAACATCAACAATAAAGTGATGCATTTTATTAAATTCAACATACCCAGTTCAATTCGGTGAGAAGAGGGAAGCTCCTTTGTTATCATAATGAAATAGCTATGTAACCCTTTGAAAGCAAGCAGCAAACTGGCACAAAGTGTATAGTGGAAATTATAAGCATGACTAAGGAAAGACTCTGAAACAACAAAACTGCAACCCTAAAAAAAAAAAAAAAAGGAAGAAAAAACATGAGACATATTAATTTTGTACAATAAATGAACAGAATAACTGAAAAGACAGATAAGCAATTTGCCTCTTTTCACAAACCTCATCCATATTTCTGCAATTTTCAATGGATTGCAATATATTAAAAAAGAAGGTTGAACACTTAATATTGTAAGCATTCCATCTGTGTGTTCCTGAAGCATGTAACATAGCCTTTTGGAACAAATTTTCTCATTTCCCTTATCAGTGACACACCAAAGTAACTCTAACAAAGTCCATTCATTCTTTATCAAGCAATATTTCTGCAGAAAAGACAATATTCACACCGCCCAACAAAATACAAATAAAATCTTAAACGGAGACATTCTTACATCTGCTGATAACTGTTTTGTGTAGTTATTGCCAAAGACCACACTTTCAAGAGAAGGAATCACAGAGTCCCTGTTCTGTGCTGGTGCATTCCTGTTCAACCATGTATTCTTCACTGGGCGAGGAAAACTGCAAAAAGCACAAATGAACTGGTAATTAGAACATGCTATGTGTTACAAAACTCACAGTTAAAACAAATTATTGATTTTTCCTGAAAAGTAGTAGAAATAAGGATCCTCAGTAAGATCCTGGAAGTTCCTAGCATGATGAGCTGCCCTTTTAAAACCCCTCAGGATGGCCCAGATACCTCAGTTAAGTCTCTGGTGCTGCACTAAGGTAACAGTGCTTCTAAAACAGTTCTCTTCAAAGCAGGTCTTGAGCTAGTTGGGAGAAATTTAAGACATTATTACCCTCAACTGTTGCTATCTCTCACAATGAAGGTGAGCAGACTCTGTGCCAGCAGACTGTGGAAGCTCTTCCTCCTTATTTCCAATGCAAAATTCAACTAATTTAAACAATATTCGTGAAAATTTAAGCCATAAATTTTGTACTGTAACAGGTAAGAAGAATTGATTTTCTGTGAACTTTGCTGTGGGGACTTTACCTCCTAGAAGTGAGGCAGTACAAGCAGCTGGAAAACTGTCATACAAACTGCCATTGATGTTTTCCTAAGAGATGCCTGATCTCTGCCCACTGAGGAGAAGAGCCCATCCTGATCCCCTGGGAGGACAGAGCATCCTGCAACAGTAGCCTTGTGAGAACAAAGAGCTGGGAAAAATGAAAGAAAGATGAATGAACACAGAAAGTGCAGACTTTTAGATAATGGGCAGAAAGAAGCAATTACGGGTTAATAAAAAGAGTAGATTAGGGCTGTACATGGAATTATGTCCTCTCTTTCAAGAAAAGTGTTAATATTCATTGTTCCTGAGAGAAGGTGAACCTGGATGCTACTCTGAAAATGAAAGCACTCAAGAAGTGACCCCTTCCTAGCAAAGGAAGGGTTGCCAATAATGTGAGTGTCACCCAAGCAGAGGAGTAAACTGTAACCCAGGAAAGTTCAAAGGACAAAGGGAAGTGAAGTCTGCAGTGTCCAGGTTTTTCAGAAAGAGGTGCTCCAGAAAATTGTGCCATATATTACAATACGGAGTAGCCCAGCTGAAATAAAATACTGTAAATTTGAAGGTTTCTTCCTCTCTCCACCCCTAACTGATTTAAAGGACAACTTGGATCCCTAAAATGATTTTGTGTACATCAGTAACATTCTAATGTAAAGATAACAGAAGCAGCATGGAAATTGCTGTTTTGATTCAGTATCTCCTCACACAAGCTATTATCAAGTTGAAGTTTAAAATTAAATAGCATTATTGTATCACCACTTGAGAAGCCAGAAACAGAGGAAAAAAATGTAAGAAAACCCTCAGATTTTCTGCAACCTTTTAAAAAGTCATCAGGGACAAATACATTTCTGACTGAAAATTAATAATAAAACTTGTTTTTTGTTTTACAACAATGAAGTGAAATTTGACCCTACAGCAATAGAATGAATACAGGTGAAATGCCTGAATTTCACTTGTGGTACAGTGTGACTTACACTTCATACACATTCTGCTACTTTAAGTCTATAATTTTATCAGATGAAGTCTTCAACAACAATACTAGCTTATGATAATTCCCACCTCCTCAGTACTTGTTCCTCTCCCAAATAATGCTGTGCCATCCTTTCAGATGTGCCGGTTCAGTTACTATATAACCACGCCTAAAACACATCACCAAAACAATCCAACTTGGAGGGGAAAAAAAAAGACAGAAAAATTTAAAAAAGCCAGTTGAATTCTCCAAACCAGCACAGTCCTACTGCACAAAATAGCTAACATACATAGACATACAGCTTTCCATGATGTGAAGACAGGGACAAGCAGTAGGCATATTTCAAGCTAAAGGCTTGGACATTTATGGCATGGCCTGAATTTGAATATGAAGAAACTTGGGGGAAGCAGCATAGAGATTTGAAGACCATGAAAGAAGGCAAAGATGGATATGCTAAAGAAAAAGCTGTGCAAAGAACACTTCATATTTGTGGCTGACTGTATGGTCCTTTTTCACACTTACTTTTGAGATAAGTGAGGTAAACAAGAGATTGCAAAGGGTGGCACAAGTCAACGAAATAAAAGGCTTCAGTAAAAATTAAGCAAAAGCTTTAAGAGAAAATTAAATTCTCCAGCTCCATTTACTTTAAGAAAATGGCAAACACATCATCTGCAGACATCCCTGCCATTACAGTAGTAACTGAAAACTGTGAAGATAGCTAACAGATGTCATATTTGTATTAATGGCACCTATTCCAGTCACTAACTGGAGTGAGCAGCAGATCCTCCTGACGAAGAAAATCTGTAAGTATTTATACTTGCATATTTATATATACAGATATTTATACATTCCTACTCTGGCCTGGAGTATTCTCTCTTCTACACTACTTACTCTTATTTCTAATAAAAAGAAACTCAAAATTTGTTGCAGGTAACTTTGAAAACAAGAAGTTTCTCATCCCTCTGGACCCTGAATTCCAAAATCATCAAAACGATAACTATATTGGCCACAGATTTAACTCCTTCCAAAGTATTCTATTTTTATAACATTTCCATTTGGACACTCAATAATTTATTTGCATTTTATTAATAAAAGATTACCTTATCAATGGCTGATGTAGAGCAACCAAAGAAGCATGAACTATAACCGATATGACAGAAAGGTGGAAGTAATCAAACATAACATTGACGTAATGATGAAGGCCCCGGTGTAAGTTAAAGTGCAACTTTAAAGTTCGGCTACTAATTGGCTGTAGTGTGGTCAGATCATCTGGTCTAAAAAGAAAGTAAAACAAAACAACATACAATTAGAATGATCATACTTAAAGTACAAGTTATCGATAACTGACACAGATAGCAATTTAGCATAGGTCTATACTTTGGAATGCAATGACATCTCCCTCAAGAAAAAGAAGTACAGAAAAAAAAAGAAATCAGAATCAGACAAACCAGTTATGAAATCTTAACAGACTCTGGCACTATTTTGGTTTTTTTACCTTCATATATGTCTAATATGAACACACTATGACTATATATAATAGCGATTTAGTAAATTTAAAAAGTTAACATGTATTGTTGCTTTAATAAAATTAAACTTACGAATAGTCTGTATCTGTGAAGTGTAGCTCTAATGTTAGCAGAAAATTCATTTCATTAAGAGACTCCTCAATCTAAAAAGAAATTGTAAAGCATTAAATCTTTTCAGGTCCCTTATTTATACTAATCAGAATTGCATATAATGAAGAATTAATTATCTGAATATAGTAAAGTTAAATGGCAGATTACCTTCCTCTCATCTAACAGCATTTTTATTTTGAAAATCATCACATCATTCACAGAAACTTCCTCATTTTTGTAAAGAATCTGAAATGTTTTACTGCAAACTATGTTGTCATGGATTGAAGCAGGAAAGGCAAGATCTGCACCTGAAAAGAGAAACAAGTATTAATACAATTGGTCTAGCATCTGGAAACCACAGAGCAGCTAATAAGTGGAACTATCATTCCTATCATTTTCATGATGACTATTAAAACTGTAACACCAATAGTATCAGCAGTTTCCATTTCAGGACTGCATTTTATTTCAAAGAAGTATTGTATCAATATTTTTAATGTAATTTACTTTTAAATATAAGTTTGAACTGCAGAATTTTTGCTTTGTTCCAAATTGGAGTAAGACGTTCTAGGCATCGAAAATTCTAATAAAAATCCTGAAACATGTCTTGTTTCATCCAGCATTCACAGTGATTTGCAAGGTTTAACCACACTGAGAACTTTTAGCTACCTACAGATGAGGCAGAGGTGTTAAATGACATATACCACTCAAGTGAATTAATCAAGAACAGAGGTGGTTCATTCTTTCCTTCTGTATCTTTGCATACTGCTCTGGCCAGACCAGTTCCAAGTGTATCACCTGACCTTTACATTTCTCATTCAATGACACTTCTGCTTTCAGTCCAGAGGCTGCTCGTGAAAAAGAGTTCAGAAATGGCTGAGGAATCCTTTGCTCAAAAATGTTAAAAGACTTGTAGAAGAAATGAGAAATAGTTTAAACCAGTTATTGAGGAAGTATTTAGCATAATAGCAAGGGGCTATCACAGAGGAAATATCATGATGGGCACTAGCCTGTGAAACAACACATAAAAGATGATGGAACTTGGAGGAACACAACTTACAGAAATACCAACGCTTTCTTATCACTCCTTTACAACCAACCTCAAGAACATTAACCTCTTCCAGAACACAAAGTCTTAGAAATTGTGTAAAAGCAGGTGCAAAACATTCTTTTAAAGTATTTTGATATTCTTCAATAAATTACTTCAAAGGAATCCAGAAAATTTAAAAAAAAAAAAAAAAAAGGTTCTGGAAAGTTTGTGCTTTATAGATTTGGGTTCTACAGGCCTCTGACAGAAAAATCACTGTACCTGGCAAACACTCCTGCTCTACAATCTTCATAACATCTTAGTTCAACTTCCCTTCAGAAACTAGAAACAAGTAAGAACACTGGGTTTTGCTGAAGTGCTTTCATAAATATCATCAATTTAGGCATTCTGGACAAAATGCTTACAAAGGCTGAATCATTAAGGTGTAATTCCCCTACACATAATGCCACTTTCAGCTTATATCCACCTGTGTCACCTGTTACAGGTGAAGGGCAAAGCGGGTATGGTTTCACATAACATGTAATCTGATATAACTGCACAGCATCAGCAAAAGGGATCTCCCACTCTGGTCTGATACAAAAGAAGTAACAGAG
This sequence comes from Athene noctua, assembly GCF_965140245.1. Classification (NCBI taxonomy): domain Eukaryota; kingdom Metazoa; phylum Chordata; class Aves; order Strigiformes; family Strigidae; genus Athene; species Athene noctua. The sequence continues at coordinate 34,386,906 of NC_134037.1, read as the reverse complement.
ACACGTGGCCAATGTCCCACTTCCTATGCAGTGTCCAACTCTGAGTTACAGCCCTCAGTTCTGCTGACTTCAGTGTAATGTGAAACGGCACCCTCAGAAGAGAGTGAGAGGAGTCGAAGAGGAAAAGCTGACACCAGGAACAGGCTGAGCCACATCTATGTGGGCAGCAAGGTCTCACAAACATGAGGTCAACAAGGTAGAACTACTATTTTTTAAGTCACCTACATACTGATTGGTCAAGACTATTTCTAGGCTTCTATCCACACAAAAAGTCATCTCAGCAACAGAGAGGAAAAATAGTGAGGAATTAACTTATTCTTGCATCGTAAAAACGGACCTTTCATTCCTAATCTGACTTTTGTTTTTTCATGCAAACCAGTCACAAGTTTCTGATAGAAGGAAGAATTCAGAACAGCTTCAAATCTGAAAACCTCATACAGGCTAGAATTACACACGTTTTTCTTTTAACTTTCTAGAGCATCACATCTCCCTACAAATTACAAGACTGCCAGGAGACCTTCACCAGGCTGGTGCTAAAGCAAGTGGCTTGCCCTATCACAACTGTCATGACACTTGTTCTGGGTCCTGAGCAATTCTAGTGAGCTACTAAAAGACATAAGAAACAGAAATGGAAGAAAATTGGATTTAAAGTATCATGGGATCTCATGAAGATCTGGGAAGGGCTAGGCAAAGGGTGGAAGGAGATACAAAAGAATGGGAAGAAGGGAAAAACTGAGACTGTGTATTTGACTTGGGTAAATAAAAGGAAGAGACAGATCAAAGAAGCAGTCTGCGGGAGAGGGAGAAACACAGCTAAGGTAAGGAAATTGGAGGTGACTTGTGCAGAGACTAGGGAAAGCCAGAAGTAGGCAAAATGACCTGGACTAGGAAAACCATGATGCTGTAAAAGGGGAATTTAGATCAGATAAGTATGAGGAAGACAGAACAAGAGATAGACAGAAAAGTATAGGAAGAAGTACCTAACCAACAGAGGTCATCATTCTGAAGAATGAGAGTTGTGGGCTCCTGTCCAGCCTCCTCTATGGTCAACAAGGAACAGACACTTTCAGATAGTAGGTCAACCCTCTCAGTGCTAGTCACACATAGCCTAATAGCAGCTATTTTCTACAAATAACAGCAGTCTCAGTAACTGGCATCAGCTGTTCCACCACCCTGAGCAGAAGACCTGTGAGTTAGAGCTAAAGCATCCAGCTCTGCTAAATAAATCAAGCAGCTGAAACAAATGGAATGTAGAAGTTCTCAGCAAGACCAAGCACTATCATATCCACAAGGACAAACTAATGCCCTTTCACTGACCAGCTTGTACCCTTCTCTCCACTTTGTTGTGGCACAAACACTACCAGTAACTACCTGAAAAACTAAACAGAGACAGGTGTAAAAAGGACTCCAGTTTTGAGGTTTGGAGGGGTTTGTTTTTTTGTAAAAAGGCTGCTTGTCAGCTGCATCAGTGCTCCAGTTGAGTTCCCTGGCCACAGAGCAATATGAAGGTAAGATGGAGTGGCCAGTGGGAATCATGGGCTGATTTTTTTTTTTACAGTATTGCTGATCTAAACTCACATCAAATTGCAGTCTTAATGTTTACATCCTTTATGCCTAATAATAAGACAAAAGAGCTAACACGTATGTCACAATTTACTAACAAGATTGCAGCTTTCTGAAAAAAATAACTGAAGACCATTCTAAAATATACCATGAAATGGAAAAACATTTTTTCAGCAATATTAAACATATCATTAAGAGACACTATTAAAAAAGTATGTTTTACTGAAGGATCAGTTTAGCAGAGCTCAAATCCCTAAACCACACTAAACTTTGCCTTTGAAGCTGAGTAATTTTGGCTCATGAGAATTATTTATTTATTTCACACAAATCTGAGAAATATTCAGGAAGCTTGACTAAAATTCACTATCTCCACCGGTGCTCTACTCAGAGTTACTTTTAAAACAGCCTCAAAAATTCAGGTTGACTGTAGTAGGTTTTTCTTACTTGCACTCCCAAGAATTTAACCTGACATTTGAAAAATTAATTCATTTTTTGCTTTTCAAATTTTTACAGCATGCTGAGATGTGGGCTTCACAGAATTAGGAGAGCACCAGCAGGTTTCTCCGGTTCAGTTTGCCTGGACAAATAAACCAAAAGTGCGTGCCATATTTTAAAAAAAAAAAAAAAAAAAAAAAAAAAGAAAAAAAGATGAGGGAGCGGGTAATTCTGCTCAAGAGGTTAAATCTATTTTCAATTGCCACCAGATAGCAAGAGAGCAAGTTTGAAAATGGCAAGACTGGATCCTTTCAAAGTCTTTGGAAAAAAAAATAGCTTAGCAATCTGTTTCAGAGTCTATATCTGAAGTTCTCCCCTAATTTGGGGTATCTATTTAAATGAGGTCTGCCCTTGGTGATCCTAGCCTGAAACATGGAGAAGACAGAGTAGATCAGTGGAAAAAACATAAAACTAATATAAGAAATCACTATGTTTTCATACCAACAGAATTAACAGAGGGAAAACAGTAACAAAATTCTGTAATTAACTTTTAAGGCTTATTACTAAGAACAAGCTAGTTTTTCAGCAGATCATGAAACAGCTTATATTTTTATTAATAAAAAACCTAAAAATACTTTTATATTAGTTATAACAATATAAGACAAAAAGCATGCTCCCTTAATTAGCAAGGCAAGATAATGACCACATTTACTAAACGTTTTTGCACTTACCAGTTGCATGTAACAGGCTGGCTTCTAATTTGTGTGGAACTCTTGGAGGAATTTTCATAGATGTACGAATCTGGTAAAAGCTAAAGCAAAAGACAATGATTTGCAACACATGTGGTACAGTACATCTCATTTACCATATACAGACACATACAGTGACAAAGGCAGGAACAGAGAGTGGGAAGGAGGAACAGGTCAAGGAAGTCTGTGAAGCTTAAAACTGTCTTGACTCTTCATCCTGTTGGGTTTTTTTCTTTATCATTAACCAGAGCAGCAGCCAAACCCATGAATAAAAGAAGTCTCAACACAAAGCTAGTCTTTCCACGCCCCACAGTGTCGGGGCAAACATTTATGAAGATATATGGTAAATTACACTGGAGAACTGATGTGAATGACCAAGATTGATCTCAGAAAGATCTACCACATAGCACATCTACAGGACTGCTATAGCCAGTTCTACCCCTGAAGGAGCTATTTGTGAAACTGCAATGTGTCCCCCTGCCTCCTCCTCAGTGTTCCCCAGAAAACACACCATATGCCAAACACTCTCTATGTTGCTTGTGGCCACCAGATATTAAAAAGTACAAATACAGGGTCACACGAGGCAAAATATGACACTACTTGCAGTGTTAAGACATAGTAGTACTATTGCCTTACGCCATCAAAGGCAGGAACCACGGGCCTAAAATTGAAAAAATGAACACAAAAGTCTTTTGGATCTCTGCCCCCATCTTTAAACAGTTTTTAATCTTATTCAGCTCCATACTGTTTCCAACTTTGATTTTCATCTATGAAATCCCTGTCACCCATACTGATTTTATGGAGGTCTTTGCATAACACAAGCACCCACAAATACCCTTAGATGACACATTCTATCTATCTCATCCCATTTCAGACCATTTGTTTTTGTTTGAAGGGGTTAGCTTCAGCTCCTCAGTGAGCTGGCATGACCTACCACACAGCTCCACAAACACCAGCACCAACGAAAGGGAGGGAGCAAGAACATTCACAAGTAGAGAGTAGGAAGACAAAAATGTCTTTTTAGGCAGAAGCATGGTCCTAAATGCCCTTATGAGTGAGTTATACAATTTACCCTTTGTATTCCACTCAGGGTGTACACTCACTCACAACCTTACGGTTCATTTTCATCATCCCCACTATTCAAATCCAAACTACTCTAATCTACTGTGTTGTTCTGATTTGGGCTTCTAACACTTCCAACTAAAGCTGACCATCCAGGATTTCACTAGCAACTGATGCAACTGTGTATTAGCCTAACAATCAATCAATAAAAACCCGCTTAATTTCCTTCCACAAAATTAAAAAGTCAATTTTAGTCTGGTCAAAACTACATATCGAAGAATGCTTTATAATAGAATGTACTTAATGAACCCGTAATATTGCTAGAAATAAGAGATGATAGCAAAATGATTCCTACCTTTTAAAAATCAAATAAAACTTAACCTATTGCAAACTAATAATTATATAATTTGTTTTTAAAAATGCACAGGTCAAGCATTATTCCACATACATTCCTTAACCGATTCATAAACAGTAAATTAATTCATTTTGTACTGGATTAAAAACCCCCCAACATTAAGCTTTCATTGTCATCTTCTCCAAGAGTGTAAGGAATTGAGGATATTAAGAGAGCCCTCTAAACATTAATCCAGGCGGGTGCAATCTAGTACGCTGATGTACTCCTTTTCCCTAGGTCAGATGCGACTTCCATCATTCAGTGACTCATTCACCTATACTGAGGACACGTGATACATCATAATGTATAATGGCCTCAGCAAGGAGATAACTTTCCACCAGCCTCAGTTTCACAGTGTCATTTCTGGATCCACAGTAAACATTTATCAAGAGCCTGACACCCTACCACTACAAGCTGCATCTTCCCATGTTCCAATGACTAGCCTGTTATGGCCAAGCATACTGCTTGTTACTTCAGTTATAAATAAAAGAACGCAAAATCGTTGGTATGGATTATATTAAACATTGTCTCAGTAGTTCAAAGACATGCCAGATATTTTACTTCATCTCACCATAACCTACCAAACTGGGTCACTTTATTAGGCTTTAAAATATCCAAAATCTGCATCATTCTCAGTTCATGTTTAGGACAACATGACAGCTCTACAGAGCATAAATTTAATTAAGGCTTAACAACTTTACCAAATGTGGATAGATTAATGAATTAGGACTATAACAACGTAAAATGAAAGACAAAGGCAAAATAGGAACTGAGCACCAAATGGAAAAAAGGTGCATTGTGATATTCCTATTACTTAATGCAATAAGACTCATTTGCCCCAAAGATGCTATTAAGTAACTGTTTACAATCTGGTCCTCAAAGAAAGCAATCAATAGAACTGTTCGTGCTTAGAATGTAATTTGTGAAACCAAAAGGTTGTTAGGACATCCTTCCTTTTCCTCTTATTACTTGCTAGCAATTAATCAAAAGCAGACTATTCTACCCTTTATCCAGTAAAACCTTTACCTGCCTGATATATTTTAATTTGGGTTAATGGGGAGATGAAGGTGTATTGTTTGCTTGTTTGAGACAGGTGGATTTGATTTTCAGTAGATTTATACTTTAAGTAGTTTATAACATAAAATGTTCACCTGTTAATCTGAATGATAAAATCCTGTAAGAGTTCAGCTCAGGGAAAATATGTAAACATTAATTCAAAATCTTGTGCTCAGATCTTTGAAACAAATATTTAACGGCATCAAGATATTTAAGTAAGAAAAACAACCTCCTACACAGTATTTACCCAAATTATTCACTGTCACTCATCTTTAATCGCCATATATATTAAGGATTTATCTGCAAATGAAGAGCTATGATACTGAAATGGAGTACTTTATTCACAAAGGAATTACATTTGTAATACATAAAATAAGGAAATGCTTTCCAAAGTTAAGATATATAGTCCTCATTTGACAGAAATTTTAAACAGAAATATCAAAAAAAAAAAGCATCAAGCCCCATTACTCTCTTCCCCCCAAGCCCTGCGTTCCTCATCTTCCTTTCATCTCTGGTTCACCTCATTAGTCAATTCTCAATTTGGCTCTCAATGTTTCTTTTTCTATTTAAAAAAGAAAACCAAACTCAAGTCACTTTCAACTATTTCCCAGCTGTACCATAAGCACTTGCTTAGTTCTATACACAACTAACCCATAAACCTGATCTATTCTATTGTATCTGTTTGGGCCTGCATGTAACAATTCAGTATCAAGAACTTGTTACTCACATATCACATTCAATTATCACAAATACTGTTAAAATACTATGTAACTAAGATCAGAATACAATCAGCTCTCCATTATCTTATGTAACAAGAGAATGAAATTATCCTGGGCAGTGGAAAATCCCAGACAACACAATGCTACAGAGCATGCCACTAATGGCACAGTAGATGTGCCCAAATAGATGAAGTAGGTTGGGCCTACCAACACTTTAAACCTCATTCCAGCATCTTCCAAGAGATGGCTTGTGCAAACCTAATCAAGCAGTTCCAGGCTTAGTGCTACAACTTTTCAGAGGGTATGACAGTTCGGATCCATCAGTGTGTCTATATGTCTATACTAAAACACCTTCCTGAAGCCCACAGGAACAGAAAACATGGTACAAACATCTCAGTGGAACGACCTGTGCTAAAGCAAAGTCAGTAAAATTCACATGCCCCACCCTGGTACAGAGCATTTTCTCCGGCATGCACCTGGAAGTCCCAGTAACATGACAGAGGAATACGCAAACTGACTCTGCACCAGGATCAAGTCTCCTTCTCAAGTCCTGACTCTGATGACAACCTGGAAAAATGCCTTACTGATAACAGACAGGGGCTCTGCAGTTAGCATTAAGATTCCAGAAAAGTGCTGGGGTCCTTAAAGCTTAGATCAGTAGTGATATTTTTGGTGAAGATTTTTAAAGAACAATCTGAAAAAAAATCTGTGTTAATCTCTCTTTTGACTGCATTAAATAAACACCATTTCCAGATTATTAAGGGTTACATTTTTCATACAACAAAAGAAGTCAGAAATATTTTGACAAAGATGCTTTAAAGCTACTCTCCCTGTTTAGAAGAAAAGAATCAATGGTATATAGAAAGGTGGTATACTGTAAGAACACACATTAATCATCCACGAAAACAGCAGCATCCATCAATGATGGATTTGCAACTTTTTACTCCATTAGCTGAAGCAGGATAGCTGGTATTTCATAAACAGATAAAAAAACCAACAGAAATACAATCAATTTACAATATGATGAAAAAAAGCACTAAATAATGGATCAGAAGCAAGAACCTGCTATGCAGTAGTTGCCAAATTACCCTAAGAAACTATGCCATGATGTTTAGAAGCACCACCTGATAATTCATCGAGATGCATTTGGATCATCTTTTACTATGCAACTATGGTTTGGCATTTTAAAAGCCTAGGCTACAACGGCAGCTAATGAAGTAGAGTCTGAATATGAGTCACTGCAGCACAGGCAGTGCAGGGAATAGATCTGGGATCAACAGCAGACCGACAGTTGGATGAAGGTCTGGCACCACACAAAGAAAAGATTTTGACTGAGTCTCTAGCACCATTTTGTCAGGACAATGAGAAAGTTGCAACTGCTTGACCTTCATGTTACTGATGTAAGAGTGATTTGAAGGACAGTCTCCAAATGGAGACTGAGTAAAATGAGACTTGAAACGGTCTTAAGGATACTTAAGCATTGGAACAGGTTGTCCACTTAAGCTGTGGAATCTCCACCTATGGAAGCTTTCAAGACCTGAGGGGACAGAGCTCCAAGCAACATGGTTTGGATGGAGTGCTGACCCTGCTTTCAGCAGGTGTGTGGACTATATGACATGCTACTATCCCTTCCATCCTGAATCAGTCTATGATTCCAGAGGTTAAAGGAAACCTATAAAACAGGATTCAGCCATTTACAGCATGATATCTGAAAGGCAACAAAGCAAGAAGTGAGCATGGTTGGGAGCTGGTATGCAAAACCTGTTGGAGATACACCTGCAAATGGAGCATATTCCAGCTCCTGGCTTTTCTGGCTCTAAACTCAGGAAGACATTCCTGCCTGTACACAGGCAAGACACTTCTCAGCAGCTGATTTCTCTGAAAGGCAGCATCTTCCAGTTCCTATTAAATTTCCAATGTCATAGACTTGAGGGAAAAAAAGACAATCTATTAACACTGCCTCTGAGAATCTGCCAACCTATCCCTTTCCAGCATTTACCTTTACTTATCTTGGCTACAGACATGAGGTTGAGGATGAACACCAGATCTCCTGCTCTGGTTGCACTGCTTAAAAGCTTTGTCCTAAAACATGTTTCACACCCATGCTCCAAGAGGTACCTTTGCATTTGCTTCACAATGTGCTAGATAGCCTAAATATTTGAGATGTTTACTGAGACAGCATACATAAGCAAAGCCAGAGTCACCAGTGGAGAGCTTATAAATAATCAGGAGATTTCTGCCAATTCCAGTCTACACAGCCTCTTTTCAGTAAATAAATGCAAGTACTTGCTAATGTCAATTTATCTCATTTCATCCTCAACGTAATCATGCAAATCCTTAATCACACTATTGAAAGGTTCAAGGATATCTGGAGCTTAGTGTCCTTACAACAGACCTTGTAAGTAAAGGTCTTCTGAAAAAGATAGCTAGAATTACTGCTCTCCTGTAGGAAGAGGAGACCTCTACTGTCCACCCTGTATGAAGGATTAAATCTTATCCATCATTAAAATCTCAAATATTCAAAATCTGACATGCACCAGAAAATGCTTTCCAACACAGAAAAACTGTCAGGTTTCTTTTTTCACTGGGATCATAATTTACATGGGCATAATTAAGTTTTTTTCGTGACATTTGTTGAAAAATGTAATTTATAATCTGATCAAGAAGTAGGTTTATCAATAACCAGAATTTATCTTGCTACCAACAAAAAAGGAAATGTAGGAAGTAATGGTTATCGGACTTTTTCATGCTCTCACATGTAACCACAGGCAGTAATGTCTGCATAGGCAGTCATAAGGGATAACCTTTATTTTAAAAAAATACAAATCTCATGCATTAAAAAAGCATATGTGCTTTTGCAGAGATAGCTGCATGAACATTTACTTGAAAAGACACTTTGCCAGCTGAAGTACATTCCAAGGGAAACATACATCCTGAAAAAGCTTCATAATGCAATTCATCACTGAGGTGAAACTGTTCTGCAGTTCCTCTTGCCAGGCAGAGGAAAGGCAGAAATGCGCACAGCAGTGTCAGAACTTTCCTCCTCCCTGAGTCCTGGTGCAGTCACCGAACACTTAAATGCACTCAAGTCACATTAAAAGGAGCAAGCATTTAACATCGTGGACTGCAAAATCCACACACACACTAGGCCACCTGCAGGGCAGCTTCTAAATTTATTGGTTCACCAAAAGAAGAAACAATCGTGACCCTGCAATACACAAAACCTCGGGAGAGCTCTTGGGTTCTACTGAACGCAAGGCCCTGTTGAAAACACCCCCCCCCATTGCAGACCACCACTAAGACTCCTTCCAAGGTGAGCAGTGGCTCAGGCAAGCATGCTCCATTTAGTGCATGGGGAAACTGAGCGGGGGATACAGCACAGCTTTGTAAATACAGAGTGTGGCACTGAAATAAGGAACTGGGAGAAAAAAGGACAGAGGAGTGAGTCTCTTGAAGAAGCAGCAGCTCTGGAGGCATCAATGACATTGTACTGGCTGCATCAGACTGACCCTGGCAGAGCTGTGTCTTCTACAGATCTACAGATCACGCCTCTTCCCACAAAAGCAAGCCTGTGCTAACAGATACTCCTGCTGCGGTGAGAGGCTGAGTCAGCAAAAAGTTGAAAGAATCCAACAAGAGAGAATGTTCTTTTATTTCTGTTTAACCCCCTGTCCTACAAGCTAAGCCCCTTGCTACTGCAGAGACCCTATATTATTAATTCTTTCATGGATTTATAAAAATCCATTTTAAAAGCAGTAAAGATATTTAGCATTTCACACAACCAGTCACAAGTCTGTACCAACCAATGCCAGCATACATGCACTTTTCGAGGCAATCTGAGCATGCTTCCGACATTTCAAGCACTTCAAATGATCATGGAACATAAATACTCTATTTTAAACATGACCAGAGATTAGTCAGAATTTTTTGGTAACCTCATAACTATTCTGCAAAAAAACAATCCAGGCAAAGGCACACAAATACGGATCAAAGAAGAAAATCAGAAAGGGAGTAAAATAAGGTGTATGGGAACAGAAAAACGAGAATATAAAAAGACGCATAATAAAACACAGGCAGTAAAATGCTGTTTCTCAAAGTGACAAATGTAAAAAGAGAAAACAACTGGTTAGCCTGTTCCTTAATTTTCCCCACCAGGAGAAATGGCAGTATCATCTATAAAAATTTAATGCCACCAAACCCAGCTGGGGTCTACAGACTACCAAATGACCACCAAACTAGTTACAGGGCTTTAATACAGGTATAGGACACAAACAAACAAAATCTTATCTTGCAATCACTTTGTAATAAATACTTTAATATGGACCAATATGAGATTACACTCGGCTATAACTGTCGGGTTTATCTCATTTAACAAATTCTAATTCAGATACTTGAATAGCAGGAAAATTACTGTGCCCAAAAGACTTTAATATCTTTTATCAATCTCTTCTATGAAAAATTCAGGTATTTCCCAGCTGGCTAACATATTTTTATTAAAATAAATAAAACAAAGGGAAAACTTACAGGAAAGAGATAAAAGGTTCCCATTTATTTGAAAGCAAGTTTCCCTGAAAGTGAATTACTTTTTAAAAGTACCTCACATATCTATGGCACACATTACTTCTGACAATTAAAGATATATATAAACTAAACAGTTATTAGACCAAAAGTTTGATGAGAATTATTTGGGAGACTAATACCTCGAATAAGTCACAGCAGTTTGTTATGAAACAGGATTAAGTACAGAAGACAGGGGAAAGTAAAAGCAGCTGGGGATTTTACCTTATTACTACAAAAGCCTTTCCTCCACATTCTTACCACAGGCACACTCAGGCAGAATTCCTACAGTGGTTATGAACATTTATTTTAAAACTTGAAAGGGGAATACTCTCAAGTAAGTATTGTTTTTTTAAAGAGCTATATAAACACAGAATACTAGATTAGCTCTTACCTAATCAAATATATCTTAACTTATACTAGTCCATGTTTTTAATTTTAGTTCCTCTTTCATTTCCTGTTATTACGGAAGGGAACAAGAAAGAAATCATACTAAATTACCTTGCATCCTTAAATTGGAACAGCTCTGCGAAGCTCATCTTCAGGGTTAATGATTCCCCATATTCTCTTATATAACAACTTTTTAACTCTGTTTATTTAGCGTGAAAGTATTTATCATTTCACTTCTCCATTCAACATACTAGCCTCGCAAATGACATACCACAAGCGTTAAACCACTGAGTGGCTTGAACGTTTCTGTTTTCTGGGGATAAAGGTGTGGGATGTTGGGTTTTCCTGGTAACCAGGGTCACAATTTTTCAAAGTTCCACCCCTTGCAAACAGGCAACAGTTTTCACTCAGACACATAACAACATGTTAATTTTGAAATCAAGGTTTAGCAAACACAACAGATGGGAGACCACAAGACAAGTCTGACAACTCATTTTCTGACATTTACTGGTCTTTCAAATTTTTTAAGTTTTGCAGCTGTGCAATTCTGTTACTCTCATCTGTCAGTAATGAAGTGTACAAGCCTTACAATTCACTTTCCAGCTGATTTTAATGAAAGGCAATCTCTGTTTTAATAGCAAATACATCACACATTTAACCAGAGATGGAAATTCAGGTACCACAAAGGAAACTGTTGCAAAAAATCATGACAAAAATGCCCATATGAACTGTTGTGTCCTATGTAAGATATATCAAATAAAGGTCATCCCTCTTATCACTTACCAACATCTTCATTTTTTTTCCCCTGTAGAAAGCTACGTCATTGAGGGAAGTCACATTAGCTCCTCTAGTTCAATTTTTTAAATTGAATCACTATAGTTTCAAATATAACACACTGCTCTTAGATGTTATTAGGACACTAAAAAAGAAAAATAGTCTTTTAGAATCAGAAGCATCTATCCTTCTTCAAGCAAGGCACAGTTTCATGATTCATTTAAGTCAGCTTAAGACAGTGCTGCCATCAGTAGGAGCAATTTGCAGTTCAAAACCACTTTCACATGTTTTTGCTCCTCCTCAAACAAGTTTTAATGTTCCAGCAACTGTATGGTAAATCAGATCAACACACTCATCCACCTAGAAAGGGAAAAAAAGAATCTAGTAGGGCTATTACAGAAGGCAAGACCACACAGCCAGGGGAGAAAGGGCGACCATTCCCTTCAGTGACATGACATGGGCTGAGGTCAGGTTGAGCTACTGGTGGGTCTCCACGCTCAGAAATAATGTGAAATTGTACTGCCACTTCCTCTATTTTTTTTTCCCTCAACTTCAAGAGTTTCAAGTCTGAAAAGATTGAGAGAAGTGAAGCTGCTCACTGTGTACTGTATTTATTATTAATGCATTTCTCAAGGAATACTCTCAGAGACTATTACCAGAATGGTACAAGCAAGTTATGAAAAGTTAGCAGCAGAAGACCTGTTTCTCCAAATTCCAAAATTCACATTCTTATTAAGATGATCCTAAAAACTCACAGATGTCAAGGAATAAGGTGAGCATTCAAGATTTGAAAGCAAGAGACTCCAAAACACTCTACTTCCTCCCCCTTCATAAAAAGCAAAAAGTTGCTGTTCTTGAATAGACTGTTTATTTTTGCCACAATAGAGCCACCTCCTATGGCAAAAATATCTCTGGTCTCCTAACAGTTACCCCATCTAGTTCATGGCAGCAAATATACCCTTAGAAGAACAAAGTTAAAACTCCAAGAGTTAACCTTCTGATGCCAGTTTAAATAAACTAAACAAATTACATGGGCACAAACACACTAAGTATCCAAACCCCTTTTTCTCCTGCCAGGTTCCACAAGCTGGATGCCCTGAAGACACACAGTGCCCACTGAACCTGTTCAACAAGTCTAAGAAATTAAGCAAACAAAACAAAAATTTATTATTTTTCTGAAGTCTACATTTTGTCAAAGGCTTGTTTTCAGGAAACTGTAATAAGCATGCCAGAAAACTTTCAACATAATCCAAAACAATTTGAAATAAATTGCATGCAGGAATGCATTCAGGAAAGGTAGGAAAGAAATTGCTGAAGGGAAGGCATGCAAGAATACTACAAGATGAAAATTGAGAAGGACTGAACAGCATGATGTGGAATGGGGAAAAATTCCATAGAAGCAGCACTAACTACAGTAATACGATTGAAATGCAGAGATGATCATCAAAGTGATAGTATATACTGTATGCATGCACTGAGGAGCCTCTGTCTTTCCATGGGCATGAGTATCTGAATCCTTGTGTTCCCCTTATAAGGCTGACCTCCCACCACAGCTCCCTGTAAACTGGGATCTGCAAAGCCCACTGAAGAAAAATCCGAGTTCTCCTTGGGGAGTTGGGAACTGGGAGTCTCTGCTGCTCTGGATGTCTGCAAACTCGCCTTTCTATCATCTCCTCGGATCCATCTTTCAGAGCTGACCTACAGAAAGGGACTTGGCATTCTGGGGGCAATCAGAGCCCTTTCCCCAGCAAATACCAGTTGTCCAAGTCCTTCTCTTTGTCACACATGCAAACTGGTACCTGGGAAATCCTGCCCCTCCTCATAATAAGGAAATACCAAGAATAATGTCTTGAAAATGAGACTATACTTTTACAATACAAGGATTTTTGCAAGAAATCAAGTTTAAGGAGTTTTTCCCTTTTTCTTCTGCATTGTCCTCCCAGGCACTCAATCCTGCCCCTCTTCTGCAATACATTGTCCCCTTCCTCAGTTACACCAATGCACTACTTGCAGAGCAGTTCTGCAAACTGGACCGATTCAGCCGCTCAACTTAGAGCAGGCTGCTACAGCAGCTCAGCCAGCACAGCTGACAGGGCAGTGCAGTGCAGCGCAGTGGCACAAAGCAGCCAGCAGAAAAGGCAGTGGAAACTGCAAACTGGCATTGCTGGGCAAGCTCTGTATCTCTACATGAGAGCTTAGGGAAATCAGAATTGACATACCTGACATTTGTCATAATTCTGTATCCTAGGGGCAGGGATGCCAACTGAGATGAATGCAGAAGTTCAAACAGAGGTTTTCTTTCAAAACACACTAATCTCTGGGCTGCACTCACTCAGCAGATCATAGTGACATAATGGCCTCTCCTGTTCAAGAGATGTCTTCCTAACATGGAGGTTGGAACTTTTACAGACATTTCTCTTAGGATGTGGTCCAACATTACAGTTAAAGCAATCCAAAAGCTTGTTGATGACAGAATTAGGGACCCCATTCCTCCTGTGTGTTTTAGACTCTGTTGCACCAGCACTGACAATATCTAATCCTGATGCATGCCAGGGAGATAAACTGGCAAGACCAGAACCACATTCTGTGATTTTTTATTTTTCCTGCTGGCTTACCACTTTGAGTTGACCAACCATAAACTGAAAGAGCATTACTGCAGGCACACAGGAAGCACTAGAAGCAGGACCACCCTGTTCAGTCAGCTGCTATCGCATAGATCTCCCTACCTATAACATCTATACCCTCAGCCAGGTGTTCCTGCCAGCTTAACCCACCCTCCAACTACACTGCTGACAAAAGCAAGTTTTTTTATTGACCACAGAACTGCATGACTAAAGAACAGACAAAACAGAAGACCATGCGTATCACCCCTTTTGGCAGATGCATATAGTAGTACTGGCTCAAGCCAACTACTAATTCATAGATGAGAATGCTGTTTCACAACAGATTCAGGTTCATGGTGCCAACAGTGAGCCATGCTGGGTGCACTTTCTCATCCTCTCCCTCCACTAAAATCAGTGCTCAGACAGTTACACAACCATCCATATCACAGAAACTGGCACAGGTGAAAAATACTTTTGTTTTTTGCCCCAGTCTGGGCACCTCTGATAGTCTGGAAGTTACTTCTTGCATTAAAAACACATGAAAATACACAATGAGTAGCAGCAGAAGTCTTGATCACTTAGTATACTGTAATCATCACCTTTTTGGAGAAACACACATTTTAAAAGCAATTTTAGAACTCTGTGAAGTTATTTATGGATAAACATGAACATGACGGTCCAGTCTGGAGGGTCGCTAAGTCTTTGGAGGTGTCTTGAGCTTCTTTTCCCTGCCAACTGAGACAGAATATGGGAAAGGAAGAACAAGTGGAGGGGGGGGAAATAAGGTTTAAAAGTCCCAAAATCTGAGAAGTTACTTTATATGGAGTACAGTAATTGGCAGGAAGTTTAAGGAGTGAAAGAGGAAGGTATTTTGGAGAGAGCACTTGACTGAAGTGGAGGCAGCAAGTCTGAGTTTGGTGGTGGGACTATGCCTGGTTCCACATTCAGATAAAGCTATATGCTTTCTGAAGTGTGTGATGATCCAGTAAACTGATGTTGTGATTACAGATGCAGGTATACATAAAGGTATGATTAGATGTATGTGCAGCAGAAGAGACACAAAAAAACACCATACCAGGAACTTCTGTCATACCACAAGGCAGTGAAGACTTTGGAACACGGAATGAGCATCTTTCTATCTCCCTTCCTTCAGGTAGCTACGGATGGCAAACTAACCCAAAGAACTAACATAATCACCTTTCTGCTGTAACTATTACATGTATTAACCAAATTCACATAAATAGGGAAGAACACTTAGGAATGATGAATCTGTCTCTGGTTTTTGCTACCACCACACAGGGACAGATCTGAACTGCAAGCCTATGCAGAAGCTACATGCTTCTGCAGAAAAGAGTGCTAACCCATTAAAGAGTCTCAAAATTAGCAATTTTAATGACTAAACATGTATTTAATGCAAAGTTAAAACTGCTACTGCTGTCACATGCCATCCCAGAACACTGAACTCAGAAAAACTGATTTACAAAGAGAAGGTGCATATTCAAAAAAATATTATTCTGGTATCTTTAACGCCTACTCCCATTCTACCGTCATACTACAGACAGAAGCTAGCTATACTGTTCTACTGATAAAGAAACCGGCCTTCTCTAGAGAAAATCCTTTTATACTCAATACTGTCTTACACTGTCACTCCCTCAATAAACTCACTGATCATGTTTCTTCTGACAGTCTTCATGGCAAGGCATACTCATACACAGTCTTTACTTTGCAATGTGAAATGGTACCTGGTCTTACATACACAAGACACATCTTTGATTGCATAAAGAAAGAAGGAATTACATAACCCCCCCCAAAATACAGTCCTCAGAGGAGGGCAAATGACATAAGCCATCTTATGATCAGAATCACATATAACCTTGTTTGCACATGTAATAGCTGTGCCTATCTCAGTGCTGTCAGGCTCCAGCAAGACAAGGTGTCCTAAGTATGCATCTGAGCTCTTCACATTTTTGTTGTTAAAAAACCCAGAATTTTGCCAGATTCAATGCCTGAAGGGTATGGGATGCCATTAGACAGCTTTAATTCTGAGTTGACAAAATATTTTCAATTGCAAAATGATAATTTCAATAGCAAAAGTTATGATGTTTAAAATTTCCAAAAGTACTACATGGGTCTAAAAGCTAAAATCTGAACAAAATTCAGGTGATCTGAAGTTTGTACTCAGTATCTGAGTAATCTAGAATATGCAATGCGTAACCACCAGCATTTGACAAAATTTAAGGTTATTTTTTTCAACCAATATGGGGGCTATGCAGGAAAAACCCAACACACCAAAGTTTTTATGAAACATACCTCCAGGACAACTACAATTACTAACTGTCAGCTATACCTCTGTGAATAATGATTGAAGAAATCTTTACACATCAGAATATGTACCTAAACCAGGTAGTTTCAGGATCTGATTTAGTTTCTTAAATTGGAGGCTACTCTTCCAGGAATGAACATGGGGAAGGGGGTTGGATTCCCAAGGTGTCAGAGGAGAAGTCCAATTTACAACAGCTCTAGGTGACCTCTAGATAAGCTTCCTTGTATGGCAAGAAGTCTCCTAATGCAGGTATCTGAAGACAAGCAGTACAACCTCCCTATGTCTTCAGTTCCACTCACATAGCTAAGGCAGTGTATATTTCAAAAGCCTTAATTTCTCAGCTAACTCAAAGGTACATCAAACTGTTAATGTCATTTGTCTCAGACATCCTGTATCAGAAGGGTTAATGGGATATTTGATTATATTGACTTTTAACTTCTGAAGCAATACCCGATTTAAGATATGATTCCCCCACTACTCATTCCCAGTCTTACCCATTCTTGTGTCAGAGCAAGCTGGACCTCTGAGTGTGCATCCACAGTTGAACTAGAATCAGAAACTGATCCACTTTTAAAAAATAAAAATAAAACCAAAAGAAAATTATTTGTGTTGTTTTTCCTAGACACACCATTCCCTTGAATTTAAAGCCCAGCCCTCCAAATCTTAAACCTGTACTACTGCTATTTGTATTACTGTAAAACTGTAAGCTGAAGAACAGAGCTTATCTTGCAAGCATCAGACAAATTTGACAGTTTGCTTCTCCCTTTGTAAGGACTGTATTACATTATGTAAAGATCACAGTGCAATACTTTAGAAGATAAGCTACATGTCAGAATAATTCACAACACTTTTTTCCAGAAAGCTATGTCATACAGAAACGTAGTTGGAAAACATAAGTATGACTAGGCTGTATGATTTAAAAAGAAAATCAAACAGGTGAGTCTGAATGTTCTTTGTCCATTAAGAGTTTGTTATTTGATCATACGCTGACAACATGAAACATTAGCAGGGGCGACTTCTTTATTTAAGGACAAGGCCTTTTCACTCCTGATGTAGCCAGGAGAAGTAAAAGTGGTCCTACTAAAAGTGTACTCTTCAGATTTTAATTACCTGTTAATAGATTATAAAACTAATACAGAGAACTCACTAGATCCAGAAAAAAATACAACTTTTCATATACTGCATTATTTCTCATGAAATTACTGTGTAATCATAGTAAGATTTGTTAAAATTCATACTCTGATTCAGTGTATTTTCTTTTATGCCACATTACACAACCACACACATGGAAATATAAAATGTCAGTGCTGCTCAGACACATCAGTATCTGCACATGGGAAAAACAGAAATCTATAAAACAGAAGAATACCATAAGGCTAAATGTCCAGTAGTCTCTGAAGCTTAAATTCCTTTGATGTTCAGTGGGACTTAGTTTCAGAATCAACTTAGTGCTACTGAAATCTTACCAATAACCTAATTTCAGATATGATACACCTCCAAAAATGTGTTTTATGTTAGAATCCACTGAAGTCTCTTTTGTGGAAGGTATTTAGTACTCTTCTTCCATCTGTTAACCAGCATTTATAAAGGAAAAACACTTTAAAAAGTGTGGTAGACTTATATTACTAATGTAAACTCTTGATGTGCTTTTACAAGAATCTTTTAACCCAAAACAGTCAGATAACTAAATACAAACAGATAACTAAACACACTGAGCACAAATGTAAACCTGCAGCTATAATAAAGAACTACTGTTAATATTTATTTTACTTGCACTGTTCACAGCCTACTTAACTTTATACTTGCTAAAATAACCAAGTTCTGTTTCTGAAATCCATAATGAAACAGCTGATATTCTACTTCACAAACAAAACTGCTACCAAAAAAAAAACCAGATAAAGCACGCACATAGAGATATTAATATTGAAAACTGTCTAAATCCAGCTTCAGCCAGTTGTGTGTGCATGCAATGACAAAATAACTAATGATTAGTGACAAAGTAAGAATTTAACATCAGGATTATGAGAATGCACAGAGAGAGGGAAAACGTAGACTGAAGTTGTTTTCAAAACAGATCTTGCAGCAATGTGTGCGCTACACTAAACTACAAACCATCAGCTAAGTTTCTTTAGCTCATTGTATTTGTCATTTCACAGATGAAAACTTCATCTTTTCACAACTGAGGGTTACTAGGAAACTTCTCTTGCTACCCACAGGAAAGGCATAACTATTCCAAGTTAGACATCAGGATTCATCACTTGGTCAGAGGTGGAACACCACAACATAAACAGTACTACAAAGTACTGTGTCACTTTCAATAACAAGTTATTTGAATTCAGAAATGTTCAGTACATTTATATCTCAGTTGAGGATGCTGACACATACAAAACACACAAGTAAATGTGGAGGGGAAGAATCCAGTCTGCAGCAGAAAAGTCAGGCAGCGATAAGTTGCTCTTACAGTAACAATGTCTTCTGAAGAACACCATTGTAAATAACGTTCATATTCATCAGGAGACAGTAGTAGGAGGTAGAGCATGTTATAAGTAAACACCCCAAACTTCTGTTACGAACAGTGTATAATTGCCACTGGTGTCCCCCAACCTCCTACCCACACAAACTTTTAAACATCAAGAAAAGATAGGTCAAAATCACATTACCAGGACATCATATATTCTAACTGTCCATCTAGAGCTGATATCATCACTGCTAGAAAAAACAAACATGCAAAGCTCTAAGTGCATTTGAAAATGTTTCAAGAGAACATTGTCATCTGTTCTACATCTGAAACTGACTGTCATTTCAGTTCCCTGGAACAAGCTTGTTGACAAAGTTTTCAAAGGTTATTCTTATTAATGGTTATTATAAGTAGGCAGAATAGGGCTTTCAGTAATAAATGTAATAAATTAACTAGCTGCCTGTTGTGCAAACAGAGAAGAGTCCTTATGCTAAAGGACTTAGAGAAATAAGAGACAACATTTGAATGGAAACATTAATAGAGAAGCACAGTGACACAGATGCAGTATTTGTCAGTGTGGCAAAAAAATGATTTCAGGAAACAGCTTTCGTCCAAAGATACTGGCCAAAGATAAAAACAAACAAACAAACAAACAAAACTTTTCCCAATCTCCAGCACAGAAAGTAATATTAAACTCATCATACATGTCCAGAAATCCCAGACTCTGGTCAGTAACTCTTATCACAGAGAAACCCTGTATCTCTCATAGTTCTCAAGTATATGAGACAATATTTTTGCAAAAAATATAAATGTACTGAGCACTTATTTTGCAAATTTTTCCAAGAGGAAAATTAGTATGAAGAGACAAGTATCCTGGTTTGAAAACTGAATAAGTGGGAAATACAGCTTCACAGCACAGCTAAGCTGCTGGTAGGAGTCAGGCAGTGTAACACAGGAAGGATGGAGACCTTGCTTTTCCAGACTATTTCTGCTTCTACACTCTGGCTACTACAGCTCAGTATGCAACTGGCCGCCTTCTCCCACAACACCCTGTTGGCTCATGTTTAACTTGTGTCCACCAGGACCCCCAGGTGCTTTTTTTGCAAAGGTTCTTTCTAGCCAGCTGGCCCCCAGCCTGCACTGACATACAGGGTTATTCAACCCCATCTGGAGGACTTTGCATTTGCCCTTAACTTGATGAGACTCCTAACAGCCCACTTCTCCAGTTTGGCTAGATAACTCCAAAGAGCATCTTTGTTCTCCGGGGTATCTAACCATTCCCTGCAATCTGTTATCATTCAAAAAATTGCTGAGAAGGCACTCTGTCTAGGTTCTTAATCAAAACACTAAACTACTGACCCAGTATCAATCCACAAGAGTGGCCATTAGTCATCAGCTGCAAGTTGGACTTTGCATGCCTGACAACAAATCTGAGCCCCAATCATTCAACCAGTTTTCCACTCAATTCATTCTCCACTTCTGCAGTCCATATCTTACTCAAGCTATGTTATATTTCCCTTTGTATTTATAAAGGTCAGCACTACACAGCCCAAATCGTACTGGAGCTTTTAAGAGCTGAGATGACAAAACAGCTTGAAGCCTTGCTATCTCAGACCATCATTCTCAGAGGTCCCAAACAACCGCATTTCTTTTATTCATTTTGTCATACAAACTCACATATCAATCACCGTTTGGGAAAAAATTCCAATCATCACATCCCACTAATTCAAAAAGGAATATTATGTGAAGCCTTATTTGAATTTAACAACAGATTAAAATAAACCAACAGAGCTACCTGGTGCAAGCTGTGTTTTAAGCAAGCGGCACAGAATTGTGAGAAAATAGAATTAATAGCTGTATTAGATAAAGATGTTACTTAATTATCATTTAACTATAGTACATACTTCTGCAACTTACAGCTACAGGACAACTTTCAGAAGACGCTAACCACCAGAATCACCACAGACATAGGAACAGCTTTTCTTGAACCAGATGAGGAGCAGGAAGCCACACATACAGACAAGTCTCATGTATTACAGTCTGCTCTGTGTATTTCTCCTCCACTTCAAATAACAAGTTATCTAAAAGTACAGAAAATAAAGATTCTGCTTTAAAGGGTCAGTTAGGAGAATAACATGGTTGTAACAGTGAGTTCATTAGAGGACCCTTCAGGTAAATCTGACCTCGAGTGAAATACCATGAGAAATTTTGGCTGAGTCTGCACTACTGACTGGTTTAATCAGCAGAGTGGTTTTGAGGCACTTTCCCCAGTGATCCCAGTTTACTGCATGCTGGTTCAGTTCACTGAGAGCTTTCCACATATATAACCTAGATGTCTCCTGAAGAAAGCTAAACCACAGGCTCTGATCTACATGTCACAAAATGCACTTCAAAAAGGTCTGGGACAAAAAAGTCTGAACCAATTACTGGTATGAACAACTTCAAGATACACTCACAATGCAAAACATCTGGTCCATAGGTCAAGATTAAATCTAGTCCAAAGTAACCCTGGAACCACATAGGTAGAGGGATGTCAACACTGCTTCTAGTAATTAATTCCCAAATTAATTGTTAGTTTAAACACAGACATAAGTGCTTCTGGCAATATTGTCACTACACATACAGATCCAAGAAAGCTTGCTACAGTTGGATGCAATAGCTGGCAGATTTTTTCAAACAGTTATAAACCCGGGAAGAGATAATAATGGTTCTGATTGGATATTGGGATATGGGGACTCTACAGAAAAAGGGGTAGGGAATGTGCCACAAATTCCAATGACCATACTGATTCAGTTCATATTTAAAAGAGACAAAAGACTGACATTTAAAAATACATCATGGTGAACACTCAGACTAGTAAGAGTTATTCAAAGCATAGGACAAAGGTGTTAAGAAAAACAGCTGAAAACTGATGAGAAGGAAATTTAGGCTGGAAGTTACGATGTGTCCAATAATCAAAAGAGTGACAATCTGGTCTCACTCTCCAACCAAACAGTTTGGATAAAAATCTAAGTTTTATGAAGGAGCTTGATCAGCTTGATGTGATTACTTGCAATAGCTGACACTTTATTTTATACAACTCAGGTAATTATGCTTCAAACACCATGAGACAGGCATGCTAAGCTGGGTAGGCTTGATGTCACACAAACCCAAACCCAGAATACAATCAATTCTATACCTTACTTTTGGTGGGAGAAACCATACTAACTACAGCAGTAGCTCAAAACCAGGAAGCTAACAGTGAAACTAAAGATTTGCTTTTCTGTTGATTCAATCCATCATCCAAGAGTTCCTCTGGCAATGTAAATATTACATCCTAGCTTCAACAAATACAAAGGCAGTTCCCTAGAAAAATACTAGAACTTATCCAAACTGACAGAAATTATTTCAGTTTTCACATTACTCAGTCTTCTGAATTATTCTGGAAGCTCCCCCTCCTTTCCAACATTGCTTTCTAAGGGAATGTACCCACAGTTAAAGGTTCAGCTTGAAACCAGAGAGGCAGTATCTACTCATGTCACTTTTCTCATTAAGTTAGCATTCCATCTCTCTGAACTTGCCCTGTGAATTTACTGCTTTTTAAAGAATAAGCTAGAAAGAAACATGCCAAGTAGAGCACTATTATACTGCTAATTATACTGCTGTGTTTTGCTTCCCAACTACCTTTCTGAGGAATCATATGAATGGTAAGGTTAATACAACCAAAAGACTTTCTTCTCTTCAGGCTCTTCTCTATTAGTGTTAACATGCTGCCATGTTCTACCCTCTCCTTCCCCACCAATTTCAGAGATTTAAAAAGGCTACAGTTCAACAGACTGTGCTTTTTTGTTGAAGCAATTAGAATATTCTCAGTGTTCTCCCAGAACTCTTAAGCCTTCCTTAATCCTCCTCTTCCAATCAAGAGTGGAATTGCAATTTTCCTTAAATAGGGGACATATACAGTTTGTTGCATAAACTTTGACAGCAAATGGTAGCAAGCATAATGGGTAATTGCTTCTGTCAGTAGCAGCTTCAGGTCAAATTTAGAGAAAAGGTAGCTTTCCTAAAATTTAGATGAAAAATAACAACAACATGGCAAAGATAGAGGCTAGTTAGCTATTTTTTATAACAGTGTTTTATGTCTCTCTCTCCTGAGCTCCTTCCCAATTTTACCTTTCTTGTATATCACTCTTCCCCAAAATACCCACCTCAGGGTGGGTATAATACAAGGTGAAGGAATTACATGCATCCGAAAACAATGACATTTCCCCATTACTTTACCTTCATCAAATCACCCCATCAAAGAAAAAAAAAAGCCAACAAACAAACAAACCAACCCCAACCCTACCAAAAACAGTAATTCCCCCAAATTGCCTCCAATTACAACAAGGTCAAACACAAGAATATATTTTCTTATTACTAAAATGTTTCTAAGGAAGGTTATTCTACAATGTTTTGGAAAAAGGGGCTATCATAAATCAACCCTGATATATATTGTTCCCTGTTTGTGAACACTGGCACAGCCTCAACCAGATTTATCTAAAACAAACGTCGTAAGAACTACAGCACTGATGTATTTTTACTGTAGTCTCTTAGAAGACTGACAGAAGAGCAATGTACCACAATGCAAGACAACCAATAAGCTTTAATAACATGAAAATAAACTAAAAAGGATTATTTCCTATGTAGCCATGGAAAAGGAGGACCTTAAAAAGTAATCTGGGGGCAATCAGGTAATATCAAATTAAAGGAATGTGAAAAAGTCTTCTACAGAGACCATGTGGAGTAAGCGGAGGTGAGGACACTCTAATGAGGCTGTATAGAATCTTCTGTAACTGTGGAGGCACAGCACAGTATGAGGACGGGAGAAGCTGCAGTTCTCCATTGTCAAATTGATAAATCAGTAAATTAATTGGGGCAGCAATATTTTTAAAAGATTCAAGAGAAACACCTATCATATTTCAGACAAAAGGGATTGCAGAAATTAAGATATGAACGGGTAAAGGCTGGGATAAGAATATAATCTACCCTTCAAATCTACTGAGCTTCCCTCTTCTCCAATTAGATAAAAAATATTTTATTACAACTTTAGGTCAAATTATTTGAGTATTTAATTTTAATTCCTAGAAAGTATAGGCCTTTCCAATAAAGAATAAATTTTTTCAAGTCACTATAAAAATAGTCAATAATACATGAAGCAATGCTACATGATAATACCCATTAAGATCCTTCCAACATCAACTGTCCACCACAGTAAAGTTTGAAAAGAACGCACTACCTACCCTCTTTGAAACAAATCCACATTGAAGAATTTGTGGAGCTCCACGGAGAATTCTACCATAGCCTGAACTTCACTCATGTTTATGAGGATGAAGAAGTCAAAACTTGTCAGCACCTTAGTTACTGAAAACAAACAGAAAACAAACTTTTTAGAACACAAGCTGAGGATAATGCCTATCTGGTCCTCAAAAAGGACATTATACACAATTTTGCAAAGCTTCCTTAAATATACAGGCCTTGAGGTAGACAAGAATATAGGATTTACCAAATCCTCCTACAATAACTTCTATCTTTGTTGTGAAGGAATCAAATGTTATCAGAGAAGTATCACAACACACCATCAGCATAATACAATCCTGGCACTTACTGATACCTACACACTGCAGCTCTGCTCTCGTACTTGGCTGGAGAGGGAAAAACACTGCTGACAAGGAGAAAAAGAGCATGGTCTGCTTCCAGCCCTTGTTGAAGCAGAATGACCGTGCAGGCAGCAGTGCCTCAACTCTGACGTGAGGACAAGGACAGCTGAATTACCGAGTGGCCAAACAATGCAGAGAAAGTGCTTGACCAGGTCACACAGGACTTTAAATGGAGAGAGTCTAGAGGGAAGGCAGGAGTTATGGCGTGCAACATGCCTGGTTTTAGTTAATCTTTTTAGTAGTAAATTGTTCATTCTTACTGTCTTCTTTGCAACCACAGACTGTCACCTTCCTGCTAATTCACAACTGCCTGCTGATACTTAAATTAAATCCTACAGGCTTTACCAAGTTCTGCTGCTTTTCCTTCAACATGATCAACTAGATTATTAAAATAGATTAACAAAATAGACTACACTTTCTGCAAACACTTGTCTTCAAGCTTCCTAGTTCCTGCAAAGAATAAGCAAACCAAAAACCTAAACCAGACTATCCTTCATGTATTTTAGTCCATCTTCTAGGTCTAATGCAGAAGTAGTAAACATAAAAATGCTAGCCTGGCTGAAGTTTGAATGGATTATGGTTTTCGTTTCTAAAATTTTGAACATGCATTTGGGTGTTTGTGAAGCAGCAGTCAGTACTGCTGAGACTGAAATGGACTAGCTGGCAGAAAAAAAAAAAGTCACCACCACAGCAATTATCAGTCACCTGAAAGCAAAGTTACCTTTAGGGGCTACTTCTAGCCTACCAACTAAATTATTTGGCATATGACTCAAGATAAGATTTACCTTTCTGCACTCACTCTATAGGAGCTGGAACACTTCAAGCACCACAGCACAGGTCTAGATCTCTAACTATAAACAAGTTAATTCTGACCTTGGTTTAACAGCCAATACAAGGACTCTGCACCCACTTTACAAAACCACAGAAATAGTATGTTACTGAAATAACAGGGACAGCGTAAGAGGAATTTTGCTTCGAAATTGAGTTATGGCAATATGAAAAATTCAGATCAAGGGCTCTTACTGCAAGATCAAAGCTACAGAATCTAGATGATGCTATTAACTTGGCTTGTCTAAAAATCCTGTGATCATTAGAATTTCAATCAAGGGACTTTAACAGATTAACTAAATGATGCCACAAGTTATGCTACACTATGCAGCACTAGGACTGTCACTGATAACCTACGGAGGCTTTGCAACAATTTGCTCATCCACGGCTTTGTCTGTATGATTGTGTAGGGGTCTTTAAAGCTAGAATCAAGAAGTTCTGCACTCTAATTCTCTGGTGTTGCCATACTGCATTATCACATGTGCACCACCTGCCAAAACACAAGCTGTCTTCTCCAAATGGAATCTGACCTGCCACTGAGCAGAGATACAGAGAACCTAGACCCACCATGACCCTTGGCTGCTGGGCAATAAACCTTGTGGGCTGTGTATAAAACCTGTGATGAAGCTGTCTCATACCTCAGAAAGGAGCGCACTTCAAAACACTTGGGAAAAAGTGAAAGGACTTAGACAAAGGATGTCATGGGGCAGTCTCGTCCAGTCTGCATTCTGGTGAAACAACATTTTCAAGGAAGGAAGACATCACACACCTCTGACACCCCAACACAATGAGTGGCACTATGTCCCTGAACAGTATGCCTCCACTAAGAGAAGGGAAAACTGTTCCTGCAAGAGTTGTTGGGCCAAGAAGTAACTGCCAAATGCTTCAGGGTCCCTCAAGTCCCCAGTAGGAAAATTCCGAACAATCCAGAACTAGTCCAATTAAGTAAGTCTGAAGGCCCAGTCTCTGAATTAGTTAATTCAACAAAAAAAGTCAGGAGAGCCACATCTTGCATTACTGCCGGAAGGGCTGTCCAGTGAACTTGTGGTATTTCTATTGTGACTAACATGGCTCTAGCTGGGGCCGCTCCCTCCCTCTGCTGTTGAGCTGATTTAGCATCCAGCCAACCCACTAAAAATTGCCTGGGCTGGCAATCTCTGCAGATCAAACACGGGGCCCAGCAATCTCAGGCCTGCATGACACAGCACCATGTGTTTTAACCCAGTAACACAGTCCTTGATGCTCAATCACCAATGGTGTTTGGAAAAGTGGCACCCATGCCTTGCTCCAGTATCAACTGCAAAACCAGTAATATTGAGCCACAGTTCACAAATGGTGCATCCAGAAAGCAATGCTGCATGCCACCGCAGGTACCTGGGATCGCAGTCTATCAGCTGACCTTTGAGGATGGCTTTTTCTCTGTCAAGCATCAGCTTGTTCCACATGCACCTTAACCTGGGTGAAGGGGAGCAATTCATTGCCCTGGGCTGACATAAACCAAAACACTACTTTTCTGTCAAAGTCTTTCATATCAGTGCAAAAGAAAACAGCATTCTTTAAACTATGTAATAGGAAGTGTTATGCGGTGACTAAATATTTTAAAGGAGAAACATAAACTTGGAAAATGTCTTTAATTTTTGTATGTTAATCATGCAAAAGCCAACAAAAAAATTTAAACTCATGTAGAATATTAATTTGTATAATTCCATTCAAATTTACAGCTAAACTTCAATGACATTAAACGTCCACAACTCATTTTAATACTTGAGTTTATTGTTGTATTTTAAAGCATATAATTAGCATTCAGAAACCAAGCTACTGAACTGCATGTTTATTCTATCTGCCTGTAAGAAGCAGAAGAATCCTTCAGTAGGAGCTCTCTACAGATGAGCAACAGAGGTTAATTCAGCAAATAAACATGAATCAAGAGATCTGATAATAAATGAGAAGGATATCCTAATACAAAGGTTAGAACAGAGTGTTTTGTAACTTTTGGTAGCTACTTAACACTTACAATCAAAAGAGCATGTCAATATTCAAAAATATTAAAGCACTGAGACTGAAACATCTCCAATAGTTAAAATGTCAGTTAATACTACTTGATCCTATACTGAGGGCCAAGACTTTACTTTTCTTCACACTTCTGGGGGTTTATTTATTTCCCAAGCTGGAAAATCTCCTACATATCCTGGCTGGTCCATGCTGTCCCCCACTTGCTCACCACTTCTTTAGTTATCCGAACTAATCTATTCTGAGGCCACAACACAAAATGGATCACAGAACATCAGGGAAAAATGTTTCTTATGTTTTTTTCTAAATCAACCATTTTACGGATACTTTACAGCAGCTGCATCAGAGCCCCTGAAAGTGAAATGAAAAGACAGACAGAGGTGTACAGAAACCTCCCAAACCACCTTTGTTCTCAGAGAAATACTTGCGTAACAGTGCCATTAATCTGGCTACTCATGCCGGGAACTACAAGACAACACTAAGAAACAAAACAGCAGTACGTTCAAAGAATATCTTACCTCCACTGGCAAATACTCCATTTTAGTATGTTAATTGATCAGTCTTCCAGTTCTTCACTATTGCTGTCAAAAACATACTGCTTGAACTAAAAAACAAACAAACAAACAAACATTTTACTAAGAGCAATGTCTTCACAGCTTTCCAGTACTCATGTTCTTCAGTCTCTTTTCCTGTGTCCTAATAACAGCCTCTATGATGTCCTCTCCAACACACACATACTGCCTACCAGCATTTTCCTACCTGCCCTCAGTTCCTGCATTGCAGTTTTCAGCTTTCTGCAAGTGTAGCAGTCTGATTTTTCCAAATTAAAGTAAAAAAAACCCCAAACTTTTCATGAAGCCCATGCTCTGGCAAAGCTGACACTGCCATGTTTAACCAAACCACCCCATCTTCCCCAAGGAATTCTAAAATCCAGTTCCCAAAGGACTCCAGTACACCCCCAGCCGTCCCACAGCCTCCCCAATCTCCAGAGAGACTCTCAGCTCACCAGCAGCAACACAGCAATGAGGAGGTAGGAGGATATTCTGGCCTGAGTCATCAAATACAGCTCATGCCCCCACACAGTCCTACACAGCTAACAGGGAGGAGACAATTTACAAGAATAGGTCAGATTAAATTCTCCCGGTAAATCTTGTGTCCCTTCTCCTCAGGAGACAAAAGTTGGTGGACAAGGGTAGAGCCTTAAGACCAAGAACACATTTTCTTAAAATAAATGTTACAGGTAGGTCAGCGCCACCTAATCTGAAACTCTCCTTGAAGCTCCTGCTAAATCAGTACCTTAAAACTGTCTATCTCCCCTGTATTCTTAAACAATTAGGGTATTCTAAAACATACACTAAAAAAATCACAAAGTCTCCCTTGTATCTGACAACCTTCAGATTTTGGACACAAAGAAAAGAAAATGCTTAGTTATCCCTTCTCAGGAGCATTGCAGCCTTTCTGTATGTATGCTTTAGAGAAATACAAACACAAAATCTATCACAGATTGTGCAGGCAAGCCGTGAAACTAAACTGGTTTTGACTTAGCTTCAGAGAGAAGAAAACAGAGGAAGTGGAGCATAAAAAAATACATTATCCGGAATTTTTAAAAATAGAAATCACTTGTGCATGTAGTGTGATATTACATCTTTGATACCACAAATTATCAATCATGCCCTGGTAAAATCCTGATACCATAATGCCACACCAAAATGGCACTGTTGCTTATTCCATTTGTTTAACAGTACAACACAGTCATTTTTAAAAGAGAACTGGTATGACACAGGCTAAGTTCTTTTTTAAAAGAGTGAGAAAACATGCAAAATTCTGAGTAGTTGAACTTATTCTAGCCTTAGATTTAATATTTTACACTCAATGGAAGTCAAAAGTAAAAATACAGAATTCTACAAATGTTTCTTTTCCTCTAGTTTTCTTCTAGCTGCTCACTTAACAGTCCTCAGACAATCTTTTTCTTCTGAATTGCTGTAGGAGCTTTGTACACCTCCATCCCTGACCTTTTTTTCCCCTGTCCTCTCCTTCTCTATGCTCAGAGATCCAGCACCTGCCAACACAAATTCAACTACCATCTATCTCTGTGCTGATGACTCACAGGTTTGTCCCCCCACCTGAGAACTGTCTTCAATTCCAATTTTAGCTGTTTCTTGGACACAGCATGCAGTCAAAATTCAATGTGGCGAAAACAGAGTTCTTGACCTGACCTGCAAGGCTATTCCTAATACCTACTTTATTTATGACTGTAAACTTAGACAGTATTTTTCATTTAGTTTTCTCTGGGTTCTCAGAGACTTTGGCAAGACTATGCACAAGACCTGCCAAATTTTTCTGCATGTGATTAGAAATATGTCCTATCTATCCATACAGCCAAAACTCATCCAGGCTAATATCCTCTTTTGTTTTAATTACTGTGAGGCTGAAAAAGCATAGCTCACTGCATGTATTAGTTCAGCATGGTGCTGCAAAGAACCAGCCTGTTATTTTGATCATTTCACCTCTCTCTCTGTATCCCTTGCAGAGAAAGCCTGGGCTACTGCATAACCTTCTTGTCCTCCCTTGAAATCCTTTTGCAGCTGTGCAGCACCCAGTATCACAGTGTTCTGCTTGAAAACCAGAGCTTCCCAGCACTACAAATAAACCCTGGCACTCCATAATTAAAAAGGTGAGGGGGTAGAAAAAAGAAATGTTAATTTAATTTCGGATTTCAGAATCACCATGTTGTAAAACAAGAAAACAAAAAACCAAACAAAAAACCTTCAGTGGAGATATCTAGGATACCTTATTCAATTCATTATCCCAATTTAAAAAAGGCAACATGACCACCACTCAGAAAAAGACAACAGGATAGACTGCTTTATATCAGGATTTATTAATTAAATCATTTTTAAAACTTCACAGTTGTAAATAATTATATGAATGTAAATGGCCAGAGTTACTTAAATATAGTTAAACAATGAGCCAATTTCATGGGCTCAGGGCAAAACTCAACTATTACAATTTTCTTCTTGCCCTGGTTGTTTAAGCCTAGGTTACTTTGCAGCCAGCCATTACATGGTTTGATTCACCACTTCTAACAAAGCTAATGCAAGATATCTATGACATTTTAATGGGCTAGATAAACAACCAGCTTAATCAAGCATTAAAATTCAAATTTTCCTACTTTTTGCTTTAAATTTAGCACCAATCTCTGGTTCTCTATGCAGCACACTGGTAAAAACAACATACTCACTACTTCGAGCTGACAACTTGATTATTCCCACTGAGCATGGAAGTCATTAATATGTTGCATTTATTTCTTTTCTTCTCTCCTATTAATAGATCATGTATGTGATACAGTAATTAATCCTGAACATTTATTAAGGCTTATTCCCTTCTTCCCCAGCACTGGTCTTTGTCTGTCTGACAAATGACATGTTATTTCTAAGCTTACTCATTAAAAAGTTTATCACTAAAAGTTCTGTGAGCAGCAAAGCTGAAAGCTTGCTTTCATGATGTGTCCTTCTCCCTCCACCACAATAACTCCCTACCTTTTATGGCCCCTTGACTAGGCAAAAGATCGCACATCCTACAGGTATGATGAAGCTATATCCACAGCAACTGGCCAGCTGCTGCAAAACAGACCCCCTGCTAGCTGACTTCTGTGTTTTTCCTCCCAGTATAGTATGGGCACTAACTTCAGTGTCATCCTGCTTCAGCTGCCAATTTACACTAACAAAAAACGTCTCCATCTCTGAAATCCCTTCTCCTCTTCCACATTAGGCTGAATTGAGTGATGGTTTCAACAGTATTTTGCAAAGAAAGAGGAAACAGAACATGAACAAACCAAACTGAATGTTTTATTTGCCTTTTACAAAGACTTCCCCTAAGAAGAAAACCTACATTAAAAATTTATGATTAAAAGGGTATAACTGGCACAAATGTGACTGCCTTTTGAGTGAGAAACAGCAAAATGCAGCATTTTGATGAAAAGCAGTGGCAGTTCAGGATATGTACTACCATGTTAAGCCAGCCCGTTGTCCCACTTTGATCCCCCGTACTAGCTGAGTGAGAAGCATGAACCAAGCAGTACTACTACAAGGAGAACGGTCAGTGTAAATCAGCAGTCAAGCTGTCCATTCGCCATCAAACTACCTTAATGACAGTGATTGAAGTAAATACTTCTAACTAAAACAGAAATAATATATCTGAAAATACATCTATAAATCAATTAATTACTTATTTTGCTTATAATTTTCAATTAATGCAATCAATCTTTTCCTAACAATCTATTCAGAAGAACAATATACCAAGGGCAAAGAAAAATGAAGTTCTTACTCTAAATACTTAGTCAAAAGTCTTCTGGAACTTTAAATAGAAAGCATATCATGATCTTACAGCAAATTAAAAAACAACCAAATTGCAAGCTGTCATATTTTAGCTTAAAGAACAAATTGCATAGCTTAATACATTCACCTCAAAATCCTAAGAATTTATGAAGGATATACTAGCTAAGAATTAATGAAGTAGGAGAGGGAAGCTCTCATCATTTGATTCTGCTCAACTGAATAGGTTCTTCATAAAATATTAAGGATGTGTATTTAAAAGATACTTCATTTTCCTACTTATACAAAGGAAGAAAGTGATACCTCTTTGAATTCCATGTCCCAAGCCATTAAATGAAAAATAACTCTCACATGGATGGATGAATTTTGAATTAAAACGCCTGCAATGACTGTTAATGTGATTACCATATTTTATGAATCAGAAGTGTCTCCAAAAGTTGTTAAAACTTCTCTCCCACCCCAAGCAAATTTATTGTCAAAAAAATAAAGCTTTGATTTCAAGAGAAATGAAAAATAAATCTAACTGTACATACTCAGTAAACTGTTTTTAATAAGTAATAATTCCATATCATTGACCTCTGTAAATAAAACAAGGCACAATTTACAGAGTTGAGTCATTGTTCCAATATCTGCTCTGAGGTCATGGTTTGACAAGACAGTAAATGCAGTTTAGATTTGACAGGTTGATTGTATCGGAAGGCTTTATGCCAAGTAGTTATTGTCTTTCATCCCACAGCAGGCATTAAGTCAGCGCAAATGATATATTGTGTACTCTTATTAACTTAAGAAATGTGATAGTTTGCCTGCTAATCAAAGTTACATTAGGAGATAATCTGATCCAGCATCGGTGGTCACAAAACCACTTCCTTGGTAGTTCCTGCGCTAGTATCATCTGTGGTGATAGGTTGGATGGGCCAACCTGGAAAAACAGTGACTCCGCCAAGATTTTCATACAGATATAAATTATTTTAGAAACACATGGGAGTACTGTATCAAAGCCTATTTTATTCTTCAACACCTAATGTTAATAACCTAATATAAAGACACCTTTACAGTACTACATCTTTAAAAACATAATCTTTGATTTCAATTTTTTTGAAAAATTTGTTTTAAATCTTCTCATAATTTCTGTCCACTGCCTTTATTCAGTATCCACCAGAGAAATGCCATAGATTCTTATTTCATTCTTCCTTTGTTAATGATTTTCTGACTATAGGTCTTCTAAGACCCTCCCTGCAACTCTTATGTTACAGAGAACATACATTCATTTTACAGTCAAACATGTATTATTCTAGTACAGGGAGTACTTTAGTTATGGTTGTATGATACAAGTATAAAGTTGAAGGACAATTAAGCAGACTGTCATTGCAAGCAATGACCTAACGTGAACATGGGAAAGTATTTCAGAATGTGCATTATAGCTTTTCAAAAACATATCACAGCAAATAAACATCTATATGTCAGTTTGGTATAAAACTTCAAGGTCTTGCTGCTTGCTTATCTTCATACTGACCAGGTGAGAAAGAGCCATACTTGTCTCTGCAACCTCAGGTGGCACCTCCAGCAACTTACTTCCTGCTTGCCTCCAAATCTAAGAGCACCAAATTGAAACATGTCCAAATCTAAGAGCACTAAGTTGAAACATAACTAACCTTGTAAGTTTACTTGGGTATTACCAAAACCAGTCAAGCACTGGATTTTAATGCTCAAACCTTGATGTCCTCCATTCTCTTTAAGCCTGGAGCAAACCAGATCTGACCCAACAGCTACTAGCAGCAACCCTCGCCCCAAAAAAACAACCAACCAAAACCCACCCAAAAATATAAATAAGATTAAATTGCTCCCTGCATTCCTTTGTCTGCTTTTGAAGAGAAGGCACTAAACCGAGTATGTAGAATACTGGTGTGCTTTTTGATTGACAAACACTCAGCAAAAGAAGTTTCCGAAGAAACAAGCGTCAAGTAAAGACGACACCCATCAGCAGTGGTGGACAACTGTGATGGCAGCTTGAGCGAACTGAGCAGATCTCAGCATATATACTACAGGAAGAATGGATGCCAGTAAGCGCCATGAGAAAATTGCACATTATACATTATCAGCAGCAAAGTCTTCAAAGGATTTCCGTCTGCGACCCTTGGAGACTGGCTCCTACCCATCCCGCAAACAGCCATCTCTGCAACTATGCTGGCAGCTGGTGGGGGGGCAAAAAGCCCATCACCAGCAAAACAAACCTTTACAGGTATTTTAGAAGTTACTTTGTGGGGTTTTGGGGCTTTATTTAAACCACAACATTTCACCGATTTAAATACAGCACAAGATCCACAAACAGCTGCACTGATGCATCTGACAGAATATGCCAATATTAACATCTAACCCTGAAGAAGCGAGTAGGGGCACAACAAGAATTTAAGCCAACTTTCCCTGTTAAACTACATGAAGTCTTCCATGCCAGCAACAGCTTCAGAAGTTTCTGCCCCAGGTGCTCATTCCCATCTTCACAGCATCAGTACAT
Source organism: Athene noctua (assembly GCF_965140245.1). Lineage (NCBI taxonomy): Eukaryota > Metazoa > Chordata > Aves > Strigiformes > Strigidae > Athene > Athene noctua. The sequence goes on along the minus strand of NC_134037.1, from coordinate 34,352,461 downwards.
CGCCCCCACAACACTGCCAACACAGTGCTCATGGGACAGCATTTTAAAATGAATTAGTTACCATTTTAGAATAATCTATTTTTGCAGAGCTTGATCAGATCACTTCCTTATCCTGTTTCAAAGCACAGCTCCACAAATAGTTCCATCGCAGTAACGGGGAAAGGGAGGTGAGCAGCAGCACAACACAGTGGTTCCTCTGGCTAGCTGCCTCCTCCCCGTACCCATCTTAAGCCATGGCCTTGGCGCCACAGCAAGAGGCTTAAATGGCAGGGCAAGCAAAACTGCCCCTTCTCACAGCCTTTCCTGAGGTAATATACCCTCCATTCTTTCCATATAGTCACTTCAAAAGTTGAAAGAGGGAGGAGACAGTACTCCTCCCCTCACAGGGAAGGACCCAGACCCAGAGCCCAAGTGCCAGCGCAATCTAACCTCTTCCCTGCTCGGCCTGGCATGTCCTGCTCCCTCCTCACAGGCCTACCTGCCCAGGGAGGAACCACTCACCCGGGAACCCTCCCTGACAACCCAGACCAGGGGTATTTCTTTCCCAAAGGAGGCACAGGAGGCTGGAAAGCCCAGCAGCTTCCAGCAGCTTTCTGTCTCAACAGGCCTAGAAACATGTTCTGCTTGCAGAGTTACCAACCAACAGATTGAGTGTCAGGGGACAGGAACAATTTTTGCTGAAGAAGGACTCTTCCACTCTTTGTCACAGAGGAAGAAAGAGACAGGGGCCACCCTGGTCACCACAGCCTGCAACCCTCAAAGCACTGGCATTGCTCCCCCCCTCACTACAGTGCCAAAATGAAAGTTACTTAAAAAGTCCCTATTAAACAAACAAATATAGCAGCCTTATGAAATTCAAGTTTTGCTTTTGTTTATTTTGAGGCTTGAAGGGTTTATGGCCCTCTTACCTCCCTCTCCCTGCACAGCATTTAACTGAGAGAACAACGCTGATGTGTGAGAAGTCACTAAAAAAACTAACACAAACCTAAAACAGCATAGCTCTGTTTCTGAAATAACACATTCAAAACAAACCAAGTCTAATGATCACCTTCAGTAGTTTCAACAGGTAGACTTGAAGAGTTACCTCAAAACAAAGCAGTAAACTGAGTTTTGAATTAGTGTGAACCGTCATCAATGCTATTTAAACAATTTTTGACAATGTTTTATATGGAACAGATCTGTTCACTCCTTTTCTCCTATCATTTACTTGTCATATTTAGTTAGAAATTCTTGTACTAAGGTTTCATAATCATGAAATCCCTTATATGCTGCTTTCAAATTTGCTACAACTAGAACAAGCAAAAACACCTATTAAATACAACATAACACGTCCAGTGGAAAAAGACCCCAAAACCAGGAACCAAAGTCATCGGAGGCTTTCCCTACCCTGCCAATAGCATAGCTATTGGTCCTTGTTCCTTCCTATCCTACCTGAGAAGGACAAACTCACAGCTGACCATACTGGCCATGAAAATTCATCTTTCCATCTGAACTCCATCAGTTTTTACACTTTTCAGAAGTCAAAAGGCAGGTACACATCTGTTAGAGCTTCTAGTCACCAATCCAAATTCAGACCAAACATTCGTAGCATTAGCTGGTATTCAAATTAATTTCAGAGGCATAAAATGTACTTTCCACAGAAGAGGTCGCCTCCTAAGAATAAGCAAAGTAAACACAATGGCTCAGAGCTCTGGCCCCAGCAGCAAGGGCTTTCATTAGAAAAAGGAGTCTAGCCTGACAGAATGGCTGCAAGGTTGGAGAACTCAGCCTTGAGTTCCACCTTTAGTTCTAGTATTGAGCTCAACTCTTAAAAGGTGGTTTCCTCTATACCATTTTAAAACATGTAAAGCAGTAAAATCTATGTTTTCTACTAATCATGCCTCATTGTTTTGGCACTTCAAGTATCCCCAATACCTTGGCACATTTTGATCTGAATTATTTCACTGAGGTGAGGGGTTAAGGTCAGACGCACATGAAATCACTGGCCCTAGAATTAACAGAATCATAAAACACCAGGTTGGAAGGGACCTCAATGACCATCTGGTCCAACCTTTCCAGCAAAAGCATAGTGTGGACAAGATGGCCCAGCACCCTGTCCAGCTAAATCTTAAATGGGGAATCCACCACTTCCCTGGGGAGAATACTCCAGTGGCTGATTGTTCTCACTGTGAAGAATTTTCCTCTTGTGTCCAATCAGCATCTCCCCAGGAGTAACTTGTACCCATTACCCCTTGTCTTTGCCATGTGACTCCTTGTAAAAAGAGAGTCTCCATCTCCTTTGTAGGCACCCTTTAAATACTGGAACATGGTGATAAGGTCTCCCCTAAGCCTTCTCTTCTCAAGGCTGAACAAACCCAACTCTCTCAGCCCTTCCTAATACAGCAGGCTTCCGAGGCCTTTGATCATCTTTGTGGTCCCTCCCTAGACCCTCTTCAGGCTGTCCACATCTTTTTTTGTATAGCAGGGACCAAAACTGCACACAGTATTCCAGGTGTGGCCTGACAAGCACTGAGTAGAGTGAGATAATGACTTCTTTATCTCTGCTGGTGATGCCCTTGTTGATGCAACCCAGAATCCTGTTGGCCGCCTTTCCAGCTGCAATGCACTGCTCACTCATACTGAGCTTGGACAATTATCTGATAGCTTGTATAATCTCAGAGGTTGCCCAGAAAATTCAGAAAATCTTTAAAAAATATATATATGCATTTATAGAAAGCTAGATGGGCCACATATAAATAGGCAGGCAAGCAATATATACTGTAGTTTAAAAGTACTAGATATGCAAATAACTCTACTACTAAAAGAGAGCGGCATTAATTGCACTATTTAGATAGAATTTTTTTACATGGAAATATACAATCATTATGCAGAAAAATCATAAAGTGAAAACTGAACTGACAGCCTGAGAAGAAAGTGCAGTTTCTTTGAATAATACTTTTCAAATCTGCCAGAGAGCAAATACTACTATATTTCTTTTGTAAGTTTAAATAGAAAGATAAAAGATATACTGCGAGCCATTCTGACACCAAAATTTAAAGGGAAACCTTACTTATTAAGTTTAGAAAAATCATCTAAGGCATAAGGATAATTCACTTTATAGCTAGAAAGCATGATAAGCTTATCTATCTTGACAATCTGTATGCAACGAGCAATGAATGATCTATGTCATGATCAGTAACAGGAATAGATTCATGAGGTTACAACATGTGAACAAGGTTATGATTATAGTAAGCAGAGCTAGATCTGAAAAACAAGCAAGTTTATTATATCAAAATGTCAGAAGTCAAGTGTAGGGCTTCCTGCACAACTGATGCAATACTGCAGATTTTTTCTTCTTAACTCTAATAATTTGGGGGTGTGGTGTGTGAAAGTCTGATTTATTTAATAAATGAGATTCAGCAAATTATATATACATATGTATATACTATATACATGTATATATAAGTATATACATATAGTATTCTATATATAAATATATACGTATATAGTATTAGAGGTAACAAATGTATAACTTTTCACTTAAAAATTAAAACCAGTAAAAAGTATGCTTTCAGTTTTCTTGATACAAGCCATGCAATTCAGAAATGAGGAAATTTTTATTTTTAGCAAGAAATAGTGATTATGGGAGACTTTGTATCTTGTTTCCAACAAAACTGCTTGCAAAATATAAAGTTCAAGATTCCCAATTCTAAAAACTATAAAGAAAATCCATTTAAAAAAGAAGATGGCACTGAAACCATCTAATGAAAAATAGAACTGATTTCATTTCAATCTGCTTTAGCATTTTCAACTTTTGTTCTGCTTGCAAGTTGAACTCAGCAAGGTTTCATTCTGTTCCTTATTTCTCTGCTTGTTCTTTCCAAGAATAGTGCTGTCACCGATTTCCTGCTTGAAGTAAACACAATTTGCTCACCTGACTTCTTCCTGACCCCAAACTATGGCAAACTTATTTCCTCCCTTTCAATTTTTTTCTTCTTGTATACTCTTTGTTGTATACTCTTTGTTACCACAAATGTTCCATGTATTGTTCTTTGAGGAAGGCAACTTGTACAAGATGTATACAAATATCAGCGACACCATGTTACCAACATAGCACCTGCTTTTGCTAGAAATTAATGCATAAATATTTAACTATGTTCATACTTCTACAGTGACATAGTTTTCTATACACAATACTTTGAGATGTATCCCCTGAATGAATGTGATCAGAAGGTGCTTAGTAAAATGCTATAGTAGGCCAAAATCAGCAGATGCTTAACAAACATAAAAGCACGTGTCTTGCCACACAGAAAACACATGGTGCATGAACGTCAACAGAATGTAAGGACATACTTTACTGTTTTGCCTAGCTGTGGTAGAAAAACACAGAAGTAGCATTAATTCAGAAACACAGTCTGATTTAACAAGTTCACAGGGATAAGAAAAAGTGGCTTTTGAGAGGATTTAACCAGTCAAACTCAGTCTCTTGCTCCTGCTTTAAATCAGCAAGACTGTGACTTGAAGATTCCTATATAGGGTTCTATATCCCACATATAAAGCATCTGAAGGGTGCTATATAAACAAACTTTTAACAAAAATAAATAAATAAATAAATAAATAAAACCATCACATTTTCCAAGCTTTTTTACTAGATGGGAAAATGAATGCAAGATTAAATAATTGATAATTCAAGAAACTCTAAATTATGCTCACAGTTTAAACAAAAGAGAAATTGAACATGCTGGTACTTCACACAAATACTTATCTTGGCTACACACTCTGAGCCGATGGCCTGTCAGAGGTACCTGATATATGACAGCAGGCTGGCAAAACAAATATCCATCACAAACAGATCAACACGCAGATGCTACTCGTCTATCCTGTCATGAAAACAATTAAAACACTAGTGAGACTGTATTTTTCCCTATGGACAAAAAGGGAAGGGGGGAAACTCCCCCACAACACAAATGCAACTCTTCCACCTTGGTTAACAAGAGGGTGTATTCTGCCAAGCCTACCCTGCACTCTGCAAGGATTGGGGCCTGAAAAAGAACAAAAGGATTTCAAGACAGGAGACACAAAGTGTAAGATGAATCATTTACCAAGCAAGAATGAGAAGCCCCAGTCTCTATCAATAACAACTTCAAACACCAGAACAAGGTCAACAACAAGAATTCACAACCATTTATTATAATTCTCACACCGGGGTCGATCTTTGGTACCAATTTAACTACCATGTTTCTTCAGGGCAGCACTCAGGCCAAAAGAGAGACACAGGCACCAGGACTCTCAGCATTACATTAATAAACATTTAGGTGCCTGCCTCCTAGGTTGGTGTCGACAGCTAGGTTCTCTTCAAAGAAATAACAGTACAAGAGGCACGGCTGAGACAGGGCTCCCCTATCTTTACCGGCAGTAGTGCAGAACCTTGCCACTCACAGGAATCTGCCTCACCCCTCTATCAGAGTTTCCTTTCCTATCCACCTCCACAACCAGACAGATAACTGTGGCACATGTATCCCAGCCTAATCACTTCCAGAACCCTCAAAGAGAAGCACATACTAAAGCGTCAGACTGTCACCTGGTGAGAGTGAGATACTGACAGAAACACCCTGTTACAGGATGTTCCTAACGTCTTAGAACCACAACAATTAAGTCAACCAGAACTTTTCAGAGTCTTCCTCGGTAGAGAACTGACTAGCAAAGTTAATATGGAGCAATGGATCTCAATTTTCACATCTCTTCCTGCCTGGGAACCATATTCACTAATTCTTCTATGTGGAATAAAAATGCAAGAGACAATCCAGTCTTTGGCACTGGAACCCAGTTACTTCCAAGGGAAATATTAAAACCAAAAAACTTAAGAGTGTCAGGTAAGAGTTTCACATCCATCACTGGGGCTGCAGTGGTTTCAGAAGAGACACCAGGGCTTAGTTCTTCTGAAACCCAAACAGAACATGAGGTGTTATTTTTGGGGGTTTGCTGAACAAAAACCAGAACTAAATTCTATAGCAATGGAGCTAAACTGAATCAACTAGTGTGTTGGATTGTCTGGCACATTTTGAAAAGCAGTTCTGAAGACAGATTCCAGTTGCTGTGTGTGCTTTACTATTAGTGATTACTATTCACGCCAAACCTTACCCAGGACAGTCATACCAACTGTAATTTAAAGTGAAGGTAACAAATCAATTAATAAAGTAAGCGTTAATTGAAAACCAAAACTAGTATTTTCACATATCATATCAGTCAACTCTTATCGGTGTTGTAGGATTGCATTTCACATAAGGGAAATTTAAATCACTCCAAAGACAGAGCAGAAATTCATATTCTATAATTTTTTACTTATTACTGAAGGAAAGATGAAGAATTGACTTACGTTACTTACAGGGGAAAAAATGAGAGGCCGGAAAAGGAAAACAAGTTTGTCCATCCAAGGAAAAGGCAGACTAAGATTTATAACTGCGCTCTGACATACCAAATGCAGGTACTCAGACTGTGACTACTGGCACAGTCATATGGAAGAAACAGAGCAAGATGACGATTCTGAGTTTCATTCATTTAAAGTATTTGCAAAGATACAGCCAGAGCCTGGATCTTTCACTTCCTACAAAACAGTATTTTCAGTTCTAAAGGGCAATGAATTGTTGAATGGAATAATAAAAACTATGCCAAAGTACTTAATTTGCACCTCCACAAACCGAGAATTCTTTCATCCTGAAAAAGCCATAATGTCCCAGCAAATCACAGCTTTACTGAACCCCGTTTGGACTGTGGCAGTTACTCTTTAGCAAGGGCTAAACAGTTTTTTCTTCACAATCAAAATGCTAAGTAAGAGATATTTTATGGATGAAAATGTAATACATTCCCTTCCACAGTAACAAAGCTCACATCAGTAGCATTCCCTACTTGCTATCGGTCCAGCAAACTAAAAAGCGGTGAGCGTGGCTTTTGGCTCAGGCTTTGCCCATGTATAAGACAACATAAAGCTAGTTGACTGAATTCCTTAAAAAACCAGAGCAAAACCCAGTAAAACAAAATAGACATTTATGCCCATGTACTTGATAAAATGTAAGACTTCAAACAGAAGTCAGTTCACCTTTCAATCAGAAAAATCCACTGCACCAGGAGAAAGGGGAAGCAGGCTTAAACTACTCATCACGACTACCTCTTCGCTTACAGTATCAACACGACCGTAAAACCCCCAATGATATTTTTTTTAAATCCGTTATGCTATGCGATTTCTCTTCAAGCAGTATGTCTGCAACACAATAATTAAGTCTTCAAATGAGTTCTATTTAAAGTTTCGCTTAAAATAATACAAGACGGGAAGATGATTTCCACCAGGACTCTGACTGATCGTGCAAACTCTGCCGTTACACCCTAAGGTTAATTCACCCCTAAAGGTCTCCTGCGGATGGTAAGAGTTGTTCGGAGCACCCGCGGAGAGCACGCACCGCCTAACTGCACTGCCCCGCCGTACACGCGGCACCGCAGGGCCGGCGCGGGGAGGAGCAGAGGTTTCCCCGGTCGGACGGGGCGAGCAGAGCCCCGCCAGTGCTGCCCTCCGCGCACCAGGAAATACCCGGGAGCTAGTCCCAGCGCCCGGCCAGCAGCTTTCCCCGCCGCACGAAGAAACGGTATTAAAAATAAATACACACACACCCAAACACCGTTTCAAACCCTGAGGAGAATCCGGTATTTCTCGGGAAGGCAAGGAGGGAGAAAGCAGCAATGGCTCCGACTGCCCCGGCACCGCGGCCGGCACTGGGGCACTTCACGGAGGGAACGAGCTGGACGTTATTTCTGACCTATTTTCGGCACCGCCTCTGAGCGATAAACAGTCAACAACGGCGGCGGAACGCTGCCCGGCCAGAAACTTCGCCAGCCACAAGCCGCTCCCGGCGGCCACAAGTCGGGGCGAAGCGGCGGCAGGCGAGGGGGTGAGGGGCCGGGGGGGGGGCGCCCTCCTGTGCCCCGCGGCGGAGGCGGCCGAGCCCCCCAGGCGGCCGCCGAGCCCTCGCCCGCCCCACCGCCCCCCCCCGGCCAGGCAGCGGGGAGCCTCCCGGCGTTCTCCTGCAGCGGCCGCCGGGGTGCGGAGTGGGTCAGCCCGACACAAACAAGTCCCGCGCCCGCCATGCCCGCGGCAGGCACAGGCCGGGCACGGAGGGGCGCGTTGGGCGCCCGCCGGCCCCAGCCCTGTGAGAGCGGCCAGAACACGCTCCCGCCGGGCGCCCCGGCCCGCCCCACCGCCCCTCACCGCTGCCCCGCACCGACCTGGGACACAAAGGAGCGGCCACCGCTGCCCGCCGATCGCCCGCCGCCTCCTCGCCCGCGCTCCCCGCGGAGTCCAGGCCGCGGCAGCACCGGGATGGCGTAGCGCAGGCATCCGACGCCAGCGCCTGCTGCTCCCGCGGCGGCCCGTGCCGCCGGCGCCCGCTCTGCGCTGGGCGGGAGGGAGGGGGGTGGGGGGAAGCTGCCGGGAGGCGACCGCGCCGGCCGAGCGCCGCTTCCTGCTCCCCGGCGCCGAGGGGCGGCGGGTGCCGGAGCCTGGCAGCTGCCGCAGCCTCGCAGCTGCCGGCGGGGGGGCTGCGCCCGCGCCTAGGCAGAGGCCGCCGGCGGCGAAGCCCGGGGCCGCCGCATCCTCGGCTTGTGCGCCGGGGCTTGCGCGCCGCCTCCGGCTCTGAGGAGTCGCCCGGGCGGCTCCTGCGGCGGCTGCTGCCAGCCGGAGCCCCGGCTCGCCCCGCTGCCGTGCCCGGCTCGAGCTCGGGCTCCCCCTGCTGCCCCGCCGGGCCGGGCTGGGCCGCGGCTCGGGCTCCTCCTGCGGCTCCGCGGGGCTGGGCTGGGGCGGCCCCGGCGGAGGGGAAAGGCCGGGAAGCGCCGCGGGCAGCCGGGCCGGGCCGCGGGCGGCAGGGATGTGACCCACCGCGGGCTGGGCCCCGGCTCTCTTCCGCCCGCGGCCCCGTTCCCCCAGAGCCCCTTCATGGCGCACGCTCGAAGGCGGAGGAGACGGCCCCCCGGCACCCTCTGCCCTGGCCTGGGGACGGAAGCCCCGGGCACCGCCGGGGCTCGGCTCCGCCGGCCGGTGCAGGGAGCAGCCCGCGGGGGAGAGGCGGCCGGGGGCTTCGTGCACACGGAGGGGGAGGGAGCAGTGGGACACCTGCCCGAGTGGAGAGAATGAGCTGCTTTTAAGCCCTTGTGAGGAAAAAGTTCTCATTCCTGTAGTAAGACGTTTTAGCAATACGTGATGGCAAAATACAAGTAAAAGGGCTGTTAAGCACTAATAACACTGATAGTCTAACACTGGGGAGGGATGCTGGGTGCTACGGGCTCATTGACAAGTGCTTGAAACTTGGTTCAGAGAACTGAAAACAAAATGATCAGCTGTCTGAAATAAAAAATCCTATTCTTGTTCCCCTTCTATCTGCTTGCCATCTGAAATAAAAAAAAAATAAAAATCTTGGATGTGAAGAAAACTTGCATAGTTTTTCAGACTCCAACGTCGACTTCCCATCTGAAAGCCTGTAGCTGCTTTGCAGAAAGAGGAGGTACAAAGCAGTAGATTTGGTTTTACTTTAGGGAGTCTTTCATTGCTGCCAGTCAGGTGGCCAGCAATGTTAAATTTGATCTGTTAGTCTTTGCATAGAATTATTTCAGTAATTGTGTCACCAGTGGATTTACTATCCAAAAATGCAGATAGAAAATTTAAGAGTGTAAAAGCAGGAAGCCCAAGTGATGGTGGGTTGGGATAAATGACAGAGGGATGAGAGGCTGATCACCATGAAGTACCACGACGAGCTTCGAGAGACATCCCTGTGAGTTCTCAGCACCCGTTTGTTTCTGTAAAATCTGATTGAGATTGTGCTGATCACTGCCAGCAGAAACTTATTGCATGCTGAACTCATGGCTACTTGGGAATTTAATTTTGGTAAAAGACATTTCAGTTCATGGGAGATTAATGATTTAAATGAAACTTGCATCTGATTTATCAGGTCTGTGTGAGTGTCTCAAGGCTTTTTAAAAAGGCTTTTTTGAACGCATCATTATTGTTCCTTGAACCCAAATACACTGGCTGCCGTTTTGCTTTTTTACCCTTGGTTATTTCAGGATAATCTTGAGTAACTGCTTCATGGTCCTGCAGAGTCAGTTCTGACCTACCAGAAAAATAGTGGAGCCGTTTGTGCATGGCTGACAAAAGGACCCATCAGGCCTAAACACAACACACCTCAAACTTGTCTCAGAAATACAGGAGTTTTTTACTAAATGATGCTCAGCACCACAGAGTGCCTGTGGCTCTCAAGAGCCAGATTTTGTTGAAGATGTTTAGTTTCTGAGTAGTCCAAAGGCCAGGCTGACAGTTGGGATAGGATTTCTATTTGCACAGATAAATACTTGTCTGGCTCATTATTTTTGTTATTTTATCTCCCCGGAAGCTTGCCTGGACTTCTGCTATTAGGAAAATGTATCTTGCAGGCTTCTTTCCCATTAAATGGAGGAAGCATTTCTTGGCAACAGTTTTTGCCTGATATGAGCAGAAAACTGGCAGCTTGTTCCCATAAATGGCAGAGCCCCATTAGAGAAATCTAATTTGCTTCCTCACCAAGGTCCACTTTTGAAGATCCATCATCAATCAGCCCAATTCCTGACCATGCCCTTCTTTTGCATGTGGCAGTGAGTCCTGTCTTACAGCATGGAGTCCACTGACCCCTCTGCATGACTTTCTGGAGCCTCCCTGTTTGTTCATGTAAAGAAGGATGGTCTGACAGTCCTTCTGAATGACAACAGCGTTCTGGGACAACAGCTCTCTCAGTCTCTCTTCAAAGCTGCCCTCATTTCCAGGAGATATTTAAAGTTTGGGTGCTGTACATAAAAACTGCCACAAAATGGGTACCATGTTCAAGACTGGATGTGCTGGTAAGCATTACAGTTTAGAGATGCCTATTGGGAAGTTAGGTACTGTCCTCACTAATAACTGCCACAGAGAGGCCTAGAAGAATTAATTGCTTAGGTATGATGCAGGAGACCCTAGAAGCCCACGTCTGAAATTTGAGTCCTGCCAAAGCTGTCTTTCCCATGGGAAATCAGATTAAATCCCAAGATCATATTGCTGAGCATTTTTACGAGTGCAGAATTTTGTCAAATAGTTCACTGATTTATGGGTATGTCTGCATGGCTCGATACAGCACTAATATTGATCTGTATCCTCCAGCTAGCACCAGACTCGTGCAGGCTAGGAAACAAAAGCCACGTAGCCACCAGCAGCTGAACTGAGAAGCAGGACTGGGAACCCAGATGCAATACCACACAAAAGCAGCTGCACTGCTTCCAGTTTCAGAACAGCTCTGATTGGTAATAACCTGGGGATCTCTCCACACTGCTCCAGTGTGTAATATAGCAAGCACACGGTGGGAGAGTAATAACATGGTAAAGGGCCAGTAAGGTAGAGTGGAGCTGCCTAAGTCTTGGAGAATTGGGCAAAGCTTAATCTTGATTCCTGGGAGAAGAAAACACAATGGATATTCTGGCAAGGAAGCTTGGTAACAGTGTGCACAAGTGGTCGGTGTATCAGGAGGCCATTCAAGAAGAGTCTGTAGTAAATAAACTGAGAGGACACAGTTTTTCTGAGAAATCTGTATAGGTAGACAAAGAGAAAGGTTGAATCTTGGAAAAATCACCAAAGAACAAAAAATTTGACATAGAATAGGATGATAAAGACTGCCAAATTTTGAGTCACCATTATATCGTGGGGATGGTTCGTGTATTACTGTGTCTAGGATTTAAAAATGAGTAAGTATGAGTGGAGGAACGATTCCTGTCAGAGAAACAGCTGTTGATTGTGTTTCTTTGCTGTCAAAATATGGAAAAATGCTGAATGAACGTTCAACTGATTGCTCAATGAAAATAAAATTCTAGACAACTGCCAGATTTGGCTGTGTGCCCCAAATGAATATCCAGATATAGGATACACAGCACTAAGCATGTTCATTTTCAGATAACAGATTTGTGTGAAACAGCCTCTGCAATGGCTTTAATCATAAGAAAACATGGAAAATAATTATATCTTGAGAACATTTTGATAACTGTGCGTTGAAAACAGTGAATGAAAAGATACTTTTGTGTACTGCAAGGGATTGCAAAGTTCTCATTAGAATATATAATTACAAAATCATAATTATACTAGTATGCTACTAAAATAGAAAGCATTACAATTGCAATGTTATTGTTTACTTTAAATAATTTGATTAGTACAATCTAAAATTAGCCTTTAAACTTTATTACATAATAAGTGGATGCAATATATATTTATAGGATTCACAGAAGATTATTTAAAAGCTAATTTTTAACAATTGTGATCATTTCCTCATGTGACAAATAATGGGAATTTTTTGGTTATTTGTGGATTACAAAGCAAAAGAGGTGAAGAATCACAAATCACCTATAGAGGACAAATTATTGATATGAAAATATGGCTGCAGATTTTAAAGGTCAGGCTCCACTTGTCAGCAGAGGCTCTCTAAAAGCTGCTCAAAATGGGGAACCCAGTGCTGTAGCTACCTTCAACTTGCATGCTGTTAGGTTGATGCAAAAATAAGGAACTTGCTTTTCTAACACACAGCATGCTAACAGTGGTATAGGGAACCCTTCAGACCACTGCTATAGTCGGTGGTTTCAGAGGAGGCAACAGGAATTCAGGTTTAGATGCACCAACTTTAAATAATGGACCTTCAGGAGGTGTCAAAGTGGCTAGATACAGGATTAAATGAATGGACACAGGTTAGGTGTTGGAAATGTGCAAGTAATGATAGAAACGGAATTAATGCAAGGAGGTCTATTAATAAGAAGTTGAAGTTGTAGAGGGAGAGGAAATCCATTCAAAAGGAAAAAGGAAAGGAGAAAAACTGCTAGGAGACAGCAATATGAGGCTTGCAGAAAAGTAAGATTTTAAATACGACTTGGTAGTTATCCTTCAAAAACAAGAGAAACAAAGATATGGCGGAAATATAATCCATAGGAAGTTGGAACAAAATATCTATAGTCACTTGAAAATGCTTGGGAAGACAGATTCTACAGAGAAAATGCACTTGGTTTTGCTTTTCTTCACAAGTGTAATACGAAGGAGCTGCAAGAGTCAAGGACGCAGCATATGTTATACTAGTGTGCATCAAATGAAAGCCAATGAGGGAAGGAGATGTAAAAAAATAATTCTGAGTCTCTTAGCTAGGACTTATGAAAGTAATCTACTTGAAGATTTGCTTTAAAAACTCTAGTGCCAAGAGAGATTACAGAAAAAAACATTTGCATTAACTGTCATTGCTAACTGGAAAGCAGTGATGTATCAAACCTAAATATCTCAGTGCAGAAATACTTAATAATCATACTGACATCTAACAATTCCATTTCTCGTTCTTTTGGGGAACGCAGCAATAGGAACTAATTACACCTTCCAGGGTGCCACAGCAGTACTTTCAGAGCAAGTTCTCTTTTAGTGATGAGACCGTAAGTGCCCTGTTTGCAGGGTATGGGCACGCTTTTCTGTGGAGTCTCTAAAAACAGTTTTCTCCAGGACATTCCCTGGCCTTGGCATGGGAGGGACATGGCTCTCGTGTCTCTGGTCCCAGCTGCACCCACATTGAAATTTCCCCCTGCCCCTCATCTCAGTGAGAGCTGGGGCTGGGTCCTGCTAGCACCCACCCAGGTGCAGGAAGCATGCTCACCTGTGCTCAGGTCATGTGTCAGATGTTTGGAGCTTACTGACCTGTCTGTTGGTAGGACATTCCATAGCCTAGCAAGTTCTACCTTAATACTAAGTATTTCCTCATACTCAAATCACATTTTTTTTTGTCTTAGGTTGCACAGAACGTTAACAATTCTCTTACTACAGTCTGAGGTGAGTATTACAGATACTGATGTTCCCACCAGAAATCACTGTTTATCATGTTCCATCCCTGGCAGTGTTCAAGGCCAGGTTGGACGGGGCTTTGAGCAACCTGGGCTAGTGGGAGGTGTCCCTGACCATGGCAGATAGATGATCTTTAAGGTACCTTCCAACCCACACCATTCTGTGATCCTATGATTGTATGTTCAGCTGCACAAGTTTAGGAATGCCAGCTCTTCCCATAAAATAACTTCACTCAGCAACTGATGGTCTCCTGAATTCTTTCCAATTTCCTGTAGTATTCATACAGAGGAAAACACAGTATTTGACATAAATGCCACTGGTGTCAGATGGAGAGAAACCCTGCATGTACTGATGGGTTGGTCTGCGTACACAAGTGAGATGCCCCACAACTTTTTAATTTGCATTTCAGCAATATCAAAGGAGATCTTCATGAACAATTTTCTATCCATTACCAACTGCATGATATTTTGGAGTGTTTTCTGTCTTGTATTTAATTTAATTTTTCTCAGCTCAGTGTTAGTTTATTTTTGCCGGTCATATTCCTAGTTTGTCTGGAGCTATTCTTTCTTTGTGCTGATTGCCTTTCTTAATTTGGCTATTTCTAGGATTAATTAATGTATTTGATTTTCTTCTGAAATAAAAATAAAATTTGTTAGTTAACACCAAAACTAAAAACAATGTTTAAAATATTCAACTAGACGCTTTTCCCCAACTTTCTATGTTGCTATTTATCATTGTCTTTTGTCTATAGTATCTTTCCCAAACTTCTGTCTGATTATGTAGTATAAGATTTACTGTTACTCTTTTTTAAATGAGAGTATATACTTCTGAGAGCTGGGGAGCCCAGCAGTGCAATAACTCCATATGTATTTATTCTACAGTGTGCAATTGATGGTTGAAATGAGCTCTCAGCTATCATAATAAGCTTGAAAAGAGGAAAGAGAGAGAAGTATGGCGTAACAAGCATGGAGAAAAGAGAAGAAAAGCTTTTCGGTACTCAACCATGTTTTGCACAGTCCTTTGTTCTGTATTTGGCAGCTACTTAGTCATGTGTGCTCTGAGGCCAGGGCTTAAAGGACCTGAGTCCTGTACTGGTTTATTACAGGACTGGTACAAGAGATCCCCACTGTTAGAATTGCAATCACTTAAAAAAAACCCCAAAACTTTATTGAGATTTGAAGGTGAGGTAAAGCATAGGCCTCAGTTAGTTACTTGATTTCCTGAAAATGCAGCTCTGTTAGTGGAAATGTGTTAAGAGCTTTGTGTACCTTTTTGGTGTCTAACTTCTTTCAGTCAACAATGAAGTTTCTAAAGCATGGGAGTAGAAAGACAGTTTGTAGATAATATCAAATCTATTATAATGTTGATTTTAAAATGTGTTAATTTGAGGTTTTTATACAAACAGCTGTGATTTATTTTTTACTTAAATGTTATATTTAGTTAGAATATGAAATTCAGTAAGGCATTCTGATGGGCTTTCATTGATTTTTTGCAAAGTTACTGTCAAGTTTACAACCTCAGCTGTTAAAAAAAAAATACATCCTTGCAGAATTTAAATCATGTCACACAATTTCAGAACTGTCAGGTCACTTATTTAAATCTACCAGGGTTGTACCTATGTTTTGGGTTAAAAAATCATGTCTTGAGAGAGAAACAATTGCTTAAATAAGAACTTCTGAAATGCTGGGCTTGTCAGGTCCTAATGATCACAACAATTTGAAAGGTATGAAAAAACTAAGTCAAAAGAGTCACTTTTTTTTTTTTTTTCTAATACCAGGCAAGCATTTCAACAGACTCATTGGAAATAAAGAGCTTCTGCAGTAAAATGTTGTCTATTTCAAGGTTACTATATAAGAAAAGATATTCTGAAGGTCTCTGGCGTTTGCACAGCACTAAATGTCATTACAAGATGAAAGGGAATTTCCATCTATGGGCAAATATTTCCATTATTACTACAGATGTCTGCTTCCAGATTTCTCTAACTGTGACTCTGAAAGTGGTTTAGGTTTCAGTTGCCCTAGAGAAAAATGAGTATAAGGTTTGGGAAAAAAGATGAAACCATGTCAGAGTGGGCCACCTTGTGTCTCCAACAAAATAACATTTGTTCATTTTTCTCTTCAGCTACCTCACATATAAGCTGGTTTAAGCATCTGCTGAAGTAGAAAGCTTTAAGACTCTTTTTATAAAGAAGGATGAGCAAGAACATAACAAATTCTACTTATGACCAAAAGAAACATAAATAATGCTTACTAATACAGAAGAGAAAGTGTTTTGCAGGTTATTGTTCAAATTTATGCTACTCTATTGCTTCAGACAGTTCTGACAAAAAATTAATTTTGCAACTAACCAATAAAATGAAGGAAATGTCCTTTACCATGTCTACTAAAAATATATATATTTTTTAGTATTTTCTTATTAGTCTCCCATTATCTGGAATTTTAAATGCCACATTTTCCAGAAGTATGAATATAAACACACATTCTTAGGTAGTGTCAGTTCTCAGTAAATCAAATGTCTCTGCACTTAGACTGGAAAACATGAGCCCCCAGAGCTGAGGAATCTACAAAGCAAATGAGACTCATCCATTAATTTATTTTTTTAACTTGCCAGACCTTTTGTATGATTGAGGTTGTACTGTGGAAAAAATACTATATTTTCACAGGTAAGCAGAAGAGTTCCAGGCAAGATTATGGCTTTTACTGTTGTCTAGACAAGATGGCTGCTTGTGGTTGCCCAGATGTTGGATTTAAGCATTTCTTTATATTTTCATCATAGCAGGTGGAACTGAAATGGGCAGTACCTTGGCTCTCCCCATCCAGAACCACAGAGCCAGCAGCAGGTGACTTTCTTTACTTCTGGAACAGCTCCAAAGCAGGCTGCCATTAACCTCTCAGAGAATATGTAGGAGATAAATGAACCAGAAGGGTGTCTGCAAATTATAGCCCCTCAAGGTAAGATGCAGATTACATACACAGCCCATCACATCCAGGTGTTTCTAGATCTGTTCATTTCTTTGCAGACATCATGCAGTTAGTCCTCTGTGTAGTATAGTCTACATTAATGGACATTTTTCTGAATGCTTGCAAAGCTACCTTACCATTGTATGCACAAGCCAGACACCAAAAAAGCTTATCCTGCCACTGCTAATTCAAATTAACTGTTGATAAAATCAGATCAAAATGGCGTTTTTTTACAAGTTGTTGTACATCCATCCTGTACACTGGTATGGGCACCCATGCAACTACTTGGCTGGAAAATGACCCCAAGATACAAATTTGGACTAAAGGGAGAAAGAAAACATGGGTTTAATTCTTCAAAGTGAAACACTGAATTGCACGGTATTAGGTCTACATATTTAGGGGCTTATAATGGTGTCAAGGCAACTAGACATGAGTGCAAAAATTAGGTAAAGAGTATGCAGTGTATTAGAAGATCAGTAATTACAATAAACAAATACAGCTATACTACTTACTGATGTGTGGTGCAGAGGTCTGTGAGCTGGCACTGGTGGGACCAATTTGGTGGGATGTGCACTGACTTAATGTGAAGACTGCTGCTAGTAGAGATGCCTTTAGAAATCCAATACAGCCTCAGCAACTTTAACCAGGCCACAGGCTCTACAGTGCTGTGAGCAGTGATGAGGCTCGTTTAGTGAAGGGTACATGTTCAAAACTGGGGTGTCTGCAAAGATATTTCCCAACCTCTCCTTCTATGCAGCCCCCCATAAAGGCTGATCAGATCACTTGGTTCAAATGATCTTTTCCTCAATTTGAACAATGAAGAACATAAGTGAGCTTGAGGGAGAAGAAAGGAGAAAATGCTCATCACCATGTGGTATGATAGGCTCACCTCTATTTGTTTTCTACAAAGAATGTGAAATTTGTGGGTGAGTTTTGTCCTACAATCCCTTGCTGTTGCAGCAACGGTCAGAGGATGTTTTTCCCACACTACAGGCCAGCTCCACTCGGGCTTTTTTTCTTGCTCATGCTATTATTCTGCTTACAGTGGTGATGGGAAAAACCTTCTTGCAAACTGGCAGCAGACAGTGGTTGAATGCAATAGTATCTTTTAATGGAAAGCATTAATGCAAAAATAAAAACCTTCATGGACCATACCCCAGCAAAGCATGACTTACTGTAATGGTCCTCAGAGACACTTCCATACTTAAGGTATTAAGACATTATGCCCTAACTGCTGCTCTTACTCATCCTGTTCATGGAGATTAATAAAATATAGCTCTTGGATCATCAAAAATTCCAATGCATTTCTGAGTTTCTTTGATACAGAAAGTGTCTCACTATCACTGCAACGTGATATCTAATTATATGACAAGACATGGGGAGGTTTTGCCTGCACAGGTGAATGGCTTCCTTTCTTAAATAAGATCTTTCATCCATGCTCATTCTGAACAGTAAAGTATTTATGAAGTTGCAGCATATTGAAAAGAATTAAAAACAGTTACTTACTGCTCTTCCTGCTGAGATCTAGACCCTATCAACAGTAATTTATATTTTTGAAAGATAATTTACAGATAATTAATAATTAACTTTCCAGTTGCTTTCCTGGAGAAAAGAATTCTATTATAAAGTTTAACAATATGCAGAAATGTACTGTTTTGGAGATTCAGCTAGCACAATGGATTATTTTTCAGATAGAAGAAGTCATTACTTCTCAGTTATGGCTGTGTACTGTGAGTAGGGAATTACATTACACATTTCCAAACTGTATTTTCCTCTGTCAGGTTCACATGCAACAGGATCAATTCCTTCAATGTCAGTGACAAGTTTCAAAGAATGGGGTCAAAATAATGGAAAACTAGGATGTGATAAAGTTATATGCAATGTTTTAGTAATTTTTCACCATGGTCAGACAGCTATTTCACTCACATTGAACGCCTGCAAAAATTCTGAATTTAAATACAAGACAAGTGCACTCCTGAACTATAATCTCACTTGACCAAGTTTCAGCACGTTACTGATAAGCCTGAGAATTTAAATACATACAGGTGTTGCACCTTTGACAGCCTTTAAGTATTTGGTGGCTGCACAGCTGTTCCTTTGTTCACAAAGATACTGTGAAGAGGAAAACATGCCCAATATCTAAACAAGAAAGCAAACAGCCCTTTTGTTGTCAGTCAGCCAGGATCACATTCCACCACGGTACTCTGAGCACCATTACACTGCCACTTGTCCTGCTGGCACATGTCAGGACAAGACATCTACAATCAAGGCAGCAGATGGTTCTTTGGGTCGCCTAAAACCAGAGTTGGCATGGACATGTCATTTATGATGATGTTAAGAGAACAAAATATTGGCATGCACGTAATAACAGATCTCTGGATAATGAAGGCATCCTGTATCCTGTTAATCCATTCACATAGAACAATAGCCCTCAAGTTTCTGAATAATGTTTTTTCTATTGATATGCTTGCTTGTTTCATATTTGGTGATACATATTAATTCAGTCCATAACCCATGCATTTAAACACAATTAAAGACAACTGGAAAATATTTCAGGTTTTGACTCCTTGTGGACCACACAGCATGGGTTGCCTTGAAAACATCTGTGATGGCTAGGCCAATGGTTGAATTGCCAACACTCAATTCAAGGCCAATTCATTTCCTTTTTTTTGCCAGACTCCACAGAGTAAAAGCAACATATTTCTGAGCATAGTTGGCACAATTGTTGAACTTCACAGAAGTTTCAGCATTGCAAAAATTTCAGGACCCCACTGCTGCTCATATCCCATTTTCACTGTGATGTTTCCAAAAGAAAGGAGTGAAAGGGAGAATACAGAGCTTCAGTGTGCCTTCCCCACCACATCAGCTTGAGTTGTTACGGGAAATGTTTCCAAGTTTTAGACAATTTCATGTTTTAATGCTCACAATATATTGGCTGAGAGCACTCCACAAGTGTTAACATAGAGCAAGGCATGAACGATGATACTACGGGTTAGAAAATGTGCACTCTCTTAGCTGAATTGCTTGTTACAGCCAAATGCAGATACAGAGTGCTGATATTGATCACTGCACTTACATTAATGATGTGATTCTTCTGCAGTGGATCAGGCCACCATGCCTTAAATAATCTGCAATTAGTATTAAATTACTCTTAGCGTACATTTTCAGTTAAACTCTGAGGGAGAGGCTGCTTGTCAGAACCTCACTCAGATACAGCAAAAGAATATCTTCGAAGGAAGGAAGGAAGGAAGGGAGGGAGGGAGGGATTGGGAGAAGGTTTTCAGTTACCTTCTCTTCAGAGCTGATGCTCCCTTTAGTCCTGCTGTGTAAGGTCCTTTTCACTTTGGAGTGAGGTGGTCAAGAACACAAGAGGGAACACAGACCCAAATATATATGGCCAGCAATAATTTAGGGAGCAGAGATTTTGTTCTTCTGTGAGGTGTTTCTTCTGCCTCTGTTTCCTGTTCAATTAATCTTTAGGTATCTGCTCCTTGTAAATGAATGGAGTACTACAGTTACTTCTATGCCTGTGAAAAATTACCCTGAAGGATCCTATGCTTCTATTATGCTTTGAGCTCAGAGAGCAACTGAGTACTATGCAGCTACTCACTCCCCTCTTCCCCACCAGCACTGAGAAGGGGAAAATAAGCAAGGACGCTGATCATTCCCTGCTTCCCCCCCGGGCTGGGAAGGAGGGAAGAAAAAGACACAGGAACTTGAGATAAAGACAAGGAGGGATGATCTCATCCTTTAAGGCACTGGCAAAAGACAGACTCATTAGGGGAAGAAAAAAACAACATAAATTTAATACAGACACTAAAAATAACATTTAACAGACAGAGTAGGACCATGAGAACAGTCCTGAACAGGAGCCAGCAGTGTGCCTAGGTGGCCAAGAAGGCCAATGGCATCCTGGCTTGTGTCAGCAATAGCGTGGCCAGCAGGGACAGGGAAGGGATCTTACCCCTGTACTCGGCACTGGTGAGGCCGCCCCTCGATTCCTGTGTTCAGTTTTGGGCCCCTCACTACAAAAAGGACATTGAATGACTCGAGCATGTCCAGAGAAGGGCAACGGAGCTGGTGCAGGGTCTGGAGCACAGGTCGTACGAGGAGCGGCTGAGGGAACTGGGGGTGTTTAGTCTGGAGAAGAGGAGGCTGAGGGGAGACCTCATCGCCCTCTACAGCTCCCTGAAAGGAGTCTGCAGAGAGCTGGGGATGAGTCTCTTGAACCAAGTAACAAGTGATAGGACAAGAGGGAATGGCCTCAAGTTGCACCAGGGAAGGTTTAGACTGGATATTAGGAATCATTTCTTTACAGAGTGGGTTGTTAGGTGTTGGAATGGGCTGCCCAGGGAGGTGGTGGAGTCCCCATCCCTGGAGGTGTTTAAGAGTTGGGTCGACATAGCGCTGAGGTATATGGTGTAGTTGGGAACTGTCAGTGCTAGGTTGATGGTTGCATTAGATGATCTTCAAGGTCTTTTCCAAACCAGATGATTCTGTGAGAAGCATTACTACATCTTGAAAACACCTTCTCCCATCCCTCTCTTCTTCCTGGGCTCAGCTTTGCTCCTGATATCTCTACCTCCTGCCCTGCAGCAGCACAGGGGGCAGGGAATGGGGGGTGCAGTCAGCCCTGCCACTTCTTCTACCTTGGGTTAGGGAACTTCTGGCATTCTCCCCCTGTTCCAGCGCAGTCCCCCTCTCACAGGAGACAGTCCTCCACAAACCAGCTCTGACATGAGTCACTCCCATGCGTCCCCCCCCACATGTTGCAGTCCTCCCAGGCAGAACTAAAACAGCAGGGGCTTCTTCCCATGGGATCCCGGCCCTCTTCAGGTGCAGTCACCTGGGTCAACATGGGGCCCCTCACAGGCCACAAATCGGTATCTGCTCCACCATAGACCCCCATGGGTGGCACGGGTGCAGCCCTGCCGTCTCACCTGGGGAGAGTCTCTGCTCTGGCACACCTTCCCCCTTCTCCTCCTTCCTTCCTTCCTTCCTTCCACTGACCTCAGTGTTCACACAGATGTTCTCATTGCAACTCCTCCTCACAACTCCCACAACTCCTCCCAGGTTCCACTTCTTAAATATCGCAGAGACGTAGCTAATTGGCCCAGCCTTGGTGCAAAGGTAGGTCTGACTTAGAGTCAGGGGAGCTTCAAGAAGCTTCATACAGGGGGCCACTGCTGTAGCCCCCTCCCCTGCCACCAAAAACCCCCACCACTCACTTATACACAGGACAGCCTCCCAGCCTCTTTATTGTCTGTTATATATGGAAATGCGTAGGATGGGAAGCAGGAAACCCTTGTTTGCCTCCTGAACTACATGTTCCTTAAATTACCGATACTGAGCTTTTACAAATGTTGAGGTTTTAACAAAATAAACTGTTGTCTTCACATTAACCTTTTTCCCCCAGGTTTTGAACTCTGCTTCCAGATTACATCCATTAAAAAGCCACAAACATAATGTACTGCAAGGAGAAGGCGAGATTGTTGTGACTTCATGAGACAGGACAAAAAGATCAGAAGAGGTACCACAAAACCTCTGTGTGAGCAACTGCCGCAGTGCCAGCTATAGCAGCTTGGCATTTCACTTAGCTAAGCTAAGGAACTGAAATACATGCACAAGTACCAGTTACTTAATTCTTCACCTCTGACACCCTATTGTTATGTTTAAACGTGCATGCACACCTACAGCATGTGGCAATGATTTCAGTGGCCTTTTAAAAAAATCTGGCCTTTGAACTGTAGAAGGCTTAATGTTTAGTGGGAAAAGGAAAGACTGTGCTGTAGGTAATATGATGTAATCCAAATATTCCCAAAAATAATGCTATGAAAATATGAATGATCCATGAATAACTGGAATTAACAGGATATTTTATAAACCATAATAGCTTTGTCATCCTACTTGCAGGGTTGCAGCACTGTCTGAACAAAACCGAGGCTCTGAGAGGTGTCTGTGGAAGGTCATGTCTCACTGGGGTTCCCCAGTGACACCCCTGCTTTATGGGGTTTGTTGACTCTGAGTGTCAAGTTGGTTAAAGGCTCATCCTCACAAACAAAGTGAGGCACAGATGAATCGCTGGGGCGGGGGGGGGGGGGAAGCACGTAATCTAGCCATGGAAATGGAGCTTCCACCCCGGTCTTCCCATGAGGATTCTCCCTCGGGAGCAGCTTGGTCTCCCTGTGGGGTCCATCAGATCACGGCCTGACAGCCAGGGTCCATAGCACTGCCCCGACCAGGAGCTGGGCAGCCAGGGGTCACCAGGGCAGCCCCAGCCCCTGGCACTGGGGACCTCCCTGGGCTGTCATAATGTCCTGGGCTATGGGCAGGTGAGGGCACCCTGGGGGCCAGGGGGGCCAGTCAGGCTCATTTATGCCCAGGCAGGAGCCTGTCAAGTGTCTGTGCTCAGCCCTGCTACTGGCAGCCCGCAGGGACATGGGGCTGAGGCAGCCTCGCCCCTGCTGGACTAACCTGTTTGGCAGCTCCTAACAATAAAGCCAAACTATTGGGAATAATAATAAATTTTTCCATTATAATTTACATTTTTTCTTAGCATGTCTAAGATCCAGCAGTCATATTTCAATGGATGTTATTTTCCAGCTTTATAGGGTTTTTTAAATACACGATAAAGCTCTTCTGAGTGTTTTGTATTATTCCCTACGAAAGAGTATGTTAAACAGTTATATAAAACATACAGTAATTACACTATCCACTAAATTTCTCTTCTCACTTTTTATGGGTTATTTTAATTATTGAATTTGTTTTCTTATGGATCATGATCACAGTGTATTTTGAATTACTTCTGCTATGGTCTCCATCCATTAATAGGAAAGGAGTTTATTTTATGAATACAAAAATTGCATAGATTTTCAGCAACTAGAATGTATTTTAAAACCCCCAAACTTCACAGTATAAGAAACAAATTTTACCCATGCCATAATATTGCTAAATTGGATAAGCGTAATCTGTGTTCTTTAAAGATAGCTTTGGAGCATTGACTTCAGGTGAAAAACCAGAGCCATATCTTCAATGATGTGTATCATTGGTCTGTTCTAATGTATGTCCTCCTGTATTTCTCTGAGTAAAACCGTGGGCCTGATTTTCTGACCCATGTGGACTTGGGAGAAGGTGAATGACAGCAGGAGGAACAGTGCAGAAATTGCCAGGTGACATACAGCATCTCTGAGACCACGTCTAAGTAATACGTTTGGCACTCGAGCTCAGACAGATGCGGCAATTCTGGGACCTGGCTGTACCTGTTCTAGTTTTTGCTTTTCATTTTAATTGCTTTGAGTTTTTGGTTTGGTTTGGTTTTTTTTCCCCCTTTGAACAGATTCTGCTTTGTGACTTGCAAATCAGCAACTGGAAACATGACTCTACTCATTTGCTTATCTTATCTGGGCTCTGACTGCATTTAAATTATTGACAGTGTTCAAATAGGCTGTGGTAGTTGCAGCACCAGCCTCTTGCTGAGAGGGATGAACGTGGGATCAGCACTTTGGAACAGGAGAATCAGCACATCTGACACTCTGCAGGTCATTAGTGTTCAGCATAACAATAGGAAATATTTAAATTGCAATAGTTTGCTATGAAGTGTCTAAACATTACTGAAAAACAACTCATCAGTTCTGCACCTCTCAGGCCATGAGGCACAGTGCTACAGTGAGGAGCTCTGCCTTGGCAATCAGGCATGAGACGTTCTTCACCTCAGACTTGGACAGCAAACATCACAATGAAACTTGAAGATCCTTAATGAGTGAGCTCTTGTGGGAAGTGAGGCATGAGTAAAAGGTTTGGACACTCAATTGACATAGTCGAGAGAAATTATTAATGTTTATGATTTGCTACACAAAATATTAGAAGTAATATTTTTACAGACCCAACTTAATATTTCCCCTCTATCGTGTCCATCCATGCAGGAACAACTTACAGTGACAAGAAAAATGATATGTTACAATCACTTCTTTTTTTCCCTATTTGCCTAGGAAATAGAAGCTATTTCCTAATATTAACCAATAAACAGTGAAATTAATAGAATACAGTCTGTTTGTAACCTGATAGGGAATTATTTTGGAAGATTGTTTATCCAGGCCCAGTGATAACTATGGACAGTCTGCTCTCTAGTACCAAATGGAGTTGTATTATCATGATGAAGATATTACCCCAAACAATGTATGTGTTGCAACCAAATCCAGTGATGAAATTTTATGTGTGCTGTCAGCAGGCCTTAAGCCCAGTTTCTCCTGGATTCAGTTCCCATTTGCTGAACAAGCCTAGACAGGTCAAAGCAGCAGAAACTAACTCGGATTCAGCACGGTTAGGCATCTGGTACAGAGAAACCCAGAGCATTTCAGGATTTATGCTCTGTTCTTCATTTTGGGAGCCAGCTTAAGACCTAGCTCTTGCACAATGTTCTCAGGGTTTGTATGATCAAATATTTTATGTCTAGATGGGAACATCATCACTGAAAGATGCGATTTAGCTAGAGTAGGACCTATCCACACTGAACCCTGAAGGCTACCTAAAAGTTTAGCTCTAAGTATGAACTCTTTCCAAAACCTCTCTGTGTAAGAAGTTGCTATGCTCAGCAACAATAGCTCATGTGGGGACTTCTCAATTCATTTCATTTGTAGTGACTTGTATTAGCTGAAGTAATATATAATTAGCATTGCATTTTTTCATTAGTCCAAACAATGTGGTGGCTTAAACTGTTAAACTATTCAGTCATTTTTGAACTGGAAGTTCTGAATGAAATGTGAGGAGCTCTCTTGGCAGGTTGGCAGGGGTGGGAGCAAACAGAGAGGGCAGGCAGAGCAGAGGTCAGAGCACAGCAATCTCATACACCATGGCAGATGAATCCAGAAAGGGCATCATCCACAGATATAGCCAGTAAGTGTTTAGAAACCCCTGCTGATCTGGTCTGAGACAGTTTAATGTAAATGCAGTTTTACACAGTAAATAATTAATTCCATATGCTTCCTACTTTGTATTCTTTTCTTTGCCTTAGCTAAATCATGTCTCACTTTAAAAAGCAGAGTAAAGCTAAATGTGGGAAGAGTTTATTTCCAGATGAGTGATACAATTATTAACAAGCAAGTAATCAAGCCCTCAGATAATATACAATTCAGAGCATACCTTTGACATTTTGACTAAAAGTATAAAAAGTGCAATTAAATCAATGCACTTCCCTAATAGAGTTCTTACATCAAAATTCTGGATGGCTAAGGTTAACTCATAATGATTTAATTAATATTTTTTTTAATTACACTTGATCACTGCTGTCTGTTTCTGCAGAAAATCATTAATGCTCTTCAATGAAACTGGTTATCACAAAGATTATCCTATCTTATTAATAAAACAAGATGGAAATTTGTATGTATTATAAATTTCAGAAGCAAAATTATATAAAGGTGTTATAGAGATAATATGTAGAGCCAGTTTAAATAAGTCTAGATGTTGAATACCCTGAAATATATTTTATTCTTGAGACAAACATACAAATTTTTGTATCAGGTTCATAGACACAAATTGTATCTCTCCTTTATGCTGAGAAGTCACAAAAAATAAATCAGTGTTTGAGAAATAAACACGTTTGGTAACATGCTTTGTCCTCACCGATCATAAAGATTAAATTATATTGCAAAGCTGCTGTAACTTTCATGAAATTCAGATTTCACAAATATATGTTGTCTTAAAATGTCAGAAAGACAATACAGTCCAAGGGATTTAAACACACATTTCTGTTTCTCTTCTCCATATCCTCAATTTTATTTTCCCATCATCTGGCAGTTGAAGAAACTGGCACTACAATGATACACCAGAAAAATGTATCATTTATGAACAATTACTCTCATGCAGTACTGCTATAAACCATAGGTCCTGTTGGCCAGCTGAAATCCACTGAAATCACAAACACAACTCATCAATCTGGCATTTTAAATTGTTCAATAAGCCAGCTGGTTTTGAAATTCTGAGCTGGTATCTTCCTTCAGAACTAGAGTCCTGCCAACCTTGTAGAGATGGTTTAATCTTATTCTCCTGATTAGTAATCAGGGTACATTCAATCTTCCTGATGTTTCTCAAGTGAAGTTTCTCAAGGAAAATTTTTATGTAAATCTGAGTAGACTGATGGGGAGTAGAAAACAATAATAGGCAAAAAAGCTATGACACATGGTAATTTGAGAAAGTGAAGATATTTCACTGTTTTCCAAATACTTAAAATGTTTTGGAAAACCATTATTTTGAAATAGGTAGGCTTAGAAACTACAATTAAACAAAACCAAAACCTGATTAAACCTGAAGCAGGATTGTGTCTTTGCCTTCATTATTATTTAGGAGGGTTTGATTGTTAGTGTTACAATGACTGAAACCTGATTTTTCTGTAGGAGGAATACACCATGAGTAGACAGGTAAATACTATGGCTTTTTGTATCTGAACTATCTTTTTCTGCTGGCAGCTCCTGTGTGTGCTGTCTTCATCCATACCTCTGCCTTTTTAGAGTTTTCTTTGAAAGAAGAATCCTAAACTCAAACTTAATATACTTCTATGGGACCCGGATAGGAATATTTTTTGATAAATATTCAGGGGCTGCAATATGTAACTGCTGTAGCTACAGCAGAACTAATAATTGAGGCTGGTGATCAGGAAGCTATGAGCAGGCATTAGAAATGGAGTTGGGCTGAGGTATATATCACTGATCAATGCACTGTTCATCACACTATGGCAAAGCTGCCATTGCTTATGCTGCACTCAGATACTACAGTAATTACTGTGCCACAGACAAGTCGTTCGATAAAATAAATAAAGCAGTAAAGACAAACAAGGTCCCTTTCTGATTAGTATAGTTACCATTTTCCTGTTAAAGGGAAAGCTGAACATCCTTACAGAAAAAGAAAATGTGGCATTGTTTAGCATGTTTTGAACATTCCTCTAATAAAAGGTTAAGAAAAGACATTGTTTTTTCACCCCATGCTCTCTATTAACATCTATTTCAATAAGGGTGCAGAGAATATGGTATGAAATTGGGATTGTAATAATATTTATGACTGATGATAAATAAAAGTATTAAAACGCATCATACAGAATCTATTATTGACTCTGTTCTTGACATTGTTAACTGAAAATATAGGAAATTTGTTAAAAATAATGCACAGAAATGGTTATGGGTGCTCTTTACTAAGGTCTTTTTTTTTTAACCTGTAGATTTACTGGCCATCTTCTTCCCTTCTAATATCTTTTGCAGATGTGACCCCTGGATTCTAACTATCATCCCTCCATGTTTACAAGACTCACATCAAAGAAGCAAATTATTTTAGCTGAAGCATCACCTAGATGCTGATGCTGTGTTTGATCTATGTGTCGATCCAGCAATCTTGGGAAAGAACTCTATCACATTAAAGTGTCAGAGGGACACACAAGCTCTGAGACCACTAACAGCAGCCTGGAGGAGGATGCTGAGGACCCTAAAGGAGTGTGTGATGCTGGCATGAGGTAGTGTTGGTGTGGAGGCCACTAGTTAGAGATGAAGGATGGAAGTCTGCTTGCTCTGCAGTGCAGACATAGTGATATAGATGATATGACAGCCCACAATGCAACTTGTAACTTAATGGCCTCCATGACCATTTTGAATGGTGTTAGGAATCACTGCCATACATTCGTAGTCCAAGCTGAGAAGGATGCAAAGATAGCCTAAAGCTACTTCAGCTCTCTGATGTGTGCTTGATCATCAAGTTCTTTATTATGCCCCTAAGGTACACAAGAGAGATTGTCTCCTGTTTGGCTGAGAAAAAACAGGATCTAAATTTAAGGTGGACTGGCTATATTTCACTATTTCAGATTATAGCATTTGCCCTGAAAAAGGCAATTCAGGTTTGTTTAGATACTCTTCTGACTAGTTCCTGAGTTTGAATGGTGCGTGACCTGCACAGGCATCTTTCTAGATGAAGCAAATCACTCTACTTGACATGCCAACAGAGTCACAGACTACTGACCTTCAGGGCACAGTGCAAGAGATGCTTATTTTATTGAGCAGCTGATTGACTAGTTATGGATTTTTTCCTTTGTTTTGTTTTTGACAAGAGCATTTGTGATTGAATCTTTTTATCAGTGCCTAGCTGCTTCAGCAGTCCACTTTAAGAACTAGCATATGAAATATATACATTTTATGTCTGTTCTTTGCAATTAGTCATCAGTGATTATGCTGTGTAATTATCTATCCCATTTAATGTAATATCAGTAATGGATGTATATTAAAGTTACTTCTGCCATCTGCATATTTTTCCTGCCAATTGCTATGCAGAAACCAGCTTTTTAAGGCATTTTCTGAGCGGAGAAATATGGCCATCTGCTCATCTTGACCATGCACATATTTTCAGATTTGTTGACTTGATTATATAATGGAATTGGAAATAGGGAACACGATATATGCAGTTGAAGACTTTGTTACCAGTTTGTCGATCAATACATATTTAAATAATTTCTTATCATTATTTTCCCTTTCTAAATCACTGAGATTTCCCATTTCTCATTAGACATTTGTGAAGTTTCTGAAACTGATTACTATTCAAGACAGAGTATTTTAGAAAGAATTTACTGTAGTCTGGTAAAGGACAACAAGTTTTCCTCATTTTATTAATCTAATCCCTGTAGCAGTTTCCCATTTTCAGTTTAAAACCCGCTACGTGTATTTATGGGTAAAATATATTTTCACACAATTATCATTACCAATGTAAGTGGTGGTTTTGGATGGTAACTGGTCAGCATGTAAGGAGTTCGGTTTGAAGTCCATGTTAGATATCATTACTCACCTTTAGATCTCACATTCCTCCCGAGTCTCAGATGATTCCACTTGAGTAAAGATCTAGCTTTATATCATATAAAATGGGCAGAGGGAACAATCTGAAATATCCTCTACCATTTCCATGCACTGTCTGAACATTGCAGAAGAAAGCAGATCGCTTTTGTTGGGTGATGCAAACTCAGTAAACCTCTTTTCCTTCAAAATAAGACAAATCTGACCCTTTCCTTTCTTCCTCTCACTGTCAACTCTTTTCAGTCTTTTCCTTAAAATTTCTAGCTGTTCAGGCAAGACCTAAATTTTATCCACAGAAAACTCTTTATAGCGGGATTAGGTGCAGTCTATAATGGGACAAATGACTTTCTCTGGATGCCCAGTTTGCTTTATTCATTCTGGTTTGTTTTCACATGCAACTAGTTTATTCATCTGTTCACTTACTGGATCAACTTCAGTGATGAAATTGAATTTTCACTACACTGAATGCAGCAAGCCCTTCTTCTGACCCTATGTTCTGATTAAATGTGGACTTTGGACAAAAATATCTGGCTATTTCCACCTACTATGAAAAGCCAGAAGTAGATGCATAAGTAAAGTTGACTTGAAGCCCATTTATAAATGTAATGACAAATATTTTTTCAAATAAATGGTTCATCCTTGTGAAAAGAAAAATACAGAGTTTCCTAATGCTTTTGCCAAGCATTGGTAGGGTAAATATTCAATTAATGAGAATGTCTTCATTCAGTGGGTAAATGCAGTTCCATCTTTCTTTCACTCCTATCCATATCACCACCAATATAAAATGTAGATTTTAGAGAAAGTGTCTGATGGTTCTTGGAATAATATGGTTTTCTTTTTGCATTTTTATATTAGTTTATTATAATATGAATAAACTTCTAATTTAGAAACATTATTACCTTTATTCTCACAAACCACTGCAAAGTGTCACCAGTAACTTGTCCAATTATTTCCATTATGTTTGTCACATACTGACTGGAAAAGGGGAAATAAAACGAAAGTTTTCTGTATTTCTGAAAGTAAATTCATTTTCTACATTAAAAAACTCTCTTTCCTTTTGGCCAAAACTCTTTTTTTTTTTGCAAATAATTGTTCATTAAAACATTTGGTCTAACACTTTCTCTGCTGAAGTGAAAACTGCTATTGAAATGAAAAAAAAAAATCTTATGAAAGATACTTTAACACCTGACTTCTGAAATATCATCTACTAATCAAAAAAATTATTCTTCATTTTTTGTGTGTGTTAATCAAATGTTAATAAAATCCATATAGTGCAAGAATTAGAATATAATACCAGTATTTTTAATCCAGGGAAGGTAGAAAATTAGATGATACTATCATCTCAAGATACATTTTTGGTTGGTTTTTTTTTTTTTTTTTTTTCCTATGGGATGGGAATGTGAACAATCTTCCCTAATGTTTGAGAACTATTTTCAAACTAAATCAATATTATCAGTTCTGCCAAGCTGAGATGCTGCCCTCCCAATGCTCCTAGCAAACCTGGTTCTGGTACTTAATCATGGATTTATTCAGGATTGTTTCACTGCCATTTCACTCATCAGCTATATAAAGGGCAAGAGAGAGAGATGGAGTCATCATCTGAATAGTGTTTACTATAAACACTAGTTTCTCCCTAGTGTTATAAACTGCAGCTGCTGTGAAAGATGTACTGTATCTGTTTAATGTAATCATATGTCACAATGGTTTGGTCTTATTGTACACATCTCTTATTAATAGAATCTGTGATTGAAACATAGGTTTTTGTGGATAATCATGTGCATTCATTTTAACCATTTATCCTTTCCACGGAAGCATTTAGCTCTATTACAGTCACTTACTTTTTTCTTTTTTTGGCATAAAATTAAATGCTGTAATCTTGTGTGCTGGTTTTGGCTGGGGTAGAGTTAATTTTCTTCATAGGAGCTATTATGGGGCTATAGTTTGGATTTGTGCTGAAAACAGTGTTGATAATACAGGGATGGTTTAGTTATTGCTGAGCAGTGCTTATACAGAGTCTAGGCCTTTTCTGCCTCTCACCCCACCCCACCGGTGAGTGGGTGGCTGGGGGTGCACAAGAAGTTGGGAGGGGACAATGCTGGGACAGCTAACCCAACCAACCAAAGGGATCATAGAATCATTCAGGTTGGAAAAGACCCTTGGGATCATCGAGTCCAACCATCAGCCCTACTCTACAAAGTTCTCCCCTACACCATATCCCCCAACATCTTGTCTAAACGACCCTTAAACACATCCAGGGATGGTGACTCCACCACCTCCCTGGGCAGCCTATTCCACTGTCTGACCACTCTTTCTGTGAAAATTTTTTTCCTAACATCCAGTCTGAACTTCCCCTGTTGCAGTTTAAAGCTGTTCCCTCTTGTTCTGTCACTAATCACCTGCGAGAAGAGACCAGCACCAACCTCTCTACAGTCTCCTTTCAGGTAGTTGTAGAGAGTGATGAGGTCTCCCCTCAGCCTTCTCTTCCTCAAACTAAACAGTCCCAGCTCCTTCAATCGCTCCTCATAGGATCTGTTCTCCAGACCCTTCACCAGCTTCGCTGCCCTCCTCTGCACTCGCTCCAGCACCTCGATATCTCTCTCGTATTGAGGTGCCCAAAACTGGACACAATACTCCAGGTGTGGCCTCACCAGAGCAGAGTACGGGGGGACTGTCACCTCCCTACTTCTGCTGCTCACACTATGGCTGATACAAGCCAGGATGCCGTTGGCTTTCTTGGCCACCTGGGCACACTGCTGGCTCATGTTCAGCTGCTTGTCAGTTAGAACCCCCAGATCCTTCTCTTCCAGACAGCTCTCCAGCCACACCTCCCCAAGCCTGTAGCCATGCATGGGGTTGTTGTGGCCTGCGACGGGCGGAGGAAGCAAGCAGCCGATTCAATGTGAATGATAGAGCAAGCTTCAACTTTATTGAAAGAAATCACCCCTTATATAAGCACTCTACAATAATCATGCATACTACTCACAAATCTATTGGATACATGTAAAAGTCTACATTATAATATCCCAGCCCCTTGTGGCATTTCAGATATGTCACAACATCTTCCCTCTTCTGAACCTGTTTTTCTCCCAGGGCCGTTCCTTTATCATACACAAGGCCATAATGTACCTCAGTTTCTTTCTTTGTTAACATAACAGTCCTTTGTTAGCATAACTGTACCCTGGGTTTTTTCCTTTGTTTACCTCAGATGGCTGCAATCAACTCCTGAAGAGACCCATGGCCTTGCTCTCTGCAAGCCATTCTCCAACAGTGGCCCAAGTGCAGGACCTGGCACTTGGCCTTGTTGAAGCTCATCCCGTTGATGTTGGCCCACGGATCCAATCTATCCAAGTCTCTCTGTAGAGCCTCACCATCCTCCTGCAGATCAACACTCCTGCTTAACTTGGTGTCATCTGTGAACTTACTGATGATGCACTCTATGTCCTTATCAAGATCATCAATAAAGATGTTGAACAGAAATGGTCCCAACACCGAGCCCTGAGGAACACCACTTGTGACCGGCCACCAGCTGGATTTAGCTCCACTGACCACCACTCTCTGGGACCGTCCATCCAGCCAGGGCTTGACCCAGCAGACCGTTCCCTCATCCAGGCCATGAGCAGCCAGTTTTTCTGTGAGAATTCTGTGGGGAACTGTGTTGAATGCTTTTCAAAAATCCAGGTAGACAATATCCACAGCTTTTCCCTCGTCCAATAGTCGGGTCTGCTTGTCATAGAAGGAGATCAGGTTTGTCAGGCGGGACCTGCCTTTCATAAACCCATGCTGACTGGGCCTGATTCCCTGGTTGTCCATTATATGACTTCTAATGGCACTCGAGATGACCTGCTCCATGACCTTCCCTGGTACCGAGGTCAGACTGACAGGTCTATAGTTTTCTGGATCCTCCTTTCTGCCTCTCTTGTAGATGGGTGTCACATTTGCCACCCTCCAGTCCAATGGGACCTTCCCAGTTAGCCATGGCTTCAGGTAAATCATGGACAGCAGCTTGGCGAGCACATCTGCCAACTCCCTCAGCACCCTTGGGTGTAACCCATCCGGTCCCACAGACTTGTGTGCATGCAAGTGGTGCAGCAGGTCTCTGACCACCTCCTCTTCAACTGTGCTGACCTCAGTCTGCTTCCCCTCCCCATCTCCCCGGTCCTGAGGCTGGGTGTCCAGGGAACAGCCAGTTCCACTGCTAAAGACTGAGGCAAAGTAGGCGCTGAGCACCTCAGCCTTTTCCTCATCCTTTGTTACCATGTTTCCCTCTGCATCCAGTAAAGGAGGGAGATTTTCCCTAATCCTCCTTTTTCTCTTAACGAATTTATAGAAACATTTTTTATTATCCTTAACAGCTGTAGCCAGGTTGAGCTCTAGTTGTGCTTTGGCTCTCCTAATGTTCTCCCTGCATAACTTCACGACGTCTTTATAGTCTTCATGAGAGACCCGCTCCCTCTTCCAAAGGCAATAGATTCTCCTTTTGTTCTTGAGATCCAGCCAAAGGTCCCTGTTTAGCCAGGCCAGTCTCCTTCCCCGCCTGCTTGTTTTTCAGCACACGGGAACAGCCTGCTCCTGTGCCTTTAAGACTTCTCTCTTGAAGTATGTCCAGCCTTCCGGGGCTCCCATATCCTTCAGGGCAGCCTCCCAAGGGATTTTGTTAATCAGTCTTTTGGATATGCCATATCATGTAATGTCACACTGAGCATATAAAGCTGGAGGAAGAAGGAAGTGGGGGGGTATTCAGACTGATGGTTTGTCTTCCTAAGTAACCACTCTGCTTGATGGAGCCCTGCTTTCCTGGACATGGCTGAACACCTGCCTGCTGATGGGAAATGGTGAATGAATTCCTTGTTTTGCTTTGCTTGTGTGCATGGCTTTTGCTTTACCTATTAAACTGCCTTTATCTCAACCCACGAATTTTCTCATTTTATTCTTCTGATTCTCTCCCCTATCCCACCAGGAGGGGAGTGAGCAAGCCGCTGGGTGGGGCTTAGTTGCCATCTGGGGTTAGATCATGACATCTTGTAAACTAGTCACTTTCCCTAAAGACATGATAGAACTTTATAAATAAAGTGGGCAAAATGCCAATAAAAAGATACAAAAAGTTGTGCTTGAGGGTGAGCCTTGGACTGTTAATGGTACACAGGTTTTCTTTTTCCTTTCCAGTGTATTAAAGTTTCATTATTTTCCTTTCATTGGCTTTGATTATAGTATAACATACATGGAGCCAATGCAATCTACAACAGCATGTGACAAGTAACAAACAAACCATCTAATTTTAACTTTCTCTGTCTGCATACATGTTTTTTGTCCTTGTAGCATTAGAATTGCTAACCTGTCTGTAGCTGAGACCTAAGCTAAGCACTGCAAAATTACATAAATATATGAGAAACCATATTCGGTTTTGAAAACTGAATTGGAATAGCTTGGATTTGCAGGCAAGAAAAGGCTTACTGAATCCTTCAGGAAAGTATACAGCATGGTTAGACAACAGATATTTTCCCTGTCATTCAGTGTGTTGTTCCTCTCTTCTGAGAGCATTTAAAGGAAGATTTGATTCCTGATCATAATTCTGTTCCCAGTTCTGATATCCACATTTCTGTTGGTGTCCGATCTTCAGCACAAATACTGTACCTATTTTATGAGAATACCTAAAATTGTAGGTACAACAGAGTCTGAAGAAAAGCAAGGGAACCCTGAGTCTTGTCAGTGTTGCCAGCTTTAAGGAAGATGCATTTAAAGGAAAATCAGGAAGGGGAGAAATAGTGTACCTGAAGGATGTCAAAGGGAAATGAAACAGTGAAGAAAGAGCATAATTTTATGATAAATATTTATACTGGAAGCACTGTCTTCTAGTTGCCAGCTGTTCTCTAGAAGTCAAACGATACAAGGAAACCAAGACTAAGCACATGACAAAACCACACTTCTGTAACATTTAAAAAATTTTTTAAAATTTTTTCATGTCCTAGTCTGGACATGAAAACTACTGATGTCTGAGAGATCAGAGGCCAGAGCCACAGAAGTACTTTCACTAATGCTTGATGTAAGATAGAGAAATTATTCTAGCAAACATCTGCACCTGCCTACTGGACTGGGACTTACATGGAAAGACAATAAGCAGGTGGATCCAAACAGGTTTAGGTAATGAGAAACCCACTTTAGTCCACAAAATGGAACAACTATAGGTGCTTCAGGAACTGTTCTGGTGAAAACAGACATGCTCAAGGATTTCTGGACAAATAAAAAGATTGGTGGGGATTACCCATTCCTTGACTTTAGGTCTCCAAATTCTGCATTAGCCCTACTTTCAGCCTGTAGGTGCTTATGTAGATCCTAAAAACAGGATTGAAAGAACCCAGCAAGCTAAGAAAGAGGCCACCTAGGCTAGGCAGCACCAAGTATTAAGAGTTACAAAAAAACCACTGACACTGCTTTGTGAATGACTTTCAGCTGGGTCATGCATTAAGACATAGAGGACAGCCTGTTTTCTGAGTCTTACTGAGTTTTAAGTGTGGAGGAACACAGGGGTTTGTACGAAGGTCTTCACGACAGAAATTTAGACACCCATGGATTCTAGTAGAATAAACAGTCTTTTCTCTAGAGAAAACACACTAAAGTAAAGTGGGGGTTCAGAGGGTACTGTTGATTGTCTTGATTTAAGGCATCTAAAATCTTTTCAGGTTTCAGCCCCAAAACCTTGATCCTTTACTGCTTTGTGCTTCATGTAGTCATTTCAAATTTTGCTAAATGACTTAATTTCTAGCAATGCCTTGGAGCCAAAACAACCGGTTCTTATAAATCAAAGTTATATTAAATTGAAAGAACACTGTTAGGTCAAGAAACTGCTTTAGTTGTTTGCATGCTTTAAACCTCAGAGTTACATTATGACACATTTCCCTTGATGGATCTGCTTATTTTAATATTGTGTCTGCCTTATAAAAACAACCAACCAAAACCCAAGACACTTCTGCACGATCACTAGAACAGCCTGGAACTTTTAAGAGATGGGGGTTTTTTGTATCCATGAGCCCATTAATGTTCCCTTCAGTATGTTTGATTTCATTGTATTAACATCTCAGAATCATTTCTATAGATGGGGAAAAAGAAATAAGCCAGCTGGTATTTCAGAGAAACCATCAGTTGGAAGGTAATCAAGATTAATAATAGTTGAAAATAATTTCAGGTAATATTTTTGCCTATCAGGTGTGGTACTACAGTGACTTAAACTGACTTCAGATGGGCCTGTTAACATTCCTACTTTCCCAAAGCCATAAATAGCTCTCGCTCCACACCATCCACAGTGCTGGCTCCTCCTGCTCCCATGGGCAGCTCATCCCAGGAAATAAATGATCAGAGAATGGCTCTTACTAAGACTATAATGCAAATAGTTTTCTACTGGTTCTTTATACAAACTGCTTATGTCCAGTGAGTGGTTTGCCAGTGCAGAGGAGGGTGTGTGGGCTGGGAGGAAAGCCCTGAGCAGCTGTGGCTGATGGTCACTTAAACTGGCGTGAAAAAGAAATGCTGTCCACTTAAGCAGTTCTCTGATTTTACACCGTCATTCATGGCCTGCTGCAAAGGTGATTCACATTATCATCCACAAGCTGGTGAGAACCCTGGTTTTGTAATGCCCAGTGGTGCTGAAGCAAGTGGAGTTAGTTACTCATGTCTGTAAAATTAAGCAAGTATCTGCTTGACCTGGCCTCACTAGGGAAAAGCAGTCAGCTAAATACTGTCAACTGCATGAAGTAAATGCAAAAAATTAGAAGAGACTTTGTTCTCTCATCTTGTTCACTGTCAGAAATCTTGCATAGTATTTATAACAACCATGTGTAAAGATGTTTCAGGCACAATTTTCAAGATCACTTGTGCCTTTTTTATAAATTTATCGTCTTAAAAGACGCATTCTGATTACCAAAGATGATGTGTTCTGTTTATTTTTTTTTTCTTGGAAATCATGTATTCAGATTCTTTTAAAAGAGTGCATGTAACACCCCTTAAAAGTATATCTGCATTTGCCATGAAGACTTTGACAGCCCAGGGGAAGAAATACATAGAATTTCTGGGGAGAACCCAGAGCTCTCTAAGATATTCTCCTGAAGCACCAAGGAGTATTTAGATATTTTTCTGAGGTTACCACATGCTGTTCATCATTATTAACTACATCTGAACAGTCAGGTCAAAACCTGGTAATCTCTGAAAGTGTGGCGTAGATGAAAAAAACCACAAGGATCAGGTAAGCACAAGGAGCATCAGAGGTGAGTATAAGCATATGAACACTTTAAAAGAGGTACTTGTCCAGTAGGACAGACCAAAAGCAATGTTTGTTCTACAAAATGATGGAACCATATCAGCAACTTTTTATCTCATCTGTATCTACAATTAAATATTTTTATTTGCACAGGATTTACCCTTAAAACTAAGTTAGT
Source organism: Athene noctua (assembly GCF_965140245.1). Classification (NCBI taxonomy): domain Eukaryota; kingdom Metazoa; phylum Chordata; class Aves; order Strigiformes; family Strigidae; genus Athene; species Athene noctua. The sequence goes on along the minus strand of NC_134037.1, from coordinate 34,314,384 downwards.
ATCAGAACTGAGAGAGATGACAAACTGGTTCGGAAGCTCCAAGTCAGTGGAACTCTCCTGAAAAAGTGAATTGGAGTAAGAAAACCTTAATAACAAAGTGTACAGCCAGATGACACAGAGAAACTGGCACTACTAGGAGTTTAAAGCATCCTAACAAAGAAAATCTTCCAATAGGCTTTGGGCAGATTTTGAGTCCGTAACTACTTAAACAGCCTGAATTCTGCTTTGGGGTTCAGCATTGGGTTCAGACTCTGACTCCTACTTCCTCTATAGTTCAGACAATGTTAGCAACTGGCACGCACCAGAACTGCAACAGAATTTTAAAAGCTTTATACAGCACCCTAACACCCAATAACCAGGGATTATTCTTATTTTCTTCTTTTGTTTAATAATTGACTTGAGTCCTGAACAGTATAATTCTATGGAATTCTTCATAAATGTATTTCCTGATGAGTACTTGATGAGTATCAAGATTATGTACCTGGGGGCATTCAGCCACTGTGCAAGTCAGTCTGTGAGGTAAACTTGGCCCTTGGTCCTACTGCCACAGAACACAGCACCACCCCAGCCAAGATGCTTCACATCATCTTCACTTTCAACTGGATGAGCTAATTGTGCACTTCATCATTCTGGCACTTTCTGGGATTAGCAGTTTTACTGTTCATGTGTGTTATTGGTCCTGCACAGACACAGCAAGATCAGCCTTCCCTGGAAGCATCAGGTTCTCTGAGCAATGGGGAGCACCACTGAGTCCAGGATGGAAATCAGATGCCAGTTTTAGGAAGCAGGGATTGTCTTGCTACAGAATAGCAGGAGGACCAAATTCCCAGCGTGTGCTGGTGCAGGTTGAGGCTCCAGGCAATTGGGCTCTCTGTGCCATCCTGGCAGTTGCTCCCAATCTGCACCAGTTCCTTCCCAGGTGACACAGACAAGGTGCCAATGTCCCATTGTCAACCTGCAATGAACTACACCAGCATAAGCTCTGCAGATCAAACCCTGTGAAGTTCCTGATAGAGGGCTCAAGACTTTGGTAATTTTCTATGCTGTCAACAATTTACCCTACTTCAATACTTGGAAGAAGAAATAGAGTATTAATCCTGCAAGGAGGAGACTGGCTAGAAAGATGCCTTACTTATACTTCATGGATCTTCAAATCCACCTTCCTGCTGGATTGTATATATATGCATATTCTCTTTGAGATTTCATAATATGAATACAGATCTACTCTCTGCTCCCGAAAGCAATACATGTATGTTGGCACTGTTCAAGATCATGATTTCTGGGAAATAATTGCAACATTGAACCTTCAGGTCCTTGACTCCTCCAGGAGAATCCACAGCTTGGGCTGATGAACCCCAGCTATGTGCATAGTGAATGACAAGATCTGGGGTGCATCACTATCAGCAAGTAGAAAAAGATGTGGGTGAAACATAGCCTACAGTTTGGTGGCCTCAATAATTTTGTCTGGTTTCTTATCAGTGTTTATCCTAATATATATGATTTTCTGTTGTATGATCTGGAAAACATGTAAATACATTTCAGAGTGATTCAGCTATAATCATAAATACAAATACATAACAAACCCACAACTAACACTCCAGAAATAATTTCTTCATAAATTTCTTAAGAGTGCATATGAAAAATCTTGTCCTTATTGGTAGCTCTCAGATACCCACTGCACCTCACAAAAACATTTTCTTTATTCATTTGTCAGATTTCCATTTCAACAAGTCAGCCATAAATACATCTAATGATAATCCATTTCTATATCTGCATTTTACACGTCTTTGATCTTTACCAAAGCACATCCAGGGATGAAAGACTGGATCTACTAATACTCATTTACTAACCAGTTTACAGTAATGTCTCAAGACATGCAGCGGGAATCCAAATGAGGCACCTTCAGGCTGACTGCCAGTGACTCTCCCTTGATATAAGTAGAGGGGATTCAGAAGGCTGACTCTTCCATCCATATGTCTTTCAGCTCATGCATTGAGTTGACTTCCAGCTATAAGTTTACCTTGTGAGAGTATCTGGAGTTTGTAACATTTTGCAACCCACATATTGTAAGTACCTTTCAAAGAAATTACTTGTGACACATTAATAAACTCGTGTCAGTCTTGGGAACAGGGTGGTTAGGCTAAATAGCTTCCTCTACTCCTCTAGGACTGTTGGGATTAGGGACCAATGTTACACAGCAGAACCAAAAGCAAGTCTGACCATAATTATGAAGCTATGTGCCATGGGCACTCAGATGGGAGAGGTGATTTCTCTGTCATTCTCTCATCTCAAAGGTGGAGTTCTTCCAACCAGAGGCACTGAGTCATCACACATCACATATGAACAATTAATCCTACCAGTTGCTGTCCTTACCTAAATACTACCTGGGTAGCTTGCACAGTGACACATCCTCGTGCTGCTTAGTCTGTAAGATGTGAAGAGATAATGTAAGGCAGAATGTATGGTTAAAGAGTTTTACAGTTCATAGGGTAAATAATCTTCATGTTGTAAATACAGACAGTAACAGAGCTGGAAAATCACTATGTGTTATCTCGTGATTTATATGATTTGATTTCTAAGGATTTTTCCAACACTTGTAAGTAAATTCTTAGCAATTTCCATTTTTTTCTGTTACTTTCTTCAGGTTTGTTTTCATTTTACATGGCAGTTAAAGTGCTAAATGAGAGGAGATAATCTGTGTATGAGTTACAATGGTTGTAATGAAGCATAAAAATGTGCATGATTCTACCAATCTGTGATTCAATAGTTTTTATGAGCACGACTCTTGTATTTGTACTAAAATGTATTAGAATGTATTAGATATATTAATACATTAGAATACAAGATGTATCTGAATAAAAGACATGTTAGAATAATATTAAATAGATGACTAATAAAGATAAAACAATTAAGCAATATGAATTTCTAATAGTCAATAAAATAGTTAAGATGAATACTGTAGAGGAATGTTATTTATTGGATGACTTACCATGTTCTTTTACTCATACAATAAATATATAGGCTGATGGCATGTTATTTCATCCATACATCTGTACAGAAGGGAAGAAGGAAAAAATCTTAGAGACTTAGTTATAAGAAATAAGTATTAAAAAATCTAGGAAGAAGACAAATTTTAGATTTTAAAATCTTTTTTAAAATAATTTTTTATTGATGAATCTAGATGTCAAAGGAGATATATTCTTGACTCATGCACATCAAAGCTATTCAAAATAGCTATTGATAATACCTACACATTTTATAACCAAGACGCTTGGAGTATATAACAAGTTTATAGGGTTTTTTTCTGAAAATTCTTAATATTTTTAAGCAGGCAGTATAGCAGGCACGATGGAGCCAGCTTGGTTGAAAGGAGAGCACGTCACTGGGCCTAAATACAATGAGGAAGTGTACAGAAGGTGGAAATGGGGCCAGGTTACCTGGGAGGAGTGCAGAGGCATTGCCTGGGCATGCAGGGAAAAGCCAAAGCTCAGCTGGATTTGAAACTGGTGAAAAATATAAAAGGTGAAAAGGTCTTCTATAGGTACCTCATCAGCAAAATGAAGATCAGCAAAAATGTGGCCAGCTGCTGAAAGGGGTGGTTGGAAAAGAACATGGAAAACTCAAAGAAGTACTGCCTTTGCCTCAGTCTTTACTTAGCAGGTATTTTCTCAGGCATCTCCAGGTCTCTGTCCTGAGTGACTGTATTTGAGGGAAAGAAATACTGCCTGTATTAAAAGAGGATCAAGTTATGGACTACTTAAGTATATTGGACATAAAGAAATCCATAGGTCCAGACAGCATGCTGAGGGAAGTGGCCAAGTGTATTATAAAACCAGGTTCTATCACCTTTGAAAGGTGATGATGGTCCCCAGTGGCCAGAAAAAGGCATCTTCAAAAGTGCACAAAGGAAGATCTACCTACAGGACAGTTGGCTCAAAGTTAGTTCCTGGGAAAGTTATGGAGCAAATTATCTTGGAAGCCATTTCCAAGTGCATAAAGGAAAGGGATTGGGAATAGCCAGTATGGACAACGAATCATGTCTGATTAGCATAACTGTCTTCTGTGATGTCTGGCCCTGTGGTCAATGGGAGAGTAGCAGGTGTCATTGACTTTGGCTTTAGCAAGATTTTTGGCACGTTCTCCTATAGCATTTTAATAGCCAAATTGAGGAGACTTTTTCCAGATAGGTAAACTGTAAGATAGGTGAAAAAATGGGCTCAGGGGGTTTGTGGTACCATTGGTGTCTAGTCATGAACAATGTTCCCCAGGGACCGATACTGGGGTCAAAACTGTTTAACATGTTCATTGATGATGCGGATGATAGGGTGGAACACACTCTCAGCAAGTTTGCAGATAACACCAAGGTGGAAGGAACAGTCAGTATGCTGGAGGACAGAGTCATCTTTGAGAGGGACATTGATAGGCTGGAGAAATCCTCATGGAAGGAAACTTCATGAAGTTCAACAAAGAGAAATGCAAAGTCTTGCACCTGGGATGGGAAGATATCATGCAAGCATGCAGCCTGGGCACTGACTGGGTAGAAAGCAGGTTTGCAGAAGGGGACCTCAGAAACAGAAACTGGAACAGGAGTCAGAAGTTAACCCATGTGGTGAAGGCCAGTCACAAACTGTGTTGCATTGGCCAGAGCACAGACAGCAGGCTGTGGGAGGAGATCCTCTCCCTCAGAGCTTCTGAGGCTGCATCTGGGCTACCATGTATTGTTGTATTTCACAGTTTTAACTGGCTTCAGGTTTCCATACAGTTCTCTCTAATCCGTGTTAGAAACTCTAGGTAAACCTTGGACATTGTAATTCATGTGACATGCTTACTGGAAGTCTTCAGCTGGAAGTTAAAAACACATTAAAAAGTCAGATTGTGAAGGTACCTGCTATTTGGTCAAGAAGTCCATAAAATCTGACAACTGGTGTTCCTCTGACTGAAGAATGGGAATTCTCTGCGCTTTTGGCATGCATATGCTCTTTATCTCAAGAAGGCAGGCTTTCTGATGCTTTTATGTTTTAAACAGAAATCTGAGGACTAAAGAAAACACTGCAAAGAAAGGTGAAGGAGGAACGTAGGTATGTTTTTGCAGAGCCTGTGATGCAGCCGTGCTGCCAGGGCACCCAGGGCAGCCTCCGGGGCCGGCGGCTCCCTGGGGCCGGAGCAGCGGGGGCTCCCGCGGGCTCCGGCAGGGCAGGGCCTGGCGGGCAGAGCCCGACCCACCGCCCGGCCAGGAGCGGGGCGGCCGGGGGGCACCGGGGCAGCCCCAGCCCCGGGCATCGGGGACCTCCCTGGGGAAGGGCTGAGGCCGGGCCGGGCAGGGCCCGGGGCCGGGCAGGGCCAGGCTGAGGGGAACTGGGGCCGGGGCTGCCACACCGCCATCGCTGAGGCAGGGACGGACGGCCCGGGGGCTGACACGGGGTGCTGGGACAGTCAGGGGGCGTCCCAGGGGGGTGGGCAGGGACAGGCAGGTCTGTTAGTGCCCTCAGGGACATGACACTTTCTTTCATGGCACCAATCTTCAATTTAAATGTATTCAAAAATGCTGACGTTTTTCTTAGCTGAAACATTTTCTGCTGGGAACATTTGAATGCTTTCATCTCAAAACAAGTCTTGACCATTCAAAATTTTCTACCAAGTTGTTCATATAATTTGCCTTCTCTTTCTTGGATGAAAACCTTTATTTAAATGTTTGAAACAGTTTGAAACAGTATCTCTCTATTCAGGTTATAGGTGCAAATGTTGTGTATCTTAACACATGCCAGGTAGTAATTTTTTGCTATCCTTGTCTGAATGCATATCATGTGCAGTATAGCGAGGTGCTACACTCGTTATTAAGAAAGGTAGCTATTTATGTCAGAATATTTATATTAATTGGGAAGTTAATTTGGCCAGCTGTCAAACACAAACCTTTGGCTTATGCAACTCAAAAAGGAATGACTCATATGACACCCACTCTTTTAAGAGAAAAAAGATTATGAAAACAAGATAATGCATTCTTTAATAGCTACTTAAAAGTCAGAAACCCTTCATTAATTTAGTGAGATGAAAGATTTGCATGAGCAATCTGTTTATTTAAAACAGATTTCCAACTTTGAAAAATATAAAAACTTGCTCCTTTGAATGCAGTTTAAATGAAGGTTTACTGAAAAGTTGTTCCTCATGATTTCTCTCACCAATATTATAGATAACTTACACAGTTAACAAACAGTGTACAGATAATAAACTGCATAGATTATCTGTAATATAGCAAACAGGATCTATCTTTCCGTAGAGGAATTTATCAGTCCTTCTACATACTGTTTCAGGTATTTGTGATATGTTCAAATGAGAATTTTCTTAAGGAAACAAAAAGATCAGAAGTGCCCTCTAGAGTGACCAATAATTGGATTTCTGTCCCACCCTCAGCTTTACAGCTTTTATCCTCCTGTCTCCTTGTGAGACCAAGATTTGTTAGGCACCTCCAAGAACAGACTTACTCTCAAAGGTATCATCGGCATAAACTTTCTACAGAGGGGTACAGAAAAGAAGGAACTATCTGTTCCTCACACTGCTGTTCCTCCTGAATTACCCTTTCCTTTTGTTAATAATACAAGAGTCATTATTTGTAATGGCAATTATTTTGCTCGATCCCAGTCATGGTAGTTCCTAATGTCCAACAAGAAGACCAACATGACCAAACCAGTCTCCAGCTTGAGATAACAGACTCCAAGGGCAACAGCTATTCCAATTTGGCCTATTGCCTTTGCTACTCTCTACTGTGTATTTTTACTGCTTTTTAGGTAATTTTTGCTTTTACAAACCAGCCCATTTTACCTCACATTCATCCCAGCATGTGAACTTGGTTCTAGTTCAAGTGCAAAAAGACATCTTTGCAATTTTTCCATCAGTGGTCATTATACCTATATTTATATACATCCAAAAAGGCAACATACACAGAATGATATACAGTGCAGATATTGTTAACAATGTTATTTTCATATTTGTATTTATTTTTGTGTTAAGAAAAACTAATCATAAGCATCTCTCAATGCATTGTTTTATTTTGTAATTTTTTCATTTCCAGATTCTCAAAATCTCAAATCAATACTCCCTAAGCAAAGATCGCAGAGTCAGTCACTTAGGAAATAACAATACCCCTTTTATTTTAGCTAGTGACAGAGAGAATGAATTTTTTTTTTCAAAGTAATAATGGGAATTTAAAAGATACATTTAATCGCTCAGATACTAACAAGACAAAAATCTTACTAAACCTTTTTTATTTCCAATACATTACATATTTGGTGAGTACTAAGATTTTTTATTTAAATGATTGTATCAAGGTGTATGTATTTCTATAAATTTCTGAACATTTTAAATAAGAAAATGGGGAGCTGCCACCATAAACACATGTAGGAGAAACCTGGCTGTCTATCAACACTGGTTTAAATAGCCCACAGGACTGGCACACTTCTGCTAGATAAAAGAACAGAGTCTGAAGACCCACAAAACCTAGTCTGCAATGACAGACTCTGTCCTGGGACACAGGGACATTACAAGAGCAGCAACAGGCCAAGGAAGAAGTGCAGCACTCTGCAACTGAAACACAAGACTTCTCTCCTTTGCAACAACATCAGCATTGCACCTTCAGTGGACGGAGACTCTAGACGCCTGGAAATACTTGATTCATTAGGCAGTGCTGGCAGAACACCTGGACATTTTGAACTCTCCCGAGAGCTACCATCTCCCCAAAGTGCACTTTATTTGATCCCTTGCTGTGTCAGGGCAAGTCTCCTAAAGACACATGACAGTGTTCCCAGCAGGTAGGGTAGTTAACTGTGCTTTGTTTGCTGTGCAAAGCAGCAGAGGAATCTTTAACCAAGGGAGTGAATTCAAATAATAGCTGGTCTAGCGTGGAACACTTCATTGAATGAACTTGTATAGCTTGACTGTGACTCATAGCCCTCTTGTAATTCATGCATAAATCATCTTTTCATAGTTTCACAAAGTCACCATGCAAAGGGGAGCAAGAAAATGTGAACAGATGTGTTTTTTCATGAAGACGATTACACCCAGGATGGACTGGGCCCCTCCAGAGCCAAAGGAAAGCTGAGCTTTGCATACAGCGGCACTCTCTGACCTTCTCCTTGCTTGTGCTCCTCCTTGCCCCCACAGTACATGCTGTTCCTTTGGCTGGCAGCAGGTTTCAGAGTGAGGCACAGCAGGACAGTTAACTCCTAATGAAGCTAATATTTCAGGCTGTACACCTGTAGGCTGTAGCCTGTTATATTTTTAAGGTTTTATTCATATCCAGTCAGAAGAAGAAATGTTTTATTTAAAATAAACACTGATACTTTGATCTCATCATGTGGCCTTGGGCCCTGCCCAAGATTTTGAAGCGGCACCTCCCTTCTCCCCACCCCAGGTGACTGCTGCTTTATCATGCCTTGGCAATACCTACACCAGCTCTGAGTTTGTCTCCTTGTCTGCATGACTCAAGTGTAATTACTCTGAATTTTGATATGGGGGCTTTGGCACATGAATCAATCATGACTTAATAGATGAGTTGTCTGTTTCTTACATGTGGCTTTAATGAGCCATTGTTTCATGTTGTCCTAAGTTTATAAGACACAGTACATCTACCTTCACCCACACAAACCTGCCATTACTATCAACACAATTGTCCTACTCATATTTGTTCCTTCCTGCACTTCCACACATGCTCACCTGTTCATGCACATACATATATGCACAGTGTGGTGCAGAGTGGTACCCTGATAGAGACAGAAGAGGTATGGAGACCATGGAAAAACTGTAAATACTGACAGTATAGGGTTGAGGAGTCATACTCACCTCCTTCACACATACATCTTTGCACACCTGATTTTCCATGTTCTGTTTTCTTCAACAGTCTCTTGCACAGCACATAGTGTTTTAAAGATATAAGTAAAATGCTGATATAAAAGGATTCCTGTACTTTATTTGCACTAATAACATGACTGAATGGGAACATCCACACTGAGGTAGTTCTGAAAGAAACAGCTCAGGCCAGAAGGGTCTTTTTTCTTGGTGAAACAAAGCTAATTTTCTGACCTTTATAGTACATTGAAACAGTGTTCTGGTGTGTTATTGCCTCAGCTTTTCATATAGAATATGTTCCTAAATGTTGTTTGTAGAATCCAACTGAAAGCAGTGTTGAGCGGCCCTTTTCCAAAAATAAAACCTGACTGCATGGAAGTATCACAATAACAATAAAAATCCCAGATAATCGTTATGTCCATATTATCTCTTAAAAAGAGCAATATACTTGACATGTGATGCAGAAAGCCTTAGCTCAGCTGCATACATCTTCAGTCATCCCTTACCATACATGCTATGAAACCCTCGTAAGGGTAAGGGTCAATATGCCTACCCACGTATCTACTAGCCATGTGATACTGCTCCGCAGCACTCAGAGACAGGCAGTGGAGAATTTTTCCTGGCAGAGGGAGCAGTGGCCATCCTCATATGTCAGGAAGAAGGGTCCTCGGACTCTTTCCAAACTGAGCAAGCTGGGGCCCACTTCTCCCTGTCTCTTCTCCTGTTTTCTCAATGGCACCACCTCTAAGTCCAGCTGAAGGAGAAGGAGGTGAGTACAGCCTTTACTAAGGCTTCAGTCAGCACTTGTCAGACAGGTTTGATGTAGCCTGTGAGCTCTGCCCAACACTTCTGAGTGGGCTTGTTCATTTTTCCTGACTAACTTTAATGATGAATGTTTAAAACATGGGAAATGTTTATGAAGGGGGTAACAAAGTGCTTCCAGATTTTGTGGGGTAAAAGTTGCAGCATGTGTATGCATTTTAACTTAAGGGGGACAGGCAAATTTTGGACGGACACAGCAGAGTTAGGCAAGTGACTGAACATTGTTTTTTCAGTTTCTGGGTGCCCACAAAGACGCTTAAGAGGAAGGAAGGTGGGAGAATCCCCACAGCTTGCAGTTGACAAATATCCTATCATTAACAGTCTACTTCTTCATGTCTCTTCTTATTCATTTCCTTTTGAACTTAAACTTTCCAATTCTTATTCGTATGGAAGTCTTTCCTTGAGTCTAATTATTTTTGCCACTTACCTCTGAACTCTTTTAATTTCTACTTGATTAAAATGCAGTCAGTCATTTTATGCAGAAAGATAACCCTGTGTTACTGACAGTGTGCAGTTTTTGTCATCAGGCTCAGTAAAAAAAAAAAAAAAAAAGTAGGTCAATAATTATTTAAATGAGAAGACGGACTTTTCTATGTAGTAGATTAATTCTAATACACTGTCAAGCAAATGGTAATTTACCACTGCAAAAGACATGCTAAACATGTCAGCCACTAATTCTGTAATAACTGGGGCAGCAATTTCAATAAATCTAGCTCCAAGACCTACAGTTTCAGTGTTCAGATTAACTAATCTCTTGCTATTATGGATGAATTTAGCAATTATATACTTAAAAAGCAAACTTGAAAGAAAGTCTGTGTTTTTGGAACATAAGTGTAGGCTGTGAATTTTCTCATCTCGTTTACAGAAAACAATTTCAACCTCTTGGCTTAGGTAAAAACAGTAATGCTAAATTCATTACAACACTAACAGGATCATCAACTTTGTAATCACTTGTTTTTCAAAACCTTTGTGCAGTGTATTCTTTTAGCCCAAACAGGTAATCCTGCCCTTTCTTTTAGCAAGAAGAATGGGTTAGTCATGTGGGAATCATCTATCCAGAGCATGTTATGGTATTTGAGCAAACATGACAACAGAACTTTCAAAACCCTTAACAGTCTGATATAAATGCTGACATCAAGATTATAAATGCCAGCTTCACAAAGAGGGAGGTTGGTAATAGTGGAAAATCACTCCAAGCTTCTTCCAATAAACCATCCATTTTTCATTTTTTCTACATTTACCATGTGATTTGCATAAGGATCTCTCTCAGTATGAAAGCAAATATGTCTCTTCACACTTTGCACAGACTCCAAATTTCTGCTCTCTCTTTGCAGTGAATTCTCAGGATGTGCAACGAGACGACAGAGAAAAGGATAAGTTTGTCAAAAATGAGTAATGGGTGGCAGTGTTTGGCATGAGTTTTGCCTGACAAGTCACATAGTTTCCTTAACATTTGTGGAAGATACTATACGGGATCAGGAGTGTCAACCAAAAATGGGGAGAAACATTTTTCCGAAGAGAAGGGCAACACAGCTCTCATGGATGACCACTGTGGTATGTCAACAGCTTAATGTGATAGCTCACTTTAAAGGAATGGAGAAAAACATTAGTGCCATGAGTTGTGTATGTAAAATATCATATGATAAAAGAAGTTTTAGAGTGTAACTGAATTTCAAGATTAAAAGAGTAGACTGGTTGGCAAACTTTAGCACAGATCCTGAATATTACACTGTGTAAAAAGGACACTTGGATCTAAAAAATCCTCTTTTAAGCCCATCATGTCTTTTAAAAAATTATTGTACTTAATGAAAAAAATTATTTTTTATAGCAGAAATATGGTTATAATGTAGAAAGAATACAACATAATAGCAATACCAATAGGTCATCCTAAGGTTGGATGGGTAGTTTTCAGAAAATTATACAAATCAGGATATCTAACATACTCTGAAGACCTTCTTTTTACACTGTGTATTTAAAAGTGCAGCTCCTTTATGTTTCCAATAAACTAACAGAATAGGAGGCCCAATGGGGTAAGTCTGTGCTATTTTGTCACATTGATTTAAAGACTTTACAAGTTAACTGCAGTGCTGCTAACAAAAACCCTAAATAGAATTCTATACTGTATAAACAAAGAAAAAATAGCATATGGTCCTTAATCTGTCTTCCATATACTTCTATGTTTCGGGTATTACAGATGTACAGATGTACAACTGCTCATAAGTCTTATTAAAACAAAAATGCAGAAAAAGTGTAGTATCACTTTTCTTCAAAATACTGCAGGCTGCACAGATGCCTAAGACTTCAGCTGTTTTGAAAACTCAGTGATAATGGTTTTATTTTCAGACAGAAAGCATTATATATGTGCAGAGATTGTAAGCGTCTCTAGAAATGCCTGAAAGGCAGACTGGATTGAACAGATATCAAGTTCTACCTGAGCTAGCAAAGGCGTTAAATGCGATCTTCCGATAGCCAGAATAAATATACCCACCAAGATATTGTTTAATATCTTACAGCTGATGGATGTATCAGATTTTTTGTTATTTTTTTTTAGCAATGCACAGACACATTCTACATTCTAAATTTTATTACATACTTGCAGCTATTATCATGTTGATATTTCCTGGCATTAGAATGCTCTATACATGTGTGCATAGCAAAACAAGCACTGCAAGTACATGTTGCCTTCAGAGGAATACAGTATATGGAATCTACAGTATCAGTAGCCTATCTCCTTATTATGTGAATAAAGGGTTTGACTTTTTAAAAATGTCAGTATTTTATAAGATTTAAAATGAGTGGGAGAAAATCAGAAGTTAGAATCAGGACTATTAAAAAAATGACATGTTTCTTAGTGTATTTTTTATAATTTATGATTTAAGGACTTTAAACTAATTCAATATTTATTTAGACACAGAAAGAAATTACTTTCGAAGGTCCATAATACATTTTTCACCATAGACTTGTGTTTATATTAAAATAAAAGTTAAAAATCAAGGCTTTTTAGAATTTCTCAGCTGATACTAAGTGTGACTTCATCTGGTTAATTAAAAGGGCAATCTCTGGGAATAAGGATTATACACACGCGTTTACACCAGCACAGTTGTATTCACCCACTAAACAGTAAAACTATCAGATATAAACTGTTGCCTTCAGCACCATCAAGTTTTTTGAAGTGAGATTACTGTATATTCTCGTTCTGGTTAAACAGAAAAATACTAGTTGAAAAGTAAGTATAATTTTAAATTCTAGTGCATTTATGTGATATGATCTTTGACAAATGATATAATCTATTCTCCTGAATTCTACATCTGGTGATTCATACATAGAGTCTAATCAACAATATGAATAAGGGATATTAATTTGAAAATTTCTCACACGATAAGTTTATTCTTTGTCTTTCGAAGTTATGGTTATTCCCTTAGGTTACACACTGAGCTAGAATTTGTTACTAAGACAGATAACATCTTTAATGCAAACATAAAGAATGAGAAGTAACAAGTATTTTTTAATGTTGACATCTATGAAAACAGCAATATATTCACCTTCATATTCAGGTAAAGTAAAAATGATCCTAAGAGAGGGAGAAAAAAAAAAAAGTGGGCTGTAAGCAGATGGATGCTCAAGAGTCTGGTACTAGAAATTTCTGATTAGTGAATAAATACAATATACCGATGATGAGGTCCTTCTCCATATACAGTTACACATCCACTCACAGCAAAAGATGGCCAGTACATAGCAAGTGTAGCATTCATCTCGTATTCTCTATTTGTTACTGTGATGGTTCTCCTCCCCAGCTGAGGCATAAATATTACCATTCAGAAACTACTAACTGTAAATAACTCTAAATACAAAAACCCCATATTGTGATTCTTCTTTGACAATCACAGTATCCAATTTAAATAAAAAGGAATATTTGGCCTCAGTTCTTGGTTTGACTAGAGGGAAGCAAATCTATGAAATGTGTTCAGTGACTCAATGGACAGATGTTGCTGATTGCAAGATCTATGATTTCTTTCTTTTATACACAGGTATATGTATTTAGGGGAAAAAACAAACCTTAAAATAAAGGCTGAGACTCTAGTCCTGCTGAGGACTAGAGGAGTTCAACTGGTTTCAGTAATGCCAGGATTTCATCCAAAGGACTGTTACAGCACTAACTGAAAACAGAATCAGTTCAGTCTGGCCCCAGCCCTGGGATAAACTTAAATCCTAACAGTAGGTCAGGGTTATGTCTCTCCTGGGGGACTCAGGAACATTTCCAGGCTTGTAACTTCAGCTGCATCCTCTGATTGCTTGTGGGTCACCTCCATGTCAGAATGAGATCACCTCATTCACCACACCTTCCCTCATCTCACCCAATCTTTCTTTTCTCATGGAGAACTTAATTTTTCATGAGGAAACTCAGCTATAAGAGCTAGAAAGGAGTAATTTCATTCCTAAATGAGGTCCTTGATCTGGACAGCCTGGGAGCTAGCACCTTGAGGTGCACCCCTTACCTCCCTCATCCCTAAAATGGATACACCATTTCACACCAAAGGCTGCATGTGCAAAGGAAGGGATGGGAGCTAAATATGCTGGTCCTGTGTGTATAAGGAACATCAGAATGTTGCCAGAGGGTTAGGCCTGTGCCTAACCTTTGCTATATCAGCCAAGCAGTTAGTACAGGCTAGTATTTCTGTCTCTGTATCAGATCTGAGCATGAAATTATTTCATAAAACAACCAGTGAGCACTGTCCAAAACACTTATTTGCCATGTTTTAATGACATGATAGGAGTAATGACCCATTTTTCCCATGGGCTGAACTTGTGACATTACTAGAGTAAGAAAAGTATAAAAACTTAAGGTAATGGTATTCTTTCACCATATGTACTTAACTAAATCTAAACAGGAATTTGTCTGTCTCTGTACAGTCATCTGAATACAAGATTGCTTAATAGAGCTGTTTTGTAACACTTCTTCTTTAGCTACCAAAACTTAACTTTCTAACCACAAAACCAGAGTATGACAAAACAGACTTCATAGTCAAAAAGACAGTACTTCATAATTCAGTAAATGCAGACTTTCAAAACATGCCTTATCTTGTAAAATCGCTTTTTTCCATAATACTATAGAGATTTATCAGCTGGGCTAAGCGAGCACATCTTCAAAGGAGTCAGTGATAATCTGAGAAGCTGGAGTAGAAAGCAAAACTGCAGAGTATTGTGTGACAGCTGCCACAAAGGCAACCTGAACTCTGACTTGGGCTTTGCCATCTGCATGCAGTTCTTTCTGCACCCCACAGTCACTGTGCTTTTTTTCCGTGCTTTGATGCAAATCTGTACCTATTGAATAAACTGAAACCCAACAGGAGTATGGCTGTTGTGTTGCATATGAGGCAGTGTACAGTAGATGGAAGAGAAAAAGTGGCTGTGTTGCAAAACTGAGCTCAGCCATGGAGCAAGTGGACAGATTCAGAGTTTGTATTACATCTCTTTCACTAAAATCTCTGATGATCATCTGTTCACATAAAGAAAGTTCTTGCCCATTCTTACTGTTTCATTTCATTTATTTGTATTGATGGAGAATCCTTTCTCCCCGAGCTTCATGGAAACTGAAATGAGAAGGAAAGCAACAAAATAGTTTTGGGGAACACTTCCAATGAAAGCTGTCGGAAACTCTACATTCACCAAGGAACACACAATGTACATGTGCTCACTGTCAGCATCCACATTTTCTTGGTTCTTTTCAACATTTACTTGCATCCCCTGAATGACTTGATCAGACACTACAAAGAGCAACAACAGTTATTAAACCATCACCTTATCACATAGCATGTATTAATAAGTAATACTTTCTATGATCATCAGATGGCTAAAAGTTTCTGTTCCACTCTGGTGGGCAATAAGCTGTATTTTATTCACACCTTCATCACCTCTTAGCTGGAGTGGTCTCTATGACAGAAGGTTGCATTTAGTTATATCTAATATAATCCTTATATTCTAAGGACTACATTGCTGGAAAGCTGCAACCAGAAGGCCGTATTGTAGTGAAGTACAGATCATCCTGGATGGCCTTTCATCACAAAATACAATCATCATGCAAACCACCCTAGGTAAAAGAGGGCATAATGAAACTCATGTTTTCTGAAATTGTTACAAACAAAATAGTCAAGAGAGAGAAAGGATTTGATGAAAGGATCCTACAAGTGGAGGGGCTGTGTGAAAATATCCTGCTATTTCCATGATTTTCATTTCCTTCTCCATGAAGCCAACAGAAGCCTCCATGAAGCTTTAGTTCCTCGGGCTGAATTTTTTTAAAGAGAGTTAGTAGACAGAAAGATAAGTATAGTGGAAAAAAAGATGGGGGAATAGGTGAGTGGAGAGGAAGGCAAGAATGAAGGAGTACATGCTGAGCTGAACTGAGGTGGAAGTGAAGAAAACGTGAAGGAAGTGACTGGAAAGCTTTACAGTGAACAGTCAGCATAAATGAAAATGGAAACAAAGAAAACCAAAAATATCGAATGCCATTCCTGGTGTCTATCACATGGGAGCTGCTCTTTGTATTTACTCACACACAGTTGAATTTCTCTAGCCTGTGGATTCTGTCTTTTTTCCAATAGAAGCCCACATACCTCATGCCCTAGAGCTGGAAGTGCTGGCTGAGTGAGACTGCGTGCTCCTGCCTAGACCTGGTTGTTCCCATAGCACTGTCAGGTCAAGTCTGATACTGAGGCTGCAGGATCTGTAAGAGAACAAGTGGACAATTGTGAGGACAAGGGAGTGAGGCCATGCAGTGACACTATGTAAAAGGGGTAGAGAAAAATACATCGTTAAAATCTGGATTAAGAGATGCTCCTCTTTAAGCGTCTATGATCAAGTGAGGCTGTGTGACACATCACAGATGCTGAGAATGTGGTTTGAAGTATAATATGGTGCTGTGTAAAAAACCGCTTGCGATTAAAGCTAATCTAAACCTATGTAGTTTCTCGGGACATAATACGCTGGTTTTCTGTATGTCATTTACTTGCTTTTGATGTATGAGAAACATTGGTGAACGTCTAAGATAATTTCTGACGCAGCAGTTAAACCATGCTTAGTGTCCTGTAGTTTCTACTTTCTACTTAACAGGTACATGTGCTATAGGAATTATGAGTTGCTAAAAAGGATCTGCCCTGGTCTTTTGGCAAGCAGCGTACACATGATAACAACCAAAATGTTTGCTTCATCCATGTAATCCACTGTCTCCCAAGCTCACTATGTCTCAGTTCATAGAGTTTATTCACTGTCAGAAGTGACAATTAAGCTTCATCAGCCTTACTATACTTGATACGAGTGTTTTTCCTCCTCAGACAGGCTTTTGCTAGGCTGAATTTTGCTTGAGGTAAGTTTTATTACAAGATTACCAAACTTTTTAACAAGAAAGATCAGTATGTGTTTTAACTAAGTAGCCCAGTACTGAAATTCATGTCATACTTTGTTGTAAAATTTGTCCAAGATTTTAACAAATATTTTTTTTTCCTTGTGTATTGTAATGTATCAAGGTATCATTCAGTAGCTAGTTGTAAGCTTTTTAAGCATTGCCACTATTGCCTTTTTTTTTTAGTATTATGTTTGCAAATCACTAACAAATTTACTCAATTACAATCTTTAGGTATCACTGTTACAAATGTACTTCTAATAGCAGTTTAAGAGTGGTGTTGATCCTCCCAGTTAGGCTTGGGACACCCATGAGCAACTCCTGCCTCAGGGACCTTAAGCCTTAAACACGCATGATGGAGAGAAGATGAGAAAACTTTATGCAACGTAAAAATTGAGAGATCTATCTGTGAACAAAAAAATGTCATGCTGGTGCTTGGGGGTTTTTTGGTCCTCTTCAGGGAATGGAAATTTTAATATATTATAGAGGCATGACCTGGGGGTAGAGGATTTAATAATCTGAAAATATGAAACAGTTTTATTTTTACACGGAGAAAGAGGATAAAAAGAACTATGCAGGAAGGAACAAAAGAGGAATGAGAGAGGATGAGGATAGAGTGATCAATCACTTAGCGGAGAAGAAGGTAGAGAAAAACATCTCCGGTCTAGACTGGATATAAAGTCTGGTGAGATGGCTCCTCATCACCAGCATGTAGAGCACATGCAGTAACTTCTGTGGCAAAAGTGGGGAGTTTTCTCTACTAGTGCAGAAGTGAAGAGTTGTGTGGAAGCTGCTGCATTTTGTGTGAGTGTAAGAGACTGCTCCCCTCCTCTGGCACAGTCTGAGTGTGCTGCCTGACCTTCCTTTGCCCTGGCACAGTCCCCCTGACTTCCTCACCTTTGCTTGGGACAAGCTTCACAGGCACTGCAGGCTGAAATGCTGAGGTTGTTTAGATGCCCCGTGACATGCATCCTGTGATTGCAGTTATTAAATATTATCTTGCACATGAGTGTTTCTGAATGAGAGAGTTGCTCAGATGTTTGAGGGTTCAAAAGAGTCTATGCATACAGTAAAAAGTATCTGAATTTAAGTAGCTGAGCACATAGCTAAAGACATTAAGAACAAAACCGAATGCTAACTTTCAAATTGGTATTGGCAGCAGGGTAGCTGCTTGTCAAAAGATAAAGATCATACCTCCAAATGGATTCACTTTGGCCTCAGTTCAGCAAAAAATTGTCCAGTGCAGCAGCCTCAGTCAATATAGCACAATAACTTGATTTCCATTGACATCTTCCTTCTCTCCATCCCCACCTCTACCAAAGTGATCTCACCAAAAAAAAAATCCAAAGACCAACAGACAAAAAACTGAGAAACCATTAAGAAAAAGACCAGGAAAATAAATAAATAGCCTTCATAGAGGGAATACTGTATGCCCTTCCTCTTTCAACCTCATCCTACTTGATCAAACATTTATGGGAGAGGAACTTGCATCTTCCTCACCTGTCACCTTCCTTTTGCCACTTGTCTCCAGATCCTGTCAGAGACACAAGCACATGAGAAAAGAACAAGAACAGCATTCCACCTCTTAAAAATAGTTTTATGTCCATGAGCTACTAAGATATCTCCTGACCTGTTCTTCAGTGTATTTTTTTTACTTTATTAATCTTCCATACTATTCAGGAAGTTAATGTTTTCAGCACAGAATCCAGGAGTGTTAACACCTTGTTTTAAGAAAGCAGTAATTTGCATCTTCATAGCATTACTCAAGTCAACTTCTTCACAGCCTACATGGCCATGCTATGAATTTGCAAATTACTGTTCTCTTAACTCAGGTTGTTGGGACTCTGGGTTTCTATACTGGTTTTATTGTTGATGCATTGTCTGATCTTTGGTACAGTAGTTTCCTTAACTTTTTCCATCTGTAAAACCAAAATAAAATACACCTTCCTGACACCTTATTATATTGTTGTGGTTTGTTATTGCTTGTAAAATCCCTTCAGGGTCTTAGATAGAACGTGTTGGGATCATGCTAGACACTGTTGCTTTTCTAAACTCTTGGATCATCAAAGGACTTACTGAGTCACTCTCTTCCATTGGATGGTTAATAGCAAAGAATTCCAATGTAACCCTTATCAAGTCAGGATTCAGGTCTGCACATGTTACTCACCCTTTTTCACAAAAAAAGAACTTTATAAAGTTTATACATTTATTATACATTATGTCTTTTCAGCTGGATGACTGAATTTGTAGCATTATGGTAAAGAGGGCATATGACCTCAATAAGGACTTTTAATTAAGTCTAACTTCTAAATGAAGCCGTACTATGCTCAGCATCTCAAAATGCTTTCCTTATATCTCTGCTTGGGGTACAGAGTGGAATTACAATAGTTTTAATTATAAGAAAGAGGCTGATGATGCTATTGATGGTGTGTTCTGGTTTTGTTGTATTTGTTGTCATCAGCAGTCGATGGACTGAAAAACAGCTACATAAACACATCCTATATGAAGGATAGCAAATGCTTTCAGAACAGTGAGACCATTTTCAAATCAGGTATGATGTATATGAAAATTGCTAAGAAGTTTGAATTGGTTTTCCATTTTTCATTACTTTTAGCCATTAACATAAAGGTGAACAGATCGGGTTCATATTTCATAGCAGATGTTCTCTTGCAGATGATTTGTTTTGTTACATTTTATTACTGATAGAGAAGGTGGAAGTGATGTTTTAATGCTATTAGTTAAAAGCTGGTAAACATCCCTCTGGAAAGACCCTGGGGAGTTTAATAGTCAAGAAATCAATAAAGAAGTATTTTATCAGGAAGACATAATCTACTGAAATTGATAGAGGATTATCTCTTGTCTTATTTCTTAATGGATCTTAGCAAGCTCTGCACCACAGTTATTTCTTTCATTATTTTATATAAAAAATTTATAACCATTCTGATTAAAATTCATACATTAGCTTACAAAGTAATGTAAGCTGGGATCAGAACCATACAAACTATAAATTATATGTGGCTTCTTCATTTCATATCATTATTTTTTCCTCATTTTTCAATCTAGCCACAATATTTATATGCATAACAATAATGCCTAGTATAGACAATGTTTTATCTGTTTACAATGCTGTATAATTAATTTAAATCAAAAGTACCCACTGGAAATAGCTAATGTGACCTTGCATTATACAAATGTGGAAACCAAAGAGAGAGGGTTTAAATGAACCATGTGAAAGAGTCCAAAAGTGTTAGTACCAGAAACAGAAGTCAGGCATGCCTCAATTCTAATCAAGGTTTAATCCACTACAACAGCAAAGTCCAGAGGAGTGGTAAAAGGTAAAACAGTTTAAACAAGATCAGCTATAACCAGTGGAGTGGATGCATATAGGATATCTTTTTGTGACCTTTACATTGGTTAACTGATTTTTTCTGTTTATGGTGTTTTAGGTTATATATTTTCCAATATAAAGGGAAGGTAAAAAAAAACCAGACCTAAACATCTGATTCAATCAATACAGAAGGAATAAACATGCACTAAAAGTGATTACTAATGATGCCCCATGATAATCTACATCTGGAAGCGCAATTTCAGTTGGCTCATATTCCTTCTCTCTTCCCCTTTCCTGTGGTATGTGTCTCTTGCTTATCGCTAGCCAGCCCTTGAACAAAACCCCACCAAGAATAACATGCATTTATGGCCATGACTAATGCTTTAATGTGGTCCTATGTGTATTGTTTATTTCAGCTGATGATTTTTGTTCAGATTAGTATTATAAAATTTATTGAGGCATTTATTATTGAGACATCATTTAAAAATTCCAGCTGCCTGTTTGTCTGGGAGAAGTCACTTTTTATAAGGACAAGTAAAAACATCATTATTCTCTTTAATTCTTATCCTTAGCATGATAAGGATGGACAAGATGACTTTTATACAAGGGCTGGTCATTTTTTAATGAAAATTTTGCAAAGTTGTTATTGTGTTGTCCAGGCTGACAATAACAAAGCATGCTTTTCCTTCTGTTTTGTGGGACATTTACCCATGCATTCTGTGTGGGTGAAACCACATCTTTTTCTGAAATGCATAAATACTAATGATTTAGAGATACATAATATTTGTAAACTCTAACTAGCCTTTAACCTGAAAACAGGCACTATATCCCTGAGTGGTTTTCCTTGTGGAAGTTTTATATGTGCATGCTGAGGTACAGGGATTTCCATGGCAACTATAGGTTTGCAGAGTATTCAAGAAAGTCTGCAAGTTAAAATTAGCTTAGATGGTCATGCATAGATAATAAAGGCCTGGGGCTATGCAAGTTTGTGCAAATTGGTTTTATGAAATTTAGTGGAGGATGTTAAAATCCAAACCCAATGTATGGTATGTATCAGTGGATACAGCCACAGTGAATACAGAGTGAATACAGAGAACTGGCAGACTTTGGGCATCTAAAATAAATGGAGTGGCATTTAAAATACATTTTAAAAGAAAATATGACTTTTAAATGAATTAGAGAATGAGGAAAAAATTCATTCTGTTTAAGTAGTGTTAGTTTAGAGTTAAAAAATGATTAAATGGCTCAGGAACCCTTTTTTTTTTTTTTTTTTTCCATTAAGTTAAATTGTTCTTGCATTAATCCTAGTTTATTTCTGAATATCTTCTCCTTGCCTGGACACTATTCTCACCAACGATCTGTTGTAGGTTGACTCACTTCACAGCTGCAAAACTGTAGGTTTAAGAGAGACCTCGAAGAGAGCATTGATTTGTGTCCTCCAGGTCTCCATTTAAAGTATAAATACAGCAGTACAGCAGGAGACCTGAGATAACAGTTCTGTTTTAATGACTCACTCTTATAATACTGTGAGATCTGTGACCATCGGAGTAACACTGTAGCTAACTTGTTTGATCTGTGTCTGAGCTTGTCTTATGTCCCAGTAAAGATGAGTATTTAAAGGTAGTACAGTGGTGA
The DNA here is from genome assembly GCF_965140245.1 of Athene noctua. Lineage (NCBI taxonomy): Eukaryota > Metazoa > Chordata > Aves > Strigiformes > Strigidae > Athene > Athene noctua. The sequence continues at coordinate 34,292,365 of NC_134037.1, read as the reverse complement.
AGCTATATTTATGGAATAGAGTAATTTGTAATTATATGCCTTTGTCTTATTTTGCATGATGGGTTGTGCATCCTAGCACAGGACAGGGAGGGTTTCATGTTTTGTGGACACTATTTCCTGACGAAATGAGAGACAGTATATTTGGATGTTTCTCTAAAACAATTCAGGAGATATAAAAATATTTTAAAAGGCATATTCTTACTACTTCAGTCAGAAGGAGACTTAGATCTAAGCAAAGGTGGTGTGTTTTGTCCAGTCATTGCTTTAGGAGATTAAAACCTAAAGAATAAGTTATGTGTGACTCCCTGCTTTTTATCTGAAATATATTTTTTTGAAATTTATTTTAAATTTATTACAATTTCAAAAAGAATATGGGATACATAATCCTTCCTTTCTGCTAATGAAAATGCTCTTTCACTAAATCAGCTAGCTGATTGAAGATGCTGACATTATCGCTGAGGAGGGGATCCACGAAATGCTGTCAGGAGAGATATTTCCCATCCTGATCATTTCAATAAAGCATAAATTCCAGCAAAGTAGACTTCTCTCAAAAATGTCTTTTTCTTCCAATGTGATGACTTCTGTATTGCTTCAAAAATACATTCAGTGAACACTAGAATTATACAACTGGCAATAAAGCCACATAGAATTAAGGGGGAATTGTCAGTATGGATGTCCTCTTCTGTGGCTGGATATTAAAAAGTTGCCTGCAATCACAGGCTTGCCTACCATTTCCTATCAACTCAGCAAAAGACACCAACATCTCATCATTAAAAGAATAAGTTGTATCAAAAGCTGTGTCATGCTCATGAGCAGCTAGGCACTGAAAAACAAAGCCATGTTAAGACGCAAGAGGAAAAAGATGCAAATAAGCAGAGAAGGCAGGTATTAGTCAAATCAGTGGTGCAGCTTCCCCTGCATACGCTGTACTATGCAGATGGATGTACCTCAGAGAGACTGTACCTTATATAAGCTCGGAAAAGAATGAGAAAAATGATAAAGGTGCAGCAATATCTTTCTGCACTAAAAGGAGACTGAAAATACCGGCACTGGATATTTTAGCAAAAAAAAGGCACATGTAAAAGGGAGGTATGTCAGGATTCTCTTGTTAGAATAGTGAAAGAACAAGAAGACTATTTAATAGTCAATTAATTAATTAATTAATTTACTAAATTTCCCCCTTTCCAGCCCACCAAAGGGAAAGCAGCATCTCTGGAGTTGCATCCTAACTTTTTACTCCCTGCCTATAGGTTTCTCACGATCTGTTGTGGGTGATAAGGAACTGTAACCTTGATAATAATGCATTACAATAGGGGTAGGTAGAGTTTTCCATCCTCTTAAAGTTATAAAGGAGCTAGGATAAGTCCTCCTGTAGAAATAGGAGGAAATGGGGCATCAGCGCTGACCAAATCTCCATCTGATCCATTAACTCTTTAGGATCACACAGCTACACACTGGCACGTTGTTTCTCTATCTTAAATATAAATGTATAGCATTTTGTTCTATCTTATCACATGTTGTGCATATGGCATATTGAAACACAGAACACTTTATTACAAAGAACTGGAAGGAGCTGCAGCAAAAAGCTATGTGTTACAGTGAGTTGTTTGAGAAACAGCTGTTATTGGAGAAAATATGTGATTGTATTAGCTGCACCCTCACGTGCCCTCATTTTTCAATTTTAAGTGCTCATTCTAAAAAGATATTGCTTTTGCATCATGTTATTTTCAGCAAGTTATAACTTGGCCAGATCTAAACTGATTTTCAACAACACATTCATATACTTTTCCTCTTTGGAGGAAATTTTACTAAAAACTATTTTACTCAAAGACAATTTTCTAGCCACACAACTGCAAAACTGCAGCTGTTTAAAAGCATACATACATATGTACATACATACATACATATATATATATGTGTGTCTTTACTCAGTCAAGGTCCAAAATTGCTTTATCTTGAGCTAGTGATCTGGGTCCAACAGGAAAAAATTTCTGGAAGGAATATATGAAAAAAAGAAGATCATAATGGAAGCAGTAGAACACATGTCTGAAAATGTTTACAGCTAGAATATTACCAATCAAAATGAAGAAAAGCACAACTGGCCATTTTTTCCTAAATACAGGTTTTTTCAACACTAAACAGCAAATTGGTTTGTGGATACTGCCCTATAATAAGTCCAACTATTAGAGCTACAATTAATGATCCTTCACTGCTTGTATTAGGGGTTCAGAACATTACAGACATTGGAATGAGAACATCCTATGCAAACCACATCAGATGCTATTTTAGAACTTTTTATGTGAAATGGCTTGCTTGCTTTGACAAACAAAGCCCATGAGGATCTTTCTCTTGCCATATTGTATATAAGAAGCAAATGACAGACTAAATCCTAACAATTAGGACAATTAAATCTTTATCTTAAAGGGTGGTCATAGGAGTATGCAAGCTATAGAGCTGCAAGGCAGTCATAAAGGAACTGCCATCTACATTAATAATCATAATGACTGAAGATGAAATAGGATGTGACCCGTAGCAAGGAAAATGTGCGTGACATAGGGAAAGTTTCCATGGGAACACCATGAAAAATTCTAAAATATCTCTGCATTCAGTGAGAAAAAATTTGGGCAGACATAAGCTAGTCTCACAGTGGAGTGCCTTTGGCAGTTAACACACTCACTGAATAGGTGCTCCCCAGGCCCTGTTAGTACCACTTCATATGTTCAACCTAGTCATCTACTGTCTCTGTCTTTCCTCTAGAAGCTCTTACAGTGTCTGTTGTGTGAGCAGCAGGTAGGATGCACACAGACCAAGCAGGCACACTGAAAGAGTCCATTAGTTACTCAGGGGGCTTTCATATCTAGTGTCAATCAGCTATTTAGAAATATATGTTTCTGGGCCAGATCCCAGTCTTGTCTACATTTTTAAAATTGGGAATACTTCCGTGGATTTCTGTGGACATCATGGGGACTAATCCGGGAAGAGAATAAAAGAAAGCAGTAGTGAAATGTCTAGCTGTATTCTTTGAAATGTTTCTGCAGCAGAAACAGTGCTAAGAGTCTGAATACATATTTTCCTGGCTGGGCTTCAAGTGCTTTATGCTGTGTTCCTCTCACACTTGTTGACTTTTATACTCTGGATGTTTTTCTCCTCCTTGATATTCTGTCTTCTCATGGTTTCCAGGCTGCTCCTTTCACCTCCCAGCTAGTCAATCTTTCTTAGCATCCCTCAGAGCTTTATTTTTGTTCCCATTGTTTTGTAGGCAATTCATGGACATTAGTGTACTGCCCAAGATGCTCTTCTAAGACAGTGACCCTAAAATATACAGAGCCAAAGCCTCCATTCGAGTATGGGTAGCACATAAACTTCTTAAACTCAGGGTGTCCCACACAGAGTAAAGACAATTTTTCCAGGGCTCCATTCCCTAGCATGAATCACATCCTAGGGATCATCTTAATTTCTCTCCCTCACTTCTCTCATATTTGTGCTCTGGCAAAAATCTAGTTGGTTGGTTTTTTTGGGTTTTGTTTTGTTTTGTTTTGTTTTCCTAGAAAAGTGTTTCCTTCAAATGTACTATCTCCTGATCTGACCATTGTTGTTATTCCATCATTTCAATCTCCTAATCTTTTTGATTTTAGAACTCACCCCTCTCATCACCATCTGTCCCAGATGCTGAAGCTGCATGTTTTGCTTCAAGAACACCAAACTCTTTTGGAGTTACTTCCCATGGTTTCTTATGGAGCTGCATGTTGACTTGCAATCTCCTCCTTGTTCTCCAGGCTTTAAACAGCAAATTGACTGCAGACTCTCCTGATGTATCACATACTAAAATGAGTTTGTATAGCCACAGCTGAAGTCTCTCCTAGACAAGCTATTCTCTGTGGGTAGAGTAGCTTCCTTTGCATGTTACAATTGTCTTTTAGGTTTTGGCACCAAGGTTTTTAGGAAGATCTAGTGACTGGATACATGATCTGAAAATATGAGGGCTCTAATGGGGCCATACTGTCTCTGCCTGGCCTCCCCTGACTCTGCCCTGTCCCAGGATCCACTGTCAGTCCCTGCCCCAATGATGCCACAGCAGCACCAGACCCTGCCTTTCTGCTCTGGGAGACCTCCAGGGAGCCAACAGCCCTTGCTACTCCCAACAGACTCCTTCAAAGGCCATGCTCCCTAAATAGTGTCAAGTGGCTGTCCTCTCCAAATCAGATCTCTTAAATTGCAACCCATTAAACAGTCAGCACCATCAATCTTTTTCTTCTTTTTTAATCTCAGCCTTTGGGAAAAGCCATTGCATTTTACGTGGTTTCTACAAAGCACTTACTTAGCTTAAATGATAAGTGTAGAATTTGTTCTAACCCTGAGTATTTAAAGAATAAGAGAAGATACAACTCCCCTCACTCCTGCCGGTACAGAGATGGGCACTGCTCTCTCTAGAGACTGTAGTCCTCCCATCTGCATCTGGCACTCAGCACTCTGGGCTGAGCACTGCAGCCCAAGGTCACAGCCCAGCATTTAACACACAGCAGTTTCACTTCAGGAAGTGTTTCCAGAGAAATGGAAATCTCAGTTGAATCATGTAATGTTGTGTGGTTTTTGAAACATCTTTTTTAAGGTGGTTAATAATGTTGTAAGGAAGAGTGTCTACTGAATTTGTGCAGCTGTCCAATATTTTTGTACGGCTACGTGGGTGAAAGATGGAGGTGTACCAGTGCTCAGGGGATTCACATGATATACGTACACTGTGCAGTGTGAACACAAACTCATGTCTAATCCTATGTGCCAGCTGTCCACTTTGTCTGGACCTCCACCACATTTCTCAATGGTAGAAAATTGACTTTCAGGAGATACTGGAGAAAATTGTATTCACACCAGTCTTGACTGCATATTTACCTGCAGTGTTGATATGCCAAGACTCCACTGGTTTGCTACATTGCCCCATATAACCTGCCTATGCTTGTGACACCTACTGTGGTGCTGAAAGGATGGCCTAGGTCTTTCCCACAAGAGCAGGTGGCATCCTCCTGTAGCAACCAGCAAATCAGGTGGGTTTTGTGGTCAGCCTGAGCAGAAATCTGGCACAGGTCATGTAAGTGCCTTGTAGCCTAAGAGACGCAGGTAGCAATCCCCTGTCCCCATAAACAAGGTTAGGGCAAGAAAAGGGTTGATCAGTGCCTTTGGAGCATCCCCTACTTTTGGACTATTGTAGTATGTGTGCTTCCCCTGCCTTCTGTCTTGGTTTCACTGAGATCCAACATAAAAATATGATGAACCTGAAGCACATTTGAAGGTAATTCTTGTTCTACAGCCAGCCCTAGTTCTCACAGCCACTGCCCTATGGGTGATTTGATTTCACCTGTTCAGCTAAATCCATTTTTACCCAGCAAGAAAAATATTATGGAACATCATTTCAGAATGCTGGACATCCTTCAGTTATCAACAAGTTATTCCACCACATAAGTAATGATGAACCCATCATCCAAATAACCCTGACATTTAGTGTTGGGAGATGACATAAATATCAATACATTCAGTTATAATTTAATGAAGAAAACCTAATTCTAGCTCCTTTTTACTACTTGTAACCACATGTCAGACTATAGCATTTGAATGGGCATACAGCATGGTATGCACTTATTAATTTTCTTATGCCTGCAGCATTTACAGTATTTTCTTGGCATCTTTGCTTTGAGATACAAATTTCTAGCCAGGTAATGTTTTCTTCTTCTGAATGTCAGAGAGACTCCTAAATTATTACTGCTCTGGAACATGTGATAATTTACAGACATTTCTACCTTTGGCTTCTATCCAGTTCAATATATCTGGTTTAAGAGAACACCCACAAAGAAAATAAACCTGCTAAAGCTGCAATTTCTCAGCCTTGGTTGCAAAAGAGAAAGATGTGGTCAGTAATGGATGATGCCAGTCAATTAATACTTTTATGTAGATTTTTAACCACTTTGTAATAGCTGGTTGAATAATTTTTTAGGATTAATTCAACAGACAGCATCAGGGAACTCCAGAGGCTCTCTCTCACCTGACAGATGTGTTCTGTCAAGCCCATCTACATGTGTTTTCCTTTTTCCACACCAGTTTAATGTATTTGTCCAAAATGTAGCAAAAGACAACTCTCCCAGGCAATTCCCAGAGTAAATGCCAAGATTATATAATGACTAAAATGCCCAGCAAGTTTTTAAAAAAGAAATATGAACTAGGCTAAACAAGAGATTTAAATACATACATACCAACCATTTTAATTTTAGGGGTTTCCTCCTCAGACAGAATCCAGAATTAGTCACCTACACTTCCTACACAGAGCATAGAAAGAGATAGGTATACCTTAAGGCCTACTCCCCAAAAATGAGGAACCAACAGGAAACAGTAGGTACATGCTTAAAATCCCTACCTAGAGTCCAGGTACCTGACTCAAGGCTCCAGGAAGTTTCCTCCCTGCCTCTGGAATCTAGAACATAGAGTTCACCCTGGAGATCAGCTCATTCTTGAAAGAGCAATCAGGCAGGGCACAACCTCTTCAAGTCAATAATAAACAGGATGGTTACAGGTAATGGTACTGCCACACCTATTTTGTATGTAATAACAAACCAGCTTCTATACACATTCAGCATATGTGAGATCAAGCTTCAATTTATTCTTTCATCTGTTGGGACTGACTGAAGACCTGCTGTTCCAGGTGTGCTCCTGGCTACACCATGTGCAGAGAGTGATGCAAGATTCATCAGGTCAGAAGGAAAGCACACAATAAAGGAGCATGACTTAAACATGAGAATTTGGAACTAAACCCCAAAGGAATGGATCTGGTTTCTGATAAGGCTAGGGAACAGCCGCCAGTCCACAGCTATCCATTCCAGCTTGGTTCATGGTCACTCTCCTGGCTGTTGCAGTTGCATTTGTTTTCAGGTGTTTTTACAGTTGCAGTAAGAGGATTATTATGTTGCAAAACGAATGAAAATTCTGCAGAATGCACAGTGTTAAGCAAATGCACGAATGAGATGTCAGCTTATCAAAAATATGGGATCACAGTGGGAAGTCACCAAAATGTGCTTACGTAATTAAAAAGTGGACAACCATTGACATATGTATTACTAATTCTATCAAAGGTGCAGAGACCGAAGAAAAGACTGAAAGGTAATTTACATCAGATGAATACAGGCAACATAACACAAGAATGTGAAGCTTATTAATATTTGATAGAACAAAGTATTCTGATATTTTTGCAGCAAATTTATTTTTTAAGAAGTTGTATGTCTTGTATGAAATGTTAAGAGTGCTTGAAAGCAAAAATTTAAAACCCCCATTTCTTGACTATCTCAGCAATATAACTAAAGATAGAAACAGCACTGCTGACTTTGGGTGTCTTAACAACCTGCATACTACATAAAGATGGAAAAGACTAATAATTCATTCATCTATGCATACACACATCTGCAATTATCAATATTAACCAGTACTAATACGTGGTTAGGACTAATTTTATTTCTAATGAATGAACAGCAAAGCATGAGAATCTGAGCATTGGTGATTGTAAAACTCCACCTGTCGGACAGAAAAGTCAGTTCACTAATCGTGTTGTCACAGGCAGTTTATCTGTGTCCTACTGGAAAAAGATTTCTCCATTTAGATCATTTGCTTCAAATGAAGATCTGCTTTTCCTGGACTGGCTTATGCTAGTTCAGCAACTGAAATACACTATGCTGATGAAAGCCTATTTATCTGGTATAATTGTGTATATATATTAGGACTTTTCCAGCATAAAAATGTCACAAGAAATCCCACACTGTCATTATTATGCCAGGAAAGGCTTCTCCAATATAGACCTGAACTCATCCTAAAAAATGTTTCCCATAGGCGGCATTAAACAGGATTATGGAGGAGGCTTAAAGACACAGATAGCTTGAAAATAGGAGAGTTCCTGAAAAAAAGTATTGGAATTTCACAGAACCAGAGAACACTGTGTGTCAAATTTAAGCTGCATTACCTTGAAAATTGTGTTCAGTGCCCTGGAGTATTCTTCCCAATTACATCAAAGCATCTGCAATACTCTGAGAAATGTCCTAGAGGTACAGGAGACAGCCTGAGTGACAGTGTGTGCAGAAAAGGTTCTCGCTTGTATTTATAAGCTGATTGTGTCAAGCAGTTTTGCTGGCACTTCTGTGCTCCAGGACTGCTAACTAGTTCAGCTTGAATACTGTAAATAAGCATATTTACAAAGTATCCATGTGAGACAGTAATTGAATGGTGGAACAAGTTGTCCACCCTTGGAGATAATAAAAACTTGACAGGTCTTCAGCACCCTGAGGTTATCCCTGCTCTGTACAGGAGGGTGGACCAGAGGACCTCCAGAAATCCCTGAAAAGCTGAACTAGTATTATCAGACTCTGTCACACTTTTGATAAATTCAGTACCTCCCAACACAAGCAGGATGTTTGTGCTCTTCAGAGCAGTACCTTATTTTTTTGATGATTTGGCTCAAGAGAACTCATGTCTAAAATGGTCCTTCAAATTCTTAAAATAAATCTAAATATTTTTAAGAATTCAAACATACTTATCTGTCTCAAATACTGAGTATAGTACCGAACAGAGTGCTGCTCATATATATGTTTTTTTCAGGTGGGTTTACAAGGGCCTGAAAGATGCTGGTTTAGTGCTCCTGTAAAGTCCTCTGATTATCCTCAAAACTGCTAGTACCAGGGAAGCAGCTGCTTAATCACCTTTCCCCACCACCTGGTTTCATCCTTAGCCTGGAAAGACCTTGGTTAGAATAGGCAAGGTAGTTCATTTTCCATGCCCAATTAGTCCTTGGTTCTCTTACAAGGCTTCCAGGAGGGAGAGGAGAGCGATTTTGCAGTGAGATGTTTGTCTGCCAAGGGTTGGCCTGTGATCATTAACTCATTTCACGTGGACTAGCAGACATGAGATAGTAATAACTTTTGTTCGGCTCTGAGCAGGGCTAGACTCAGAGCACTGACCTAGAAGTGGCAGAAGTCCTCTCCCACTGCTTATCTTCTGTGCTACTGCCTTCCCCTTTAACTTTCCCTCTTAACTATTTAAAGTATGCTGTAAATCTTTGTAGTAACTGGCTGCTTTCCAGAGTGGCTGCAGCATGCAACACAGTCTGCATAATCCAGGTGGAATCACAAATTCTGGGAAGAAACATGTTTGACTTTTAACTACAGAGCATTGTAGTTAGGTTATTTTTTATTCCCATTTTTTGTGCATAACTCCCATGGGTGGAGACGAGAATCCCATACATAGTAAACATTCCTACTTGAGTCTTGATTTTTCAGCCACAATATCAGCCAAATTTCCATGATCCCAAAACCCATGATTTCACCTTCCTAATACTTTTGCAGGAGGTTTGATTTTTATTTTTTTATTTTTTTTTTTAATTCATGTTGGCTTTACAAAACAGATTTTCCCTCAAAAAAATGATAGCTGGCCACATATTATAAATGTTACCGATTTCTCAATTCATCATTTATAAAGACATAAGTTCTAGCAATTGACTGTAAAGTACTCAGTTTTAGGAAAACATAAGAACACAGGTACCATTTCAGCTGTAAGGAATGGTGAGAAATCTTGAGGTGTATTACAATAGTTTTATTATTGTAAACACAGTCTTCAACCCTACATAGAAAAATTTAACCAAAAGGTATCCAGAAAGTATACCTTCTTGGGATAATAAGACTTCTCAGGTTTGTTGTACAAGAAGCCCACTGCTGGCAAAAAAACTCCAAAGAATAAAAAAATGGTAGTAACAACGGGTGTCTTGGGCAATCTGACTATAGGACGTACAAAAATAAATGAGAAAGCATCAAAACAATTTCAGTGACATTTACAGGAGTGACTAATTTACACATGACAACAGGAAATATCTAATCTGATGAGATACACTTCAGAGCATTGCATCAGTAACATTGGAGACAGACAAGCTTATGCCACTAGATAATCAACATGAATTTATTTTTAGGCACACTACATTCCTTCTTAACTGAGCTGCTGTAAACCATTTACCAATCTTTGATAAAGCCAACCATCAAAAAAATAAATCAAGATTATAAACACTTTCCTGCTCAGACTCTTTTTTTTTTGGTAGCTTTGTTTCTTAAGAAAAGTTCTTCATGTAGTTTTCCAGAAGAAATATCCCCCAGATATCGCTGTAAGATATTTTTCTTTTCTGAATTCATGAAGTCTTGCCCTGCTTGCTCTTAAACTACATGAGCACTTGATTCTTCACATTCTTGCAGCACAAATAGCTACTTATAGCTATACAAACTAGATAGAAACTAACTATCAAATCATCTGTTCATGGTACTGGAAGTCCTCACATTCATTCTCAAAGGTAAGAGAGTGAGGAATGAAACCCAGTAGTTCGGAGTGCTAACAAACCTGGGTACCAAGGTGTTTGTAAATTGTGGCAGTGGAAATTCTGCTTGAATGAACAGAAGTTGCCACTGTGTAGTGTCTATGCCCTGGTGCGGTTTGGGAGTCTGTCCTTGGAGGTACTCAGGTCCCAGGCTGGTAAGGCCCTAAGCATCCTCATCTGACTCTGAAACAGGAGTCTGCCTTGAGAGGAGGTTGGACCAGGTGACCTCCAAAGGTCCTGCCTGGTGTAAATTTTTCTGTCCTTCCATGCTTTTTGGATTCTTTTCTAACATCCAGTCTGTGGGGTGACCTTTGAGAGTCCTCGCCCTATACAAGAACAAAACATCTATCCCAGTGCCTTGCATTTTGAAAAAAATTAGGAAGCGTCAGAAAGAAACTCCCTTCCTTCTCAGACCATAGTTAGCTTTCTATCTAGGAGTGCTGCTAGGTATAAGTCCTCTGAGGACTCACAAGAGCAGTCTTTCCTTTTTGAATTTTCAGTATTGCAAGTCTTTTGTTAAAAGAGTAGCTGTATCAGGTCAGACCAAAGGTCCATCTGGTACAGCATACTTTCCCTGGTCAAGATATTAATAGCAGATGCCTGGAGAAGCATGTAGAAATAGAACAAGAACATAGAAAGGGTTCTCCCATGTATTTTCTGAATCTGCAGTGATTGTGGCTTGGGGACTTTGTGAGCTGGAAGGGGTCCCTGGTGGATTTTTCCTCTATTAATCTGCCAGTGGTGGAAAAGAATCCCATGGCTTGCCTACAAGTTGAATTGGGAAGTGCTGCCTATTGCTTGTTTTGAATCTTCTGGCTTCCAGGTTCAGTTGATAACTTTAGTCCATGTTCTGCAAGACAGCAACAACTGTTCTTTATTCACTTTATCCATGCTGCTTAAACTTCAGCAGATCTCATTTTTTTCAGGGTTGAAAATAGTTTTTCATGCTGAAACCAGTCCAAACCTTTGATCATCCCTGCTGACCGTGGTTTGTACAGCAGCAGTTTAATGGTTCCTGCCTTGTTCACTATTGTTTTCCTAATTGCTTCTAACATGCAGTTTGCTTTTTGCCCACTACCGAGCACCAACGTATGTTTTCATAGCTCTTCCTAATCTAGCTTACAGATACCTTTCTAGAACAGTAGAAGGTATCTGTCTAGAACTACCATAAATTCTAGAACTACCATAAATTTAGGACTGCTTTTTCATTGGCAATTATTTCCTCTTTGTTTATACGGAATTTCGCCCACTGTTTTATCAAACGCTTACTAGGTACCTTGAGACTTTCCCACAGTTTACACCCTCAGCTTTCATTTTTATTGCTCAGGTAAGTTCCTCATATCTGTGGATGTTACCTCCCCATTATTCACACTCCTTCCAGATGACATTTATGAATATTTTGAATGGTGCAGGCCTTTGTACAAATCTCTGTGGAACTTTGATGATAAGTGTCCTTCTGCTTTGAAAATTGTCATTAAATCTACCCTTTGTTTTCTACTCCGTGGTTGTCATTTTGGCAGCACACTGCTCAGAAGCTGCCAGTTGTGGCATAATGGTGGATTCACAGAGAAAAATGGAAGGAACCATGTTAACACATTTTTGTTGTCTTAGTTTTGTCTGAATGAAGTTCTGGCCAGAACATTTTGCACAGCACAGTAGCTCTGCTGACGTCAATAACCAGGTGTAAATGGAAGTGCCAAATCAGTGCAATGGAAATGTAGGCCTTGCTATAAAGAATTAAATACTTACAAACCACTAGAATTATACTTAAAAGTATTTAACTATTGCATTATTCTTACATATTTATGTCTTTTATATTTCTCATAAGAGAGAAAATGGAAAGTTTTAAATTTTGTTCTTTCAATAACAGGACATATCTTGCAGATGAAAATACATATACTGAATGTCATAAATTCTATATAAAGGTCTGTGTGTGCCAGCCTTCTGTGGCCCTGAAATCTGCCTTAATACCATATGTGTTGGGTTTGTGTGTGGCAGGGTTTTGTAGCGGGGGAGTGGGCTACAGTAAGCCCCCTGTGAGAAGCTTCTCGAAGCTCCCCAGCTCCAAGTCAGACCCACCTCTGGCCAAGGCCAAGCCAAGAAGCAATGATGGCAGCACCTCTGTAATAACATGTTTAATAATTGAACCTGACAGGAGGAGTTGGAGTTGTGAGGAGGAGTTGTGAGAACACCTATACAAATGCCACAACACCATACTTCATTGAAACCCAGCTTTCATTATCAAACAAAATGACCACCTAACTCTCTCCATCTCAGACCTATTCAGACAGCCCTTAAATAAGCCTGAACCTATACAGTGATGCCCTACATCTGCAAAAAGCCTGAAATTACTTTGGGGAGAGTTGGGGGATGTCATGGTTTGAGTCCAGAGGTAAACTGAGCACCATGCAGCTGCTCACTCACCCCTTCTCTCACAGGAATGGGAAAGAGAAAAGAAAGCAAAATAGTTCAGGAACTGAGATAAGGACAAGGAGGGATGTCTCACCCATTATGGTCACAGGCAAAGGACAGACTCATCAGGGGAAAAGAAAGAATATTATTTTAATTGAGACACTAAGAACAACCACACTTAACAGATAGTGTAGGACAGCATGAAGCATTACCACATCTTAAAAAACACCTCTTCCCAGCCCTCCATTTTTCCAGGGCTCAGTTTTGCTCCTGATTTCTCTACCTCCTTCCCCACAGTAGCGCAGAGTCAGGAAATGGGGGTTATGGTCAGTCCACTGCTCCTTCCTCCTCAGGGGAGAGTACTCCTCTCATCCTCCCCTGCTCCAGCATGGTGTCCCTCTCACGGGAGACAGTCCTCCATGAACTTCCTCTGTTGTGTGTCCTTCCCATGGGATGCTCCCAAGATGTTTCAGCATAGATCTCCCCTGCTGGGCATTACAATCCTCCCAGCACTGAAACAACAGTGAGAGCTTTTTCCCATAGAGTCCCAGCTTCCTTCTGGCAGTCACCTGCTCTAGCATGGGGTTCTCCATGGGCTTCAGGTGGGAATCTGTGGACCTCCTAGGCTGCAGGGGACAGCCTGACCTCTCACCATGGGTGGCAAGGGGTCTCTGCACCGGTGTACCTCCCCCACTTCCTCCTCCTTTCTTCCACTAACCTTGGTTTTTGCATAGGTGTTCTACTCACAACCCCTCCTCACAACTCCAACTCCTCCTCTCAGACTCCCCTTATTAAACACATTATAATACACAGCCATCATCAATAATTGGCTCAACCTTGGCCAGAGGCAGGTCCAGTTTAGAGCCGGGCAGCTTCCAGAGACTTCCCACAGGGGCCCACTGTAGCCCCCTCCCCTACTACCAGAAACCTCTGTCAAACACATACAAACCCAGCACAGGACTTTGAAGATTGCCATTTTGGAAAAAAAGCTGCTACAAGAACCTCATGGTCTTCAACAGTGTGAAATCTGGCTTTTTTCCCAGCTGCCACAGAAATCAGAATCTGTGCCATAGAATTTGTTCTTTTGTGGAAACAAGCAGATATGCATATTTCTTTCCCTGCCCTGTCAGGATCTCTCATCCTCTGTCCTCGGGAGTGGGGAAAACCTGCCACATCCTTGGGTCGGGACAGCTGGGGCCTGGCTGGGCTGAGGACACGAGGCAGGGCTGAGCCTGGCCAGGGAAGGCAGGCAGTGAGGCAGGGAGTGCTGGAGAAAGTCCAGCCTTTAAAATTGTCACTGTCCAAAGTGACTATACACTGATTTTATTTTGCATGGGTATTTTTACCTGTGAACCAGTGTTGTGGTGCACATATGCTTGTATAAGAGCGGGAAATCCTAATTGCATTTAAATCGACAGACATTTTGTCACTGATGTTGGCAAGGACACAATTTCTCTCAAAGGGTATATCATGACAGTAAAATAAATTATGCTTGCTGCAGTATTTAGAGATAAATTTAATTGGAACTAATTTCCATCAGGTCAACAGTTACAAAAAGTTCTGGTTTTAAGAATTTATATTTGGGTTCAGGTAACATAATTTTGGCTCAAAAAGAATCTGAATGTATTTGGAGGTGTCCTGTATTTTCCCAGTTCTGTTGAAACATGAAAGAACATGTTTTTTATTATCTAAGTCATGTGCTTGTGGGTTGGGGTAATATTTAGACAATGTGCAGCGATAGAAAGAGAGAACAAGATAAAAGAATATAATCAAGCGTTATCAAACTGTGACTGAAAATACTTCCAAATTTCAGGTTTTTTTGTGTTTTTTTTTTTTTTTTTAGTTAAATGCAATTGTGAATTTTGGACGCAGCTCTTAGTACTATTTATTATTATACATGTGAAATTCTTCACTACGTTTTATGTTCAACAAATAACTAACACAAACAGGCAGAGACTGTTTCTGATCTTATTTCAGTTGATGAGAATCAGTAAAATCAGCGTGATCAGTAGATGGATACAGCTGTGAGATCAAAGTCCTAATTTCTGCAGAAACACAACTGTGTTTATTGCAATATTAGCATGGTTCTGCTTGAAGTATGCTTAACTTTTCTTTTGATTTTCTCTGCCATTCCAGTAGAAAATAAATTCTCCTGTATTTAAGATAATTAGAATCACTGAGTGTAACAATTGGGGATAATTGCTGTCTGGCACCCCTAGAGACAAAGTACAAATCTTCTGATCTAGAAAGAAATGAAAATAGGAAAGATACCACAATCTAGATCGTCATCCAAAGGTAATGGCAACTGCAAGCCTCATCCACAGAAAGAATTATTATCACAAGAGGATGTGGAGCTATGGTGCAAGTTTGTCTGGCCCCACATACAGACCATCTCTTGTGCTCTAAGAATACTCCAGAGGTATTTATTGAATTTTGGAGACTTCATTGGGAAAGCCTGGATGTTGACAAACTGGCTGCAATGCCATTATAGTGAGGTAAGCTGTTTTTCTTCCCATGCCAAAATTCATAAAATTTTTGAGAGAAAAGTACAATTTTATGATGGAAGTAAGAATTTATTGGATAATAAATTATTTGTTAAATTCCAGTGATGTGTTAGAGCCTGACAAGGATTATGGTTCTGTCAATTCAATTACCCTACACTTGTGGGTGCTGATTTAATTATTTGCGGTTGGTCTAATGAAAAGGCACTTAAGTCAGTGCAAGTCTTGCCCCTGATGTCAATGAGATCAGTCACGGGTCCAAATTGTCTTTACTCTTGGAGTGATTAATAAAGAGTAGATCTTTCAGAAATACCATCACTCACAGCCACACATAGTTAATCTTGAGCTATCAGAGCCAAAGACAATGTAACAACAAATTCACACAAGTTAAGTGAGTGGTATGTTCTTATCCTAGAGTCTGCTAAACGATAAAGAGAGCAGTAACCCTTGTACTATAGGTAAGGATAAAGAAGGTCGAAATGTATAAAGCAGATTTTTGTCATCGTAAACTGAACAGGGAATGTGGCCATAAGAAGCTGAAGTTAAAGACTGAAGGCACAATTTAGATAAGGTCACATGAGACAGAAGTAACTTTCCAGGAGATATGAGATAAATAAGAAGTGATGTCCCTCCAGTCCTCCCTGCTGCTCCACTCCCAGCCATGTGTAGAAGAGGGGTGTAGGGCTGAGGGCACCAACCATTGCTCCTTTGTGAGACCACTCACACAGGCCAGGGCCTCACTTTAACAAATTGAACTTTTGTTCCTCCAGTCCCAAAGCCTGTTCTTGAGCCCTCAGTGCCTGCATATATACTGCAAATACTTTTCAGACAAAGAACAAACTTGCCTAGTCGCTCCTAAAAATCCTACTCAAATGTACAAGCCAGTGACATTGAGCTCCTTCGAGCCCAGTCAAACAATAAACATCAGGAGATGGCTTAATTTAGCCACCTAAACTGCTGTCAGCCCAGTCCTGAACTGAGGAACTTTCTTCTCTGCCACATTTAATGGCTCTTTCTGAGCCAAATGTTGGTTTCTGTGGCTTGTGCTGGATTGCACTTTCTGAAAGTCTAACTACAGCCACCTCACTGCAACCTTTTTCATCACAGAGAGTAAACTTTATATCCATCTGCAAGAGAAGCTGTGTCCACCTGATTTATTTGCTATTTCCCTCCAATGCAGCCACAGTCTCACCAGACAGCTATACGAATACATGTTCTCCAACCTCCTCTTCCTACACAGAAGAACCAGGAATATGGAATCAGACATTTGAGGAGAGGAATGTGAAATCAGATGTGTAAGCACACTTTAAAATGCTAGCGAGGTGATGACATTCCTACATAGCTTGTTTTTAGGAGATAGTATTTGAACAAAGTCACCATACCTTAGCTAAAGAACAGAGATCTTTCGGAGAATCATGCTCTGTTTAATTAATCAACTTACAACAGTGAAGCAGTTAGTGCTGAGATGATGGATCCCTGAGCAAGTGGCTAAACAGCAATCACTGTGCACTGAAATTTTCTGAAAAAAATCTGTATTAGCCCATTTCGTAAAAAGATAAAAATCCAAAGTGACCTAGAGACGCAGCAAAATAGTCAGATAATCTAAATGTGAGGGCTAGTTAGATGGGGACTGTCTCTGTGACCCTCAGCAAGATACATAGGATACCTATTCCATCTATTTCAGTTTATATTTTCATGAAATGGGAATAATATTGACTAGATCATGGGGCTAAGAAATCAGCTACCACTAGTTTGTCTGCTAATATTTGTCTGGCTCTTTGAAGATGATGTGATACTTATTAGTAGAATATCTAATCGGGAATTTCATCATAGATTGTGAGTTTTGCTTCAAGATAAAGACATCAAAATGCACACAGGACAACCAGAGCCTATTAGTGTCTTTTAAAGAATTTTTCCTTTGCCCATAAACAGGACAGTAAATGGGGTTTGCAAGCTTTAGTTACATAGTTCCTCCCATGTCTACTCTCAGTAAGCATGACTTTTGAAGATCCTGGATTGGGAAAATACTCCAGGAGTAAAAGTTGTTCCACTCATAAGAATTGCTGCAATGAAATACAAATGAAAATAGATTATAGATGGTTCAGAAACAGAGTGTGTGTCCTCCAAATTTCTCTGAACAAGGTTCCCCTTCCTTGGAGAGAGTTATGTGTGTGTCAGTAACCCCAGACACAAGCAATGGCAGACATCTTCATGTCATGTCCCAAAAAATATTTGCTAATTTACTCGAAGATGGTACCACTTATTTCCATATCCAAGTACTGGGATGGATTTTTCTTCCTTAATGCTGCCACAAAATAAATTGCAATAGTAAGCAGTCTCAAAGGCAAACTTAATGCCACAACTTATATATGACAAAGAGATGGTTGGGCACCTGGCTCTTTCCCATTCCTTCACAAACCTTCTGGCACTCCTTCTAAGACCTGGGTGCAGTCACTTGCTCCTTTCCATGACACATCCCCATGCTTTTTCCCTTCTTTATAGCTTCAGGTGACTTCCAGGTCCTGCTCTCCCTCCTGCACCTTATATACTCTTGTGCTCTACAGATATCACTGCATGACAAAATGGTAATATATGCATGGGGGATAAGTGACTCAGGTGTGTGGTGACTTGGGCAAACTTATTATGAAATCAAATTCATATTTCTCCAATTTTTAATTTTATTGACAGTAGTTTATTGTGCTAATTCTGGCACAGATGTATGTTCACCATCATGATGCTGGACCGCAAGGCTCCCTGCACATACCTTTCTCTTTAAGAGGGAAAAAGTTGTATCACCCAAGATGTGCTTGTTTATGCATTAGAATGAGATGTTATTCACAGCAAACTGTTCATGTCTGTGATCCAGTCCCTCACTTTCTAACAATAGACATAAAAGTCTGAACAACATTAACACTGAAATTACCAATACTGGAATTTGAGTTACAGCAAACTGGGATGAATGGGGTAGTTCATTACTCAATTGCTGCTTCAGATGTTTATCGGACAGCGGAGATCATTGCATTTGCTATAGCCCACACTTAAAAAAAAAAAAAAAAAAAAAGTAGAAACTTAAACTACCTTATAATATTAAGAATCTAAAGAAGATGAAACCTTACAAATGTGATATATTAGCACAACCTAGCATACTTTTCCATACATACATGAATTTTGACTGTGGTAACTACAAGGACCTTTTGGCTGCTCAACCCTTTTCTTGGTCTTTTCATGCATACAGACTTTAGTCTTTATCTTTTTACACCCATATGAACAAATATGATTAAGTGTCTTTGTGTGTCCTAACATGTGTAATAATCTATGGAAAGTGAGTGCTTTATCAATGACAACAGAAGAACAGGAGTCTCCTTAGTAATGTCTACGTGTATTCCTTGAAAAGGTTTGAGTTTAACCAGTGAAAACCCTTTTAAATAACTGGTTTTATTCAGAAGAATCAACTGGGACATCATCAGCTAGGCTTCTCCTGAGGCCACCTGGTGAGTAAATCAGTGAGAAATGGAAATGACTTCTTGATATGACCAGGGTTCCCTTGTTCTCAAAGCTTTTAGTCTTAACACCGCATCAGGGCCACCAGCTTCCTCAAACCCTCTGGTGCACATTATTCTTTCATCTGCCTGGCTGAACAGCAGACCCTGCCCTTCAGTGACTGGCATCACTAAACTCCCATTTTCTTAATCTCCCTGCCCTGATGCTGGTGCAAGCAGCAGCCTTTTCTTTGCTGTCTTAGCTTCTTTACATTCAGCTGGCTCCAGAGATCCGCCCTCAGAGCCTGCCAGGACACACGTCTGTCCAGCCTCCACCTCCTTCCCTTTGCGAGATTAAAACAGACCCAGCAGCCTGCACCTCCTTCCCTGCTGGGTCCTGCGTGGGGCAGGAGGAGCTGTCTGCACCCACTGCTGCTCTCTTCTACAGGACTAATGAGAGGGAAACAAGGAGTGTGACTATATACACCACCTATTCACATGAGAGAAGTGAAGAAAGCCAGAAATGAAGATGAAAAGCAACTGGTAAGAGAACAAGTGGGATTTAGAGAAATCTGTAAATAAGAGATTAGAACAGTTAAAGCTGTCCTTGCCAGCTGCCAGCTTTGTTATTTGGTTTTATGAAAGCATTATATGAAGGAAATGGTAATAGAAAGAGCTTTATTGACATGTCTTATTATAAGGCAAAGATAAAAAGTTCTCATGTAAAGAAATTGTCTTGTCAAATATGTTAGTAAATCCTTAAGTTTGTTTTTTATACATTTAATATACATGACTGAGGAGAAAGTCAGTAACAGAGTCTGTCAGAAACTATAGATTCATACTGGAGTTTTCTTTCTGTTTACAGGAAAACTACAGCTTTCTTTTACGTGTGTAGTTTTCTGTGGTCTTTCATCTCAGCCACCATCCAGCAACAATCAAGTAAGGAGACAGACTTTATCTGCATTTCATCCTTCTGTAAATTTGACTGTAAAAAGTATTCTGAGCTTATTCAGAATTAAAATCCTCTCTAGCTAGCCATCACGGAAAGGGAAAACTATGTGTATGTATGGGTGGGTGTATGCATGCATATGAGTGAATAAAGCAAGAGCTGTGTGTGTTATTTTAAACTCACTATTAGGTACATTTTTAAGGTAAGGACTAAATTCTGGATATAGGTGGTTTAGACACAAACCTCCTCCCATCTTTCAGTGCTTCTAGTTAGATATTCTGCTACATGTGGCAACAAACTGGTTCTACTTTATTTGCTGGGCATAAAATGTAAATGGCTGGATGTCAGCCATATGTCTCATCAAAAAATATAGAATGAGGCCATTTCTAAGGTGTAACATATCAACCTGAATGTTCCCTTTTAAGTCTATGTTGTCAGAAGGAAACCCACATTTATGATTGAACCTTTGCAGCACACAAGAGGCTCTCTGTAGGTTAGAAATGCATCTCCTTCCAACTTGCACGCTTCATTCTTCCCCATCCAGACTCTACTAACATTTTCCAGATTGACCTGATACAGGATTTGTACACGACTCTTAAACTATTCAAATGAATGTTTATTTTTATCCTTCCTCTTTCCTCAAATTAGGGGAATCTCATAGGTTTTCATGTCCATTACATGGCTTTTTGACAGATAATATTCTGAAAAATTAGATTTTAGAAGTTTGGTTTCCTTAGACAAATTTATTCTACATTCATGTTTGGCACAACAAAAAAGGGCTGTAAGTTCTTCTTGCTCCCTATATTTAATGAATAATCATTCTCTGATCAAATGTGGCACAGAGGAAGGTGGGAACACCTGGAATACCAGAGTATGGAAAAGATGCCAACAGTTTCTCAACAGCCTCTTTAGTTGGCATAAGATTTGTTTAAGTTTCCTTGGGACTAGGGAGAATGTTGATTTAGGTAACTGGCTTTTTTTTCAAAGTTTGCTTAAACCACAAAAAGTTCCAAACCAAAAACTCCTTACACAGCAGACCTTCTTATGGTACAACTATTTCTCCATAGCTCTGCAAGAGAAGAATTATTATAACACTCTTGAAAAAAAAATCAAATAATCAGTCAAATTATAATTTTAAATTATAGAAACAGATGTTTATTTTCTTAGACTTCTGACTTCACTGGAGACAGTTTAAACTGATTATTATATACATCTATTTATTATTATTTATAGCTCTAATTAATAATATTCTTACAGTTACTTCATTTAATTTTTAAGGTGATCAGAGGCAATGTGCAGGGACGTCGTTAATAAATTCACCTTTTTTTGTAGGACTACCAGTCATTCTGGGTGCCAGTCAGAGAACGGATCTCTGCCCAACAATCAGGATTGGCCAAGATGACTTACCAGGCAAGTAGCATCCTGACTTTTTCAGGAAAAAGCTGCTGTTCAGAAACTTTATCAAATTATATTCAGCTCTGTAATGGCACAGTTCTCAAATTAAAATGAAAGTTACATTCTGGACATGTATATTTTTTCTTGTAGGCTTTGACCTGATTTCTCAGTTCCAAATAGAAAAAGCTGCTTCCCAAGGAGTTATCCAGAGAGTAGTGGGCTCCACTTCTTTACAAGTGGCTTATAAATTGGGACCCAATGTAGACTTCAGGATCCCAACCAGGTAATGCCTCTTGTTGTTTGACTTTAAAATACACACATTTTGCAGTATTATCATTTAAGTAATACATCCTCTCCCCAGCTAGATCACCTCATTTGCAAAGCTTTTGAAAGGGGAAAGAGGAGTTCAACGTTTTTTTCATTGCCACCACCAAACCAGACTGATTCTGTAACATCAGTTTCAGAGACTTCTACTTTCCTCTGCCAATGGTATTGCTCAGGGTGCCTCAAGATTTGCCAGTGGAAAGGGATTCATCTCTAGAAAGTGAAGCCAAAAGTTGTTGATAACTTGAAAAGAGATAGGGAGGCAAGGAAAAGGTAACAGGAGGAGAGTGAGGAATGTTTTCTCAAAACATTGACACAAAGGGATCTTTCTGATCCTGTAAGGATTGAAGAGATAAGGTAGGATAAAAGGTGACTGATACTATAGTAAGGGAGTAAGGGTTGGGGTTTTTTTTGTTTGTTTGTTTGTTTGTTTTTCTTTTTGGATAACTGATATATGCATGTTCCTGGCTGTTTTATGGTCATTTGATCTATAAAAGATGAAAACTATTATTTAGCATGTCACAGGCAAGTTGCAATAGGAGCCAGAATTTAGGAATCTGATTGTGCCTCTGCTTTACAGGCTGGACTTGCTGCTGGTGAAGGACAGTACATCAGGGTATAGATGTCTTTGCCAAACTTAGGCAAATCTGGATTCTGCTCCAGCACCTTACGTATTAAGAATGCCTTTACTTAGCAATTAACTGGCAAGACCTTTAATTGGACTACTGTTTCAGCTAGGAATAACCGGAGTGCAAAGTGTTTCTGTCATATTCCAGCTACCACTGACAACTTTTGCTTGCTGAAGTTCTCCTTGGCTTCTATCTTCACAGCCACCAAGTTAAGATAGTTTTCAGCTTAACTGGTTGGTTACATTGGACTCATGACTACTTTCCAAACCTGTGGCAAATCAAGGCTGCTAGGGCATAAGTGTGAATTCCACCACAGACAATAAATGGGATCTTCATTTGATTAAAAGTTGGAGACTCTCACATTTTTAACTCATGCTTCTTAACTCAGAAAATACTACTGAGCTATCAAAGCAGTAGTATTTCCATTTTTAAGAAAGTTTAGATTTATTGCTATAGATGGCGCTAGTGAGATGTAGGTATGATATACACGTTATCCCAGATCAAGCCTGTACCAGTGCATCAATACCCTACGGCATCTGAGCTGACTACTGCCACTGGGCTTGTTGGCTGGGTATGGTGCTGTAGCTATGAATTTACAACATTCACGACATTGGTACTTCCAGTCAACACTGCAATGCTACCTCATGGTATACCTGAAATTTGGCCCTGGATCAGACTTGTGCTGAGTATCTTGTCCTGAGGAATGGATTAAGGGTTGAGTCCTGACACTGCTCTAGTGCATCAGTGTGCTGCTCCTTTGTCACTGAGCCTGGTCCTGCTGCTCTACTCCAGAATGATTTTACAGTGTGCCCCTCTCAGTAAGCTGACTCAGGAGTTCAGTTGGCAGTAAGCACCTGAGGCTAACAACACAGGAGAGGCACACTTTAGGCCATTTCCAATATATATATTTTTTTTTAAAAAACCACAGAACTCTACACATAATCTTTAGAATATGGCATGGCAGGTGGGTTTTACTGCTATGAGTCTGGGATGATGAAATGCCTGAGAAGCATTACAGAAGTTAGGTTCCTGTCATGCATAGCTGCAAGGCTGAGCAACTTTAAAGGCATGGTTGTAGCTCTGGCTTTCTCAGACCCAAGCACTGCAGCAACCCTGAACTCCTACTACACTTCCCTCTGGTCACCCCCCACTATCTTTATTCACACGTGGCGCATTTAAGGAAAGTGTAAATATTTCCCGGGGTGGGAGAGGAGATGGAGATGGAGATGGAAGGAGAGGAGAGGAGAGGAGAGGAGAGGAGAGGAGAGGAGAGGAGAGGAGAGGAGAGGAGAGGAGAGGAGAGGAGAGGAGAGGAGAGGAGAGGAGAGGAGAGGAGAGGAGAGGAGAGGCCAGAGGCGCCCCCGCGCCGGAGCTGTCCGTGCCCGTGGTGCTGAGGCACCGCCCGCCGCGGGCTGCGCAGGCCGCGGGGCAGCGGGGGAGGCGCGGGGCGGCCGTGGGTGCCGGCGGGCAGGCACACAGAGGGGATGGTCCTCCGGTATGGCCTCCGGCTGGGAGCGCCTGCTTCGCCAAGAGACGGGGGTGGCAAAACTAGAGTGAGTTTGGAAAGAACACACGGCGCTGTTTTCCCGAGCTGGGCGGCTGACACAGGCAGGAAGGCCAAGTGCTGTAGGAGCACTGGGGAGCGACCCTCAATAAATACATCAGGCAACAGCAGGCTCCACGCCTGCTCCGCTGCAGAGCTCTCACACCTTCATTAACGAACAGCCATATTATTCCCAGGTAACCCGACACCCATGGATGGTGTCTTCTCTTGCCTTACGAAATAGGGAGGGGTCTCCCTAAGAAAGCCTGTTCTTTCAAGGCTTTTGAGGAAGGGATGGGAAGGTGGACTCACACACAGAAATGGCAACCAAGCCAATCACAGTATCAGCACAGATGGCTTGCCTGTCACTGTTCAGTCAGTATTTATCAGGAATAGTAAAATAATGTTTTAGACTAGTATAGAATCATTACACTAAGGCAGACAAGCCCATGTTACAGTGGCTATGGCATTGGAATGAGAGTTAATTTAGATGGGCATGTCTCAGTGTATTTATTCAGTCTCTGCTGTAGCAATAGTTTATGCCTTGAAAAGCTTACGTAGCTTCCTTAAAATGCTACTGAATTGTAGCTTGGTCTTTTTGCTGCTTAGCATACTTGCCAAGGTCCAGAAGTATATCCCAGAATGAACAGAAGTAATTGCACACAAGTCTTAAGCTTCTCCCATTATCCAAATAAATTCCATTACTTCTTCTAGCATAAAATCTACTGAAGAATCACTATAGTGTTCTTCGTGTGATAAGGTTCTGTGAAACTGCCATGACTCATACCCATCATCTCTGACATGGTGAACCTGTCATTTTTCAATTTAATCTATGCACCTGTTGTAGGTGTCTACCAGTTAGTAAGTACAAAACTAATACTGGTAATTTGGATAGCAATTGTGTTGATTTCTAATTGCAAACTTTAATATATTAGCACAAAGGAATATGTTCATGATATGCTTTTATGTGGGGGAAAAGGGCTAGCTACCTTTATGTGTTGGATGAAATCTTAATCCTTTGACTTCACAAATGCAGCTGTCACATCACAAGGTCCCTGTATCCACATGAATAAATTAATGCCAGGGAACACTCCAAGGAATTCACACTTGATAAACTATACGGTCAAAATATTATACAAGACCTTAGCATGGTTTAAGTCCAGACTAATTAGAACTCTTTAGACAATTCCTGGGCACAGCATGGCAGCTAACATAGGCCATGGGCCATTCCCAATATGCAGCTTGCATATCGTCATCATATTTTGGAAGTAAGCAGGTTTAAACTTTCTCATGCCAGCTGAACTTAGTATCAGAGAACAGTTCTGGGCATATTGAATTTAGTAGCATGAAGATAGCCTATGAATATAGAAATGATACCTCATTACCTGCATTCTCATCTCAGTAGAAAGCAGAGCAGTGTAAAATCTGAAGCTCCCTTTTGAACAGTGTTTATATTTGGGGTAGTGGTGTACCACAGACCACTTTAAGAGGTGACATGACAAACACATTATGATAAGAAACTATAAAATCAAAACAGGAAGTTTATAAAGCGCTATCAGTAAGCTTGGAAGATCCAGTGAATTTAATAGGCTAATTTCCTGTTTTTTCCTTTGGGAATAACGCTTCTCTGTAAAGTAACGCTCCTCAAATGCATATGTCTAAAGGTCTGGCTTTTCTACATCCAGCCACCACCAAAGTTCTTCAGGTGCTTTTCCTTTTGCATTACAAGTAAGATATCTTACATAGATATTGATGATGACACTGTAATGCAAAAGACAAAATGCAGCTAAGTAGCTAATTAGCTTTTAAGAGAAATAATTAGCTCAGAACTGGATATCTGTGAAGAATAGAGACCAGCTGAGAGTAATGAGTCCTAACAAATGACTTCTAGCTAATGACTTAGGACAGTTGCTTTTAAAAATGCTTAGCTAGGTTTTATTGTTATTGCTTATTTGATGGCTGCCAGATAGTGGCTGTGATTCAGCTGTGATTCTATGAGGCTTCAGGAGGTGCAGAGACAAGTCTCCAGCTTGAGAAAAGGAACCCCCCCACCCCTGGGTACACGACACTGGATTATCATGAGGTTTGCCAGGGGAATTTCTACAGCCACCTCTAGTAGGTTGTACTAATATTTCTAAACTGATCATTTAGCAAGGAGTAAGTTATCCCAGTGGACAATAGAATTCACCTAAGAAATTAACTCTTAAAGAAACAGGTTTAATAAAATGAGCAGTTATTTTCTAGTATTCAGATCAGTACACAGTGAACCTTTTAACATACTCTGCTGCTTGTAATGAATCCTGAAGTGAGTGGGATTAGTCAGGGCTTCCATCACCAAATAGATGATTTATCTTAGTTATATTGATGCCTCAGTAGGACTTAGCCTTGAAATCTCAAATAAATCTTCCTGGTAAGCACTCGAGCCACAGGATTAATAAGAGTTTTAGGTATTTATGAGAAAGATTAAAAGAAAACAGTAGTATTTCAGAACTTCCCTTAGATGAATCACAAATGTTTCACAATTCCCCCCCCCCCCATTTAAAAAAATTAAGCAAGGATTCAAACATGTGACAAAATATGACCTTGCACTCATTATTCAACTAAAGCAGTTAATAATAATCTGAGTACACGTGGCAAGCAGGACTAGACTGTTATCTTACAAATTTAAGATACAAATATAAATTTAAAAAATGCTTTGATGGTCTATATCCCTGGCAATTTTAAGTGGATAGGAAATAGGTCAGGACAGAATTTGACACTTGTGTGTGAAATATTTTTTCATGTTAATTCTTCCTTTGCTCATTTGCCTAATTCTAAATTTGAAATTGCTTGATTTCATTCCATAAGTTAGTGGAATTGGAAATGTGTATGTTAAAAATAATTTACATAAATAAATTAAGTGCTTATATATTTATCAGCTGTTCAGGAAGATTACAGAATCCAACACTCTTCATTTTGCAATGAGAGGGAGGAATAATTTCTCTACAATTGTTTACTTATATATCATGACAAATTTGCCATGGTTTCCAAATATTTAGCATTTTAAGCTGCTGCCTTCAGTACGGTTTTGCCTATGTAAGGATTACAGGCGTTGGGAGAAACTATGTACTGAAATACACTGAAAACACTAAAGCCAATGGAATTGCTTTTGATTACAGATGAAGTAACTTGAGATGAGAATATGTCTCTGCTTTAATTGTAGAATTATAGGTATAACAGTTCCCTGTAGAGTACCTTTCTGGTGATGGGTCATGCTGTACTTCATTATGTTGAGTCACATTGCTGATACTGAGTCTTCAATCCAAAGGCAGCAGTTGTTCTGATTGGTTATTAAAAATTTTTTTAAAAGTAAATATCCATGTCTGTGCACTGACTTTTTATCTTTATGTTCTGTATACATATATTAAGTTTTCTCTTACCCATGTTATAAGCTCTTAGACAATTTCTCTTCTTTGTATATCACTTGAAAAAGTTAACATATTTAATTTCTTTTTTAATTTCTGAAAATGAAGGAGGACCAATATGATGGCTTGTAAGGGAGTAACACTATAGCTAAATATGGTGCAAAGAATCCTTTTGCCAATGTGGTATAAACAATCTTATAATCAAAAAGTATAACTATGTTTACTTAGTAGGTTTTTTGTTTGTTTGCTTGGTTGCTTGCGTTTTGCCAGTATAGGTATGTCAGCTGAGGCGGGGTGAGAATGTGTGTGATAGTTTAACCAGTATTGCCATGACAGTAAAATTTATCAGTGCAGAGAAAGAATGAAAACCTCTCCTCAGAGGACCTGGTAGTACTGTTTCCTTTAGCTGTGGAGCTTGGTGTATCAGATCCCCTGGAGTGATTGAACTTGATAGAGAGTGGAATGTCACATGGAGGCTAGTTATAAAATTACCTAACAATATAATCTTCAGTACAGTAGTAGTAAAACCAGCTCTTGTGCAAGAACAGTGGGATTCAGCAATTGATGAGGTAAATGGCTCCGATGAGCTACGGTTCTAGCAGTAGACTGAAATACTTGTTTAAGAGATATAGAGGAAGAAGGACAGAGAGGGCCATGAAAGATGTGCTGAACTGGATCAGGAGCTTAGTATGAGTAAATGTGTGTCTGGTTAGGGAGAGGGAGTATCTTCTTGGAGCAGGAAAGAATATATAAACATGTTGTGTAAGCAAGAAGCCTAAAACAAGAAAGGATAGGGGACAGTAGTAAACACTGGAAAGTGTTCAAAACACGAGGAAAGGTACAATATTCACACATTGACATTTGCGTTTGACATGGCAAGATAGAAACTGAAACAAAACAATAACCAAAAAAAATTAGATAAAATCCTATCAAACAAAACCAGCCGGGCCAGACTACTGCATCTGCAGTCAACAAAGACACAAGTCCTAGCAAATCCCAGACAGTTTAAAGATATTGGCAAAGAACACCCTCTTCCACCTTTGTGTATCTCCACACCTTGTGTAAATGAGATGAACTTCCAGCTAAACGTTCCCCTTCCTCATACACCAGCTTTCAGGTGTATGTAAAGGCCTCTGGGGAAAAAGGAGAAACACCAGCAGTTCAGGTAGTTTATTAATAAGGTGAAGCAGTTGCTGCTGCTGCCAGGCTTGCCCTGGTCCTTACAGAAATCTTGCTGAGGCTGTGCCGTCGCCTGCTGGAATATGATTGTACTACAGCTTTGGACACACACCAAACTACAAACTGGAGGCTTTATCTGGAAGTACTCTCTTATTAAATCAGTAGTCATCAAGTATACAGAATAAGAACTAATTTTATTCCATTCTTTTTGTGTTCTTTCCCCTTAGTCCAAAGCCTGAGGTTCACTAATGCTGGCTAAATTGCTGAGATAGAATTGATCTGCCACTCAAAAATAATCTGTTCAAAATGCCTACTTGCCTGAGAAGTTATTCTAATGAATGCTGGTGACAAAATAGCTCTGCATGCCTCCATACTTAAGAAATTTATTCAAATACAACTTATTCCTAAATGTGGATAGATGGAAAATAATGTATTGAAATCAACTGGATTATGACACTCCAATTTTATGATCCATAGGATATGAAAAGGAATATTTCTTAAATATTTTACTGTATTCACTGACACATTTCAGACAAAAAATGATGTTACTGTTTTTCACAGTGACACAGCCCATAACTTGTTTGTGTTTCCAAATCTCACATTATAGGAGTTGCAAAAGAATGAAATATGTTCTATGTGTCAAATCTGTTCCCTGCTACTTGTAGTCTTGTAGTTGAACGTCACAGGAGATACTGTGGTTTTAGTGTGAGTTCTTAGTATGCATATATTTATCAGTGAATGATTTGTTGAATGATTTTTCTGAAGTGATATCTACATGTTAACAAAATGGTTACTGAGGCTGAACAAGAAAATGTATTTGCAGAAGACATTCTTATGTCTTCAAAACCAAATCAGATCTGCACTGACAATCTACCTGGTCAGTTATAAAGTCACACTATGTTGTCTGATTTTCTAAGTCCAATACTAGGAAATAGCACAAATGTAGGATGTACTTTCTAAAGCTGAAGTAGGAGTCTATTGTTGTTCCATCCATTACACTTAGAAAGGGTTGTCATAAATACTGTAAAATGTCGGAAAAACCCCATTTCTGAACCAGTTCCTTTTGCCATTAGCAACGCTAACGAATCAAAAGGACATCCTGTTTCAGGACTCAGCGTGCCAAAGAGCACTGATAAAGTGTGGGTGAAATATGGTTTCACTGAGTAACTGTTTCTCATTATTCTGTGGTGATATGTGGAGCTTTTCAGAGCAAATACATAACAAATGTACTGTATTTTGATCTTACACAGTGCCATATATTCCAACGGATTGCCTGATGAATATTCCTTTCTAACTA
This sequence comes from Athene noctua, assembly GCF_965140245.1. NCBI lineage: Eukaryota > Metazoa > Chordata > Aves > Strigiformes > Strigidae > Athene > Athene noctua. The sequence goes on along the minus strand of NC_134037.1, from coordinate 34,262,875 downwards.
CTTTTCGGATGACTGGGGCCACACTTCAGAAATACTGGACTATTTGGCAGATTCAGGACTCTTCAGGAAAAGAACAAGTTGGAGTGAATCTTAATGGCCCAATGAAAAGTGTTGAGTTTTCTTATAAAGGAGTGGATGGAAGTCTCCAAACTGCATCATTTTTGCATTTGCCTTTCTTGTTTGACTCCCAATGGCACAAGCTTATGATAAGTGTGGAAGCAAACAGTGTCACACTTTTTATTGACTGTATTAAGATAGAATCCTTAAACATAAAGCCAAAAGGGAAAATCAGCATTGATGGCTTTGCTGTGCTTGGAAAGCTTAAAAATAACCCTGAAATTTCAGTTCCGGTAAGTTCCAAAATGTTTTATTACTGCAAAAAGTGTTTTATAGGATCTTTATGTTTAATTTTTTTTTTTGTGGAATGCATTTTCAAATGTTTTCTGGAAGCAGAAATATCAGAAAATAATAACTCCTTGTCAGGTAAGTACTAGCTTTGCTATTTTAATTTTGCACATATATACACTGTGTAAAGTAAGAGACAACCCAGGTTGTGTCTCAGTTTCAACAATGAAATTTCTCAGACATCAACACTTCTGTCACTGGATTCTGCTCTGTCTGGATATATCAGTTGGATATTTCTCTGCTTATCTCATATGTTGAGCTTGACCTAGAAGAAGGTCATAGGACATGGATTTATGGGCTGCACCTCACATCAACGAGAGCAAAATGTTTATTGAGCAAGAGCTGGGATCCCTCTCTCATATGCCTGCACCGACTATCAGCTAGAAATAACTAAATGTCTCTGGCAGGATAAATATTTTAAATCATTAATAGAAAGGAAATATCTCCTGTAAGGGAGACTGACAGAGGTCCTTTTTGGTCTATTCTGATGTTCATACAGGACATAAGAAAGCCATGTTTAAAGCCCACCCATCTCCACAATACCTTCTCCTGGCTAGCTCAGGACATTCCACACCCATATCACGGCTGCTGTGAATCCCTTTGTTAGATACTTAACTTTCCCTGCACATAGCAGTAGACACCTAAACTCACTGTGGAGTGTTCCTTTACTCTGTGTAGCCAGAGTAGGCAGTGAAATGCTTATTCTATATCCTTTTAGTGGATTTAATGCTGAAAATATCCTCTTCATGCTACTACATTGCAAGGAGAGTTGTTTTGATAGAGAAAATAACATTGAGGGTGACATATGGTGAATATTGAATGCTTTTGTACCCTTCAACAAAGAAAACAATACAGAAAAACTCAGGGTTTTTATCATTTGATTATCTGCTTTACTTTGTGAGACAAGCAATTATTATAAAACACATACAAAGTGACATACCTGTAATTTCTGACAGAAAAAATTTGTAGCTGTCACATCTGCATTTTGCCTTTCAGACACCCATGAATGTGTTTTCTCAGCCAGTGTTTTTTCAGCTAATGTGTTATACTGCACTTTATACTGAACAAAGTGACAATTTTGTCACATGGTGGCACTAAATGACATTTAAGATTTTGGGAAGGCTATTTCTGAATTCACTTTGTAGATTAAAAGGAAACAGTTTCAAAACACAATTGAAAAAATTACAGAAACCAATGAAAAGTTCCATATATTATCCTATTCCCTTTAAAAGGATCCTTTCAGTGTGGTAGGAACATGTAATACAAATGTAAGACATCCATATATAAATATATATATATAAATATAGGTACTAATTTCAAAACAAGTTGAACAGCAAAAAGAGAATCAGATACATAAAAAACTGTAAGTATTTTCCACATTCCTACACTGAAGTTTTGCATCAGCTCTGAAATAGTGAAGTGAGATATAATCTTTTAACTATATTTTATAGTTTTTGCAAAAAATGTGGCCACAGGATAACCAGCATTGTATAAACTTGAAAGGGGAAATGTTGCAACAAAAGAAGCATCTCATGCTTCATTGTGTCTGTATGTGTAAGTTGCTGTATTGCACTGGATAGAAATCAGTTTTACATGAAAAATGATGACAGAAAGCTGGTCCAGATGTTCAAAAGTGGCTATCTATTATGTTGCTATAGATGTGGATTAGGAAATATCAGTAGCTGAAAAGTTGTACTAATTCTGTTGAAAACAAAAGTTAATCTCTGAAAATGTCATTCAAAATGAAATCAGCTGGAGCTGATAATTTAACAATCAGCTGCATACATATCTCAGCTTTCCTATAGGGATGCTGGTGTATGAATGAATGGATGGGATAATGAAAACATCACATATTCCCTGCATCTTACTAGGATGGAAAAATTTCTACCCCAATACTGTATTACTCTTTGGAAAGATATTTAAATTAAATGCACAGAGAGCTATAGGTATTAATGTAATAGTATTACAACAGCTAGTATACAGTGCTAGAGTAAACCATCCCTTCAAATCTAGAGTAAACCATCCCTTCAAGTTAGACACACAGTCATTCCTCTAAAATGGGGAGAGTTTCTCTTGCCTGTTGATTAGAAATGTCAGCCTACAAATGAGAAAGATGTGGCATTAAGGTCACCTTGGCAAGAACTCAGACTTCTTCTATGTTGGTGCTCTGGCTGACCTTTGGCTAGGATTAAAGTCAGGAAAAGCAGCAGAGGAAATCTGAAATGTTATCCTCCTTCCTCTCCAGCATACTGCTTTGCAGAGACTTGCTCTTTTCAGCAAGGTATACAAATGAGCAACACTGATTACCCTAGGGTCTTCAGGCATCTGGTGGGGGAAGGTTGTCTATCATTAAGTTCTGCTTCATCTATGTTTAAGCATGTAAATCATTAGACATTAGCGTGAAGCTACGTTAAGTACGGGACACCCTCCTTCAAGGATGAAAAGACAAAAGGGAACTAAGTTATTTTTACAATTCACCACTTAACATGCAAAATATTTGTTTAAACCTTTAGCATGCTTCTGGGAAGATTCAGTCATATTTAGTGTATTCTATTAAAAAAAATCAAACCTGTGCATAAGGTAGGCCTTAAAACAGGAATATGATGCACATTTTTTGACAAAAGGAATAATGAAGCACTGGAAAAAAATTATCAGGGAAGGAAGAAGGTAAGCATCACATTACATTTTTAAACAGAGTTTGGATGTCTAAAAATACACTTTAATTCAGACGGAACTGTGGGTTTGACATAGGACTGACTAGATTGAATTGCGTGGCTTGTGCTATGAAGCCACAACTGATGATGGTAGTGGTCCAGCCTGATATTATAAAAATGTAGATTTAGAAAGACCATATTCTCTGAAATTATAATAAAGAAATTACACAATCTGATGGTCTAGTAATTTTAAAATGGCTGTTTAAATTGCACAAGTTTCTGGTTTAGCCTATGCAGTTAGTTTATCTTTAAATTGAGTAAATAAGTATATGTTTGGGAATAGTCTAGGCTCATCCTTTAACTTGCTTGACTATACTCAGTTTAAACATCTCACCAGTCTTGGTTATTTAATACACCCCAGGCACAATTTCTAATTTATTTCCAGGCATTGCTAAAGTATATTACTTCCAGTAGTATAATTTTTAGACGACATAAATTATGTGTTTCCTATTCTTCTTTTTTGCAGTATTCTGTCAGTGCTCTACTTATCTTGCAGAACAGGTCAACTTCTTATAGGTGCACTGTAATACATGTCATTTTAAAAGAGATTCTTTATTGCTTGTTGTTACTATGATTGCTAGGAGAGCAGTAGATAGAGCTCCATTAAAAACTATGGCTTGCCTTTGAGCCTTTACAAAGATTTATTCCAGGAGGTTCCTGGAATGCATTGGTGATAACTTCCTTCTCCAAGTGACATAGGAGCTGATGAGGAGAGCTGCTATGCTGGACCTTGTTCTCTCAAACAAGGAGGGGCTGGTGAGGAGTATGAAGCTCAAGGGCAGCCTTGGCTGCAGTGACCATGAAATGGTGGCGTTCAAGATCCTTAGGGCAGTGAGGAGGGAGCACAGCAAGCTCGCTATCCTGGACTTCAGGAGAGCAGACTCTCCTCTTCAGAGATCTGCTTGGCAGAATAGCATGGGATAAAGCCCTGGAGGGAAGAGGGGCCTAAGAAAGCTCGTTAATGTTCAAGAATCACCTCCTCCAAGCTCAGGAGCAATGCATCCCAACAAAGAGGAGTCAGGTAAAAATGCCAGGAGACCTGCATGGATGAACAACTAGCTTCTGGACAAGCTCAAACGCAAGAGGGAAGCCTACAGAGGGCAGAATCAAGGACAGATAGCCTAGGAGGAATACAGAGAAATTGCCTGAGGAGCCAGGGATCAGGTTAGGAAAGCCAAAGCCCTGATAGAATTAAATCTGGCCAGGGACATCAAGGGCAACAAAAAAGCTTCTATAGGTGCATCAGTGAAAGACTAGGGACAATGTGGGCCTTCTCTAGAAGGAAATGGGAGACCTGGTTACCCAGGATATGGAGAAGGCTGAGGTACTCAATGACGTCTTTGCCTCAGTCTTCACCAGCAAACATTCCAGCCACACTGCCCAAGTCGCAGAAGGCAAAGACGGGGACTGGGAGAATGAAGAACCACCCCCACTAGGAGAAGATCAGGTTTGAGACCATCTAAGGAACCTGAAGATGCACAAGTCAATGGGACCTGATGAGAGGGTATGGGCGGATGAAGTGGCTAAGACGCTGTCCTTCACATTGGAGAAGTCCTGGCAGTCTGGTGAAGTTCCCACTGACTGGAAAAGGAGAAACATAATCCACGTTTTTAGAAAGGGAAAAAAGGAAGACGCAGAGAACTACAGGCCAGTCAGTCTCACCTCTGTGCTCAGCAAGATCGTGGAGTGGATCCTCCCAGAAGCTATGCTAGGGCACATGGAAAATAAGGACATGATTGGTGACAGCCAGCGTGGCTGCACTACGGGCAAATCATGCCTGAAAAATTAGGTGGCCTTCTACAGTGGGATTACAGCACTGGTGGATAGGGGAAGAGCAACTGATGTCATCTAACCGGACTTGTGCAAAGCATCTGACACTGTCCTGCAGGACATTCTTGTTCCTCAATTGGAGAGACACAGATTTGACATATGGACCACTTGGTGGATGAATTGGCTGGATGGCCGCACCCAGAGTTGTGGTCAGTGGCTTGCTGTCCAAGTGGAGAGCAGTGGCGAGTGCCGTTCCTCAGGGGTCGGTACTGGGACTGGCACTGTTTACATCTTTGTTGGCAACATGGACAGCGGGATTGAGTGCACCCTCAGCAAGTTTGATAATGACACCAAGCTGTGTGATGCGGTTGACATGCTGGGTGACTCTTCCCCTCTACTCCACTCTTATGAGACCCCACCTGGAGTACTGTATTCAGCTCTGGATACCCCCAACATAAGAAGGACATGGACCTGCTCGAGTTAGTCCAGAGGAAACCATAGAGGTGATCAGGGGGCTGAAGCACCTCCCCTATGAGGACAGGCTGAGACAGTTGGGGTTGTTCAGCCTCGAGAAGGCTTCAGGGACACGTTATAGTGGCCCTTCAGTACCTAAAGGGAGCCTACAGGAAGGATGAGGAAGAACTGTTGATCAGGGAGCATAGTGATAGGATGAGGGCTAAAGGTTTTAAACTGAAAGAGGGAAGATTTAGATTAGATATAGGAAAGAATTTCTTTACTGTGAGGGTGGTGAGACACTGGCACAGGTTGCTCAGAGAAGCTGTGGCTGCCCCCTCCCTGGCAGTGTTCAAGGCCAGGCTGGACGGGGCTTTGAGCAACCTGGGCTAGTGGGAGGTGTCCCTGCCCATGGCAGGGGGTTGGAAATAAATTATCTTTAAGGTCCCTTCCAACCCAAACCATTCTATGATTCTATGATTTCTCGAACGGTTTATGGAGGGCAAATTTTTATACAGGTTTACAGCTGCATTATATCTTTTTATTTAGATAAAAAAAGAAAATAACTCTTTTTTTTTTTCCTAAAAGTAAATCAAATGACCCACTATAATATATAAGTAATACAAGATATATCATAATTTCAAAACTGAAAAGGAACTTACTTCCTAAATCATGTTTTTGTTATAGAAAGGTAAGGGCCTTCATTTCTTACTGCCTAAAGATTAACTGATGATAATAAATTGCCTTATTTTCTGTGATTTCAGAGGCATTACCCTGATTTTCTCATAATAGACAATAAACACTTTGCTAGAAGTGATCCTTGGTCATTATTTAGTTGATAGTTAACACTGCAAACTAGTTCAGGGCAGCTACATGACTTGTAATGTCTAAGAGGAAGCTGCTTATCAATATTTGCTGAACATGGACTAATTTACACCATAGAACAGACTGTGTCTGTAAAAAGTAATTTCTCAGGTTTTTTCACCCTGTGAAATCTCACATTCAGAAGGCTGAACTCTTGCTATGGGAAGTCAGATAACACCGGAATTTGCTGTACTCTTGTAAGGCTTTGAAAAAAGATGCAGGGAAGGTGAAGCTCTAAAAACCCATTACAGAGATATAGGAAAATGGATAAAATGCGTTTGAAGTAGCTCTAGAATGAGATATGTTTAAATATGTGTAGCTTATTTTTGGTCACTTAACAAATGTACGAACAGCTGGTAGCAGAGTTCCTTTAGAACAAACATAGATATCATTGATGAAAAATTGTAGAAAACCTGCACGTGAAAATCGCTTAGCCGAGTTGTACTTCCTCTGAAGGGATGTCTTCCTCTAAGGCAGCAATAGTCCAGTGGGATACAGGGAGCCCATTTTCCGAAAAGGGCCCTACAAATGTGCTCTGAGGGACACAGTTTTCCTTAAAGCCTGCTTTATTACTGCTACATTTATTACTGCTAAATTCTTCCCTGTGACTAATGCTATACTGAAAATACATCTTACTTAACCTTCACCTCTCTCATCTAAAGTTCTAATAAGACAACTGAATTGCATAGCTGATATGGAGATGTGCAAAGTTGGGAGCATTCACAGGCGACTTCCACAGAATTTAGGACAAAATAGTGAACGGACAGACATAGCTAATCCAATTATATCTCTGCTGACTAAGAAATTAAGGTGAAACAGAAATCCCATAGGAATCTTGGAAAATGGATGTCAGAAATACTAACCTATGGGTTTTAAACACCTGTGGGTCTTAAAAGATTACATTTTAATAACTGCTTTATGATTACCCCTGATTTATCTCAGGTTCATTTCTGAGAACTTTGTGCCTGTACTTCCTCCTTAATAGCACATTGTATTGATATTGATAGAACATCTACACAAGACATCTTCAGAATAGTGGCGTCCTTTAAATCGCCTTAATATAATCAACAAGATCATTGTGAAATACTGGTGAGGGATCAGGTAACTTGACAGCAAGGCTAGGACATATTTGCCCTTCTCTCACTTCTCCTAAATCAGTGGGAGGCCAGTCAAACCTTTTACTACCTTGCCAGAAAACAGTTTTATTTTTCATTTTAAAATAAGTCAAACAGGTGTCATCTCAATTTTTGTTCTATATAGACTCAAAAGAGTAACAAAAGTTCAAAGCAAAAAATTTACAGAGCAACCACAGTTTATTTTTTTTAAAAAAAATGCTGCCTGAATAGGCAACTGTGAACTAAGAAATGTCAAATTAAAGCTGCATGTTCAAAATACATCAACCGCTTTTACATTCATATTATGGTACAGTGTTTTGTAAATAATGCTAGGTATTTTTTCTGCATAGGATGCCTGCCTCATTTATTCAAACTTTTTTGTGTGTCTTAAACTTACAAGAGTACTAGGGCCTTACTTAATGCTCAACACTCAAATCCCATCTTGGACAAAACAAAGTGATTGGTTTTCTTTTTGGCTATGAAAGAATGTTGAGAGAAAACATATGAGACACTAAAAGGATTTCCTGGCTCAGTGAGTCAAGTTCCCACTGCAGCAAGCAATCACAATTTATCATCTCATTAATAAATTTATTTTTATTTTAATATCAATTGGCTTCAAACTTAAAAGATGTATATGCATTTGCTAGTAGTATTCTCTTAGGACACTGATCTTGGCACATGGACAGTCATGCATCAGAGTCTAACACAACCCAGTAATTAGCATTTTGTCATCTCAAATCTTCCTCACTTTAGTACATAAGCAAGAAACCAGACACACACACACACAAAACCACAAAAAAAGAGGCAATGATTATCTACATAAAGACCCCAGAATGTGCTGATGCAGATATTGACTGCTGGTGGTATGTCTTAAAAGTAATTTTTTCAGTGTTCACAGATTTTGTACCACGTTATAAATTGAAAGCACAGCTCAAGACCATTGATTTCAGTTACAGTTGTTACTGATCAGCCTTTCTGCATCACCTGTACCCAGGTATGTCATTTCAGACATCCAATTCCCTCTTCCCGCCCCATGCAGAATGCTCTCTAATGTGGCTATTTTGACTGCAATAATTTGTCGACACGATATAAGAATTATGAAGCAAAAGCAGACTCATTCAGTGGCATCTGCCTGCCTTTTCCACAAAGCCATCTTCTTTTTTACCACCTTTCGTCCCATTTACTTCCAAACTTAACAGTTTCTACAGTACGGGAACCATTTCCATAGCCTTGTTCATTTGGTCTTGTGAATGAGAGAAGAGTTCTAAGCAAAGAAGTGTGGAATCACACAACTTCAGACTACATATAGATAAAATTTGTACAGGCAACCTTAATTATAGTATTTTGTAACTACTGAATGGATGACTTTTCAATTTTAATACTACTTAATATAGTTTTAACTTAATATTAAACAGACCAACTGAAAAAGTAGAAATTCTGTCACTTAAAACCACATCTGTCTTAAGCCAGAAATAGGTTATTATTTAAATCAGAAATTGATTATAAACTGCTTTCGAGCCAGTTTTGGACCTCTTTACCTCTGCAAGAGACCTTCAGAGGTGAATAATGTAGAGACTCAGGACTCAGAATCCAGTTGTATGGTGTGAAATAAATTATCATATAGGTATCATTTGATCCCATTTTTATAAAACCTCATCTTCTGGTTCCAGATATCCTCTTATTTTTATTATTGTACTGCTCTCTTGTAGTATTATAGTATACGTTCAGTTCTTTTAGATGTATATTCTGACATTTAGTTGTCTATTATTAAGGACTGGAAAAGGCTTTAAAATGAGAATTGGATAAAGGAGGTAGAGGACTGACTCACAGATAGCGGTGTCAGATAACAGGTAAAAAACCCAAGGTTACTGCCTCTTTTGTGCTCTAGTCTCAGCACTCTGGAAACCGTAATGACTGCAAAGTAAACAGAACAGTAGAGATGTTATAGTGAGGATTTCAGGAGTGGCAGCACTGAAGCAGTGAAGATGAAAGCAAAAAAAAAGAAAAAAAAAAAAGCAGCAACTTGTGGATATGTGGGTGTCTTGCAGAGATCTTCAGACTCAAAGCATTTATTAGCACTAGCAGTCAGTATGCAACTAAGTCAATGTAAGGATGGTGGCAGGAGAGGAAAGCATCTCAGATTGACAGTCTGCATTCTGCATCAGTTATGGATTGGGACTGAAGAGAGCAACGAGATGGCCCAGAGGGAGCACAGAAGGCAGACAGGAAGCAGAGAGCGTTATATTGCAGGAGGGATGGTGGGGAGCTACTTTAGTTCAGTAGAATAAGAAAGACTCAGAGAAGCAAAGAAATAAGAAGTGAAAGCCCCTGGACACACTTCTATTTTCAGTTTCTCAGAAAAAACAAATCAGTCTTTTCCACACCAGGGCTGTATGTTGTAACAAGAAAAAAAAAAAAAACCCAACTGAACTTTCTTTCCTCGCAACTCCTCAGTCATTCATAATGAGAAGTAAGGAATAGAAGTCTCCAAATTTTATCATCAAACTGAGAAATCTCTGGATAAATCACTCAGTGGTTCATAAGCCAAGCTGATAATATGTGCAATGGGAAAGGGAAACAGCCCAACCCTTTAAAACTTAGATACAATAAATACGCACAATTTAATATGCTTCTGGTACTTAAAATTCCATGCGATGCATTATTATCAGCAGATACACCTCTGAGGCTGTATGTTTGAGCTACTCAATGATTTTCAACAGAGGGCATGTTTCTTAATCTATAGAGCACATCAAGTGAATTTCTGTTGCAGCTTCTGAAAAGAGGTTTACCTTGATCCTGTGTTGTTTTCCAGTGCCAAATGTTCAAAGAAGATGTGAAATTTCACAGATGTGTATTACTCAGTTGCAGACTGTTGCCAGTGTGCATACGATCCCGCTTTTTTAACTTCTCACACAGATCACGTTTCTGTCCCCAGACCTACCATTTTTCATGGCCACAACTATCCACTTTGAGAAAATCTTTTTGTGTGTCTAATAAAACAACCATATAGCATGAAGAAAAATACCTGTGCACATGTAAAAAATGATGACGAATCTCACCTTCTCTTTAAATCTCTCGGCAGGTTTATGTCCCCTCCTTAGAAGATCTCCACAGTTAGGGGTGGGGGAAAGCAGGGCGCAGCACTGCTCTTGGACTGAGCTCTCCGCTACACCCGTAGTTATTATCATTAAATACCTTTCTTTTAAGACATGCCGTTAGCTGACCAGTGTTTCTCCTATTACACCCTCGGCCAGCGTGACCCCCCTGACCCGAATTAACGTGATCTTTATCTCCTTTCCAGTTCGAAATCCAGTGGATGGTGATTCACTGCGACCCGCTGCGACCCCAGCGCGAAGGCTGCGGCGAGCTGCCGGCCCGGGTGAGCGCCCGGCCCCGGCCCTGCCCCTGGTCCGGGCCCTGCCCCTGCCCCTGCCCCTGCCCCTGGCCCAGCCCCTGCCAGGTAGCCACCGAGTCCTTGCCTGCTGCCTGCCGGCGGCAGCCCACAAGAACCACATTTTTTCTCCCCCTTCCTGCCCCGAGATGCCTGTTTTTACCATACCTGCCTGGAATTTGGTGCCTTTAGAAATCCACACCCCCGAGCGGCTCCAGCCTCATTTTAACCCTTCCGTGACTTACTGTTCTACCCCCCCGCTGCTTGGGTGGGCGACTTCTGAAAGCTGTGCCTTGCAGACGGGAGGGATTTTGGCAGCCGCCTCCCCGCAGCTGCCGCCTCCCCGCAGCTGCCGCCTCACCGGGGAGCCTGACGGCGGGAAACCCGTGGCAGGGGGTGGGGGAAGGTGAAGGCCGGTGCCCAAAGCAACAGCAGCAGGGCGAAGGGTTAAGGCGCTGCTGGCATTCCGTCCTCCCCTTCCCAGCCTTCAGCTCTCCTCCAATCCCCGCGACCCCCCCCCCCCCCCCCCCAGGCGGCAGAGCAGCCGAGAGGGGCTGCAGCCGAGCTCACCTTTCGGCCGCCGGCCCCACAGCCGCAGGCCGCTCCCTCCATCGCCATGGCCCGGGCTCTGCGGGGCCTCCTGCCTCTGGGGCTTTTCCTGCAGGTTGTTTGCCTCTGCCTGGCTCAAGTAAGTTTATTCTGACTTTGACTCTGTTTTTCTCCCTCACAGATAAGCCAGACGGTAATCGAGGTAAGTGTGAGGGAAGGGACGGTGCGCCGTGCTTCAGGGTCACGGTGCAGGTGAAGAAAGGCTGAAGGCCGCTCTGTCATGCCCTGGCACCGACCCGCTGGAGGGTTTCCGACCCTTTTCATCCCCCCCGAGTAGCTGCAGCTGACCCTGACGTGGTGCTGGCAAAGGTGAATTATCCACAGGGTGGTGGGTGCCGTGTGTGTGTGCTTACATGGTGCCACTCAGCAGGCATCAGGCAGGCCTGGTGACATGGTGGGGCTTGAGCTCCATCTATGACTACCCCTGGATGGATTATTACTGGGAAGACTGGTGTGCGGAGGAAAGGCATCCAGAGCGGCAGTGCTGTAGGGAGCGAGGGGCCAGGCTCAGGGCCCCAGCCAGACCCGGGCCAGCCTCCTGCTCACAGAGCACCGTTGTGGGGCCGTGGCCGGAGTTTGCTCTGAGGAGAACAGAGCCCCCCATTATAGGTACGGAGACCTGTAAAAGCCTTTCTCTCGGTTTCCACAGGCTGGTGGCGCCTCCCGCCTCCCCCTCGGGAGCCTGGTGCTTTGAGAAAGCGCCTCTGTAGATGCTAAAGTAATCCTGAGGAACCAGGGGAAACCACTGAGCCTGTCAGAGAAGTAGGGAAAGTGTTGTTTTAAATTTTCTTCGCTAGCACGAACTCTTAGGAAGACTGCCTCCTTTGTGGTGGCTGAATGAGTAATTAGAGTAGGTTAGTGAATTTCAGTGTTTGATTCGCCAAGATCACTCTTTTTATTTCTATTATTAATTCTGTAATTTCTATCCTTAATTCTATTTATTCCTGTCATTGCCATACAGCGCTCAGATCATGCTGGATCAGGGAGTTGAGCCCCCTCCACCCTTGCCCTGGCCCTGCCAGCACTGTGGGGTGCGGGAGGGCAGCTGGTCCAGCGAGGGGGGTTTAACACCTCGTCCCTGTTCTGCCCATGTCGGGTTTGTTGCTGGTCATCACAGCGGCAGCTCACAGAGGATATAGGGCTTGTGGGTCTTGACATGCATGGGGTGAGGACCCAGCTCCTTATCACAGCAGTGACCGCCTGACTAACCCATAGAAGCTGTCTCTCATTGTGCCAGTCCCCCCGATTGGCTCTCGCATGTTTACCAGGCTTTAATTGCTCCTTTTTTTTTACTCCTTGTCAGAGAGGTCTTCCTGGTCCACCAGGCCCCCCAGGTCCACCAGGGCCACCAGGAGTTCCCGGTATCGATGGTATTGATGTAAGTGTTTCTGTGCCTTGCCAAGGAAATAGGAAATGCCTCCATTGTCCCCACTGTCAGCATTGCCCCCGAAGTGTTTGAATTTCGCTGCAGATACATGTAGGAGTTTACGGGTCTCATACTCTAGTGGGCTGGGGCAAGGGGAGAAGGTGGCCTTTCAGATTATCCCTGATATGCAAAACACATGATTATTTATTTTATGTAATCAGCATCATATTATGTGATTATTTGCCTTAAATGGGGTGTAGGAGTTTTATAGGTCTAATCTCAAAAGGGATTACATAGTATCACTCATACTAAAGCACGATAAAGATCTGTGGCATTGTTCCTGATAGTAACTACTATGTATTTTTCATTCCTCTCAGAAGTTTCTGTGGTTATTTCTGTTAGTCTATAATAGAGATCCTGTGGATTTAATATTAATTTCCTGTAACAAGAATCAGTTTGGGATTATTCCTGATAATCTGTAGATCAGTTGTTTTCATGAGGGACAATAAAACATTGCTGTAGCTCTGACTAATACCTTCCTTTTCATATCTTGTTAGGGGGAGAGAGGTCCGAATGGCCCCCCCGGTCCACCGGTAAGTGATTTCAGCTACTTTGCATTTGTTCATGTGAGAGAAGAAGTTTTGAGTTTTGTTTCTGCTTCCCTCTTTGAAACATGCTTAAATGTCCTTTTAAATCCTGAAGGGTCCGGATGGGGATGCAGGCAAACCAGGATCCCCTGGCCTGCCTGGAGAGCCGGGAGCTGATGTGAGTACAGTTGATTTTCTGGAGTTCCCTCTTCTTTTTTTTTTAAAGGAAAATACTCGGTGTTAGTCTATTTCTGTAGAAGCATGACCTCCTTTTGAGGTCTCTGGCTTCCTCACAGCTGCCAATGAGTGCCAGCAGTGTGCGCGGCGGAGAGGAGGTTTTATCCAAGCTGGAAGGTGCTCTCTTGGCTGAGCGCAGCCGGGCTGCGGGCGGCCGGGGCAGCAGCTGAGGAACAGCGAGAGGGCTGTCGAGTGCTGCCACCCAGCTCTGGAGCCGGCGGCGGTGCTGCGGGGAGGAGGCCGTGCCGCGGCCCCTAGAAGCAGCCTCAGGTCTGGGCCCCGCTCAGTGTGGGGCGGAGAGCTGGGCAGCGAGGGCAAGAGCAGGATCCAAGGCCAGGCCTGGGCCGGCGGGGCACCGGCGGCACCGACAGCCCGGGCCGCGGGCGGGCCCCGAGCGCGGAGCTGGGGCCCAACCCCGCGCGGGGCGGCCGACAGGGGGCGCCCGCCGCTGCTCCCTGAGGGCCCCCGGCGCCGGCCGGCAGGGCGGGCCGGCCTCTTCCGGGCCGCGGGTGGTTCATGGCCGAAGGGGAGGTGGAGGGGTGGTTTCCAGTGATTTTCGGTCTCCTAAACAAGAGAAAATAGGAAGGAAATCAATCATTTAGATCAGCCCCGTGGGCCTGATGTTAAAGTGAACAGTTATATCTTTACTAAATTGAAGCTTAAGAATGAATTTTAACTCAGTTTCTGAGGAAAAACTGTGATTTCTGTATAGCTTTACTCCAGACAAAACCCTCCAGACTTCAGCCACTGCAGAGCCCTGCTAATGTATCTTCCTTTTTCTGTGGAAAATAATAAAGAATAATAAAGTTTCGACATTATCTTGTGTTGATGGCCTGTTAGGTTGTATCTCTTGAATAAGTTAGTGGCAATAGAAGCACCTTCATACTTTTTTTGGAAACTCTTCATATTTCTCTCAAGATTAGTGTTTGAAAGCATTTTTTGCTCTGAAGCGAGATTGTTGCATTAATACTTAGATCTTATGCTAGGAGGCAGGCAAGCTTATGTTTAATTTATGTGATACTACGTAAGTGGTACAGTACTTTTATAATTTAAACCATCAAAAATAAAGATGACACACAACAAACCAGTGGATTAGAGAATATTGCAAATTATATATAAAAAAAAAGCCTAATTGGGGATTGCAATACTGTTAGATGTTAATCTCTAATTTGCTTTTGGAAAGAGATTTAGTGAACACAGAACTGAAACTGTTAAACTGTTCGGATTTCCAGTCTGTAAGAGTTTGCCATGAGTGGTATCCCATACCACTTCTTTTTTTCGTGAAAACAGTACAGAACCACAACCCATTTGTACATGTCAGAAACCCCTAAGCAGATCTTTAAAAATCAATGCCTCTATAATTTTCACTTAAGGCATGGTTTTGTTTTCCTTGACAGAATTCATGGTAACACAATCAGGTGAAACAATGTTTTAAACTCAGCTCAGCTTTTGATATTTGTTCATATTTGCATATTCCTCCATGCTAGTGGATTAGTGAAACTGTACTAGAACACTTGCTCTGAAATGGTGAGCCATTTTTATTTTCACTTGAGGACAAAACGTGGGACCTTGTTGTACTTCCACCATGCATTTAGCTTTTAATTGGGGATTTAGAAGTCCTCCTTCCTTTTTTAATTGGTGAGGCAGTTCTGACTTTTTAAATCTTGTTTTTCTTTTACAAACTACTTCAGTGTCAGGCTTATCAGACAGAGTAAAGATAGTGTACAGTAATTGCCTGTAATGATCAAGTAGGTTTTCGAAGCAAATTATCAGAGAAAACATCCCTTTGGATGAATGCTGAATTGCTGGAAGTGTACCAAAAAGAAAAGTATTGGATAAGGTAAAAGCAAGACTTTTATCTCGATATCTGGAAATTTCTAAGCCATATAAGCTGGTTAAAAATTTGAAAACAAAAGAAAAAAAAATCCTCCAAATGAATTTGTAGGTATAATATCATGATTGCTTTTTAATTTCAGCCAGTTAGACAAGTGTGATTCAAAGACTAACCTCAAATCCAGCTTGGCATCTTTTTTGTTTTATTTTTTTTTTTGTCAATTAATGGTTTATTTGAAATGGAACACACTGACAGTTGTTGCTTTTAACCTGAGCCATGAACTAAATTAATCAATCTCCAAATGAAAGGAGATAACATTTTGTGAGATCATGTGTTTAGTTTATTTGTGATTTTACTGAGTAATTTTTGAAGGGCACGTATCACAGGCACTGAGTTTGTCACCAGAAGTTAGTACTTTGAACTTGGGCAGTTCTATTTGTACATGTAAATAAGTATTTGAATTGTAAGTCTCCTGCAGTTACTTATTTAATAGCTTATTATTTTATGTTTTAGAAGGTTTTCAGTTGTGATTAAGAAAACCATGTAACCTTTGCATTAATATTATGTACATTACTTCCAAAGGGATTCACAGGACCTGATGGCTCACGTGGAGCCACAGGACCAAAAGGACAGAAGGTAAGAACAAAATTATGCATGAAACTGAGATTTATTTTTTTTTTTTAAGCAGGATTTTTGTTTCTCTCTAAGCAACTAATGAGATGTTGCAGTCTTTCTTAACAATATTAAAACATCTATAGAATACAGAGCCATTGGTCCCTTTTCACACAGTACAAAGCAACTTCCATTCCCCCAGCCAGTAGTAAGGAATGGTGGCATTACACTGATGACATTAAGGATGAGCATCTTCAGTAATAGTGAGGTTCTTTCCATCTTGAACTGTAATTATGTCATAGTAATATGCAGTGGGAACCAGAACAATGCACCTCACTTCATCAGCAATCAAACAAATGAAATACACGTCAGAATTCAGAGTAACCAGCATGTTTGAATTTTTTGGGGGGGGCGGGGGGGGGGGATTGGGGGAGGGCCTATGGCTGTATCTTTTTAATATTGAGAAAGTCTTTTATTTCTATCGTCTCACTGAAACCAACATAGTGTTAACAAAGTGAATAATACTTGCAGAATATGTCCACTAAATTATACCCTACAAAAGGTGAGAGCATCTTCCTGTATGTTGTTTACAAAATTTTATGCAAATGCCTCTTGAAAAACTCAATTTTTATCTTTTAAAGGGTGAACCAGGAGTGCCAGGTGCTCGTGGACTTCCGGTAAGTAAGACATTTAGTATCTGAAGAGGCTTTTTAGACCTTAAGTATCAATATAAAGGATTCTTACCGTTAAATGTAATGAAGAAAAGCAGAAACTATTTCTGAAGTTTCAAAGAACTCATAAGATATTCAAGTAGTACATTAAGGAACCTTAAAGTGTGCAGGTATTACTGAAAAACATATTTGGTTTGTATGCTGTAGAAAAGAAAGGAGCGTGTGTGATGTGGTCACAAGTGTTGGATTCTACCGTTGTTCTCCATCTATCTGTGAAAATTCTGTAGACACGGGAAAGCCTATGTTTCATTTGCATAAATTAGTCAGCAGTTATTCCTGTTTCAGCTCCTTGCCATGTGTTTAAATGGAATCACTGCGGTGTAAATGCTGTGTGGGACTGTCTTGTGCTATACGAAAACAAGGCAAAATTTGATAAAAGGCATGCGAAGAGTACTGTTCCAGATGACACTCAGATGGGTTTAGCGTCTGTCTTTGAGGGCTGAAAATAATTGTGAATTTTAGGAATTTTACAGGGTTGAGGGAGTGTTTGGTGGTTGGCATGTGTAAACTTAGATTATGTAGGAAACCAGGAAAAACCTCAAAGAGAATGAGTAATGGAACAAGATGCCTGGTGTGAAATTGCAATAGGGCTGGACATAATTTCTCCAAAATTAATCTAATTTTTAATTAAATTTTAATTATTGGAATTAAGTAGAAGAGGCATTATATTGTGATATAGCACTCCTTGCTGTGAAATTCTGTGTCTTCAACTGTATACTTGTATTTTTGACCCCATCCCATTAACTTTCATTAAATTTATATCAAACAATCATTTTGATAATTGACCAGAGAGGAAATCATAATGTTCTTGAAGACATTACATTACAGACATGTTCAAACTTAAGATGAATTATTCTGTGTGGTCATTTACATTTAATTTTCATGGATGCTGTTTCTTACCAGAAAATCTGGAATATAAGTAACACTTTTATAATGGCTGGTCAACCTATAGACTCAATATATGAGCTAAATTTAGTCACAGAAGACAGCAGAACAGAGGTAGCTTCTAGGTAGACTGAAAGCCCTACGTTTTTATGTTAGAGGTTTGAGATTTTTGTTTGTTTATTTTCATTTTTTGATGTCGAGTAGATGGGGAAATAATTTCTGGGTCATTTGCAATGCATTTTAAAATGTGTAGCTGGAATGAAGAGATAGCTTAACTCTGTCAGATATGTTACATAGATGATATGGAAAAACATGATATGGAAAACATGAAAAGAACTACTGTGGGAGAGGAAGAAATGGGGAATTAAAACAATTACTGAAAGACTAGATTAAAATACTGTAGTATTTTAGCCTGTCAACTGAAATAGAAACTGATTTACGGAAAATATACATGCTTTTACCTCACCATTAACAGATTAATGTGAGAAAAAAATAAGAGCCTTCAGAAAAAGTGGGTATATTAAATATACATAAAGAGGGTTAATCTCAAGTTAGAAGTGGAGATGATGCTATTGGAAAGCACCAGGCTGGACCAACTTGTCAAGACAGAATCCTGATTCCATTCAGAGCAGCACTTACATGATTCAGGACCTTTGTGACCATATTTTGAGATTGTAAAAACAATAAATCTGATGAGATTTTGGACCATTGTTCAAAGTCCAGTAATTTTCATTTACTCTGAGACTTTCTGTCTTCAGGTGATAACGCTTCAGTGAATGTCAGTAGGGATTGCCTTTGGAGTTGTTCTGCCTCAGCTTGATAGGCAACTGGACATTGTATTTAAAGGTGAATCTGCAGGAAAATTTGCAATCAGGAAATGAGAATTTTTAGTTATTTAAAGAAAAGGTGGATATACTTAGTCACCTTGTTACATTATCCTTGTAATTATTAAGGTTAAGGTTAATCCTTACACCTCACATTTTAGGAAGAAGCCTAGTGGTTGATTTCGTAGCTCCATGGTTGTTAACCCATACATGCTGAATCCATATGGAAAGATTAATACTCAAAATAAATCTCTTGGGTAAATTCCATTTATACAGGTTTTCCTTTTGATGAGTGACTTTAAGCTGCTGAAAAAATAGAGCAGTTAGTGGAGGTTTCTCAAAATGGCCAACACTGGCCATCTCAGTCTTAGTGAGATTAAATTTAGAGAAATAAAACCTAATTAAAATAAAAAAAAGAAGGGTAGAAGGGGTAGTGCTGGAGTGTGATGGTTCTAATTCTCAGATTCAGAGACTGTTTGAGAAGCTGTTGCTACAAGCATGAAGTAATGAGGCTGTTTAGCCTTTGCACGTCTTTGGTTTGATCCCTGAGACCTTGTTTACTAGAAGCATAATGAGAACAATTAGAGTCTGCATAGCAGCTACATGATTGAGTATTTAGGTGTAATTAATGCACTTCTTTGAATTCAGTCAGTGGCATTTTGCAAGTGGAGTAGTCTCTAGATGGTTATCCAAAGACTTAATTTCTCACGAAACCCCCTTGCTTAAGTTGTTAAAATGCTCAGTGCAAACAAAGTCAGAAGCCTTGACTACAACAGTAATTAGTTTTAAATTATCACTGTTTTTCAAGCTCATCCAGTGGAATTTAATGGCCAGGTTAGGACTTCAGGGTAAGTGAAAGGAAGAATGTTAAGTATCTAAAATTTTACGTACAGCATTTGCTTTTCTGCTTCTTCTTCCCTAGAATGTATCCTGGCAATCTTCAGTTATCGTCTTTTATTGTCCCTCTCCTCTATTTTTTCCTGCTTCATCATTCGGTTTTATTTTATTCTTTTTGTCTCATCTCTTATGTGGATAGTCTCTCAAATGACAGATTTACAAAATTAATAGAATACTTCTGATTAATTCAAGTAATTTAGCAGCACGTATGCTGATGTCTGTGATCTGGCCCCAGTAAATGGACCTGCAGCTGCTACATTGAGTGCATGTATGGCACTCTTCAGTCCATTCTCTTGTTTAAGTTCCCTCTAACTTTTCCATTAGCTGTTATATTGCTAAAGTTACAGATCTGATATATGGGTAGGATTGTGTGTATTTAGTCACAGAGAAATTGAAAATATTTTAAGGTCTACTAAAGCACAGCTTCTGGCGCAGGGTACACATTCAGATACTGGTATGTGACTCTTTATGGTGGATGGCAGCAGGTCTGTGTTGATGATGTGGAGGTACTTACCACATCTACAGGGTGTCTCTGATCCAGGTGGGACAGATAAGCACCTCCAAAGCAGGGAGCAAGGCATCTGGGCATGTAAGGCCGCAGTCTCAGGCGGTGTGGAGAATCTTCCCCTTTAGGATACAGAGGCAGGAACATGGGCAGCTGGTTGGGATCATTAACTGCTCTGTGTAGGTCCTTACTGGCTGATTGCCCTGGAGATCTCAACACTGCAACTTACGCTGCATGTTCATGGCCGGAAGAGTGGAGTAGCTGGGTAAGGGGGAGGTATGGACTGCTGGGGCACAGCCCTGGTTTAGGAGGGTGAGGAGGTGAAATGGAATGGGCAGAGGCAGGAACTGGCTTTTCCTAGGCCTGTGTGCAGGCTGGACGCAGTAGCTGTACCTGTTTCTTTTGGTATCACTGACTTTCCCTGCTACTGTTAGGGGCACATTAGCAAGAGGTACTCCAGTGGGAACCTGCAAGTAGCCAGTTTCCTTCTTTTGGAGGCAGGTTATATTATAATATTGGATATGCGATGCAGTGAAAGTTTGGTTTGTATAGTCAAATATAGACACATATAATACGATGAAGTACAGTAAGGGAGTGTTAAGTAATAGCAAAGGAATTATGTGGGTTATGCTGTTACCGTAAAGGCTGGCAGAAGAACTCTCAGACTCGTTTTGGAGTTTCAGAAAGGAGGCATTCTTTACTGCAGTGCTGGGCACACAGGCGAATAGCTTCGCAAAGGTTAGCTCCCCCATATCTGTAAGTGGCAGCTAATATACAGTGAGATTATACATATTCATAACTTTTCTGAGAAATGAGTTACATAGGCATTAGATGTCCTGGAACTAATTACATATCTGCATCTTAATTACGCATGTGCTTTCTTGCTGAGTTGTGGTCTCCAGGGGTCCCTGGTGGTCGTTGCTAGTCTTCCTCACCATGTCTGCTGGTTGACCTCAGTGCTCACACATGCTCACAAAGGTCTCTTTAGGAGGTGGTGTGTCTTGAGCTGCTTTGTTTTAATTTGTCCTGACATTGCTTTTGTTATCTTCAAGAATAGACCCCAACTGTCTTATTTATTATTGTCTTATCTTCAAACCCCTTCTTCACTAAAGCACCAACCTTCAGCTGTGTCTGCACATACCAGAAGCTACATTGACACTGATCTAATTTGTTCTCAGTAAAAAAAATGTTTTAGCAAGAAGAAAAAGCAAGTTAAAAAAAAAAAAAAAAGTTAGCAAGATGTTTTGGCTTACAGTGCAAGGTGAAAAAGTTTACCTTCTGCTGTGTATTAAATGGTTAAAATTGAATGACTCTGATAAATGTTGAAATTTTCCCTGTGTTGGTATACCAAGTTTTCTAAAGACAACCTTGCAGATACAATTCTGGTATGATATTCTGTGACTTTTAAACTCCACTCCACTTTATTACATCAAATCTCCTAAAGATTTAATTACGTTTGTGATTTTTATATGCCAGTGTTTCATGCACATCATTGACACTGTTCTCCATAAAATTATCCATTTGCTTTAGTAATATAAGACTGACGGATCTGTTTTCTTAGAGGCAGTGTATTGTTCAAATCGTCAGAAACACATTTGTATCTTGGACACTTCTCATTAAAATGATTCAGAGCAGTACTGATGGAAAATGTAAACAGGAGCAATTTGGTGTTCTTTCTGATTACCAAAAAGCATTAATTTAATGGATTTAGACCTCAGGGAAGCACTGGCAAAAAAAAATAAATCTCTTATTATCAATTTAAATGCACTGTTAAATGGAAATGGTTATAGCATAGGTATGTTTATCATGGTAGTTGATAATTAGCTAAACCCAAAGGCTTTAATGTCTTCATTCCTTTGTGGAACTATATGTGTTTGTCAATATGTGTAAATAAATGCTACTGCAAGGCAACTTAATTATTTTTTCTCCTGATATTGATTACTTAATAAAATTGACATTTAACGTTAGTTAAGTAAGTTTTCAAAATGATTTTGCAGAATCAAATAACAGGTTTTTTGTACCTCTTTATCTCAAATACTCTGTTATTGGCAAACAGCTTGACTAGGTGTGGAACCCTCCCCACGTCTCTGACCTTTTTTCATATTTCACAGGGCAAGGGGCTTCTTGGACCACCTGTAAGTGTCATTTTTGCAATTTATAAATATACTGCTTAATGAATCTGCTTAAATATTCAATAAAGCTATTATACTGTAATAAAAAGTAATTCAGTGAAAAAAGAGTGTTAATCCTGATATTCTATGTCTATTATGCATGCTTTCTTCATGCATGAGGTTGCTTAGGTCTATGGTGTATGGGGCAAGAATACTGATGCCTAAAGGCATAGTTTGTTGTTTGAGAGAATTACATGTTCTTACTCTTTGGATGCTTGTTATAGAGGTATTCTGTGGTTTAAAAATGCTATTTAACTTGGTTGTTATAGGGTCCAGCTGGTGCAGCAGGACTTCCTGGGGAAGTAGGTCGTGCTGGTCCACCTGTAAGTACTATTATGTTTGGTGAAAATGTAGATGTACTCGATTGCTAGAAGGTACTTAGAGAAAAAAAGAATAATTCCTGTGCTGTCTAAACACTATTTGGGTTATAACAGCACTTGAAAACATGCTCTTTTTCTCTGCAGTGATCACTGGTAGAGGAAAGATTGTATTTGAAGCTCATCAGAAGTAAGGAACAGTGAATGGCCTAACTTCAGGACCACCCGTTATATTAGAATTAAATGTTTCATATAGTGTCCTATACTCTTACTTCTCGTATTCAAGAAAAGCTAAAATAAAAAAGCAAACCTGCCAGAAATACAGGAAATATAAAACTTAACATTACATGCAGACCTTTAGCTTTACTTCTGTCTTCTCACATGTACATTATGGTATGTGACCACATGGTATTTCTGTTCTCCATTTGCATATCTGTGAACATGGCAATTCAGTATGTCTTAGTATCATTTTAAGTGTGACTCCATCTATGACCTTACTGCTAAACTGTGCACTCAGACACACTGTCATATTTTGACTCCATGCTTTACCACTGAAATGGAAATTGAAATCAATTGTTAATTTTTTTACTTGAAATCTGAAATAGCAGTAAAATTTTGTTTAATGAAGCCTACTTTTTAATGCATACTTCTCCTTGTGTGTTGTGCTCAGTCATATAAATTAATATGAAAAAAAACATTAAAAACTGCCAATTTGTTTCAGATGATCCATCTAGCTCACTGTCTTGTCTGTAGCAAGAGCAATAATGGATACCTAGCGGAGTGTACAGGCTATTTGTAAAATGACAT
Source organism: Athene noctua (assembly GCF_965140245.1). Lineage (NCBI taxonomy): Eukaryota > Metazoa > Chordata > Aves > Strigiformes > Strigidae > Athene > Athene noctua. The sequence continues at coordinate 34,239,781 of NC_134037.1, read as the reverse complement.
TTTTCTGTCATACTGTCCCAGATTCTAGCAGTTGACAGTTCAGAAACTGCCTGAATCAGAAATTGCATCTGTGCTGCCTTTTTTGAAAGCTGTATGTGACCCTATCCTCCATTAATGTAGTCTGTCCCTTTTTGAATCCATTTTTATCACAGGCTTCCACAACACATTGTGGTAATGAGTCCCACAGTGTAATTATACACTGTGTAGAAAAATTCCTTTTTAGTTTTTTTAAACCTATGGCTCTATAGTTTGTGCATTGTGAGAATTAGTGAATAGTTTCTCCATCTTCATTTAATTTATGATTTAATAACATATCAAAAATAATACTGAAATGACAGTATTAAGTTAAAAGGGGTCCCTGTCAAAATATTAGATTTATTGTAATTAAAAGCATTCAGAAAAAATAATTTGCAGAGGTTCTGTGTTGTCTTTACTTCTGAAAACACCAGACATCAAAACTTCACAAACAGGAGGAGATAGTAACTTGGTAAATTCATCCTGGGCTCTGAAAAAGCATTTTTTTTTTTTTCCTCTCTGATTTGGGCATTTTTGCCTGTTACTAGGATTCTTCTAATTCAGAACTTAATTAGCAGTTGTAAGATAGAGGAGTGCATAGATGATCCTGTGGACAGATGTTACAGATTTCTAAAGCAGCTGGAAATATATTGGTTTTTTATGGCTTCTGTTCTACAACATGGCTCCCATTCTACTAAAAAAATCCATTTTCCCATTCTGTTATGGGACCCATGTTGCAGGTTTATGTTTTAATTGGCTACCTAGCCTGTCCTTCTGTAGCTGCTTAATTTGTCCCTGTTGTTGTGTAGTATGAATGTGTAACTCCTGGTTGTCATTATTACTGTGAATCAACAAAATTATTTTACCCTTTTCTAGGGAGATCCAGGAAAAAGAGGGCCACCGGGGCCACCAGGGCCACCAGGTCCTCGGGTAAGTGATTGCCTTTAATATGTGCTGATGTCTGAATTATGTATTGTTGCTGCTTGAACAAAACTTCTCAAGTCCTACAGCTGAGTACCAACTTTAGGATTTTGGCAGGATGTATTAATTCATAATGTCTAGAGGCCTGTGTTCAAAGCCAGAGATACAATTCATTTATTCATATCAACATTTGATCTTCTGTTTAGAAGGCAAATTTTTATGGTTATAAAAGATAGTCTGAAATGCAAACTGTGTAACTTCTGCCATGATGTCTTCCTGTTTCTGCAAATGGTCTTAAACTGTAACTTTTACATGTTTTAAACTTCCCTATGAATTACAGTATTACTGTAAAGGTAGTTTTTGTTGGTCCTCGCTGGTAGTACTTCAGCAGAGGTAGACTCTTCTCTGTTAGGAGAAAAAATTCGTATTGGCTTATGAGCCAGAAATATATGCTTCCAGGTTGGTTAAGTTCTAATGTCTTTCTTGCAATCAAGACTGCTACTTGGAAGGGATAGAAGAAAGCTTTACACCAGTGCTTTGCCTCTCTAGGGGCATGTCTTCTTTGAGACTCCTGGGAGGAGGAGTCTGTGTTATGCCTTTGTCTTGTGGCTATTTACCTGCCCAGAAAGATAAAACAGAGTGTGGCAGACACATGGGAGGCTGGGTGCTGTGAAATGCAAACCACTGGGAGTCATGTGTCATACTAATGTCTTTTTAAAAGCTCTACTGTTCCTTTGCTGGACAGACCCTAAATCCATATGCTTTATTTATGCCGTGTTTCTTATTTTCACCAAAGTTGCCAGAGAATTGGCAGAGGTACTGTAAAAACTGTGAATGGTAAAGTGGAGAAGAAAGGAAACAAGTAAAACCAAATTCTCAGTAATGGCATATGCTGCTTCTATTCTTTGACAGTTTTGTCCTTTCTGGATTTCTGAAGTGCCACAATTCCACTCCTGGTGATGACATTATGGATCCAAACATACCCTCAGCTTTTTTTAAATCCTTCTGTATAACAGGAGACCAGCTCATTCCTTAAACTCCCATGTGCTTCTCTCTGAAACGGTGTGCTCCCTCCCAGTGGGCTTTAGAGAATCCAGCTGCTGCTGTGGAATCATATTTCTCCTTGTTGGGCTTTAAGCCTCCTGTTAGCTTCCATCAAATACTTGATTTAATATGAGGAATGATCTTCTCCCCCCCCCAATCCATCTCGTACACTGATCTCTAGTTTATTGCAGTTATGTTAATGGCCACACATCTGACTCATCTACCCATACTTACGTTGTGGGAAGATTATTTTCTCTGTGAAGGTCTGAATCTTTTGCTGAATGGTAGTAAGTTGGAAAAGTAGAAGCGGTCCTTATTACAGAAATTGTCTTTGGTTCTGTTGGAAATTCATGGGGTTTGGATATATTTGTTCTATATTTAATAGAAAATATGTTTTAGGGAGTTTAAAAATGAAAAGGAATATTTTATTTTTCAGAAAATTTGATCTAAGTTAGAGGACCGGATTTTGCAAGTGTCTGCAATCCTACGATAAAATCTTACAGTTTAGGTGCTTTTCATGTTGGTTGATTATAGTTCTGATTCCAGGTTTAGATAGTAGTATTTTCTGTTTTGTCTAATGTCTGTATTGTCTAATGATTCAGGTTTGGTTATTTCTCTTTTACTGACTTTGATTAATGTCATTTAATTTAGGGAACAATTGGCCTGCAAGATGGTGACCCGCTGGTAAGATAGTTGTCCATGTTTTTTTTCTTAAGTAATCTCAGACAACCTTATTCAACCTGTGTAGTAGTAACTATGTGGATGTTTTTCCAGTGTCCCAATGCTTGTCCACCTGGCCGCCCAGGACATGCTGGCTTAATGGGAATGAAGGTAAGAGAATCTCTTTGTTCAAGCATTCCTAACAGAGATCCTGTCTCAAAGCACTAGGGAGGGAAATTGCTGGCTTACAAAAGGGCAGTTCACTGTTAATTTCAAAAAAACATTGCATCAGTGTGAATACTTAGGGTTATTTCAACTCTTGACTGCCAAAATAACCTCTACTTGTTGAAATCTCTTGCTGCTGCTGTAATCTTCAGGGTGAAATTTCTGTGTTGTCCTGAAGGGATTAGAGTATGATTAGAGCTTCATTCACTTTCTGGACCATCTGTAGTCTGACTTCAGAAACTCGAAATATTCCCCCAAGTCTTTAGTATTTTGTTCTGTCTTTCTCTCTTTCTGGGAGACCTAAATTGAAATTAATACTTTTTGAGTCTCATTTTAGCTGTTTTTTTTTTTTTTTAAATGTACTTGCCAGTTTCTAAGAATACTCTTGGCCTGAGGAAATTGTTGTGGGGTAACATAAGAAGAAATACTAACCTGCCTAGAAATACAGCCTTGTTAGATTCAGGAGCAGATCTTTTTGAACATGGTGCTTGATATGTGGTGTTAACTAGATAGGTGAGGAAGCAGTGGTGTATGGGGATTGCAGAGGGAACAACAAGATAGTTATGAGGAGTGTCTGTCTGTTTTGCAAAACTCAGTATTTTAATTTTGAATAATATATCATTATTTATTTATTTTGTGTTTTACCTTTTTTTTAGGGCCAGAAGGGTTCTAAAGGAGAGTCTGGTGAACCAGGAAAACAAGGTTATAAGGTAAAAAAAAAAAAGGGGGGGGGAGGGGGAAACTGCTGTTGTTTTTATCAAGCTAATAGTAGTGTTGCCTCTTATTCAAAAACAGTATTATATTTTGTTAGAACTATTAATTATTTTACCAGTATTATATTTTGTTAGAACTATTCATTATTTTACCAGAATGCATGAAGAGATACTATATATCATGATGTAACCTAGTCTTCATTCACCTGTACTTTGTGGTTTTTATGATTCAGAAGTCAAACTACTCTTGCTTTTTATTATGATCATTCAATTTAATTATTACAGAACTCATGGCAAAAATTGAAGTAAAATTTATTAATTGGGAAAATTCCAAACATTTAAATGCAGAAAAATTCTCTGGATTTGCCAAATACATTGTTCTGTGGCACAGATGAGTAGTAACAGGAAGAATGAGATAGAAAAATGTTATTTAAGAGGGAAAGAACACAGTATAAGTGCATAGGCAAAGAAAGATGGTAACTATATTAAAGAGGCCAAGTCTGACTCAGCTGGAAGACTGAAATGTGAACTCTTTTAAGGTGTTTCATTTGAATGAACCTTGTTTAATATTGAAATATTTGTAAGAAAAGTTGTGAAGATTTACACTGCCTTGGTCCATGCTTCAACGCTGGAAGAAAAACAGCAGAGAAAAATTTTTTTAAAAAAAACCTGCTCTCTATTCCTAAGTGTATTGAAAAGAATATTAATTTATTAGAAACAGCTAACGTATTTTTTTTCTTGGATGTTGAGCTGTTGTCTTATGCTCCAAAATCCCTTTTTGCAAATTAAACTGGCAGTAAATACTGTTGTTCTATTTGTTTGCACTATCATTGTAGGTTAGCATCTAATCAAACAGGGATTTGACTAGATAAGGCATTTTGCCATTTTAATTTAAAAAAAAAATCTGAAGTGCAATGTGGTATTACAATGCAGAGCTACTAGCATATCCAGTCTATTCACATACATGAGTATATCTTCATTACACTTCACTCTAAAAAACCAAGAAAACCTAAACAGATTAACATCAGAAAAAAACAAGGGGTGGCAGATTAAGAGTAAAATAATATTATTCTTCTTTATACGGGGGTTGCTTTGAAATTAACCTTATGACTGCTAGTTGAATGGAATGTGAATGAGTATCTGTCTATGTTCTGAGGAAGTAGTGTGGCTTCCTTTGGATTTCCTTTAAGCAGGATATGGTGACAGAAAACAGTAAGTAATAAATGTACCTCCTATGATGAGAGAGCAATATGCATGGCATGGATTAGCTACAGATGTATTCCTCTTGCTTTCCCAGGGTGAAGAAGGGGACCAAGGTCCCAGTGGTGAAGTGGGAGCTCAAGGCCCTCCAGTAAAGTATTTCTTCTTAAATAGTGTCACTCATTTGTTTTGTTATGTCTCATCTTTTTTTCTTCTTACTGTAAGGAAACATATTATAAAATCTCCACACACCTTTCTCTTTGTTCTGCCATATTGTCTGTGAGTGAAAGCAGAATTATTTTAAGTCTCATCAAAAAGCTACATTATCGCTTGGCACAAAGCTCTATATAGTTCTATGGAAAGGCTTATTTTTAAAATATTTTGTGTCCTAAATTTTGTGTTGTGCTTAGATTGTGCTTATAGTTGAGGGTTTTTTTGGTGTGTTTTTTCCTTGGCCTTCTTTCCATAATTTTGATGACTGACTTCATCCTTGCAAAACAAGTGTTTGTTTAAAACATTGTTAACTGAAATTCAGGCTTAGCTAAGACATGAGGATGAAGTAGCAGCCACTGATGAACAGATTGTTTTTTACCCTAAGTTTTTTGCCTTCTTGCATGCCAAAGAAGCTCCTTCAATCACAGCTATGATTTTGGAATTATTTTCTTGTCCTGCTTTGCTTGACTTCTTTGTGCTGGCACACACCTCCTAGCTTATTTCCTGGTGAGGAGCTCTTCTTATGGTTGCCACAGCTGAACAGGCAATAGGGAACAGAATAAAGGGGTTATTCTAAGTAAGAGAAATAGGCATAGGCATAACACATTTAATTTCTATAGTTTATTTTCTGATGGGGTCTTAAGCTTTTTTCCTGGTATGAAACTATTTCTTTAATGCCATTGGTGTTCAGATGTGATGCTATACAGGAGTTTACCTTGATGCACATGACATCCAAATCCTAAATTACAGAATTCTCTGTGAATATAAGACAACATAAACCTCTGGATTAGGACTTGAGAAAGATAAAGAAGAGACCAAGGAAAGGAAATGGTTTAATCCTTCTTATGTTTGATACTGAAAAAAGCATCTCTGGCACCCTGGTGCAGAGAAAGTACTTGTGTAAGATGCAGCTTCTGCTGTCTGGAGAGCCTGTCGGGACAAATTCATTTAACACAGTTTGGTAAGGTTCTTCAATCACTGTGAAATAACACAGTAGAATTAAAAAACAATTGGAGATTGACTTTCCTTTCCCCCTACCTTTTTTTAAATGAATTATTAATTCCACTTCACTGTTTCACCAGTTGATGACCTTACAACCAAGCTTTAAAATAATTGCTTATTATTAAAATGTAGGATTTGTAATATGAAGAAAGTGATGTCAGATAGACAACCTATGGAAAGAGGATAGACAGCGCTTTAGAGGCACAGATGGAGAGGCTGTGGACTCTTGTATTTTCTTGTGTGTTTCTTACGTAAACAAATGTAAGGCTCAGATCCACAGTAGAGATTAGGGATCTGGTCATCACCTGCAATCTGACACTTTTATGTAATGCATTGACAAGAAGACTTGCATAAGATAGCCACCTCTGGGAGAGATGTGGCCTTTGATAGAAAGTAGTGGGTACCTCAGGGTTCCTACTTCCATCTCTGATCTTGGAGCAAGGATTAGACTGTGGGTCTTTCCCTTGTTGGGTTGCTGTAGTCACTGTTGCATTATCATAATTTTTTTCCTCATGTTTTGGGCTGACAGAACTTTAAATGTTCTGTGCAAAGTTACATCTAACTGTGTTAGGAGCAAGTAAAAGGGCTGCTCATCTAGAGTCTGATCAAGGAGGAGGTTTGCCTATGCTGCGCTGAAGTGCCTGTAGCTGTTTCATGAACACAGTTGTAGGGCATTCTTCTTGTTGTAGGACAGACATGTTATAGCTGAGGATTTGGTCTCTCTGCAGAGAGGAGACATGTCATGTAGTTTCAGTCTCTCAGGAAGAGGATAAAATTGTAGCCAAATTTCCCATGAGACTGTACTTTGAAGGAAAGGGATGATAGTTATGATGCATCCTGCTGTACTAGGATGTCTACTCAGTCCAGCCTCTCAGGTATTGTGGGTGTATAAACTTAGCACTTGTATTCTTAAAAATGCTTATCATTTTGTCTGTCTCTAGAGTTCATGAACTCTGATGGTACCTTTCTTTTGCATCTGTCCTATACCCCACTTAAGACAACATAGGACTTCTGCAAATCTGGCCTTCATGTGTTCCTCTCACACAGGCTGCACAGGGAGAATGCTCCAAGTCTGTAGTAATCAAGAATAGACATCGGTGGGGTTTATTTAGTCCTTAAGGAATATTTGTGGTTGCATAACTCAACCCAGTAGTTTGGTTATTCTTTTAAAAAGTCTTAATAAAATATCAAAATACCATATAAATTAAATATTCTAATACAAAAGTAGCTGTATTTCTTCTTTTATGCTAAGAAAATAGTAAAATAGCGTAAAGAAAGCATGTAGAACTCTGAGTCTTCTGTCTGAAAACTAGGACAGTTCTGATGAAAATATTTAAGCATAATTTGAATATGCTTTTCATTTTCAGGGCATCCTAGGTATCAGAGGTATAACTGGTATAATGGGACCTAAAGGTACCAAAGTGAGTATTAATCTTTCTTTCCATAAAATGGCCTGGATAAGAAAATGTACACCCCTGAATGTTTTTAAAGCTTATTTAAATTTTTCCTTTCCCCCCTGCATTTTCTCTCTCCTGCCAGTTGTATTTCCATAGCTACTGTACTTCTGGTTAGGAAGAAGGACAGTTTGGTCCTTCTGATGAATAAAGTACACATACTGTTCACACTTTTCCCTCTGATCCTTGGTTTTATAGAAATTTGGCATGTGTGCAAGTAGGTAGTAAGCAAGATATCAAGTTATAGCAGTTATAAACTACAGCATGTTTTATTTAGCTACAATTTATTAAGTAGTTTCTCTTGTGATTTGCATCTTCCTGAAGCCTTTTGCTTCCACTGTCCCAGTTTTTGTCAGGAGTTTTTATTGAGAGTTTGTTCTTTTCCATTCTTTCTGTCTCTTACATCTTTTGTGTCTTAAATTGCTGCCAGTGGGATTCATATTTATACGGGCTCTAACTTTGCTGGGTAATTTTCCTGCTGTTCATCAAAGTGTTTCAACTGTTATTTCAAACCTCACTATTACATTTCTATTCTTATGATCTTGCTAAATCTATATGGTAAAAATTCCTGGAAGGGATAAAATGTAGCAATCATGGCATTGTCTCCTTCTCCAGAAATGAAATAATGGAAAACTTATTCTGCAATTGTCTATGTTCAGAAATAACATAAAATTTGTCCTGATTATGAATCTTCTCATGAGTGTTCCTTCCTAACCTCTTGGAAACATTTACTAAGCTATTACTGTCTTACTTTGCTTTTCTGGCCTTCTTTGTATCTTCTAATTCTTGATAGTTACCTACCTACATTTTTATGCCTACGTTTTTGGTTTGTCAGTTTGAAATATTTATTACTTTTGTTTGACAAAGGAGTTCCTTATTCTCTATAAATCTTTTTGAAAACTTTTTTTTTCTCTCCATTTAAAATTACTTACAGGGTAGCAGTTGCATTGTTTCCTTGAAACATATGTGATAAAAATACCTGCACTGCACTTGATGATTTCTCTTCACATTCTGATGCTATTCTATTATGTGGTGAAGGAAAGACAGACATTTTCTGAAGTAGTGTGAAAAGATCTACCTCCTCACCATTCAATATAATTCTTTTAGAGAATGAACTGAATGTCATTTTTTCCATAGTTAAAAAATATTGGCTTTCATAACTCCACAAAAAACTAAGATAGATTTAAAAAAAAGTTTGCCAAAATTCCTTTGTAATTTTTTTTTTTTTTTTAATTACACCTATAAAAAACTTCAGCTGTACAGAATTTGCAGCTCCCAGCAAACCAGGAGGGAGCCTAAGTTGTTAGTGTTTTAGCACTTCATTTTGATGCCTTGTGTTATCTACTTGTTTTGTAGGGAGCTCGTGGGCTTGATGGTGAGCCTGGTCCCCAAGGTCTTCCTGGTGCTCCTGTAAGTCTACTCAGTTAGATACTATGTGGCTGTGGATCAGAAAAGCCTCTGATCAATCCAATTCTATTGATTCCCCACAGGTCAATAAATGATATGACAGTGATGTTAAGTCCAGAATCTCTTACTGTCCCCAAGGAATTATGGGGTAGATGAAGACATTTTAGCCTCTTAGTATGTTATTGTTACCTCTTCATTCTGAGTGCTACTGTGCATTAGGATGACTTGGAGTTTTTCAATGTTTAAACTGAAAAATAGTTATTCATTAGAACAAACCCAGTACAGGGCAATTTGTGCCCTTTTGTTTGGGTGGGTTTGGTGTTTGTGTTTTTTTTGGTGTTTTTTTGTTTTTAAATTCTTTCCTGCTCCCTGCCCCCCAGCTGGATTTTATACTTGGAAAGCCAGTAACTCTATGGGTTGAAGAACTGAATGCAACATCCTTTGCTTAGACTCTTCTGGGTTCTTAGGGTATAGCTTGAGCTGTGTTTTTTTTAAAATGCAGTTGTCAGCTGCATTTTTAAGAAACTGCATTTTTAAATACAGTATAAGATGTCCACTTCGACCAAGCATGAATTGTACTGTGGCTGATTTACTGGAGTTTTTAACTATTAAATGCAAGTAAGTTTATTATGGTTTTGTTGCTAGAAATTTTTCTTTGTTTTTTTTTTCCTGTAGGGGGATCAAGGACAGAGGGGTCCACTGGGAGAGGCAGGTCCAAAGGGAGAAAGGGTGAGCATAGACAAATTTCAACTTGTGTTGGTGTACAAACAGTGGTTACTTATAGCATATAAACATACAGCATAATTGGTACTCTCAAAGTAATGCATATTTAAATGAGTATGTGTTGTAAGTCTTTCCATCTGTCACTTCAATGTGTTTATTTTCATTTTGAAAAATTATTATTATTCTTAGGGCCCTCAAGGTACAAGAGGAATAAATGGTCTCCCTGGGCCTAAAGGAGAGTCTGTATGTATATTTCATTTCTTCAATTGCTTCATGTCATGCTAATTTGTATATCAGAGTGCTTGGCTGATATCTGTCCAAAACATTAATTTTTAATTTATTTTTTTTTTTCTTCCCTTCAAGGGCTTACCAGGAGTCGATGGCCGAGAAGGGATCCCTGGAATGCCTGGAGCAAAAGTAAGACACAGTTGGCATATATCTGAGCCTTGGCAGTGCCCTAGATTTATTCACTCATTTGTGGCTTTTTCTCGTGTTGCTGCCTGTGGCTTTATGCACATTATTAGGGTAATTGAATGAACTTTCCCATCCTACAGATCTAAAAGTACTCCAGCTCTCTGTTCCATAAATAAAATTTTCTCTTTTGTTTGATTTGCATAAATTACAACTTAAAATGTTTTTCAGGGTGAACCAGGAAAACCTGGAGCTCCAGGTGATGCAGGGCTTCAGGGACTGCCAGTAAGTGTCTGGTATTTTACTTTTGAAAGTTAGGCTCAGTTCAAACCACAGAAAGGCCATATATAGGTTAGTGTGATGCTGATGTTGAAGTAATCTAAGTGAAAACCTAATCAAAAGGCCCAGGAAGAGTATGTTTAATACAAGGGGAAATTCTGCTATGTGTATCCAAAACTTTTGCACAAAAGCCTAAATTTCCTCACAGTACCATAGTGAGGAACTTGGTCTCACTTTGTGGCCACTTTGTGGCCAGTTTTTTAGGGTTTCTCGTATCTGAGACCCTGTGGATATTATGGTGTGACCCCACAATTAGAGCTGGTGTCATGGTATTGACTAGGGCCAATCTATTCCCAAGGTGAGCTGGAAGAACCAACCAGCTAGTCTAACATACCTTAGATGAACAGTCATCTCCTTTTGATACTCCGCTGGCTCAGAACATCTGGAATGCATCACGTTCATGCTTCTTTGGGGGAGCGGAGTTTTCTAGTGTATCCCCTGTGGTGAAGTTATAGGGAATCAGTATTGCTTTATGGACTTGTCAAGAAGGTAATCCTTGCATATGAATAAGTTTGAAAACTGTATGAATTGTCGACAGCTAAACAGAAACTTCTTTGAAATGGTATGCTATAGGAGTAATCACTGTGAGGATATAGTGAAGGAGCTGTATTAAAACACAATTGGAAGTAAATTTGTAATACAAAGTGAGCTCTTAAGCTTGAAAGAAGGTTTGGTAAAAGCATACTTGTTATGAGCTGTTGCATAGAAGTGAGGAGGGGATGAAATGTATACAAAAAGTATCTGTTAAACTCTCCACCTCCAGTCTCAGTGTACTGGGACCAAGAATCTATTTCTAGTCTAAGCCAGTAAAATCCATAACTCCTCACTTTTCTGTGCTCCTTTTGCCAATTTATGAAGTAGGAATAATACTCCTTATCTGTTACTTTGTAAATGGAAAGAATTCAAGCTTGGTCTGTTACTGCATAAAAGTGCTTCCCTATGAAGTGAAAGTACTAGAAATACTTTAACATGAGAAGGATGTTTTTTAACACCATTTCCAATCCCCTTATCAAAAATAAACACTGTAAATGTTATTTTTTTCAGGGGTTACCAGGCTCTCCAGGTGTGAAAGGCATTGCTGGCCCAAAGGTAAATCACCCTGAGTGTTGACTTTCTTATAATACTGTATTTGTGCTTATCAAGTTCTAAAGTATGCAGTGAAATTATATTAACTTCGTTGTAGTAAGAGACAAGCCTTTGGCTGAAAGAATTAAATACATTCTTTTATCAACTCTAGTCCTGTGCTTTTTTATGATTCTTTTGCTACATGATGTGGTTTTCATTATTCCAGACATTAAATAATACCTTAAAAGGGCCATTTCTTCTTAAATTTGTGGAAGTGATTGCTAAAGGAGGCATATGACATGGGTACCTCGCTACAATTTGAAATGAGGGATCTCATAATAAGAATAATATTTATAGTTGCCCTAAGTTGACTGATTCAGACATTGTCATCTCTACGTACCACCAAATTGCAGCACCATTTCTAATTAAGTTTAAAAAAACTTAAAAAGTATTGTATGATTGAGGGTATGGAATGTTTCAGACAATAAAGTTTGATTTTAAAGTAATTGAAAAAGAAAACTAGATTGAGACTTGAATTTCTTCTGAAATTACATGGAATGATATTATCCTTCCGTGACTTGAGAGCAGTAACCAAGTCTATTTGGGATTTGTCAGTATGTAGACAACAAAAGAACTGAAATCTGACTTGAGAAATTAGATAGAAGGAATTAGGTACAAGATAAATGAAAACCAAAATAAAGGTGGAAGTCAAAAATGAACGCAGGCGGGTTTTTTTAGACCTTATTGATTTACTTATTATAAAATGGAAGAGTAAACCATTGGCTTGGCTAATATTTTTCATCTTTTGTCCAACAGGGCAATAGAGGTCCCCCTGGGGTGCCAGGTTTGATGGGAAATTCTGGTAAACCGGTAAGATTGTAATCTTATTCAAAAGATCTAGAAAAATCAAAAGTTTTTTGCATTGTGCAAAAAATCACTTTTCAAATTTGTTGCGTTCTTCCTATCCCCAAAACAGGGTCAGCAGGGGCCAGAGGGAGAAGCAGGTCCAACAGGACCCCGGGGACCACCAGTAAGTATTGAATAAATTTCTAACTGACTGTGTGTAATATTGTAGTGTCTAAAGTTATGGCTGCTGAAGCTAATCATGAAGTAAAAATATTATTCAGCACAAGTGCTAATTTTTATGGTAAATATTAGGTGTTCTTTAACCCCCTTCTGTAACAGGTGAATGTGCATCATCACATAGAGAAATCCAGAAGCACATGTCCTATGACCTTTTCTGGCTTTGTTGATAAATTGAATTTTAAACCTTTGTTTATATTCTTCTGGTATGTGTTTTTAAATGTGCTGAATAAAAGTCCAAATAGAGGGAATGAGGGATGGCTTGTGACAAAAAGCTGGAACCAAACTCCTGTTCGTTCACTGCAACAGTGAACTCCCACCACTGGCATTGAAAATTTTAAATTCACTACTTGTCAGTAGATCACTTGCTCTTTCTTTAACTGTTTCAGCCTCTTAAAGAAACTTGTGCTGTGTTTTATAAGGCTTAGCTATATATTACCAGGTTTTGAACTTTGGACTTTTTGGAGCATTAATTCTTTTGGCTAGGACCTATCTCTAATGCATGTAATATGAACAGTGAAGCAAGTTAGGAAGGAAAGGTAGCTGTCTGTCCTGCTGGGTAAAGAAAATAGCTAGAGACTGTCCTCAGCCCCCTTGGTCAACTGGCATGGTGTGGTTTGTCTTCATACTGCTAAACTCCCTTAACACCCCCTGATGTCTAAAGAGCAGGCTGGATGCAATCAAGTTGCATGTGGGGAACAGTCTCTTGTCTGTTCCCAAAACTTCTTGGGAATTATCTAGGGAAGTCCACCTGAGACTAACCTTTTATCATGGATGATGCTGGGATGCTGCTCGAGCCTGTGCCTTGGCCCTTTATGGTTGACATTATCAATGTAGATATAGTGATGTGAAGTACAGCATTTTTCTCTACTTGGAAACACTGATATTGTAGTTTCTTTTGCTGGAGATCTTCTTTAACACTAGAAAGATTTATAAGACTGGAGAAATTGTTGCTGGGCAGGTAGCTTGCTGCAGGAAATAAATGTACTAAGGAAAGCGAACTGATGGCATTTGCAAAGGCTCAGTGTTGAAGACAAAGGACAACTGTTCCTGAGGCATGCTTGGGGTACTAGAGATTCTGCTGTGCAGATTTCTGATTCCCTCTAGAGTGGACCTGGCATGGATTGAAGTTACATAAGGCTGATTTAATTTCACTTTGCTGCTAATCTTTCTGTGAGGGATGAGAGGGTCAGTAATTTTAAGAAAATTTTCATGCACCAAATTTCAGTCTGATGACACTGACAAGGCTCCAGGCTCTGTAACCAATTGCTTTTGCAAGCTTCTCTCTTGCCACTGATACTCTAGGAATACTTTCCTGGAATTTTCTGAGCTTCTGCTATCATACAGTGACTTAACAGTTTTACTCATGGAGTTTTACGGTTATGCTCATACAGGGCTTAGAGAGTTACTGGTAGGGATATATTTATAAGGGTATTTTGTGGGTCAGGAATATCTTTTCTGAATTAACTCTTAAACATGCAGCAGCGGTCAGCCAGTTAACAGATTTTATTTCCTTCTGTGGTTTGTGTTATCATGTGCTAGATGCATTAATTCATAAGGTCACATTTATTTTAAACTGAACCTTTGTATGAGTGCTGTGTCCACAGGTGCCTATGAATGATATAAAGAAGGGGTTATACGAGCATACACTTACTAGGATGGGATACAGGTATCTTCAGCCTCCCATGTACCCAACTTGCAAACATTTATTTTTCTTGTTTGTGTTTAAAATTGTTGGGTGCACTAGAGGAAGTTTTCAGCCCTGTTCTTCTTGAGCTGACATTTTGTATACTTGTAAGAGCAATAGGAATTATAATTGAATCAGGCCAAAGTAATTGCTCGCTCTGATAATGCACTGTAATCTGCTAAACTATGCTTTTAATCCTTTCAATGTGAACATGAATTTACAAAATCAGCAGTCCATAGAACAGGAGTTGACACGCAAGGTTAATTATTAGTAACCCTGTAGTCAGACAGAAGTACTTAATGCAGATTAAATACAATGATTTTTCTGTTTATCATTCTAGAGGCCAGCAAGACATCTGGATATCTTACCTTTATTTTCTCTGTCTTTATCAAGTGCGCTCATTTTGGAAAACATGTGAACGTTAGTACAAAAGCATAGAAAGAAAAAACTTTTAGTCAATACAAAATGGAGAAGGGAAATAGATTATTGATAATAGAGTAAGTTTGCATGATACAAACAAACAAAAGTAATCTAATTAAACAGTAATCTACTTCTCATCAATAGTTTCTTTAAAGATATAAAGAGCCTTGAATAGTATCTGTTTAGCTTCCTTCTGCTCAGGACTTCAGCATATGACTGGAATGGCTTTCTGTTTTCTTTTTGGGAACACTGGAAAAAACATTACTTCTACACAAGAAACTGGAATGATTGGGATTTTTTGTTCAGGAAGGACACAGGGTTGGAATTATTAAACCTTGGTGAGCTTTGGCCCAAGTTGAGTTTTTATTTATTTTCAAGACAGACTAAAGAGTGTTTCCTCTTTCTTCTGCAGCACATACATGTAGTAGATATATTTGAACCTCAGCTTTCAAGACTCTGACCTTATCTTTCCAGGAAAAAAAAACAACCTACAGGTTAAATAATTCTACACACCTTGAGTTTCAAACTTCTAAACTAAAAACTTTAAAAATAAGTTGAGAAAAGCTTTTATAATTACCCTAAAGATAATTTTTCTTTTGAGTATTTTTGGATTTTTTTCAGATTTTGAAATTTTCTCAAAGCTTTAACATTTGATAGTTTTTGACCAAAGTTTTATAACCAAACACTTTCAAAGCCTGAGGATTTTATGGTTACTATTTGGGTATTTTTCTTGTCCTTTTCCTTCCTGTTTTGAATTATACTCTTTAGCACTCACTTAGGTTCTTTTATTTCTTTTACCCTTTGTTCCATTTCATTGTTGGTATAGAAAACTCATGTAGAAGTAAGAGGGGCTGGGCTTCTTCCTTGGAGCTGGAAAAAACCCTTGATGTTTTGCAGGATATGGAGAACTTCAGTCCCTTAATGTATTGCTGCATGGCAGCAGCCACATGAGAGATCCTCTTCACTTTCCCATTCCACTTATCCCTGTTCTTCATGTCACTACTGGGGAAAGACAGCATGGCTGATAGCTCCGGGAGGAGCAGAACTGTAGAAAGCACCTCCAGGGAAGGTTTGTGGGGGGAATAACAAGATTGACTCTGCTGATATGGACAGCAGACTGGTATCTGCACTAAGGAAAAACCACATGCCCACATTTGTGTTATATAAAATCACCTGACACTTCAGCTTTAGCTACTTGTGAAAACTGTCTTTTTGGGAGTGTGAAGGTTTTTGAGGAGTTACACAATGGAGCACTATTAAGCAATCATCAGTGACTCTGTGGGACAAATTAATACTTCGATACTGTTTACCAAATAGTCTGTAGTATCCTCTGGCAGAAACCATGCTATTTCAGTGTTACTTTTGTTATTAAACAACGGTTGGAATGTAGTTGGAACTGTATTGTTACTAAGTAGCAGATTCAAATTTTGGCCTTTTGCGGCTCTGTAAACATTTACAGTTTCACAGGGAAGATATTAAATAGTTGAAAAAAAGATAACTAACCCTAATTAAAAATAGGCAAACTCATGTGTTGGGAGACTCTTACCTCACTGCCGACAAGTATCCCTAGGAGAAAATTACTTTCAAAAGTGCCATTTTAGTCTATCATTGCTTTTCCTTAGAAAACTTAGGTTGGCACCTGAGTGGAAAAAAAAAAAATGTTTTGTTTATTTAGTTTACTATTCATCTGTTCAGTAAAACAGAAAAAACAACTGGAGCAACCTGGAAATTTTGTCTTTTTTGTTTCTGAATCAAACTTACTCTCCATTCCACTTGTAATTGTTTTGTCGGTTAACCTTATGTTTGCTTCATGTTATGCTAGCCAATGCAAGTAATTAACAAACTCATTTGTGATTTAAACCTTTCTAAGCCAGTCATCATGGCAGGTGGCCCAAAAGAAGCAATTCTCAAACATAGGAGTGTCATTCCTAATCAGTGGAATTTAGCCATGCTCCCTAAGCTGCTTAGCCATTTTCTTTCATATTTCCTGAGATTTAGTAAGATTTAATTTTTTATATTGTGTCTGCAGGAAATACTGACGCTACCCCTGTCTTTTTTTTCATCCCATGTTTAGCAATTTAAAGGTTAAATAGCTGATATTTGGAGAACATGGATCCCATCCTGTGGTTTTGCATTGAAGAGAGAGCTTGAAGCATTTAAGTAATCATTTAACTTAAAGTTCAGTACTCACCTAGCAAATTGAGCAAACTTGATGTATATGCAGGCCAGCATATGTATGTTGTTAAGGATTTAGGATGGAATACATGTTTTCCTAACATTAGCAACAGAGGTTAAGTATCTAGCTGCCTAAGATTTGATACTGTAGCCCACTCTGAGAGACTTCTGAGGGACCCTGGTTGGTTGGGCTGACTTCCTCTCTGGAGGTGCCTTTGTCTCACTGCTCATTACAAAGAGGGACCTCAGAGAATACCTTGGATTTGGTACTGAAATGTCAGACAGCCTGAAGTTAGAGGAGAATACTGTTTTCAGCATCTTATATTACTTTCAGCTAAATAATTTTCTGAGTCTTTAAAGATATTTTTTCTTACCTACCCTGAAATGTATCTTTGGTTACCCTAACAATTATAACTAAAATATAGTTTTTCTATCATATTCTTTTTACATGACTCCAACTGAAGAAATGAGTCATTTTCCATAGTTGGTAATGGTGTAGTGGTACTGGTAGTGTGGTAAGATGAAATGTCTTTGCCTCAGTTCATATGATATGTTTAGGCATTAGTGGATGTGTTGTGTATATATCATTTCAGAGGTGTTCCACGAATGCTGAGTCATAGTTTACATTTAAGGTACAGCTAAAGGAGTTGCATTGCACAGTCTATAGCAGAGTCAAAAGAACAAAGTAGATTTGCATCCTGCCAGGTACACTTCTTATCCAGTAAACCTAGATGGATGTGACTAAGCTTTCTGACCTTGCACAATTCTTCAGCATGGTTTGTACAGAGTAGCACTTTCTTCTCTCTCACTCACAGACTACATAACCCAGCCAAACGTGGTTAGTATCTCCAAGCCTCTCCAGTTTCATACTATCTACCACTGTCTTTCCAAAGTTCACAATCAGATTCCTGTCTTCTACCTCACCCTTTACCCCTCCACCTCCAACAACAGCTTCCTTTGTCTTTGGTCATGCAGGACCTCTGGATGTCAGCAGATATCCCAATGCTGACTTTTCCTAAACAGTATAGACAGTAACCTTGGCAAAAAGTGGGCTTGTTATGGCATTAGTGTACTAAAGCTGTCCTAGACTTCAGTTAACACTATAGTTGCAGCCAGTATGAAAGGACTCTGTCCTTTATATTTGGCCACAGTATCACCCTTGAAGAGAACACCAGCTATTAGGCTGCTGCTTGTGCCCAAGGCATGACACAGTTAAGAGAAAGGTATATTTCAGGCTACACCTATCTCTTACCATTATCCTGAGCAGTGCAGTTATTACTCTGAGAAGGGTGCAAAGGTACATCTAAAATCACAGAGAAAGTTTGCTGTATATTTATTCTTCTAGCAAATAATAGTTTATATGTTTGGATGATTTTTAGTACTGTACTGAAGGTCATAAGAGAGAGTCCTGTTGATGCTTCCATGGCTAGAACCTTGACTTTAAATTAATAATTCTTGTGAGATTTTGGATGAAAAATAGTTATAAGTTAATGTCTCACGAGCATATAATTGATAAATGAGTTACATTTTGCAAAAGACTTTGGAATACTAAGTTTAAAAGAAGTTCATTCCAAAATATGCATAGTTTATTCTTTTTTATTCTGCACAGATTTAATTCTCTATGGCACTGCTATTGAATATACTACAATTGGTATGACATACGTTATAAAACCAAATTTCTTCAGTAGAGGAGAGTTTTTATTACAGTATACACTGGGAATTACCTGTCAGGAGATTTTAATTAGTGTTTCGATTATCTGGGCAGCTAAAGTGAGATGCAAATTACCTGGGGTATATTCTCCTTCTTATTATCGTTCCACTCAACTGATCAACAGAAAAAAACTGTAAACTAGTGAAACTTTTTTATTTTTTTCACATGAGAATGCATTCTGTAACTGCTTGTGGGAATTCTACGAAAGAATCAAGTCTTCAAAATTTCAGTGAAGATTAAAATCATCCCAAACAATCTAAAGGAAGGTCTACTGTAAATCCTGTAGTGTCCCCTTACCTATGTTACATTCAAAGGCTAAATATAGATCTAACAGAACTGTGAGAGAGACATTAAATCTTCATTTAGATGTATTGAGTGGTCCAGCAATCCTGCCATGGAACAAAGGGAAGACAGATTTTGTTGTAATCACAGTCCAGCGCATCAACTGTGGAAGGGCTGCATCTTGCCATTGTTCAGTATTGCGGTGCTGTACTGCCATTTCACACCCTACCTACGTGCTTTGCCATCCTTTGGGAGAATGACTCTTTCCTCAGCATTTCTCACATGCTAAGTGATAGTATACTTAACAGAAATCAATTATCCATACTGCTGAAGTCCTGGAGCAGTCCTGAATGTGCTTTTAGTCCACACTGTCTAACATTAATGACTGAAAGGATCTCTAGGCCGTGGCCAAGCTTTGGAGTACTTCAGGGGCCATTTGCAGCAATAGTCTATGTGCTGCCTCCCTTCATTGTAGGCCCAGAAAGTTTACCAGCATGGGTGTAGGCAGTCTGTCCCAGCTCACTCCCAGCTACTCTAAAGAGTAGCTACTTTCTCTCTTCAAGTGTTCCACTTCTAAGAAAAGTAGGAATTTTTAAGAAATTGCATAAAACACAAATTCTGCTATTGTTGTTGTTAAAACCAGTGCAACATGCCCACTGATTTGTGAGTGGCCTGCAACTATGGACTGTGTCATATGTAGGGCTGCTGTGTAAGAAAGGTAGCTGAGGACATGGCCAAACCGCCTTCTGTTTATTGCTTATGTGTAATTTAGAGCACAGTGGAAGGTTTCATCTGGCCAAGTACAGATGTCAACACCTGAACCAGTCATTACAGAAATCCTCTTATAGGCTGTAGGAAAATGTAGATGCTTCTAGGACATGACTGGTGATGTGTTTTAAATGTTTACATGAGGATATTTCAAGATACCTTTTTTTATCTTTATCCTCTGTGAAGGCAACTAAGAGTAACTAGCTCAATTTATATCCTATCCCAGCGCCATTTCAGTCAGGTCTAACTTGGAGGAAGCTCTACAGTCTTTTAAGTTATGCCCTGGGCCAATGGAATTCCTGATTGTTGTTTGGGCTACAGTTCCCCTCTTACTTCCTAAAACACAACTCCTGCAGAACTTGCAGTGGTGGCCCTTAGTTTGAAGTAATCTGTCCTCACAATGTCAGTGATTATGGGAAATACTGTCCTTTTGTGTTCTGGTTTTCTGTATACTAACCTTTTTTACCACCTTAGAAAAGCATTGGCATTTGAAAAAGTGCCTGTAGTGTGTATTTGACAAAAGATTTTTTTGCATTTAAAATAAAATAAGAGGTTAATGGGTCTTCTGGGTTGTAAGATGAAGGCGATTTTGGGGCGCTTTTTTCTTTTTTGATTTTTTTTTTTTTTAACATAAAAAGCTTCTAGAAATTATACAAAGTGCTTTCAAGGGATAGTGATTTTAACACCATAGGATATTTTGAAGGAAATGAATGGAAAAAATCTGCTTATGTTTAGTCTCTGATCTCTCCAGGATACCTAATTATTTCTTGAATTGTAGAGTTAGTTTTCCTAAGCTTGTGTGAGAAGTTGTCATTGCATTTGTGACCTGGTGTAAAAGGCCATGCCTGCCATATCCTTTTATTGTCACAACATTTCACAATGTCTTCTTATTATGAAGAAAATATCTATATTTAAAATTATCTGTTGTATACAGCACTAGAATGCTTAGATCTGCTTTTATCTGAAAATTTTAAAGTTATATATATAACAGGTTATCTACTTACATATTTAATAACTTCAATTCTTGTTATTTTATGGTCTTAAATGCTATATCATGTTTTTGTAGCAAGTACCCTTTTGTATTCACACAGTGGAAGTAAAAGTGTCTCAAGTGAGAATTAGGCTTGTGTTGGGTCAGTGTTTGAATTTATCTGTACACGTATACGTATAAAACTTATTGAGCTGTTCTGACAGGTTTGATCATAAGAGAAAAAACCCTTTTGGGAAAGGTACTTTAGTTCAAAAATTGTTTAGAATCTTTGAAAATTTGTCTCAATATCAGGTTTACCCAGAGCATATATTCAAATGGCTGCATTAAGTGATTGAGTTAAAACACTAATGGGAATATGATTATCTGAATGGATAAACATATCTGAAGTGAATATACAAAGTAAAAATCTAGTAAAAAGTATAGTTATACTTATCACTATTATGAATGGGAATTTTGAAAAGTTACCCTTCCCTACAGCAGTCTAGACTTTTTAACCTGAGTTTGTTAAACATGACTTCTTTTATGGATGCACTTTTCACAGTTGTCCATTGTTCATGTGGGATCGTGGGCTTTTAAGTATGCGGCCATGTGGAAGTTCAGTTGATGGAACTAAGCAAAAGCCTAAAGCTAAGCATGCATGTCAGAGTTGTCTTAGTGAAGTAAATGTGTTTGTGACGGGTAACTCTCAGGTATGATCCCATGAGGGGGACTTGACTGTGCATAATCACTCAGCAGAATGAATTAGCTGAATCATTTAATGCCAACTAAATATTGTAGGCCGTTGTTAACTAAAAATGTTTACATTTCTCAGGAAGTTTCACTGTTTTCAATGCATGTTATATTTTTGTACTAATAAACAGAAGGCTTGATTAAAGGTAACTGCTAAGTAGTGTAATTCACTAAACATTAAGAAAAAAAATCATACTTTATTCCGTGTTCACAGGAAATATTTTAGGAAGTAATGATGTCCTTCTATTTCCTATAAGGGTAGCAGAGGGGAGCCAGGTCCTGCAGGTCCTCCAGGATTACCAGGGAAATGGGTAAGCAGTTTATTTTCGTATTCAGTGCTCATGTTTACTTTTAAGGAGCTATGGTGTCATCTGGAAGTATACTTACCCATTAATCCATGCAGGGAACTGAAAATAACATTGAAAAAAGTGATTGTTGAGTTTCGGTCCTCTGTGACTGTGCTAATATTAGAAAATGCTGTTTTAAAGTATATGGAGATGTGTGGGACTTCTTCTATTTAAAAAAACCCATAAATCCTGTAATGTGCGAACTTGGGTTGCACACTCCTGTGTGGGCTGTGTGTACTTGGGGAACAGGAGCAGTGAAAGACTGGCTTTCTGCTAACAGCTATGCAAAACTAATGAATGGAACAGATTATGAATGCCACCTTTTACCAGTGCTCCATCAGTATTTACACAGTACCAGTCAGGAGCATAGCTGGGGGAGGTCTTGGTTGAAAGAGCCTGCTGTTAGAGAGGAATGTGCAAATCGCAGAGTGCAAGATCTTATAAAGTATGTTTTAGAGAACCAGATTGTCGTCGAGGGATTGGAGGATGGAAAGCCCTGTAAGCCATTTCTGTTTGTCAGCAATAAAATCATAATAAGACACTGTTTAAAGGGCTGTATTTTGGATCAGCTTTATTTTCATCAGATAATCCTCCTTCATCAATTTAGGACTATTCTGAGATTAAGATTCTGCCCCATCAACTTCTCAGGATATGATCCTTACTTGTTCATTCTAAAAGAGATCGTGTAAGTTTACATACTTGACCTATTTTCACAGGGTCCCCAGGGTGATATCGGACTCCCTGGACTGCCAGGTCCTCCAGGCCTACCTGGTGGTAAGGGTGACCGGGTAAGAAATGCATACTTACATAGAGACTGAAGTTTGACATTAGGAGTAACTACAGTAATTTCAGCATCGTTTTCAGTTTTTACATGAATTAAGGTCTGGTTTCTTGTTTTGTATATAAAGCTGCTAACTGCTTGAAAGCTGTGCTCTAGGTGCCTGTTAACTGCTTGTAGCTCATAAAATATACAGGAAAGGTCTTGCCAGGGTTACTTAAGGGACTAAAATAAGATTACTGGTGTAAATATTTCCTTTTTTGGAGTCTGAAGCATTTAAAGGCCTAACTCATATTGCACATCGACTCAGACGTTTCTGAAAATATAAGTCAGGGTTTCTCATGACTAAAAAGCTTTGGAACTTCAGCACTGGTCTACGGTATATACAGTGCCTTTTACATATGTCTTAGGACCTCTGTGGAAATGCAGCTATTGAGACACCTATGCATACACACACAATTGCAGGATCTAATTACGTCTTCTAGTAATTTGTTAGGAAGGAAGAAATGGGCCCTGGGGATCTCACATACTTGCAGAAGGTATCTTGCTTTGCTGAATAAATGTCAGTGAAGAGAGTATATAAAGCCAAAAATGTTCATTATCTTCTGTTGCTTATAGGAGGCTACAGAGTATGGAATTCACTAAGGAAACTCAGATACATTTGTTACAGAAATAGTCAGTTTGGCTCTGTGTTTCATCCTTCTTACTTGAGGCATCTACTTCAGTATTAAATTAATTCCACTTGTGAAGTGCCTCTGACTTCCCACTGACAATCAAGGAAATATAGGACTGTTAGTCAGCCGTAGGTATCACTGCTGTACATGTCTTTGGTTGAGTGGAGGAATCCTGCACCTGGTATGCTCCCAGTATACTTTGTAGGGTGGCTAGGTAGGGCTTGCAGTTGGTTTTGGCTGTTTTAAAAAGCTGCTCCGGTATTAAAAAACAAGTTTCTAAGTCTTTGTTGTTGTTGAGGTACTTTTTCATATATATGTGTTTTTTGGTGTTTTTTAATGTTGAAATCAGGAACATATGTTTCTAGTCAAATATAAGTATTGACATAAGGCGGTCTATTTTTATTATATTGTATTATTAGATTGTATTTTATATATATTATATAATTAGATTATGTCTTATTAGATCTTTTATTAGATTATTCATACTTTAGACTTCTCCAGAGGGAGATTGAAGGTATCTGATGAAGCAAATCTGAAAGGAAAATAACTAGTATTTGTTGCAATGCTGACAATCTCCCTCCAAAGATGCCTGATTTTCCTCATTGGTATTACTATATAAAGAGTCTGGACCTCTGGGATAAGAGTAGAATGTAGATGCTGTAAACAGACCCAGTAAGATTCAGGCTACAGCCAGGAGGTTTCTGTTTATCTAACTGGCAGATGACAGCATTTTATGCCTGGAGCGTTTTTAAAATCGTAGGGTCAGTTTAATGCCCTGTCCAAATACTTTAAAGTTCAAAAGCTTATGCTAGCAATTACCTCATCCTGTGATTGCTTTTTAGCTTTTCTGTTTTGAGACAAGTGTCCACTTGTATCCTTGATTTTTTATTTTTTTTTTTTTCTTCAGTTGCATAGAGGCTGGAGTGAATTTTCTGGGGCAGGTTTAACATGACTTCAGCTTGCCAGTAGCACTGATGTGCAGTTTGTAATCCAAGACACAAGCCTGGAGAGCATTGTGCCACTCTGTCCTTTCTCTTCCCTGTTCAACTTGCAACTGCATCTGTCTTATACAGGGCCAAAAATCCTTGTGAGGGTTTAGAAATAGGTATCTCTGTAGTCTGTTAACCCTAGTCTTTGGGTAAGCCACTGCTACTGGTAAGTTCCAGACTGAAGTAACCTTTCTTCCCTTCCTGATTTCAAAACTTCATGGTTTTGTAAAGACGGATCCTATAAAGTTCTGTTGTGAAGCCCATATATGCATGATGATAGTTGATGTGAAACCAGAATCCAAGTAGAATTCAAAGAAACCCATATTTCAGCAGTCATTCTTGATCCCAAAGCTGTTAGATATTAGGTACTATCTGCTAGCATCTTGTCACATGCGCACCATTTTGACCACTTAAACAACGACTGCCAAAGGTATCAGCAAAAGTGTTTTTGTCGAAATATGATGTTATAAGAGTGAGACTTAACAAAGTTTGATGGCAAGGTTCACACTGTTATTTACTGCAGAGGATATAATAACGATTCAGTTACCAACACAAAATCAAAGTTACCAATACAAAATCTCAGTGCACTATAACTCAAGGTTATGTGTGATACTGGTCACTTACCAAAGATCTGCCGTTGGTAAGGGGTCTTTCAGCCGCGAGGAAGAACCTTGAGAGGCGTCCTAATGCAGCCAATTGCTTAGCAGAGAGAGCTTGAAAAAGGCTCACTCAGGCTGTCATATTTATGGAATAAAGTGGTTAGCTCATATTCAAGTATGTACGGTGGAAAAGGTGGGCATGCGACTCCTTGTACCCACAACTTTCTTTGTTCCCTGACAAATGAGTCCTGGAAGAACTACCTGCTATTTAGATGTTAATCGCATGTTTGGTGTTCCAGTTTCTAAGCCCATATACATCAATGCTTGCCATGTCACCCTGTTACTGCGTGGGTTTTCAGAGAACAGGTCAGAAGTAGAGACGTTCTTGGGCTGGTTGTGACCCAGGCCTTTACCTCCTTTGGAGTCTTAACAAGGCTGCTACTAGTTTGGTCAAGGAGTTGAGTGCATCCATCAACACCTGACATATTATAGCAGAGATCACAATACAAAACAGTGTTACAACAATGGATCGCAGTTCAGTGAATCTTGCAGTGGTACACAGATTTTTTATGGATAATGGCCAAACCCCAGCATTCACCACTTACACTGTTTCTGATTCACGTATTTTGAATTGTTTCAGACATACTGGTTCTGTCTGTTTTAGTAAATCGAACAGCACCAGGCTAAGACCCAGACCTTGGCACTGGAACACGATCCTTTATATTGTTGAAAAGTTAGTGTAACCTGTGGTAACAGTTTTGGCTGATGCTGACTGGCAGTTCTGCAAACAATTCCTAGGCGTGATTTGAGATGGATTTTTACAAATAGATAAGCAGTAAGTCAAAAGAGTGGATATTTTCATATTTTTGTCATTTTACCCTGTTGCCTTCATTGAAATATTGGGAGTCGATGTATAATAGGTTCAGATAGTCTCAGCTGTGATTTTTATGTTATAGGCCAAGTTTCACAAAAGCAAAATCTTCTCCCACCTCAACCTTATTTATTGTCTGTTTTGTTGCTCTAAAAAAGAGTAAGTAGAGAAAAAGAACCCCCCAAATGATGTTAGGTTGGAAATTGATGTCTTTTTATGTGACTAATTGGAAAACCTTAATAAAGCATGATTTGGGAACACTTCAGACAAAATAGTTTCAGCTTTGACAAAGTTGGAATGTTAAATAGGTCTGTGATTTCCACTGCTTAGCTTTGTAGATCATTTAGTATTGGCTTTTCATCCTCAGGAACATGAGAATAAATCTGAATTCATTAAATTGTAGACATTAAACTGGTTTGTGTGCCTGTATCTTATGTGAATGAAATGTATCAAATTGGAGAGAAAATGCTGTGTCTCTCTCTGTTTCAGAAAAAAAAAATATTTATGCACAGTTATAGTTCTTTTGGAATGTATATATTTGAATATGCACAGACTGCAAAGAACATTTAAGGATGGTGTGATTTGTTTTCTAACAGAATACAAATACTAACATTTTCTTAACGGTGTTCTACAAATGAAATATTTTTACATTTATAGAGGTGAATTACAGAAATTTTAAATTAATCAGGTCATTACTTTATTCCTCTTTGGTTCCTGCCTGTTCACACAGGTACGTTTTGGTACAGGATTCTAAGATGAAGAATAATAATGGCTTTTTTACAAAAGGAATATCAACTTTAAGATACAAGCCATTCAGCTTTGACTGTAATGATCAAAATTCTAGAGACAGTTCTGCTAAAATACTTCGAGAATTAAACGGCAAGCAAGACCAGATTGTGACTGATTTTGTGGATGTCTGTGCTTATCCCATGTTAGCAGGACTAGTATGGCCTGCAGCAATATGGAGTACTTAATAGGGCTAGGAATAGTGATACACTAACTGGATTTTTTTACTTAAAACTTCTAACGAATTTGCAGAGCAGAGTTGTAGCAGCTGCAAGAGCATCTGCCATGTAAAGGGAAGATCCACTCTTTGAGAGTCAGAATCTGTACCATCCAGTGTGGCAGTGGATTATATGTTCCATGCTATTTGTTTTCAGTCTATCACCTTAATTATATAGTAAGATTTAAGTGCTTTCATTGTTATTCTTAAACATTTTCAGCTTTAAAGGTCTCTTGCATTAATGCTAGATGGTAGAGAGGATTGAAAATAATTCAGTATGCTTTTGAACCTGCAGTTTCAAATTATGAATTTTATTTTTTTTCCAAATCTTTAATCTTTTAGGGCTCAGTGGGTGAACCAGGACCTAAGGGTGAACAAGTAAGTCGTGTTAGAGATCATGGTACTTTCAAGTCACACTACCAAATGCAATACATTATGTTGACTAAATCTGAAGGCTGAAGGTGTGTCTTTTTTTGATACAGGGTGCACCTGGAGCAGAAGGAGATGGAGGAGAAAAGGGTGACTTGGTAAGGCATTATTTTCTTTTCATCTGACCTAATATTTTGTTGTCATAAATTGTATTGTTGGAATATTGTTGGAGTGCTTCAAGCATATGGTTTGATCACTGAAAGTCACATTTCAGTTTTATGCTAACTGGGCATTGCAGAGCATGGCAGTTCTTTTGACCTGGTCATGCCATTCCTGCTGTTTTGAAAGCACTCTGAAATCCTCATAGTCTGTTAGGTGTGTAGGACAGTACAGGCTGCCTTGAAGGCAGGATGTGTGTGTATATACACACACACACACATATGTAGAGATACACTAAGTGTTTATGTATAAATATATATATGCATACACACACATATATTTATTCTTGGTGTTTGCGGCAGTGAAGATGAAGAGGTAGTTTAATTCAGGTGGAACAGGAGCACGGATAATAAATATCTTTAATACTTCATACTTGATGGAAATATTTTGTATTGCCTTTATATTTGGAAATAAGATGTAGCAACTGGCTGTTAGGGAGAAGGAGGATGATCTGGGGAGAGGCTGTGGCACTGTGATATTCCAGCAGGAGTGTGGCGTATTGTGGATTCACATGGGTAATGCCTGGGTCATGTGCTCTTGGGTAAAAAGGACTTGTTTTCTACAGACAGAGAAAGAGGCTAGTTCAGCAGCTCCTATGGGGCCCCACCCAGCAAAGCCAGAGCTTCATATTTCAAAAGGAAGTAAACTGCTCCCAGTTTAAAAAAACGGTAGCCAGGTTGTGTGCTGGGAATCAGCACTTTTTTCCTACACTCTGCAATTCTGAAAGGCTTTTAAAGCTGATTAACAGCCCTAGTAAGCTAGATGTCCAGTAATTCAGCTTCACCATCATGACACAGATTCCCAGGAAGCAACACTATGAGTTGGTTAAGTGCGTTGCCAGTTAGTCTGTTTTTAAACCCATATTAGTTGTTGTTTCTATTTCACATATGGTATATCCATTAACAGACAAAGTGGCCTTTCTGACCTTTAGAAACCAATTGTTTCACCAATGACATCTAGGAACTAGGAAAATACAATTTTCAGAAATCTGTCAAAGAGTAATATGAAAACACCAAAGAAGAAGGGTTTATCTATTTCATAGGTGATTACAAGATTTTAATTTTTTTTGTTGTTTTTCAATTCAGAGGGAAAACTAAAAACTTCTGAATAGTGGGACTGCTATTCTCAGTCAAGCAATAGAGGGATCTCAGGGTTGTTCAAGCCAGGTTGTTGGGAACAGGAACTTGTAGGGATTTTGTTTCTTCGTAGCCTATTGGGTAGACAATTGCTTGGTTTCTGTTACAGTTTTGTCAGGGCTACTACAACACTGTAAAATATCTGTAATTCTGTCAGACAAGAAAATCCTGATTAAGAATGCTTCCTCTAAAGGTTTCCAAGCAATCTAATATCTAAGATCTTCCTATGCTGTAACTGTGGTTTGAGAGGTTGTCTAATTCTAAAATAAGCAGTACAAAACCAATTATAGTAAACATGCTTTCTTATTTGCACCTTACAGAAATGTTTTTGAGAAAGGAATTTTACGAAAAAAGTCTGAAATTTAAGTTTTATTTCTAAGTTTTATTAATTTGAAGTGCAATTTTGTCTAAATCAACTAAATATGTGAACTTTTTTTTTAGTAGTGAAAAAAAATCACGTCAAGTTTACTGCAGTTGTAATGTCTATGATAACAGATACTCTATTTTGATATAGTTTGTTTTATTTCTGCTTAGGGTGATATGGGATTACCAGGAGCAAAGGGAACTGTAAGTATAATGAATAGCACTAGTACAGAAACACAGAGATCTAGTAGATCAGATAGATAATATTCTGATTTAAGAAAGAAAATACAAATAATGAGCTGAGCTCTTTATCACAGTTAAATTGAATGAGTTCTAATAGCATTTTTTCTGTTTAAATTTTGAATACAGTCAATATTAAAATGAGTTAGCTTTGGAACAGAATTAATGTCCTGAATTCTAAGCTCCATGAAAGGGAAGCATCATTCAGCAGTGGTTTTCTGGCCAACTAATTTTTTTTTTTTTTTTTTTAAGGAAATGAATGTACTCTTTGTACAGTAAGTGTTGTATAGAAAGGAGGCTCAGTGGCTGCGTGCTGCCTGTAATCTTTACACTGTGAAAAAACTGGCAGCAGGACTGTGATATCTGTGAAAGCAGAAGTATTTATGTCCCAGATTCTTTTTTTTTAAATTTTTTTTGGAATAACAAAGTGATAGCTTTGATGTGAAAGGTGAGCAGGAGCTTGTATGTCACATAAGAAAAAGATTTGAGCTGAATGCATTCTTATATTTCAGGATCACTGAAGAGTGGGATTGTTGTTGGGCTATGACACTAACGTATCAACAGTTTTGCCTACAGGAAACTGAGGCTGACCATCACAAACTACACTTTTGTGTTCTCAGTGGCATATGTGACTTTGGGGCTAAGCAAGTGCAAGCTAGAGAGTGTTTACTTCTGATCAAGATCTTACAAGAAGGACATGAGGAAGAGAGAGTAGAGGAGAAATTCATAGTTTTATCCCCCTAGATTTTTAAAATCCTGTTTTGAGGAGAGCCTAGAGTGTTTGTCATCCTAGTGAGTACTTACACAAGGGATGTGTAATCCATCAGGGAACCTGATAACTCACCAAGCTGGGCAAGAAAAGAATGATGGCGTCCTGGCTGTATTCCCACGAAGGGAATTTTTCTGTCTTCATTTATCTACTGAGTTTTCTTCTGAAAGGGACAGCAATTAGCTGTCTGAGATGCAGCATAGATGGAACTGAAATGGCTCCATCTTGTGGATTTAACAGATAGCACAGCTGAGTGATTTGTTCTTGAGCATCTCTTTCAGCGGGTGTTTTTTTTTTTCCCCTGGTAGATTTAGGAAGCCTTAAGTATGTAGGATTTTTTTTTTCTGCCTTTTTTGGCGGGGGTTTGTTGTAGTCTTTGGCGTTCGTTTGGTTTTTGGGTGTTCTTTTTCTTTTAGTCCTACTACTGATTAATAATAGTAAAATAACTTGTATTGAAAGTAACTCAGAGGTGCCTGTTGGCATAGGTCTCACTCTGCATGACATTTAATCACTTTTAGAAAATTTGCTGGACCAGAAACTATAGCTTTATTTACTAAATGTACTTAAGTGGATGTATTGATGTAGCCATATCAATCCTTGCATTCCCTAGGGGTCGGGATGTTTATACCAGTAAAACAGCTCTTCCTACCCCTTCCCTGAGTGAAATAAGCTGGCACTGCATCTGTTCAGGCAATTTGTCAACATCAGGCAGTTTGTGTGAGGATGTTCCCTCCCCTATGCCAGCAAACTCAAGTGTAGGCACTAGAACCTGTGTGCAGTGAGCTCTGGCTCTGACAGAAAAAATGTCCTGACAAAGCAAAAATGTGTGTTCCCAAGCAGCCTGGGGCTAAATGATACAGGCTCATACTGTGGTACTCTCTACAAAAGGGCAGGAAAGGTATTTGGAGCAAGCAAGAAGCTGGAATTTTTGTAACTTAAGGAGTGCTTAAAGTCTAGAAAAGTTGCATGTGACATGCTCAAGGGCAGAAGTAGAAACCAAGTATAGGCAATCTCTTTCCTGACAAAAACCCGATGTCTTGGACATGTCGCTATGGATGCTAATTTGCCTTTTTAGACAGTATCTTTATTTTTCCACTTCTCCCTTTTAAGTAAAGGATACAGATCTCTTTTTAAGCTGATAAATCACAAAAGCACTGACTCCAGTCGCTTATTTAAAAAGAAGCTTTTCAACAATTACATCCCAGCATTCATTGCTTTGCATTTGCAAATAGCTCCTGTCACCATTTTGATATGTCAGAATGAGTCTAACAGTATTACAGCAGTCCACTGAAATTCCTGTCTTTGTCAGGTTGGTAATCCTGGAGAACCTGGTTCCCGTGGGCCCGAGGGAAGTCGGGGACTGCCTGGCATGGAAGGGCCACGAGGCTCACCTGGCCCGCGAGGCTTGCAGGGTGAACAGGGTGCCCCAGGTCTGCCTGGCAGCCAAGGTCCAGCTGTAAGTACTGTTTTTATGTAATTGGTATCTTTTGAACACTTAAACTGTCACTCATACTGCTCATTTTTTTCCATCAGGAGGTGTGTATGCATGCAAAACCCAAGTGCCACAGCAGAGTTTGAAATACACTGTACCTCACAACAGATGCATTTGTCCCCCAGAGAAATCTTAGGGTTGTATGCAGTTAAGTCCTTGGGTCCTCAGCTTTTAGTTCAGTTCCATTTCCTTATGCCTACTCCACTCCGGTTATGTGCATGAAACCATGTTTGATACGTGAGTGTATCAGATGTAGTATCTACCTTGCTAGTCAGATTGACTTCAGCTGGAATAGTTGCATTTGCAGGGACTGGAACACCTTCTATTGACTGG
This sequence comes from Athene noctua, assembly GCF_965140245.1. Lineage (NCBI taxonomy): Eukaryota > Metazoa > Chordata > Aves > Strigiformes > Strigidae > Athene > Athene noctua. The sequence continues at coordinate 34,208,361 of NC_134037.1, read as the reverse complement.
TTGTACTGATTTTGGCTGGGATAGTAGCTAGTATGGGGATAGTTTTGGATTTGTGCTGAAAACAGTGTTGATAACACACTGATCTTTCAGTGCTGAGCAGCGTTTACACAGCACCAAGGCCTTTTCTGCTCCTCACACTGCCCCGCCACTGAGTAGGCAGAAGGTACACAAAAAGCTGGGAGAGGACACAGCCAGGACAGCTGACCCCAACTGACCGAAGGGATATCCCATACCGTGGGACGTCATGCTCAGCCATAAAACTAGAGGGAAGGTTGGTGGGAGGGCACTGCTCCAGGACTAGCTGGGCATTGGTCAGTTGGTGGTGAGCAGTTGTTTTCATTTGCATCAGTTGTCTTTCTTGGGTTTTATTTTTCTCTATGTTATATTTTTCCCTCTTTTCCTTAAAATTTATTAATTATAATAATAATTATTAATAAAAAGAAATAATAGTAATCAACAACAACAACTGTTTTTATCTCAACCCACAAGTTTTCTCACTTTTATCCTTCCAAATCTCTCCCATCCCACTGAGGGGGAGTGAGCAAGTGGCTGTGTGGTGCTTTGTTGCCCGCTGGGGTTAAACCATGAAAACTGACCAGCATTTTTTTGCATCAGGTACACTTAGAAAATGTACTGTGATAATCAGCTGGATTTTTTAAACTATTATTTTTTTAATCCTAGGGAAAAGAACCAACTGATCAGCACATTAAGCAGGTTTGCATGAGAGTCATGCAAGGTAAATATGCTAAAAAGTATTTGATGTTTTTTTCTTGTACATTTACATCAGGATAATGTATTACTGTGGAGGCAACCAAGATTTTCCCACTCTCATCCAGAACAAATAGTGTGGCCTCAGCAGGGGACCTGGCAGAAAATTCTCCTATGTGTGAATGCAGACACAATATGAGAGAATATGAGAAAGAAGTTCCTTATTTATATACACTTTGCAGCCTCATTGAACTACCTGTTAATTCCATGCTGTTACTAGTGACCACACCATAGACCAGAACGTTTTTATGAAATACATATATTTTGTGTACAAATCACTTGCTATGTTTACATATATAAAAGTACATAGCTTCACTGAAAGCTTGTTTTGCCATTTGTACTCATACGCTATTAGATTACAGCAAACAACTATGTGCAAAATAGGCAAAAAAAAAAAAAGCACAGAGAGGTGCTTTCTGGAGGTAACTTACCATAAAATGAAAGCAATAGTTCAAAACTGTAATTATATTTGCTTACTACTTATTGACACACACAAAAATCTGGATCTTTTCTAATATAGTTGGGTGCATGGATTTTACTGAGTTTAAACATTTATGCTGCCCTGTAAGCACAAAAGAGCCTTTTCAGTACTTGCTATTGAAGATGCCCTTGGGAATATTATGCCTTTGTAATGTTAAGAGTTTACCAGAATGATATTGCTGCTCATGACTTAATCTAAAAATCCACAGTAGTCATCACTGTTCTTGATTCTGCCCAACAGGGTATGTTTTTTAAACTTTCTATAAATAGGACAAAAAGGCCTTTTAAAGTGGTCTCTTGAAAGACACAGTAATATTGAGAAGGTTTATAGTGAAATTAGATATGATGATTCAATTTATTCATAACCATCAGAATTGGCAGCGAAAAATATAGGAAAAATCTAGACTGTCTTCATTGCATCCCCCTTGAGAACCCCTATAATTGTTAATGCTGTCATGTTTAAAAGAAAAAAAGAAATAGAAATCAATCCAAGTGGGTCCCTGGAACTTTGTCAGCTTAAAGACAACTGTAACTGATAGGCTTTGCCCTCAGAGTGCTGTCCCTAGTCTTCCTCATATATCTGCTGGTTATGGTTCTTATTTTATTTCAGGTCCTACCCCACCTCCCCTTCCTCCACCTTCTTTGTATTTCTTGGTTGTAGACAAAAAATAACTAGTCTTGCCAAGTCATGCAGACTTTATAGCAAATGTCATATGGAGTTGTGAGTGGCTGTATCCAGAGAAAGTTGTTTTTAAGGCATGCTTAGAAGATGTATTTGCAGTCCAGAGCAGAAATGTTACAGAACTCCTCCTGTTCATTGCAGAACAACTAGCTCAGCTGGCAGCCAGTCTTAGGAGGCCAGAATTTGGTGCTCCAGGTCTTCCTGGCCGACCAGGGCCACCAGGTGCTCCAGGGCCTGCTGGTGAAAATGGTTTCCCAGGACAGCTTGGACCACGTGGCTTGCCTGGCCTTAAAGGTCCCCCTGGTGAGATCGGTCGTAAAGGTCCTAAAGGTAAGAAATTCGGTAACTGGTTTTCAATTGTTGACTGCTCAATTCTTTTGTGTGTGTGTTGTTTGGATTTTTTTCCTTAGTATTAACAGGTTGTGGAGGTACATTGCACACATGTGAAGTTCAAAAAAATCCTGAATTAGGAACCTAAGCTGTTTCCTGTAACTCTTGCCTCAGTCGCCCCAGTGATTAAAGGGCACATTGGCCTGGCCTCAGCAAGACTTGTTTATGAATCTGGTTTTTTTAATCAAATCACTTGCACACTATGAGAAAGGACAGGTATCTGTCTTGAACTAGAAGTAAGCAGCTGAGCCAGATTCCTAATATTAATTCTCCCTCTCATGAACTTTTGAGGTTAGTGTTTTTCATATGCTGAAAAGTTCCAGCAGTGATTCTGTCGTTCCTCCACTCAGTCTCATTGTGGACCTCACTTTTGCAACACCTGCAGTCCCAAAAACTAAACAGTCAGATGCATTCACTCCTCTCTAGCCTACTTTTCTAAGTCTATCCAGTTTCTTACAAGTGACTGATAACAATCTGCCTCTTATTTGAGTCTAATACTTAAGCCACTTAACATCATTGCATCATGTACCTCAATCTATCAATTTTTTTGAAAGGAAAAATCCATAATAAAATTGATTTATTTTACACTTTACCAAAAATTCTTTGATCTAAGTTAATCTCTTTTGTTCCTGACTGAGAGGAATTATAGTCCTCCAAAGGATTATATAGTAGAATTTTCTGCAATATCTTAGGACCACTGTGTATGTATTAGTTTCTATTCAGCAGTGATTTCGATTTGTTTTCTTGAAGGAAGGTTTTATTTAAAAATTGTTTTTCTGCATAAAGTGGTCTGTTGCTGGATTAGAGCATTTACTTTTGTCTTGAGCTTTATTTGAAAGTAAAATTGGGAAAACTTTTTAAAGAAGGAATAGAATACAAACAAAGCAAACCTTAATAGTGTTATTGCTGGAATTCTGTTACCGTTTTCTTTTAATGTAATGTCATCTGTATTCACAGAAGGAACAAAAAAGGGAGATGATACAAAGGTAATTGGATATGCTGAATTTGTTTCAGCACACAGCAGGCTGCACTGTTAATATTAAAAAAAATTAAATCTACAGTGTGTTAAAAAACCCAAACAAGCAAGATGCTTTGTTTCCTATCATAACTGTCATCAAACTCCAAGTTACTTTGCAGTAAACCTTGAAATGCAATTACAGATACAAGAGAAGTGGTGGATGCTTTCAGGTGCAAGAGCTATCATGATGGTACATGGCAGGCAACCTGAAAAACCCTGAGTGCTTCACTCTGAGTTCCTGGTAGGGTTCCACAGAGTTCCACAGAGGTCACAGGGATGAACTGACGTTCCACATCCATTTGGGGAGTAGTCAGAGATTGGAGTGAGCAGAAAAGGACGTGATAAAAGGAAAAAGGAGGAGGATGTTGAGAATGGTTTAAAAGATCACGGTAAAGAGGAGATAGAAACACAAGAATGTGTTTCTATGCAATAGAACAGAAGATAGAAAGATAGTGTCAGCAAGAACAGAGTCAAAAAGAGGTGGCTCAAGGAGATTATCATGACTTTAACGAGCCATCTGAGGTAGTGAAGGAGAGCAGAAACAGAAGTAAGAAGTTGGAGAAGTTTGGGGTAACCAGCAGTAAACACTAACCCAAAGTGTTCAGTAGCTGGAAACAGAAGAAGTCTACATGGTAACCTGACATCAGGGCTTCTGGTAGCTGCACTTACAAAGACAGGCTCAGTTTCCATGTTGACCAGGCAGTCTGAAGTGCACTGATGAGACTCCTCCTGTAGTACCTTGTGTGCGTCTTTTATTGAAACTTGGACTTTTGTACTGACTCTTGTGTTCCTTTACATAGCTTCTTCATCTTCTGCTGTGCCTTTTCTAGGCAAACCACAAACCTAACAGTCTATTTTAATTTCCCTCACTGCAGTACAAGAAAGTATGGAAAGATAAAGTAAAGCTCACTCAAGTATTATTAGGCATATACCTGTGACTTCTGACTTGCACCAAAAAGAAAAAACCACAATAGTTTACATAGGTATTTATGAGTGGTGGATATATTTACTTTTAAGGAATATATACAGTGAAAAGAATTTGAACTTTACAACCGAAACAGCAAAAAAACCTTCCTCTTACTTGTTTGGAGCAGCATGTGAGTTTGAAGAAAAGCTGGGTGCCCACCAAACAAAAGTCTCCAAAATACCTGTATGTAAGAACAAAGTTCTTTGTTTCACTTTCATGAATGTCTTATGTGGATGTCAACTGAATAGTGTAATGTGTGTAAGCCAGCTTTTCTTCACTACACTGGCTGCCTCAAGGACCAGCACTTGAGAATTTTTACTTCTTAGCTGAGTTCACATGGTCTTGCAAAAGCCCCTGGCCTGTACCCTCAGTCTGTATTCCAAAATAGCCTGTAGAGTTCTGTGGGTTTGGTTTATTTCTGTTCTATAGGGTATGGCATATTTCATGTGGTACTTACTGTCCAGCCCCAGGTGTTTGGTTTTTTTCCTTCCAACATGTCTACTTGAGTATAAGTCAAATGTGGGAAAAAAACCCAAACAAAGCCCAAACCTCTTACAAGGAATGTGTCAGAGCATCATTATAGGTGCCAAGAATATATACAGTCACCTGAAATTTCTGCTTATTAGCCATTCACCTCTGAGAGGAAACTTAATGAAAGTAATACTCCAAGCAGGCTGTAACTAATTTATGAATTTGCTTTAGGTGAACCAGGAGAAAGAGGAGAAAGAGGATTTCCAGGCAGAGGACTGAAAGGTTACCCCGGACCAAGAGGTCTTCCAGGTAAATATAAAGGAGTGAAGATAAAGAAGATATGTAGTAAAATTTTATTCAGAACTGATACCTCAAGCTGCCTTGAAAAGAAAAAGGTGTCCATTAAACAATAAACTTCCAAATAAGAGTACTTTATAATTTTTACTTCATAGGTAATGATACAGTCACAAATCAGAATTAAAAGCTCTTTTACTAAAGAGCTACCACCCCTCTGTCTCAGTGTAGAAAGATTAGGAAAAATGTATACAAAGCATTAAAAAAAAGAGGCAATGACACATACAGATATATAAAATTGCCTCTTTTTTATATAAGTGTATATATATATATATATATGACATAAAACAAACAAGGTCACAAGCCCCAGATTAACTTACTGGCAGCCACAGCAGTATTCAGAATCTCAATTCATAATTTAGGACATGCAAAATACAATTATTTTTGTAGTAATGAATTGCAGTGTTATGTAACAGCGGTCCAGGAGAGATTCTTCCTGATAAATGCAGCACAACCGGCCTCTAGTGGCCAGTGACTGAAAATAAACATGTTACTTCCATCAGTATCTCTCTGTAACACGTTTCTCTGTGTATATAGAGACAGACACTACCTTCTTTTTTGTAAAAAGGAGAAGAAATCAGTTGAGTGCATACTGATACCTACAGTGTCCGTGAAACTTGGAGTTGTCTTCTTCAGAGATTTATCATTGGAAGAGGCTTACTAAAATCACTGTATTTCATCCTTTCACTGAAGATTTAAAACTAAAATCAGAATTCTACTCTATACATCTATTTCCCTAACACCTCTGAGTGGAGAATAAAAGCAATTGATATGCCTCTTTCCAGAGCATTGAGATAACTCTGAAGTAGCGAGTAGTGCTACACCTTCATACACAGCACCAGCAGGGCTGCCTGTGGTGCTGCCATCAGGCACATGGTTTAGCTTTTTATAGCAGCAGAGCCGCTCCAGTACGACTGGGTAAGATTGGGATGGAAATGTCATTGCTGTAGCTCTGTAAACACAGCCTGGTTGTTTTAGAGGAAAACTGTCCCTTTAAGGAGGTACCTCTCTGAGGAATCCACCAAGAGCAGTAAAAAGCCATTGTCTACAGTTTTTAAGAACAGGATGCTCAGTAAAGCTACATGTGTGCTAATTAAGTCACATGCTGCCAGATTTTCGACCTGCATCCCCTTTTCCAGGTGAACCAGGCAAACCCAGCTACGGCAGTGAGGGCCGTGATGGTCAACGAGGTCTCCCTGGGGTGGCCGGTCAGCCTGGGGTTCCTGGTCCTCCTGGCCCCCCTGGCCCTCCTGGGTACTGCGAGCCGTCGTCTTGCAGAATGGAGGCTGGACAGAGAGTTGGTAAGAACATGAAAGGGCCATGAATGGGCAATGCAAGCGCCATGAAGTGTCGGCATTAATTTACTTCCTGCACAGACAGCTGAGAAAAAATAAGGAATGAAGGAGAAATACAAACAAGGAGAAACTTTTCACCCAAGGTTTCAGTAAGGCATTTTTAACACAGTGGTTGTACGTTCTTTCTAAAGGTGTACTTGGCAACACAAGCTGGAACAATGGTGCTTACAGAAATACACAGGTGCTGCCTTCTGGTTCTTTCTCCCTTTGAGGGGGGGTAAAAAAGGCACTTGTCTTTTTTTTTTTTTTTTTAATAAAGAGTTTCTGTGATTTCTCCTCCTCCCCTACTTAATTCCTATGTATGATATACAGTGAAATAACATGTCTTCAGCCATCAAATAAAAAAGAAACAGTTTATTTACTTAACTTGTAGCTATTCTTTTATGCTTAAAAAATAAATTCCAGGGCCCTCTGAAGCAAATTCCATCACTTCATGCACAGTCATTTCATTGTATGTATGTGCCGTACAGGACACATGCTCAGCCTCCCCCAGCTCTGCAGTTCAATTGCAGAAACACAGCTGGGAGGCTGTTCTTATGAAAACCTGCCACCCTGGCACCTTTTATGCTGTAAATCTCTGTAAAAGCAGGATCACTGGGTTCTCAGGAATAAGCCACGTGGAATAACCTCTTCATATTCCACTCCAGTCTGTGTTGCATTCGTAATTTTGTAAGAAGCCTATTCCAGCTTGCCTCCTTCTCTATGAATTTAAAATAAAAGGCTAGAAGCCACTGTCATGGGAATTTTAAGTCCCAGAAATATAAAAGTTTATAGTAGAGATTACAGATTTTGAAGTAACATCTGTGGTTGTACAAAAAACTAATAAATAATGTTTTAACACTCTCTGGGTTTTTGTATGTATGATTACATTTGATACTGATAAACAGAACAGCTAGAAGGCAGCCGTTAGACAGCCCAAGTTACCTTTTAGATAAACTCAGTTTTTAGAGGAAAATGTGCATTGTGGATATTTTGTTTCTCTCTGTATAAATTAAACTATTTGTGGTTTTCATTTTACCTCCTCTGAAGTGTATTCTCTCAAAGACAACAATGAAACTGTCCTATGATGTTTCCTGTCATTTTGCTATTAATCATCCAATTTTCAAGTACAAACTTTGGCACACTTGCTTTAAGCATTGATTTTTCTCCCAGCCTTTAATTGTCTGTTTATGTTCAAAATCGTTGACTTGTATATCCTGTGAGAATATAAAGAAATAACATGATCAATTGAGCTATGCATTTTGCATGTAACATATGAGACAACCCTAAAGGGAAAGGTACTGGTAGAATATATACTCTTAAAAGGAGTTACTGAAAAACATCATAGATAAGCCTTCCCCAAACCAAACCTGACACTCTAGCTGCATCTGAGAGCCACCTAAATAGAAATCACTTGCAAGAAAAATGTCTGATAAAGCTGCCTACTAAAAGAAATGCTTGCACATTTGTTAGAGACTTTTGAGAGAGTTAAATGGGATTAATTCTAATAATCTCTTTATGTCCCTTGCAGAGCCCAATATTTTAAATAATAAAATATAAAAGAGGTCAAATCTTTACAAGTAAGTCTTACCTACAAGTGTCTGCTGCTCTCTGTTCAGTTCCACAGAAGCAGCACTGGGTGAGATTTCAAGGAATGATGGGGAAAAAATAGGCATAAAGAAATGTGCCACCCTTCCCAGAGAGTCTTGGCAAAGCCTGGGACAGAACGGTTTTCCTGCGCCTCCACTTTAGCCAAACTCTCATAGCTGACAAAGAAGTCATCAGAATAGATGACTGCAAAGAATTTCACTTTTAAGAAACAAATCCAGACAACTGCGTACAAGGTGATTAACGTGTTCACACATAAGGATATTGTCTAAAGTCTCAGAATTAGGTCAGTTTTTACTGATTTAGTAGTGCAACAAATAGACCATTAGTGGTAATAACAAACTGCAGTTTCACCAACAAACTTTTATTTTGACTATAAAGTGTGTAAAACTCTTAAAAGAAAAAAACCCACCTGATAACAGAATGAAAATACTATTTTCCATATGTAATGCGTAAACATAATGAATCAAAAGAAGCAGAGCCCCCCCCCCCCCCCTTTAAATACAAATGTGAAGTGCTTTAAAAAATATAGTCTGAAAAATGCATAAAATTCCACAATGGAAAGACACTCATGTAGGAGAGAAAACATTCGTATGTAAAAACCAAATCAGAACTATTACAATCAAACAAATTCAACACTAAGGTCAATTCGATGCAGAATCTAAGTGGATAGATTAAGACAACACGTTTTCTGCCTTCAAGCTGACACACAGCTTTTAAAATACAGACCTGCAGAATAAATTCCAGGCCCACTGTAAGTCATTATGGGACATACTGGTTAATCTAAGTATTTCCCAATTCCAAAACTTGTGCAAGAGTGGCAAAATTTTATCCGAAGAATGTTAGACTGTATGCCAAAAAATACCAGGAACTGCATTTTTAGTAACAGCACCTTCAAGTAAATAAAGTTTTGGAAAATAAAGACAGGGTTATGAATTTAAAAGAAAGGTGTATCAACTATGGTGATACAGAAAAAAAACTAGTTCTAATTTAAATAAATATATTCAGAAAGCCCAAAGCAAAGAGACTGAGAGGTTTCAACAAGCCACTGAGAGCATGCTGCCCATTCTAACCAGATGCTCCTGGAATCCTGGAAAAGTCCTGGGTAAATCTTGTTCTCTCTCCCTTCTGTTTCAATATCATAAAATGCTGTGAGATTTCTTGAACAAAAGACTAATGAAAATCACTTTTACCTATGAGGATCTCTGCTGCCATTCCTAATTCTGGAGGTTTAACTACACTGTGATAAATACATTTTTTAGCTCCCCAGTTACTGGACTTAAGTGTAGGCAGGAACCAAGAGAAAAATGTTTAACTGTCCTCAAAATTATAATCAATTGTTCACAATCCAATCTGGCATTTTAAAATGTTGACTGCAATGCTTTCCCTACTAAGCTACTAATAAGTATTAGTAACACTGCTGCTGAATACTGTAAGAAAATACATATATGTTATACATCTATAGTTCATATATGTAGAGAGAGTTTATACATAAGTTTTCTGTCACAGCCAGTACTGGGTTCAAGCAACCTGGTACGAACTGCTACCAAAAAACTTGTGCATATTTCACAAAGGCCAAAGGAGCTCTAGAGCACAATTTAGCGCCCCCCCCCCCAGATGAGGCAAGGAAGCAAGGCTGGGGAGGATCACGCTCGATTTTGCTTCCCTGAATATCCTAGGCATGATCTGGGTTTACCCAGAGCCAAACACAGATCTAGAACCAAATTTGCTCTTCCTTCAAAAAGGGCAAGTGTCAGCAGATGGTACTTTCTAGGTTACTTGAAGGACAGAGGGAACAAGAAACAGTCTCTTAGTTTTAGAAACGTGTTGGTTCCTCCTAGCCGAGCACAGCAGTTGTGCTCCATGTACAAGCACATGCTGCATTTTGCAAATGTTTTTAAATTGTTTAGATAATTGGGTGGAATGCATTTGCTTGACCTGCTCATCATAGTATCATTTGGCGATGCAGTCTTTGTTTCCTTTACACTTAAAATACAGTCACTGCATCTCCTCTGCTCATGGGCACTAGTAAAGAAAGAAGAAGTGTCTTTATTTTGTGGGCACGTTACTTCTACCTGATTTGTTACAGCTTCAGTTTTATTCCCTTCCTCTCAATCTTTTGTTTTACTGTTCTGTTTTGCTTGCTGTGTATGCATTCAAAAGGACTAGTAAAACTGGCAGCTTCAGAGGCAAGTTTGCTGAAGCCACTATGAAATCTGAAGAAAGAAAATCAAGTTAGTGGTCAAAATATTACCCAGCATCCTTTAAAATTCCATTTACGTAGGAGTTGTCTTTTTTCTCCTGGGAGAGTTAGGCAGCAAGACAGCAATGAAAATACCTAAAGTTACCTGAAGTTAAACACTTCAGTGCATCAGTTGCTTGAATAAAAGTGATTATCTTATATTCAGACAGGAAAGTTATCTGCATCCGATTCAGAGATTATATTAACTTCCATAAATTTTTTATATATATATATATATATATATATATGGCAAAGGTTTTTCACTTTTTTTTCTTTTTTTTTTCCTCCAGACTGTGGAGGAAAAGTTTCAAGAAAAAAATAAAAGAGAACCAGGTTTCACCAATCCATAGGAAGCACAAGCCTGACAGTGTGGTCAGGCAAACTCCCCCCTGAATTCAGCCAGCCCCAGGCGCTGAATGCTCCCCAGGGCTTGCTGCAGTGGCTTTGTGCCTCTCCTGTCTCTTGTTTGCAGTTGCATCCTCGCTCCGTGATTTAACACAGAAGGAAAGGTTGTCATTTCTGACAGAACCACATACAGAAAGTACGTGAAACACCTTCATTTCTGTCCAGAATCCTATTTCAGATGTAAATGGCCACATTATAATGTAAAAAGCAATTTTCTATCCACTTAATACATTTCCATTGAACTGAACCTTCAGTGTTGCAAACCAAAAATATAATGAAGGAAAGAAGCAACCTGTTGGCACATACTGTGATTCAGTCAGTGACAAACTGCATATCACTCAGAAATTGAAAAAAATAATAAAATAAGGTATGTCATTGACAATCTTTCAAATATGTTGACTAGAGACAATATATTTACATCAAAACTGCAGTTAAGTAATTAAACGCATTCATGTTTGTAGAACAACACACTTGGAAATAAAACTGCTAGAAGACATGTAGACTACATTCTTTTTACCTACAAACTGATTTTGGTCTAGAATCTGTAATGTTTGTTAGCAATTAATATTTGAAAATCACATTTCCCTAAAGTATTGTGAAGCTTGAGTTGTCCACTTAACACCAACCAAAGCAAGGTCATGGTTAAACTTGTTCTCCATGGCCTATACTCACCTACATGTATGGAGATGGATTGAAACATCCATCCAGCACAATCTAGTCGTAGTGGACATAACAAATTTCAAGGAGAATCTGTATGACTCGGTGCATCCAGAATCTCACAAAAACACAATAACACCCCCCACCCCCCCCACCCCCAACCCAAGACTGTTTTGATTCCTGAGATACTTCTCATGTTCTAACATGTCATGTTAGAGCAGCAGTTCTATTTCACTGGTAAAATGCAAGGTTATGAGCTGGCTTTACATACTATATTTGGAGAAACAAGTTTATAAAATGCTAGTTTAGCCTGTGGGGTTTTTACAAGACTTTTATGTAAACATCACAGAAAAGTAAAAAATTGAGTGTACACCAACATGAAGAAAAGTATTTTACCCTTGTGAAAAAGAAGCAGTGTCAAAGTATTTTGTGTGATTATTCATTAATTTTAAAAATATGCATATTTAACAAAGCTGTGCATATCTATCATCTGTCATAATGTACAATCATAAAACAAAGGAAGGATGGATGATACAATCAATCCTGTTTTGATATCACAGTGCTCTTTTAGCATTGAAACCAAATCCAGTTTAAGACAAAAATATTGGTTCTTAAAACATTACTAGGCTGCACTGCTACTTGACTGTATGAAGTATGGTGGTGTAATTTTTATTAACCATAGGAGACTCCCTGCTCCCCTAGAGACAAATATCATTACAGTGAACATAATTGATGCCTGAACGTGGGATGTCTCACTATGGCATATTCTTCTGTAACATGTACATATACAAACCACAAATAAAATCTAAGCAATATTACCTGAAAATAATTATCCAAGAAAGGCAGTATTTCTGCAAATACTACCATGCAAAACGAAATGGATTTTAGGAAAAAAAAAAAGAAAAAAGTCAGGCTCAAGAACAAAATCAGAACGACTGACTCTTGCGCTGTGAATCTACGCAGCACTGGGTCATTTCTTGGACTGCTGAGCGAATTCAGCCTGGGCTCTCTGCTTTGGACTGAACAGACGTTTTGAACTCCACCATGTGGACAAAAGGAGGTATGCTGCAGCCTCAGAAATGTTCCCCTCTCAAGTTTATTACTTCAGGCAAACTGAGTAGTTCTGTACATAGCTAATTTGAAGCAAATCCCAACATGTTCTTAGATTATAATGCAACTTGCCATAAAATACAGTAGTCTGACCCTGAACTAGTCTAGATGCTTTAAAAAAGCTTTAAAGCATCTTTTCAAAGGTATCTCAGTTCAAAGTCCTGTTGCACATAAACATTCCCAAATCAGAAACATATCTTCTGCTACTGGAAAAAAAAAATTCTCTGTGTTTAGTCCCTTGCAATGCTTACTGCAGCACAGACTGCTCAAAACAGGTACGAAATCGATAAAGCAAATCGCAAAGCAGATTAGAACCCCTCTGCCCTTCCTGGCCCCCTTCCCAAAACCCAAGACAACACTAGTCTGAAACTGCAAAGAAATTTCAAGGGCCAAAAAAAAAAAACCCACCCCATGCAGAAGCATGATTCCAGGTACATTCTGCTTTCAATTCTAAAAATGTAGAGTAGAAGCAACCCAGTGTGAAGTTAAACTGGGATTAACTCTGTTCTACCCCAGTGAAGAACACGGCATCTTAAAAAAGGTATTGAGATAGCTCATATAACAAAATACCCATTTTCTCATATGAGAAAATTAAAAAGGGTTTTTAGCAAAATATAAAATAATGCAACAAGATAATTACCAAAGTTACCTGCAAATCAATTCAAAGTGTTCAAATACCTTTTAAACGACCTTTAGATTTGAGCCTACAAAAAGAAAATGGCATCTGTAGGAAACATAGATGAAAAAATAAACTTCTTCAAATATAAAAAGTGTTCTGCTTTCTGATAAGTTCAAGTAAATTAACATACAGCAATTGCATCTGGCAAATAACAGATGCTCAGTTTCAGCTAGCTAGAAGTCCCAAAATATACACATACCACTACCGCGGCGCAACAGTCTATGTACAGCCTTCCAGGACGGGGGCTGCTTGGAAACCTCTCGGTCACGTGGATATCCTTTACAATACAGCACCCTTTTCGATATTATCACAGAAAATGAAGTTTAAAATTAACTTAGGACGTAAAAAAATATTCAGATTTTTACATATATTGGAATTACTAAAGAAGTAAAAAGAAATAAATGAAAAAAAATGTTCATGCAAGACACCTGACCAGCAGTTCATTTGACTGAATGGAAAACAGTATGAGCGGCCTGGTCCTCTGCTGGTGTACACAGACAGATACATACACTGGTGCAAGGCCCCTGGCTTTACTCGCTGGGCTGGCAGACCTGTCCCCTGGACAGGAGCAGGTGCCTGAGGACAGACAATCGCTGGGTTTCAAGCTGCCTCACCAGTTCCCAGCGTTGGCACAGCTGTGGTGCTCTGAGGACCAGGTCCGGAAAGGTGGTCAGTACCACAGGGCAAACCAAGACGTGTTTCGTGGGCACAGGAGGTCTGGAATGGGAGCAGCACATTTTGAGCTAAGCACAGGCAGGACCACTTGTTCCAAACACACCTTCACCCCGTCGGGATGGGCACCCACAGCCCGCAGAGCAGCGAACACACTGGCCTGAAAAAGGGGCAGTTATTGCCTCCTGAGGGACAGCAAGGGATGAGCAGAAAAGGAGGCATCGGGACTGTGGTTCACCCACAGACTTTGACCTGTCTGTCTCCATCCTCATGAGGGACAGATAAAGGACCCTGACACCCTCAAGGGGTCCCTGGCTGCCGGGCATATTACAGCTCACAGATTCCTTTCAGGAGATGGTTTCATGGTATGTCACGGGTTTTCTGCTGTCCTCCTTCCTGCTACCCTCTCCTGTCCCAGGTGTTTATTCTCAGACCTCCATCTCTGTGTTTACATCTTTCTCATGCCAAGCACCTTCTTCCTTCCAAACATCTAACTGATTAACGTGCCAAGTGGGTATGCTTTCCCTCCCAGACAGTGCCTGAAGGCTTGCCTGTGCTCCCCAGCTATCTCGGTTAACTCTATCCCCTCTTGTACTCATCTTGCTCCTCCAGTCTGGGTGCAAGTGCTAGGAACTCTATTCAGAACAAATGTGTTTCTTTTTAAAAAGACTCCCACCCATCATGCCCGTTTTTAAGCAAACCCCAGAATTCTGGCAGATTTGTGTCTCACAACAGCTCCTCTGGAACCCAGCACTTCCAATTTGGTAATGCATCCCTGTCCTCTCAGTACTGCTCAAGCACGAAGTCACCAAAACCACCTCCCTGCCTGATGTAGGAGAGAATGATTGGCTTCCTAATGATGGGGCAGGAGCCCTCTGTACTGCTTTTGCACTAGGGACTTGTTTTGAGGCTGTGGGTTATAGCTATCCATGTTCTCTCAATAGCACCTTCATGTTCTATTGCACTGTAACAAATTCCGTAAGACTAATCTAGGATCATCTGTTTTCATTTTCTTATAATCAGGAGTGAAACTTTGACCAAGTCTCCCCCCTCCTTTTCAGAATCAGCCTGTGTGATTGATTTTCTCCATCTTTTCTTTTGCACAACCCTTTGAGCTCTGTCAGACTTACGCTTTCTTCTGTTTTGTTCTTCATTGACAATGCAGGATTTACTGAATGTCTGCAAACTGCATGCAGTCACGCTCTCTGTAGTGCACCTTTCCAAGGAGGGTTTTGCATTTTTTCCAAATTTCTCTTGAACTCAAATAATTTTTTGCAACCAGTTATTAGGACATGTGAGTTTCGCACTGTACTGTTTCCATGTTCTTCTCAGGCTTATTTTGGCACATCATTATTGCAGGAGGAAGAGGAAAATTGTGCCACCGGTAAGATTAGAGGCTTGTAAAGTTCCTTCTTTGACTGTCTTACTGTGTATCCACCACTCTCGGCTCTAAAGCAAGGGGTTGTTTTTGCTGTAAGCAGATACAATGTCAAAATGGCTTGATTACAGGCAATGATACTACACTTACTAAGTCCATGGAACGGTTAGAAGATGTGCCCGTTCTCAGTTGGGAACATCAACACCAGCCCCGAGAAGTTTAATATCAGGAGTACACATTACCATGACTAAATGAACACAGAAGCCCTCAGTTGGGACAAAATCCAGTCAGGAGAGATGCTTCTCGGGGCTACACCTGATGAATTTCCAGACAGTCTGAAGCTAAACGTTGGATGGGATTAGAGAGATCATAAACACGTCTTAGTTTCCTTCTTCGACAGCTAGGAAATGACTGAAATGGTGGGTAGCGTTTGTGGTGCACAACACAGACCCAGTTCAGAAGGTGTGCCACAGCATCCTCAAAGGACATGAACATTTAGTCTAAAGAGAGTTCCCAGCGCTTCAGCTCGGGTCTTGCATTCATCATGCATGGGTACACTTTAAAACTTCAGAAATGCACTTTTTCCATTTAAACTTCACCACCAGCAAGAAAAATAAAGCCAGCCTACATACTGAGGCATACTCTTTAAGTTATAATAGAATATTTCTTGTTTGAAGAAAGAAACTTATGAAAATTATTTGGGCCTATTCTCTCCTCTAAGTAAAATAAATATGAGAAACATAACACATGGAATGCACTCTAGAAAATATACGTCATCATTTCATAATTAATGACACTGCAAATAACAGAATAAGGCTCAATTCCGTGCCTTATAAATTATCGACATAATGTGCAGTGTCGAGGGAAAAAAAAATGCACCAAATATTTCAAATATTAAATTAACTTAATGAGAGGAGTGAAAAGTGACTGTGAACCCAAGTGTCTAGGGGAGAGGGCTTTTATTTCCCGCTGGTGCGTGACCGAGTCTGTGATATGTGGTAATAGCAATCTGCTGGATTGCATCTCCCGTTGGGTCCAGGTGGCCCCTGCGGTCCGGGTGAGCCTGGCGTTCCTGGAGGGCCTGGCAGGCCAGCAGCTGGTAAAACAAAGTTAGAATTAGCAGAGTCCTCACCAGAGCACATGCAGTGCCCCCTGATTCATCTCTGAGAGTCAGCGGCACGCCAGCTCAGCGGTGAGAAGGCAGACAGGTCTGACCTCATGCTACGGCCAAGCTCAGGAGGAAAGGCACGGGTGTAAAACTGGTGTGAAAACCAGGAGAAACCCCTGTTAGTTAATAAATAACAATAGCAGAAATAAATCTGCAGACTTGTACCTGCAGGGCCGGGTGGTCCAGGGTTACCAGGCAGTCCAATTCCAGGCTCGCCTCTTTCCCCTTTCTGTCCTCTATAACCTACAGAATAAAGATATGAAAATAAGAGTGTCCCCTTATTACAAACAGTGATCTACCCTATATCTTGTTGACAGGAAATTATCAACACAAATGTAATTGGGAAAACACACGCTCACTTCTTTTTCTGAGACTGGCATTTTTTCTGAGACAGCTCTTAGGTTTATAAGTCCCTTCTGCAAAATATGAGCATTTCTAGCAGTAACCATTGCCTCATCTGCCAGAGGACTCTTGCTACATTCACGAGTCAGACCTTTCCCTGAGATTTTAAATTAGTTTCCTGAAGTTCCTCTAATAAAGAACCAAATGCTTATTCTGCTCCAGTGTTACCCATTTGATGATGTGATGTAAAGCACCAACCCAAAGGTCACCTGGAGTGTGACCAGCCCTTCTCTGATGATAGCCCACAAACTAAGTGAGACTTTGCCCTCTTTGCTCTACGTAAAACTTTAAGTCTGCACTTTTGAGACCGTAAACCGGTAGTTGTATGCTTAGATATTCCCCTGTGTGTGAGAGAAGACCTGTTTCCCCTCCAGCATTACACAGCTGCCCTCATGTGGAAATAAGCGTCTTTAGAGCTTGTGCAGATTTCGGGTTCTAGCATGCAAGGCCTACTTGGAGCCAAGTGGCTGGATATTGTCAACAAGGTGTGACTACTAATTATAGTTTGAGTATCTGTGTCCATTTTCTTCATAGGCCAAAGCTTTGTATTTATCTAAATAGCTTCCATCTTCTCAGGTGCTGCAACTCATATCCAACCTCTGTTGCTTTTTCCCTGAACTGTTTTTAAAAAGTTTTATTAGTTGGAAACACTCTGTGCATCCCCGTGGCTATTGGTATAACATTTTGCTTAACATTTCAAGTTAAGAATCCATCTACAAATGTAGCTTTTCTCTTTAGACAATGTAATTTATGTAGAACAGGGGATGAAGGCATTTTTATAGGAACAAGTGTGAAACCTGCCCCAACCCCTTACTTTAAAAGGGATTATAAGGAAACCCTCTTCCCTCCCCAACACCTCAGATGTTGGCTTGTAAAGTGACATATGTTGCAGATTAATTTGGCAACTTCTGATCACATTTAGAATTAAATTTGTTCTGCATCAGGGACCAGTATATTTCTAGTGTTGTGTATGCCGTACAATAAACATCTTGTGAAGAGCTGTAACTTAATTTGAATTAAGAGAAGAGTCATGGCTGACCAGTCAGCATAGTGGTATCAATCCACCTGATGTCTCATGAAGATTAATGGGTACTGCCAGATGGATAGCAAAGGTTGTCTTGTCAGGGTACTGCGGTCTGTGGCAACACTGGTACTTTACAGGACAATCCAGAAGGAAACTAATGTAAGTGCTGCAGAGACCAATTCAGGGCTGCTATGACAGACACAATGCAGTAGGAATGGTACACAGAGTATTCAAGCTTTCCATTAAATACAAGCTCATTATACACCTCAGTAGAAAGTCTATTACCTGTTGCAATCATTCTAGGTTTCAAAACAGAGCATCGATTATGTTACTCTTCTCCTAGCACCCCAACAAGGAAATTACAGTGAGGCAAAAACATTCGAAAATCCATGCAGAGTGACATGCTTAACACAACAAAAGGAAATTAACTGTTTAAAACCTCATAGAGAAACAAACTTAGTATTAATCATGCATTCGGGTCACCAAGCTGTGTTAATCAGAACTGTACAAGGCACATAGGCACACAAGCTATAAAGACTCAGAAAAGGGTATATGCAGGTGTTTGTATTCAACTGAGAATCTTGATTTTGCTCTTTAATGGCCATAGTAGTTATTTATAACTACATCAGGTTGGTTTGCTCTGAAAATCTTGTGTAACACAGAGTAGTTGTCACTGTTTGAGAAGCTCAATCATATAACCACAGATTTATTACATTTCCTATTTATTATATACATCCCTATGTTTCTTAATTTACAATAGACAGTTACAGTACAAACCCAGTTATTTGTAATTTTACAAAGTAGTGCTGCCACTAATCATTTGCTTTGCATTTCTTTAGTTATGGGGAAAGAGAGACATTTACGATATATCACATTTACAATATTCATTAATGTAGGTATCTGAGACACCACAATTGAAAAGGGACTGAGATAGACTGAAAGATTCTGTAAACATCACTGGAATTCAAGAAAATAAGGAAAGAAATCCCAACACAATAGGACAATGCAAATATATGATCCACGGCAATGTAAACCATTATTGGCTGTTTCTGAATACATTTGCAAAGGTGCAGTTTGTACACAGTGGCAGGTAAATTCTGTTGACACTGAAGTTTAACACAAAAATTCCCAGATTTCTTTTCTTTTTTAAAATAAGGCTTTATTTAACAGCGTGTAACCATATCGGTAAACAGGCCTATATGTAAACAATCCAAAGTAATGTGTAATTCTGGCAGGAAAATATTTTATTTTTTAATGAGGTATATATTGCTCAGAAGTAGGGCCATGATTACACTTCTAGAGGATAATATCACCTTCTCTCTGAGCTAAATTGACACACACAGTCAAAGGAAAATATTACCATACACATACATCAGATTTTTATTTACTGTTTCTAATGTAAAGGCACATATAAGATGCTGCCTATTTTTTACTGACAGAATCACAATTCCAGTAAGAGGTACCTGCTTAATTCACAAGACGACTGCTTTAGCAAAACTTTTCAACTGGGTTCAACAAGTTTTGTTGTGATTTCTGCAACCCAAAAGCTGTGGTATGTAAACATGTACCCAGTGTGGGTAATATGGTAAATGCTTGGTAGCAGTATGTGGCAAGTATGTGTTCAAACGGGTGAGCTTTCTTCTGCTCATAGGTGAGTGGTGATAGCTAAAATACAGCTGGGTTTGGTGCTCTCCACAAACATCACGGTCAGAAGTATCACTACCACGGCACCCTCAGCTCTACTTAGAAATGACACAAGTTCATGTTTATGAACTTAGAGGTAAAAAGTTCTCTCATTTAAACAGTTCCAAAATGTGTTCCACCTATGTCATGGAGACCCTCTTCCATCCGCATGAATAAAGCAGCACCTGAAACTAGCATGTCAAGTATCTACAGAAATCTGAGGTTCTTTAACACAAATATGAGGCAGACACATTACCGTGACAGTGAACAATGAGACCAAAGTATCCACTGTGTTTTACTGTGCAAATACTCAGTGGAGTTAACTGATCTAGATCCTCTAACACACGACAAGCTGACTGACTGTTTGCAAATGGATGACATTGCTACAGCTTGTCTATAAAGTCTTGAAATAAACTTCCTGTTTCTCTATGAGACATTAGCATCCTTTAAAACACATAAGGAGTAAACAAGTTTCTCTGCTCCCCCTAAAGCAGATGCTGTACGTTTCACTGGTAACACTGCCTCACAACATCAGCTTGCTGACGTATATGCCATAGCTTACTTTTTTTAAATGAAGACATATATATAAAAATCTTCCAATCACTATTATACGAAGACTGTTTAAATATCAATTGCATGTTTCATAATTTAAGTTGCAATTCGTTGTTGTTTTTTGCTTGCATGCTATATTTTTATTGAGACCATCCTATAAAATCAAAATTATTTGTACCTGAACCACTGGGGAGTACCTGAGATACACTATGAGCAACCTTGCTGAAGGCCAGCAGGTAACTATTCTGGACTTCATTCGAAATGAATGACTACATGCCCAAGAGTCTAGACAATTCCTTAAATACACTTTTTGAAGACCATGCCTACAGTTCCAAAAGTTATTATCTATGTTTTCTGCTGCTGGGAATAACCTCTACCTATTGGTTTGCTGTGCAGAAGGAGGGTCTGGTGGAACTCAACCAAGTCCATACCAGACCAGTCCATACAAGACCATACCAGAACTGGCACCACACCCAAGGCATACAGAGGGACCCGTGCAAAGCTGCAAGTTCAGTTAAGCACCTGCTTGGATACACAGTGACCCTGCCTCTCCCTCTGGCTGGCTCTAGCAGGCTCTGCTCAGCATGCAGCATCACAAATAGGTTCTGGAGGTGTTCCTAGAGGTCCTGCTAATTGTTCTCCAAAAGTATCTACTTCTTTTCACTGGCTGTATGGGACAAGCAACTGTTTCACTCTGCCAGCCTGCATGTGTATGTAAACAGCAAAACCCTGGAGCTGGCAATCTGGGCTACACTCAAGTGAGAAATATAATAAGGAGTATCTATCAGCCAATACCAAATGTGTATTATGACTTGGGCATACATGCACACAGCATGCTACTTTGATGGGCTCAGCCACACATGCACTTAACATGCTTCTCCAGGAATTCTGGTATGCTATGCCTTTTATGGCTGAAAATAAGATGGAGTATGGAAGGACACTTTTCAATCTGCTCCGAGATTTAAATTGCTTTTTACTGTTGGCACAAAACAATAACACGCACAGGCACAACTGGGAAAGGCATAAAGGGTATTTGTAAGTGTGCTTCTGTCATGGCACTACCCCTTAGAGTGTTCAAAAGCAGGTGAGACAAATTTTTGGTTTTCTTTCCCTGAAAGTATAATTTCATATATCTTTTGACGTATCAGAGAAGTAAATGCTTCTCACTTATCTTACCTTTTACTAATCAAAAAAGAATATTGAGCATATCAGTAAAATAAATTGAAACCCTGTGTACATGGGGCACTACTTTTACTTAAGAATAAGGCATGAAAAAGCAGCTTTATTTTTTTTTTCAAGCATAGCTATCATCTTTACTCTTGATGCTCACTAGCTAGAAATGAAGCCTAGTACAACGTTCCACTTCCCAGAAGCATCTGAGACTATCCACCACATACATCATCATTTGAACAATCTGGCACTGACATTGAAGTTGACTGTTTACAGTGATCTGAATATTTAGGTAATGATGAAGTCAGTGTTGTAAGATTCTAAGCCTTTCATTGCTTTTCTTGATCCTTTATTCTTGTTCTTCTCATTCTGAGCTCCTCACATTTTTCAAGCTTCTGTCAGGGGTTTGCGCTTAGCAATGTTAGTAAGTCTTTATTCTTCTGATAGCTTTAGGATCCACACATCTTCAGCTTTGCTCTCATGTTCTTCATTCCAGTCTGACTTGCTCTGACTCCAGAGCAGACCAAACTAACAAAAGATAATAAAGAACTACCTACAGATAAACTGCAAATTACATATTACCCACCAACAAAATATTATTCATCAATAAACTCTTTTTTCCTGTTGTCCTCTTCTCCTCTTCCTCTTAATCTCTGAGAGGCTGACTCTACAGTAGAGCACATCTACAATAAGCCTGGATCCCTTGAAGCTAATTTTGCAGTGAAAGACAACTTCAGTGAAACAAGAGTCCTATACTGTCCAAATGCATTGTAATGTACAAATTACAGTTTGGGGAACAGTGAAAAGCTGAGTACTCTGAAACTGATTTGTGAAAATAGATTACTTCACTGTAAGAAGATTTCATGTTGTAATATTTCAGTTTTCACTGCTTCTTAAAGAATAATATTTGCCTTCAGTTTTTCCTGCCCTGTGTTGTCTCAGGATTAGAGCTGAGAGCACTCAGACTTGGAGATGAAATTTTGTTTCTTAAGATGGTCTCTCAATATAGAACAGGACCTAAACAGTTACATTAGAGTGTTGGCATAGATTTCTTCCCTGTTAAAGTATTTTGGAGAAAAAAAATAACCTGCTACAGTAGTCTAGATATCTGTCAGCTTTAGATATCTGTCAGTAATTAACTTTATCACTTATTAGAATAAAATGCACCGATTAGGAGTTTTTAATCAGTAAAATCCACACACTTACTATGGGTTAATATTTAGATCTAGTCTGCAAAAATATAAGTACAGTTTTAAAAGTTAATCATTAGGAAGCTAGATAGGTAATCCTGGCTTATTTAAAATCATTAGCAAGTGTTTAAAGATTTCAAGATATAATTCATGGCAACATTTTTTTTTGAATTCTTACCTTGAATTCCACGTTCTCCTGGTGGCCCTGGCAAACCATCCTTTCCTGGTGGCCCTGGTAACCCATCTTTTCCTGGAGGCCCTGGTTTTCCGTGAGCTTGAGAGGCAAGCATTGCAGCAGGCAGCTTCAGCTGGGATACAAACTGAGCCATCCTTTCTTCATGAACAAAGGACACAAGAAAAAGCGGGTAAGAAATCTGCTAGCAAACTATGGGAAAATAAATAAAACCCAAAGCCCCAGCTAGAGTAAGTTTCTGGAAGTAAGGCATTTAATTATTCTAAAAGTCAAGGTACTAAATGCTCCCACAACTTCTGAGGCCTTCAGTTCCAGCTCAGACTCATGTCTGTCTTTACCCTTTGAAATCATCTGAACAAATTTGTATTCAGGTTTCTACTCCTACTGTCTTCTACTAATGTATTCCAGCATTTCAAATGACTTCTGACTCCTGTTCATGGAAGCACTTAAAATACATGAACACAGAATAATTAGTACTTAACACCCCTATGAAGGGCTACCTTGTATGTTGCTATGTATCTAAATGTTCCTATATGTACCTATATAAGTTGTAAAGTAGAGCTTAAATACCATGAACAGTTCTTGGAATATGCTGAAACCCTGAAAACAGTTGTGAAAAAACCTGTAAGTGCTCAGCAAACATTATTAACTGCAGAGATTTCAGCATGAACTCTTCATGCTGGTGGAATAAAGGGCACCCAGTAACTTTTCAGTGTTCCTTAGAGGTAGACAAAATAGGTACTAACCTTGAATCTGTCTCATTTATACCAGATGAAAGAACTTAACTAAGCATTCCACAATTTAGCAGGTATTTACTGTGATGGAGTTTTAGGATTTAGAAAAAAAAAAACAGCATAAAGAGTGGGCATCGAACAAAAAATAAGCAAGGTGATAACAAAAAGGCAAAGTGAAACAAAGCCAAGAATAGAAGAACTGTGGGAACACTAGTGAGGTGAAGAAAATGGAATAGCTATAAAGAAAACCCCCAGTATTCCCTGTAGGCAGGACACCTTTTAATACCTTCTTTTTATGAATAGACTAAATACTTGCTACCATTCTATCTGAATGGGAAAAGGAGGTAACTTCAGCCAACAAACTGCTCCTGAAATACATAGTACTGAACTCCCAAGGGGTAGCAGTCAGGGCAAGGGTGAAAACACACAAAATGATAGCCTTGTTATAAAGTGAAAAACTGCCTGAACAGTTTAAAAAGGTCTCAAGCTTTATATGATTTCTTTTATCCCTAAAATACAAAACGTTTTGTATCCACAAATATTAATGACAAAATAGCTAAGCATATTGCAGACATAAGAAATGCATTTTGCAACGGAAGAGGTGTTCCAGCAGAATCTTCTTTCAGACACCTACCTGAGCCACAGGTTTTCAACCCTGACTAAGAAAATGCTGGGGAAGAAAAATATTTCCTTTTCAGAGTACGAACACACCTAAGAAAGCTTATGTAGTACAAAGGCCTTGGCTGAATCTGGTACTTGCCTAAAACTGTGCCAGAAGATGGTGGTCTGCAAGTGAGCTTTGGAACTCACAGGGATGTTTGCTGAAAATGCACAGCAGTTTAGACCTGTATGACTGAAAGCTGTCAAGACTTTCTCTCATTTAGAGAAGTCATCCACTAAGTGGCCAAAATAATTAGATATTTCTAATGTCTCCACTTGAATAAATCTTCAATGTCTTACTGATATATTGTAGATACATATATGTATTTACAATGATACATACATATGTTTGCTATTATGATTTGGAGCAAACCTTTTAATGCTCTTCTCTTACGTAAGGAAATACTCTGGTTAACAGATACTGTACTTATAACTGTTTGAACGTAATTATATTAAGGAGACAAACAACTGTTAAACAGCTGCAGCAACAAGGCAGCTGCTAAGTTCAGTGTAAGTTAGGCGACATGTAAGGAAATGTATATAAAGGCTGTAGAGATGTAAAACGTTTAGAAGAGAATTTAATATTTATCTTTAGTTGTATAATACTTCTGTATTATAATTTTCTTACCTTCAAAAACCTTAAGAACTTCTTGTTTGATATATTTTTTAATTTCTTCAAGTGAAACTGTGTCAGCCTGATGAGGAAAAAAAAGGTGATATGTATCAGAAGAAACATACAGAGGGATGTTATGATGCTACAAACATAAAAAAATGCTGAAATTAGCATTAAAAACGTAAAGCTTTCATCAAAACTTAAATATTTTAATATATTTGTGTTATTTACTTAATTGCAAGGAATACTTTATTGCAAATACATTTTATTATAAAGACCACTAATACCATGAAGTGGAAGAGGCACTCCCAATGTCAAGATGATCGGCAGGTTATGTATATGGAAATTAATTTGCATAATATAGGAAGGATGTCCAGTGACACCACTATGCTTTATTTGCCTTTTGCATAGCATTTGCCAGCTTCTCACCCCTTCTAGGGACTGACTGCTTTGATGAGCAGCCGACAACTAAAACTGCATCACAGAACCACCACCGGATAAGTTTTTTAGCGTTTTACCCTATCTGATTGAGGGTTAAAGGAACTCATACCATGGATGTGTGCCTGTGCACACGTGGAGACAATCCAAGATATCTACAACTGACAGGCAGCATTTCATTGTCTTTTTAAATGCTAATTTCCCTTTTATTGAGGATCATTTTTGTCTGCCTCCTTTTCTTTCTCAGTCGTAAAGATATACACTTTAGCTCTTAAGCTGATGGAAAAACTTGAAAATTAACAGTATCGAGTAGACACATTAATTTGTCAGGAGCTAAAGAAATAAGTAATTGAACTTTATCCATAGCACATGCTTAAAAAAGACCCCAAACTGCTTGATCACCTGGGAATATTTTTTCCAACTAAACACTGATATTAGCTCACAGATCTCTTAGTTTTTCTGGCACTGTTGTATTGCTCATCTGAATTTCCACTGCTCAGCACATGCTACCTTCATGTTGTCTGAATTCACAAGCAACCAAGGAAAACTTGTATTTACTTACTGGAAACCCTGGGGGTCCTGGTGAACCTGGGGGACCTTGATGACCTGGTGACCCTGGGTAACCTCTGTCTCCTGGTGGCCCAACAGGACCCACATCCCCCTTTTCTCCTGATGGGCCAGGTTTCCCTCGTTCACCTTGTGGACCTTTGTCACCTGGAATACCCTGATCTCCCTGTGTAAAATAAAAGCAGAAAGAAAACCATTGCACACAGTGGAATGAACTAGGAAAAGTCACCCAAGAATGCTAAAGAGAAAATTATTCCCTGTTCAGAAATAGATTTTATGAGTCATGTAGGGAAGCTGATTTTACAGGCTAACCCTTGTTTCTGAAAACACAGCAAGTAACATTTTGTTTTGTTACACTTTTAATGTTGAAGTCAATAACAAAAATAAATAGCTTGACTCTGTAACCCACTTTTCAAGGGCAGAACTTCAGTGCAGAAAGTTTATAGCCCTTATACAAGGATCTAGAAATGTCAAATAAGGCACAGGTAGAATATAGGTGCTCAAATTCCCCCAGGCACAAGGCACCAGGCTTTTTTTTTTTTCTGTAACTTTCCCTAGAAGCCCAATATTTTATTTCTGCATGTACACAAAATTTCAGTTAATCAAAAAAACAACAGATACACAAATCCACTTATAACAAGTGAATTCCTTTCAAACAAAATAAAGGTCAATGTTCTGAACAGCAACATGACCATCATGACTAAGATGACATTTAATTTTGTTTCAGAGGAATTAAATCTTTTAGAGTGACTTAATGTATCAGCCATTAATTCACTCAACTACAGCTGTGGAGAGGAGTGCTTCAAGTAAAACGTTAGATTGTTACTGAACAGCTGGCAGTTCTTAAGGATCACTGACTGCCCTTGCTGCATCACTTAAGCTAATGTTAGGCTTCACCATAAGCAGCAAACAGCACCAAAAATTGATTACAGTATTAATAGATAAATCCAGGATCTACATTTATGAAGGGTGAATGAATGGAAATAATTTCATTCTTAGTCCACAGCAAGTGCTGGTGAACTGTATTCAGATCTGAAACATCACTGAATGATAAATCAATAAAAAGTGTAGTTATATCCTTATGTCATACGAATTTGAAATCCTAAAAATTTTAAGTCATAAATTTACATGATATGTAAAGACTGGAAAAGAAAGGATGCAAGTACGAGTTTGTGTAACATCTATCACCTATCTATCCTCCTATCTGTATGATCTCCAGTGAGTTAGAGCTGACTATAACTAAGCTTCATTGCAGAGACCACTGCTACTTGTGATCCTTTATTGCATTAAACAAAACCATAATACATTCCCAACTGGAGTTTATGTCCTCAGTAAGAGCGCAGAGGCTCTGAACTCTGAAAGTCTACCACAACAACAACAAAAAAAGGGGTCAAAATCTGAGAGTTTATCATCTCACACCTACAATTTTAACCTCTGCAGTGGATTGACCTTGCCTGACAGCCAGGTTACCCACCCAGCCTTCCCCTTCCTCAACAAAACAGGGAAAGAAAATGAGATGAAAAGCTTGTGAGTCCAGATAAGGACAGGGAGATCACTCACCAATTACTGTCAGGGGAAAACAGACTGAACTTTTGGAAGATTAATTTAATTTACGGTGAATTAATAACAGAGCAGGGTAATAAAACCTTCCCCTCGACCCACCCCCTTTCTTTGCAGGCTCAACTTCACTCCTCATTCTTCAACTTCCTCCCCTCGAGTGGTGCAGGGGGATGGGGGTTGCAGTCAGTCCTTAACACTTCATCTCTGCTGCTCCTTTTTTCCCACTTTCTTCTTCTGCTCCAGCATGGGATCCTTCCCATGGGATACAGTCCTTCACAAACTGCTCCAGTGTGGGTCCTTCCCATGGGCTGCAGTTCTTCAGGAATGGATTGCTTCAGTGTGGGTCCCCCATGGGACACAGTTCTTGCCTGAAAACCTGCTCCTGTGTGGGGTCCTCCCCGGGCTGCAGGTGGGTCTCTGCCCCCACATTACCCCCCACGGGCGCAGGGCACAGCTGCCTCACCATGGGCTGCACCATGGCCTGCAGGGGAATCTCTGCCCCGGTGCCTGCAGCACCTCCTGCCCCTCCTCCTTCACTCACCTTGGGGGCTGCAGAGGTGTTGCTCTCACGTTTTCTCACTCCTCTCTCCGGCTGCTGTTGCACAACATTTTTTTACCCTTTCTATCACACAGGCAGTGTGTATCACTGATGGGGTCAGCTTTGGCCAGCAGCCGGTCCATCTTGGAGCTGGCTGGAATTGGCTCTGTTGGATGTGGGGGCAGCTCCTGGTGTCTTTTCACAGACACCACCCCTGCAGCCCCCATTATGAAACCCCTGCCACATAAACCCAATACCATGTGTCAAACTACTAACATGATCACATAATCAGGGAAGTCAGTGTGACATGGAACAATCTCAGCATGATTACACTTACTGTGTTTCTCTTAAAAGACCTATCCTGCCAATACTGCAGATGCCTGATTTCCAGCTTTCATTTCCGGGCATTAATACACTGGGCAAATCTTTAAATATGCAGCATATGAATGATTCCCAACAAACACAAGGCTAATATAGCTGTTCCGTAGAAAAAACACAAGATACGATGTGATACCCAAAAGACACCTGTAACCCTTGTCAAGGACCCTCAAGTTTTCAACAGTCAATGGGAACAGGAAAGGGAGTGTATGTACACTGGGAGAACTGGAAGAGTAATGCTCTGATGGAAGGGGTGTACCTTTCCAGGTTTCTATGAATTTTAAAATTTACAGGAAAAAGTGTTCTGTCCTGCATAAGCTATTGTATCAGGATGTGTATTGCAACACCTTGAGAAATTCAGGGCAAAGAAAAGATTCTGACTGAGCAGCAGAACTTTTTGTAGTCTGCAGGGAAGAGGCTCTTTCCTGGCCTTAATAAAGTTTATCCATCCAACCTCCATCTCCTACTTCACTCATAGCAACGTGACACATAAAGTTGAAGAACAACCCCTGCTGTACCATTGCAAAGCTTGAAAGAAGTATAGCCTTTAATATAATTTTCATTTTAGTTAAATTTTTTGAGATTGAAGTACAGTATAGGGAGCCACTGAACACAACATTTTGTCTGATAGCACTTTAAAATGAGACAACCCATATGCATGCACTCACATGTATAAAAAAAGCTGAAGGTTACTGTACTTACAAGAAGCTTTCATTAAAGATATATTTAAAGCATAAATATACATATATAATTTCTCAGGTTTATAACCCTGCAGAGTAGGTATGGTTGATTAGTCTACTAGAAATAAAGAAAAATGCAGGTTTCTATATCACCAAGGTGCTACGGCAGTGTGAAGCTGATCCTGGAATTGCTTTTCTTCTAAATTATTCCTATTTTACAGGCGGCCAGTGTGTAGGAGGCAAATCAAATACTACAGCCACTTCTCAAACAAGCATTTTTTCAACTGCCTCCAGTGTTTGTGTTTGGAAGAAACTCTTTGTAAAAAATCATAAAACTAGGTCATATCTTCCTCCAGATTTCTTTTTAAACTCTCCTTTGCTATCAATTGTACAAAAACACAGGGTAGGACATTTGCATTTTGCTATCTCTGCCTACAGTGCTATTTATTCAGTCCTCCTCCTTTCTAGCATCCTCTTATTTCTTGCATTTAACCTTGTATTAAATTCTGTGCAGAAGGAACTACTGTTCTGCATGGGTTTCTACATGTACTAGTCCAGCGGGCTCCTGGTCTTTGTTCAAGGTATGCAGATAACAGCAATAAATGAGCCAGCTACCAGTACTTTAATCTGCTGTTGAAATGACTTGAAAGACATATTGGTATAAACCCCATGTTTTCCACTGGTTTGTCACACAGTTTATAAAGTAGTAATAACAGCAGTGTTTAGTTACTCAAAGTAGGATATTTCAGCTCAGGTGACTTCTTCCTTCTTAAAACTGACTTTACAAGGATATACTTACATTAGACATGAAAACCTCAAGAGTTTTATTCTGTTCTTCCAATTTTGATGCTTTTCTGTAATTGCAACAGTTGGTGTCAAACTGAATGAGTGTGCTGGTACAGCAGTAATAATAATGGCTACAAGAAAACCTTGACTTTGTGTTATTTTCTGTAATCATTGCAATCTCCCTCAGATGCAGGTCTGTAATACCTGATCCAGAGGGGAAAAAAAATCAACTACAATTCCCCCCTGATCTCTTATCTAAGATGCAGACTTCTGCTGTGTATGTTGTTGTTATTTCTTTGTCAGATCTCCCCTTGTTTTCAACAACATTTTCTGTTCCTGCAGAATTGTAAAGGACAACTGTCAGCTTTCTGAAAACTGTATTCAGATACTGCATTGGGCATGTTTGTAACCTTGTTATAAAAGCTTGTGAGAGATTTTGATTATCACTTGAGACAAAGATACTTCTGGAAACTGATTTATTTTTTAACATGTATCTATAAATTTCTTCATATTTATATACATGTGTGTATTTATTTCTTTTATTCTGTACAGAGGGAGCTAGAACGTGAGAACGTGACATGTTTGCCAGTGATCCCAGATGTGAGAGCAGATTCAGGCATCTGTCACCTCTCTGAGAGCAAGCATATATCCATATTTACATCTATAGCTACATGTACACGTGTGTATGTATGTACTCTGTCACCAGTGAGACTGGAATAAATACACCCTCTTCTCTTACCCTGATGCTTCCCAGGCTTCACTCTGATGAAGCAAGCTAAGGTTGTGTCTCTGTTTCTCACAGACTTTTTCAACATCCTCCTCCCTATGTTTCAAGGTCATGCACTTACAGGTCCAGCCTCCTCTTCTGGATGTATCCGTACAGTACTATTTGTAGGGTATTCAGATAGGCTGACACTGAGAAGGTCAAGGCTGAGTGGTGTAATGCAGTACACAATAGGTGGTACAATAAGAAGGTTTTTACTTTTGTCCTTAAAGTAAAAGTAAAGTTTTGTCCAGAAAGAGAACATTGCAAAATGTTAATTTTTGTAAGGGACAATTCATGTAATAATGGCCTGCTCAGTGTCACAAAGCAGCATTTCCTTTTCCAGATTAGACAGGTGCTTTTCTGATTGATCAAATAAATGTGGTATCAATTGGATTAGGACATCAGGGCTTTAGCAATATTACAACAGGAGCAGAGTATGTGCTATGATTCCCTTTGTTCTACAAATATAATCTCTCACCTTCTGTAATGATTCCTGCCCACCATGATCTTGTTACCATGAACAGAATTGTCTAAACATTCTGGGAAGCAGTAAGGCATTGCACTGGCATTCCTGCTGCCTGAATGTAACAAGCTTGTTTTATACAAAACATGGTTTGTGTGTGACATACAAAGATCCCTGGGATGATGCTGGGGTAATTTTATAGATAGCTCTTGCAAAGTCTGACAGCATCACAACAGGATTAGCTACTTTCCAATTTTCAACCTATTGATCAATTTACGCTGTCCAGGCCAACTCTGTTAGAAAGTCTATAAAATGTGTTTTCTAAATGCAGAAGCCAATTCAATTCTAATTCCTTAAAGTGGTGTCTAGTACTAAACCTCTTAGTTGTCCAAGAGACTGTTGAAAGTTCACAGAGAATTAATTTCTTGGTTTTGCCTGGGAAATATGCATTGATGAGGTTCTTACATACTCAGTAAAAAGAAAAAAAAAATTAAAGCAAGTAACTTACACGTTCTCCTTTGGGTCCCCTGTCTCCTGGTCTCCCCACAGCACCCTGAAAGATTGTTTTGGAAAATAGACAAACATATTACTTAAAGGGGTTTTTTTGTATATTCATCTATTAGCAGAACTGAAAGCAACTGCCTAGGATTAACAGCTATGTTATTTGTGAAGAATAAAATATACTAGCATGCAAAAGCATGTTTTCCTACCGGAGGACCTGGCAATCCATCTTTTCCATTGATTCCCTATAAAAAAACACAACAATTTTTAAATAAATATGCTTATGGATATGCATTTTAAAAATATAAAGCTCAATGTTTCGTGGTGATTTCAGTACATATTCTGAAGCTGCAGGGGCGGCAGTGTGGTTACTATATAGAAATACAAATAGAATTGAGATGTGAAATAACAGAGCTCAGGGTGGTACTGAACTGCAAGCATATTAAATTTGAGCTGAGAGCAGAGAAAAAATCATCTTCAGCATCAAGATGTGCATGAACTTTAATGGGCACAAAACTTTCAACGACGAGTTATATGGAAATTCTGCAAACGTGGAATATGGACCCATAAATGCACTTTTCTAGTCCCAGATAGTCATCTAACCATATAACTGTACATACTAGCCCTGATGCTCTATTACCCTTCTGCTGTTACACAGATTATGCCTTAATAGTAAGTGTCCAGATCCATTCTTTGGTTGTTAGGACTTGTGGCACAGCACAGCTTCAGCCTTCTGGGCTAAACATATTTCCTTCCCAAAAGAGGGTGGTCTCACTCATACCACCTGCTGCAAACAGTCCCAGGCTCACATTATCCCCCAAACTGGAAGGTGGCATTATCTGAGAGTCCTAGTTGGCATGGGCCAAAATAATGTCAGAGCACATGTTAACAATTGCACAATGACAGATAACTGCTAGATAAATGCTCTGCATGGTTTCATTTACTAGGATATATGTGTATCTGCGTATGCACAGACAGCTGCGTAGTCACAGCTATTTCACTACGTGAGAAAGAAGGTCTTGCATGAGGGAAGACATCAGGAATATTTCCTTCCCTCTCATACTGCAAAGCAGAGTTTTGCACAAATGAGCCACCTTGGGCCAAGCTGCTGCTGAAGTTACAGAAACTGTCTCTTCTTTCAAGACAGATGTGGAGATGTGCTGACAAACTGAAATGGTCTGCTTCTCAAGCTTGTCCCCAAAACATCAAGCTTTAGGGGAGATAATGAGTTCTGTGTTACCCTAGCTGAAGCACTTCTAGAATATAAACTAGGTTGTTTTAAACCAGCTCAGACAGTGCTGACTACACTGCTGTCACACTTCTGTTAAATAAAGAGGTCACATTAGACATAGCCTAAGTGAACAGCAAATGCTTCAGCTGCCGTGCTGCATCATCTGTATGCAGAAGTGTTATGAAGTTTTTTTCAGAGTCACAAAGCACACGCTTCTCTATCTAAACCAAAACAGAGAATGCGTTTTGTCACCCCATCCTTTATAGACTGTGTTGAGTATCTGGGTTAATATTCTCCTTCTGAAAAACACAAGAGGATCCTTCATGTCAGCAGGATCCAAAGGACCTTTAAAGGCAACATCTCAGTAACAATAACTACTAAAACATCACCATACCAGGAATTTTTGACTGGATGGTTAATATTGAGCACTGTAGGTCTAAGAGTTCTTCATATGTTACCTACTTAACACAAAGCAGGGTGTAATCTCATTTCTTTTGTAACTCCTGAAAAATTAAGACACATCTTTTTGTAATGAACATATATATTCAGTATAAAATTGCTTACTGGTTTTCCTTGTGGCCCTTCTGGCCCAGGGAAGCCTATATCTCCTATAGGTCCTCTTTCACCCTAAGAAAAAGAAAACACACATATAAATCTGCATGTAAAACCTTGCATTCAGTGTTTAAAATATTTGTGTATTCATAGGACTTCAAAACTTAAATCTGTACTTACAGGTTCCCCTGGCATTCCTGGGGATCCAGGAGATCCCGGTTTTCCCTGCAAAAAGAGAACATTACAAATATAAATTACTAGGAAGCAAAACATAATTTGTCCTAGGTCAAAAATAAGAGAAGATATATATTTGAGTGAAATATTCATGTTACTGTTCATTAAATGCTTTAAGAGAGGAATTATTATTTTTTAATATATCTGTGCCATGTTAATCCGGCGCTTGTGTACAACATAATTCAATCACTTGGTCTTCTTTGCCCTTTCTGAATACTGAGATAATGTTTTAATGAAATTTTCTTTTACAACACCATGATTTCCTTCTTGAGAAGTCAGAGTCAGATCAAAGTTTATCACTGTATATGTGAAATCAAGATTCTTTCCTTCAGATACTTCCTAGTCCTTATTTTATTAAAGGTGAGTTTATTACTGACTTAATGCCTTTTGCAAATTTTCTTCCTGCTCTTTTTCAGTCACTTTTATTGTCATTTCATGTTCAGCCTTCCAGAATTCAAAATCCTTTCTCATTTCATCATTTATATGTTCTTTTTTTTTTTTTTTTTTAAATGATGCCTTGCTTATAACAATCTATCTGGTTCAGCCTCAGACAAGAATCTATATTACTTTGAATCTACATTTCCCAGAAATATCCTTAGACTGGGTCCTCAGCTGACCTGTACAAGTGAGGGATCTAACACATCAATGCCAGTGACAACTTCAGGGACAAAAGGACTGAGGATTCGTGCTGAGGAAAATTAGCATTGGTGGCAATTCTTGCAGAATCTCAGTCCAAGCTTCCCTGATATCCTGCTCAGCAAAAAGTCAAAGCTAAAATGATAGGTTTATATTCCCAAATGGGAAAAAGGGTCCACTATTTAATCTAGGGAATAATGCCAGGCAAGGATGACAAATTATCTTCCAATAATATATGTGGATATATTTCAAAAACTCTTCAGAGACTACTGAAAAATATTGTTTCTCAAACATCTATTAATTTGTTAATTAAAACTGCTTAGCATAAAATGTTAAAGCACGTAATTTATTTCAGTGGATTTTATTAGAATTAAATCTAATCAACAGAATGCCACTCCACCACTGATGAAGGGAACTCATTAAATATTTCATATCCAGTTAGAATAGAGAGCAACAATAATAAGACTTGGAACATATTCAGTGGGAAATACACAGGGAATGAACAACTGTGATCACCCTGACTGGCTACTGCATTATTGATTCACAGCATGAAATACATTTCAGAGAAACAAACTTTGAAACTCTTATAACATGGGCTATAAAACTTAGAGAAATACTACTCTTTTCTCCGTAAATGTGCAATTTTCTTTGTTTTAGGAGAACTTAACTAAATTAAGCTATTTAAGCTGAAGTACTCTCTCAGAACTTACAATAAATGGACTAAATCAGTGGCTAATGGAAATGGGAGTGCATAGACACAAACTTCTCTTCGTTTCACAAAACACATATTTATAATTTAAAAACAGCTCCTGAATGCATTGTTAGCTGCCCAAATTTAATAATAAATGTATTTGCATATAAATAACTCCATATTGCCTGCTGAAATATGGATAAACCTTTTTATTAAACTGTGATTGCAATCTAAAAAAAGTTGTCTTCATTTCCTTTAGGAACACAAATGAGTAATTATAATTTCAATTTATCATTAATTGCATTTACTTTCACCTACAACAAAGTTTCTGGATGACTTTCAGAAACTTCTCTGAATACCACATGTAAATAGCTGACAAAGCGTTCCCCTAAAGCAAATGTCTGATTGACTTGATATGCAGATACTAACTAATGTTCATAATTTTTCTTTGTGATAGAAAGATGCTCAGAAATTTGTGCATGCCCAGGAACACAGAAAATATCTTTATCTATATTAAACTGAGACAATGAGAAGAATCTCATATGCTTTCTTAACTAAGCATATGTTGAACATATGAGATTCTTGCAGCTTCAAATTCCAACTTTATCATGTATTCACACATCATTCCCCCCATCACTTTAATAATAATATGAACTCTCTTTAGGAAAAACACATGATTTTCATAACTGCCTATAAAGCATTAGCTGAGCGCTGGTGATCCACAGTGATCAAGATTACAGCTCATCACCTTGCTTGACCTATTTTTTCAGCTTCTAACAAACTGAGTTCTCTTCAATGAACATACGTACCGGTGTCCCTGCCACTCCTGGTGTGCCAGCTGGCCCACGGTCACCCTGAAGAAAAGATAAATCAAAACTTAAATGGTAACAAAACAGAAGTTTGTTTGTGGACTCCCATTAAAACCTGAGAAAGGATTATTCAGTGAAGTGAAAATGAGGACAAGAGCCAGACTATGCTAAACGCTAATATTTAGCTCTGCCACTGACTCATTATACAGACCTGAGCAAATAACTTAAATCCTTTGTTTAGGTTCTCTTGTATAATGTAATAATTTTCATGCTATTCCTTCTCCTCTGCTTAAGGCCTTCCTTGAAAAGGGGTGGAAAGTCCCCGACTTATCTGTAGTTTTACAAATAATTATAATTTGTGGTCATGACAATGACCAAAACTCACATAGGGTAATTCACTATCCTATCCACATCTCCATATTTAAGATGCATCTTTCAAGTAAGTTTTTGCCTTCCTGCCACCCAGTCATCCATTTGCTGCATCCTTGATTTGCTTGTGCCATGGTCCTTTCAGGGCAAAGTTTATCTTTTTAGCATACAGCCACCTTTGTCTGTGCTTTAAGCTAAGTCAATGGCTTTTGTGCTGAAGCTGATAGAGTTATGGAGCTCATGAGTAGTAAAACTCTACACAGTGAGATTTGCCCCAACCCATTGCTGACATGTATTGGTCTGTGGCACTACACTCTGTTAGTGTAACATTGGTTAACAATGTAAGAAAAAAATTAGGCTCCTAGTTTCTATAATCTCATCAGAAAAGCCTTGGCACAGTTAAAGCCATACTAACAGGCAAATATTTTTGTGAGATGAGTTTGTTGCCTGGAGCTGTTTTGCAAGCGCTCCACCAACATAGCTATAGCCACATTCTGTTGCACAGAAGAGCCCCAGGAGATGCTGGGATTTCTGGTTTCTGTTCTTATACCTAATGCTGATTTGTCTCATACTCATAATTTTATTCAGGTAGTGCAATGGTAATTCTGGTAATTAGAAACACTGAACCCCATTACACAAAGTATAGATGGATGACAGGTTAAATGTCTGACCTTATGTCCAGAGGGAGAAGCTTGCTTACTGGCCACAGTTCAACCTTTCTTGCTCTGGAGGCTAAAAGAAGTCAATGCAAGTTCACCCCTCAGTGAGGAACACAACACACACCTCAGGAACACTTGAGCACTGAGTAACTGCAGCAGGGTATACTGGCTGGAGCACTCACTGCACTCTGGACCCAGAACTTGTATCGTGGTGTTTTCCCTATAGGCTGGATATGACAGTGAAGCTAGAGATTCCTAACACTTCCCCTGCAACTTTTTTCTTTTAAGGCTTATTCTGGTCCTTTCAGCAATACGGTTCGCAGTGTGGCCTCACAAACCACTGTGTCAGCACAGCTGAGGGAAGGGACATTTTGCTCCAATGACACAAAGTTGTTAAGCCAGTTCATGAAATTACCATGAAATTACAGCCAACATTGTCTGTGGAAGATGGCATTTTGCTACACAAATGTACCTAATAGCTCTAAATTAAAAACCAGCATGAACTATGCTGTTGAAATTGGCAGGCAGACTCTGAGAGTCTATTCATTTACTTGCACCAGAAATGTGGAATTTTGACCAAATTTAGTTAAGGAAAGGGTATTTTTACTTTGGGAAAGAGCCAAACATTCACTTAGCTTGTTTATATGATCTGCTCCACTGTTTATTCCCTTTATTTAATTCTTGTCCACACTTTGTCTCAATTAGACCTGCAATATCTCCCTGTGTTTGTTCATTTTAAAATCAAACTAGTCTTTAATGCTTGTAAATTGTAGTCTTCCAGAGAAAGAATTATCTCATGTAATTTAAACATCTAGTATAGACATCTACCTTAGATCTTGTCACCCCCGACTTATTGCACAAGGAGTAATGCATAGTGATACTGAGAGAAAAATTTCACTTACATTGTTTTTTGATGAAAACTAAGTTTCAGTAAACTATTTTTGTATGAAGCTAGTAAGTAACATGTAATTCAAAAAGCTAAATATTCAATTTTCAGCAAAAAAGTACTTTTCTTAAATGTAGAAGATATGTGCAAAATCAAACTGTTTTCACTGACATAAATATATTTACATATTTTTTTCATTTCTCTGCTGATTTTTTTTGTACTTTGTCATATTAAAAAATGAGTATCAAAATCTTGATATTTTTAGCATTTCATGATAAGTTTTTCTCTGAATTCGTATCGGCCTCCACAACTTGTGAGGCTGAAACATGCCATCAGCTGAAAGAAAGGATCATTTCCTAGCACCTGAATGCAGACTTGAACTACAGGAAGGAGCTGGGGAGTATGATACGGTTTGGGATGTGCTATGGTGGCATCATACATGTAGTACAGAGTGCAAGAAAAGCAAAACAGAAACTAGAGGACTTTTTTAGAATAATGAGCAACAGCCCAAGAGAAGAAATTTTTGCTCACTTTGGAGCAGGATGAAATGCAACAGGAACTGTAGGGAATCAGTCTCTTCTACTTTTTTCTATATTTTTGCACTCATCTGAGATAGTCTTTTTTTGTATGGAAGTCTTGCATGCACTAGGTCCAGACTAATTCAAGTACAAACTTCTCTTCAGATTTGTGGCTATGATGTAAATCTTAGAATACGACAGACAGATTGTAAGCATAAAATGATATTCAACAGAGAACAAGAACTAGTGACCATACTTAGGAACATGTTAACTATATTACTATCAACTAATAGTATATACTAGATCTAATATAGCATATGGTAGTATTCTATCAAGTTAAGAAAACAAAATATTACAAGACCTCCCACATACAATTCTCCATTTGTGGAAAATGAAGTTTTATGTTGGGTGAGCATATGATTTACATACACAGTAAAGCAAAAAAGGAAATATAGATATATATATGCAAATATTTTTCACACAGAAACATTAGCTTACACAAAAAAATTTCAAACAAGGTTTCAGAAAACAGTTAGCTGCATATAGTTGCCAGCCATGACTTGTTTTTATGAGTCCTACCTTTTCCCCTGGGAGTCCTTCCAGTCCTGGTAATCCCATTGGTCCTGGGTCTCCCTGATTTTTTTTTTAATTTTTAAAATTAAAAAGGATTGCATACATTAGAATTTCCGTACTCTACATGAGAAATCTTGAACAACAAGCAACAGCAGATTATTTGAGAGTAGTAGAACAGACAACGAGTTATCAGGTGAACAGGTTTTGTTATGCCCTGCTTTAGTGGTCTGTGAATTAAGCTTTTCCCAGAGGCACTGTGTGAGTATTTGGATCGATGGTTTTAATTTTGATGAAGAATGTAATCCGGAAGACTCCCCTCCTGTATTCCTGCAAGCCACGGAAAGCTCTAAAGCTCCTCCAGGCAGTAGAGCCCTGGGGTATATAGCATATGCTGTCAACCTGAGAACCAACCTTCTAGCAAGTCTGTGCTCTGTTCCCTAAACAAAGCTTACTCTGCAGCAGGGGACACACAGACTAAGTCTTAAAGTTTTGCAGTTTAACGTGTAGAGTGAGGAGGCCCTTTTAATTCTTTTTCTGTTTTCAAAGAAAACTGATAAATTACCACAGAGATTTAAACTACAGCAAACAACTCCAATATTTCAGCAATTCTCAGGTAAATTAAAAGACATAGAGAATTCCTGTCTGGATTTTATGAAGTTTCTGGTAGATCTCATTTTCCACACCTAAATTCTGGGAGATGGTGCTTCCTGAGTAGGAAGTGGATG
Source organism: Athene noctua (assembly GCF_965140245.1). Lineage (NCBI taxonomy): Eukaryota > Metazoa > Chordata > Aves > Strigiformes > Strigidae > Athene > Athene noctua. Next base: position 34,169,197 of record NC_134037.1, on the reverse strand, counting down.
CTGTTACAGAAAGACGTATTCATTTCTGGGCATTATGGTGAAACAGTAAAAAGAGGCTTTGTGGCTTCTTATTAATCAACTATTTTAGGAACCTATCTCACAACTTCACAATTTGCTGTGAGTGTTGAGGTTCTCTTATTGTCCTCGAGGAGCACAGTTAGCACACTGGTTCATAGATCAAAGTTTACTTTTTCATATAGCTGGGTCTCCATTAACACTTGGCAAGGAATCAAACATGATCCTAGGCCCTGCACAGGTTGGCTGAGAGGAGATTATGCACCTTGATGATAGATTAAGTCCTAGCCAGCTCTTACAAATTACCTTCCCATAGCACTTTGGTCTTGGCTGGGTTAGTCTGAGGTAGCTACACTTAATTCTGCTATTTTTATGTACATACTGTGCCTGCACTAGTAGGAAAATAGATACAACTGAATGGTACTGGCATGCTGCTTTCATGAGTAGAGGCATTTCTCATTAGTTTTACACTGATACTGAAGAGAAAGGCTCCATTATATGGACCCAAGTCAGAAGACAAGAACCCTTCAACAGGAGAAGACACTCCTCATCATCTTCCAAATACTGTGGCCTGATGTGTTCAGACAAGGCCAGTTTCTAGTGACTTTTAAACAGTCTTTGTGTTGTGCTCTGACTTGATTCTTTACTGCCAGGCATCCAAGATGTTGGCTGAACCATCCCCTTATTTATTTTGCCCAGGACTAACAATTTAAAGACCCAACAGCAGCTGGAGAGATCACACGTGTCAGCTTCTGGGTGGCTGAATGAACTGAATGCGTTAAGAAACTCTGTAGAGTATTTCTCTGAAGGAGAAATTTGTTTCGTTAGTAGCAGACATAGCTGTTCTTTACTATGCTGGAAGGGATGTGATTTTGTTTCAAAAACGATCTCTCCAATATTTTTCAGGGCTTCCTGATCTTTATCAAGTAGACAATTCATCAGAAGATCATGGGGAATGCAGTCTGACCGGGCACAATTTTCTTTCCCTAACTAGCTCTGTTTCTACTTCTTTTATCAAGTAAATTTTTCTCATCAATTTCCATTACCTGGTACTCTTCCTGATTCAGTTATACTGTCTGAAGTTCAAAAGATGTTTGCTGGACACAGTTCTACCACACTGACCATGAAGGAATAGTACCTGTTTCACTGCCTTGCAGTGTTATAGTGCTGTAAGTGCCACTATGCAGTTATGTGATGTTTCTTAGACTTTTTACAAAAAGATGCACTTAAATTTTTACTGCTGTGGAAGCACCCATTCAATTTTTAAAACAATATCAATTCAAAATTACATTTTATACTATCATATTTTTGGGGCTAAACCATCAATACTCAAATTTTACTATTATCTTTTGGGTATTTTCAATGATGTCCAGTCATCAAGATGCAATATCTGTAAGTTTCAACTTTGCCACCATAAGGCTAAGAACTGTAGTGACAAATCACAAGCTAATGACAAATACAGTTTCTCTATTAGAAAGATAAGTTACATCAGATGTCAAGGACGTTGGGAGAAATGTACACTCAGTCAGGATTTGGATCTATATTCTCCTGGCAGCTAGCCCTATGCAACTGCTCAAGATTCCTCCACTAGTTGTCCTTTCCCTCCTCTTAATTTTAAAAGAAAGATCACATGAGAAGGACATACCACAATGGTTAAAGGAAAAAAGTATTAAAAAGTTAAAATAGATCTGCTTTTGAATGTCAAACTGCATAACTGAAAGGTATAGGGGCTCCCATGATCATTATCTTGCTCACCAGAGCAATGTGATTGTACTGTAACTGTCATGCCATTTCCAAAGAAATCATCTACTTCTAGTTGTTACTAGCCAGCATGATGTAGCACGTTATCCCTTCTCCTTAGCACTTTCAAATTTAACATTGATAACAATGTAATAGCTCTTAAGGTATTTTCTATCTTTATTTCAGATTCTCTATTCTTAGATATATCCAGGGACAGCTCAGCAGAGATGAATTCACAAGTAGTTAATACTATGTTCAGTCATTCATTATATTATCACTTAGAACTATTTACCAGAAACTGCAAAATTTGCAAGCCTAGCAATCAGAAGGTTGGGGTTTTTTTTCAGATGTACTGATTCTGCAGGAGGTAAGCTACCTGCTAAAGTACATTAATGGACTCTTCCACCCTTGTGACTCGGATCATGTATTGAACTACTTGGGGAATTCTATATCATGACCAAAAATATATATACATACCCCTGTGCCAGGATCTCCTTTTGGACCCTGCAAAGAAATGAAGAAGGGGAAACACATTTTAAAAAGAACAGTTATACAGTAAGATGGGTTTTTTTGCATTACTGCATTAAGACTGTACTTTGCTAATGCAGCACATTTAGAATCAGTATTAAGTCCAGCCCTGTCAGCTGATTAATTTAGTATAAAATCTTAGCAATACTTGGTTTTTTGTTTGGCTGTTCCACAATACAGAGAAAGACAGCTATGAGGTCCCATGCGAGCCCGTGACTACAAGTGGCACATAATGTAAGGACAAAGACCTCACTGATGGCTACAACATTTTTATGTGGTTTACCTAAATGACAATCACCTTAAAACAGTAAAACTTGCCTATGACCCTAACAAGGAGGAGAACCTAAATAAGTACACAGTATCATTGACTCCATAGAACCAAAGCAACAGTGTCCAGCTGTAAGGTGGCACACTCTGCAGCCCAGTGTTACTGCCACATTATAATTCTAGGTTTTACACATTTTTCTGCACGGTAGCTACACACAGTGAATCAGTGACAGAATTGAGATCAGAATTCATTTCCAGCACCAAATTTAATCCATTGCAAAACTATGCCATCACTAAATATAAATACAATGTTACACATTTTAAGATATGAGGATACTTTCACTAGAGAGTCCAATAACAAATTATGTACTATTCTTGCAGCCTTTACTTGCTAGCGTGAAAAGCTTAAATCAAAATAAACTACTCTCCAAAATGGGCTAAAATGCTTGATAAACACATGAAATCACATACATTTACTACATACCAACCTATCCTTAGTTTTTCTGTCTTTCGCATATAAAATCAAATTCCATGCCACTTACCAAAACTGCATGCAACTAATCAAGCCCTCTGTTACTATGTTAATTAACTATTAGAAATTATATTTCTCTTAATACTTACTGGAGGTCCTGGTGGACCTGGATAACTGGCAACACTTACACCTCCCTGTAACAGTAAATTTAAAAGTTGAGTTAGGTCAAAATTAGGTGTCGATTGAAAAAAAACCCACAACCCAACATTAAAGAGAAATACCTGGAGCTTATACAAGCTGCTCATTCCATTTCTTTCATTGTAAGGCATACCCTTTAAAACATGAAAACCAGGTAAGTGTCACAATTATGTATTATGAAGGCAAAACTCTTGTCCTGTTCAAGCTGCATGGCTCAGCAAAGCTGTGATATCAGTTTTGTTCTCAACCATTCTTTCAAAGATTCCAGACATTTCAGTAAGAACATAAGACACATATCAATGCAGCTTAGGACTTTTTTTGAATTATGCAACCAGAAACTGGTAAATCTCAGTGTACATTATATTTTGATATTTACTATTATTATATTTTTCCAGAATTAATTTTGTACTAGGTACTATTCCAGTTAATTTGGAGTCTTGTGAGCTCCACAGACCTTCCCTAGCTTTCCTGACTTCCCTGATCTCAGGTACACAAGTTGTCTAAATTACGTTAATAACATCAGAGAACAAAGACTCATTTGACCAAATTTCTAGGATGGCTTTACTCATCAATGAATCACAAGGAAAAAAGGAATACAGAAACCTTTCGAAAAAAGACACTGATTGTCTTCCTGCACTATTAATGCATATTAGATTGACAGTCAGTTCTTTCTATTACATTACATTTTACTCACAGGTATACTGTTCCTAATGTAACATTCAAAATACAAACCAAAATGTCTCACCGGAGGCCCAGGTGGTCCAGGTTTCCCAGGAGAACCTTCACTACCCTAGTACAGCAAGAGATTCATACAACTCATTTACTGCAACTGATGTCCACATCTATTCCATACCCAAGCTATGATAACCATAATGACAATATACAAGAGAGACAGTCAGTATGAGCAGGTAATATCAAGAATAAATTCTCCTGTCCAGGTCCTGCTTAAGCCTTACACAAGTTATTAATCATTACTTTATACTATTTTTTTTATTTTTTAGTTACTTGATGTTTATGTGTAGTAACTTCGTTGTGGCAAAACAGTAGTGGTAACCTGGTTTGTGAAACACTTCATATATACCAGGAGGGAAAGGAATAAAATGAAGAGTTGTTAATTACTAAGCAACTGGCAGATTAACATTCATTTTATGTTTTGTCTATTATTTTGCAAAAGTCAAACCTCCGTTGATCATTCACAGATAAATAAAGAAGAGCTACAGTTTTGGAAATTCAGTTTATTTAGAAACACACTGAATAAAGATCTTCTTTAATAAGAGATATAATTAATATCTTTCGGGTTTTACTGTAACATATTCATCTGTGGTTACCTGTATCTGTAGTCTGTTCTGCTGATGTGCACTTATATTTAGAAAAAAACTTCTGAGTTTTTGCCCCAGCAGAATGGTGGGGTCTCTGAACAGTATGGACTTACAAAGGTTTCAACATAAAATTTCCCAAACAAGATCTTTTCAAAATGTCATCACTGCAATTCAGTTAAAACCACTGCATAATTTGGAACAAGGCTGCCTGAATTTTTCACTGACTTCATTGGATCTTCTTAAAAATATGTCTGTGAGACACTTGGGCTGCATATTTAAAATTATTAAGGTGGCAAAAGTCAAGTTAAGTGTTCAATAGCAATAATTAGCTTACCAGAAAAATATAATTGTTATTAAATGTTTATACTAGGATAATTTCCAAATGGTCCTGCTAATTGATAGAAACTGTCAGCCTCCAAAGAGTGATAAAAATCCTATACTTTAGAAAGCATGTTATTTGATCATTTCCCAAACATGTTCCCCAGATGAAGAAAGGAGGAGGAAATTACTCTGGCTGTATTTCAATTTACATCATCACTCTTCAGCCATCTGACTTTTGCCCATTTTGATCAATGAGACACTAGTTATCGAGCAGTGGTTTCTCATTCTCACCTTTGTGCGAACTGTAAACCAGGAACTAGGAAAGATTTGTGTTTTGCATTCAGTTACATAAAGACAAATGAGTGTGGTAAATTTTTGCTATTATGGTCTGCAAGGAGACAGCTTTCAATCAGTTTTTATACTGAAATAATTTCAGAGCTCTACAAAATAGTTTCCTTTCTTACTTGTACCAGAGTCAAGGTTTTGTAGAGTATTAGTAGGATCTCATATATTGATATGGCAGTGCTATGCCTGGAAAATGCATATGCAGGTGAAAAAAAACTTTCAGAAAAGTATATTCTTATACAAAATGAAGAACGTGTCCCAGAAAGTATTTTGTAGCAAACTAAGTTCGTGTCTGTTGTATTTCACTGATCTGAGGTACCCAAGAAATGAACTTGACGTCTTAGTTATAAAGGATAATACCAAGTGCCTGATAAAAGAGCACATCGATAAAAACCAGTGTTATAACTGTGTAAATTAAGTGTAAAGGAAGCTTATATATTTTTGCAGCATCACTTAAACTCAATAACTTTCAGGACTTGTGAAGCACTTTCAAAGCATGCAGTTACTTTTGACTAAAATACTGGTAAAAGAATGAGAAACAGCACAGCAGTAACTATTTCACAAATGTATTTTCACCTTCCTAAATTTTATGTACTATGTCACACTTACAGAACATTATCTGCAACTTACACATACCACAAAGACTACACTTCAAAATATAAGCCCTTATGTATGGCATAGTTTGGGGAAAGTACTTGTATTAAGACACAAATCAAAATTAATTTGAAAATGTATGTCAAATTCTTGTTTACGCTTTATGTTAAAAAAAAAAACCCAGAACATAGGAGTCATAATGGGATTGTAAAACCTTCACAGATCTTTACCGAGACTAAAAAGAAGGAATACCTTTTCGCCTTTTGAACCCGCTGGACCAGGATGTCCAGGTCTTCCTGTGACTCCCTGCACAACACAGTATCAGTTTATATTAGTTAAGAAACAATGAAACACAGTATTTTTCCATTGCAGCTTAGTTTTTAAAACCTATACTGTTTTGAAGGTCACTTAAACCTAAGTATGCTTCTCCTCCAGGTCTAAGTATCTCTTCTGTTTGATACAACAGCTGTGTCCTTTTGATAAGCCCTTTAAAGGATAAAACTTTTGTTTGTGGTTGCATTTTCACTAAAATTTCCCAAACTACTAAATGAACTGACCTTAACACCTCTTGATACTGCGAAGAATCATGCTTTATTGCTAACATGCAGATTTACATATTCAATATTAAATTTCTAAAATGTGTTACAATTTTTGAAAGAAGGGAAGCATTAGTACTGTCAGCAGCTTAGGAATGAATAGTGATCATACTAATGTGATCTCATCCAGTATATAGAAAATAAAATTTAAAAAATTCCAAGGGGAGTTTTCCCAGAAATATAAAAATTTTAAATGGTATTTTTCAGTGACTTTAAATATTGGCAGCTTATGCTCATACTTCCTTTTATTATGAAACCAAGTGATTACTTGGTTTCAGAATTAAATGTTTTCAGAATGCCTAGCTGGAATTATTTTTAGATTTTTACTACTAACACTATTACTGTAACTTGGGTACAATTACATAATTAACTGAAAATTAGCACATCGTAAGTCATGTAACCTCACAGAGCCTCTAGTAATGTCAAAGCTCCAAACCCATTTGAGTGACATAAACTCTGAGCACAGACAATGACAGTATTTTCAGTAACATCAATTCACAACATAGTTTCTTTTATTAGAGCCAGTATGGGTAGGATTTTATTATTACTCTCTTAAAACAAAAGAAAGGACAAGAAACTAAAATATGATGTTTTACTAGATAGCAATTTCTGCAGAGCCAGATTAGATCACAGGTGATAACACCCACTTACAGCTGGTCCACTGGATCCTGGTATGCCTGGCAGTCCAGGAGCACCTTGAAGGCCCTGGAAAGTAAAAGAGCATATGTCTATTTCTTCTCCCACTTACACCCCAAAACCTACTTATATTCAGCATGTCCAGCAGTATTTTAATTATATTGAAGCATGTTTCAACCTAAAAGGTTAGCATTACTTTTAGGAATGAAAAAAACTCCCACCACGCAGGGAAGAGATTATCACTGAACAAGGTTAGAGGCAACTTCTTGCCTGGCTGATACTACTTGTCCTTCAATCTTTCACATTGTTAGCTTATGTCCTGTATATCTTTTTGTCTTTAGTTGTGCAGATAAGAGCAGAACATCTGCCTTTTCCTTAGAAATTAATTTTATATTTTCTAACACTAAGAAGCTATTCTGCTGTTGAGAAGACACATATGAGACTTCTCAGTGTTACCTGATGCTATCTAAATGCAGTGACGCTTTCTGCCTGATTTATAGATTTTACTTTTTTGGTAATGGAACATGACATTTTTTTGTAGCATTTAATGACCTACTTTCCTGCTCTTATTCTATTTGATTGCTTGGAAATCGATGGATTCTGGTATCCACTTACTAAACATACAGACGTGCAATTTACTACAGTGGATGAAGGTGGGGTTTGAGACAAGTCTGCATGTCACTGAAGTCTCTCCTCTGCCACACCAGGCTTAGGTGGAATTTTAGACATGTAGAAGTCATGTACTAATGAGAGCTAATTGCTCTCAGTTCCCCCTATAATCCACAAAGGGAAATAGGTTCCTCCCAGCAGTGACTCACAGGGTGCCTAACTTCTGACAAGAGGAATCACCTCAAAAAAGGCATATTTCTGTTAAATGCATGTTTAAGAAGGCCTGGCTAAGGGGGAAGTCTGCATCTTTTTTTCTCCTCATATAACTTTACTTTTGGAAGCCAAGGGTCCTGATGAACATAGATTTAAAAAAAAAACCCTATTCTCATTCTACTACTGTTTGAAAATTTGTCCTATTTTATCGCTTTAGCACTAAAGAAATGTAAAACGCTCATAAAGAATTACAAAACCCTCAATCAATAAACTCTAAATTTCTTTCATTTTTTTCATGTGCTTTCTCTTGTAGCGAGCACTCCCAAATTACAAGAGAGTGGTATGTATTTAACAGTGCCAGTTAAGTATTTTGGAATTTCAAAGTGTTCACCAGATATTCTGTAACAGACTACTTACTCTAACTCATTCAGTTGGCTAAGGTCTCTAGGAAATTAATTTATATACTCATCTTCATTTGTTTAATAGCTTCTGCTTTGGTGATTTTCTTTTGGACAGAAATTGCTCTTGAACTGTTAACTGCAAATATTTAAATTTAAAATGAAAGCTATAGCAACTGTTTTGGATTCAGCAGCGCAAGTCATGTGGCTATTTTTCCTTCTACATAGTGACATAAAAGTAACTCTAAGAATGCAGTATATGATGCAAAATACTGTAAATATTTCCAATTCAGTATCTTCAAACATTTTCCAGTTTCCACTTAATAGTAATTGCTGCGATGACCATTCCCATCAGAGTATTTGCTTAATGGAATGTACTTGAAGGTGAATTCTAAAGGGGAACTAACACAATGAAAGCAAATATGTTATAAAACATTAAGTATTTTTTTAAGATATTTGGCACTTGGCTATTTATTGCTCTAACCTATACTGTTAAAAATTTGCATTTAAATGTACATGAGGCTTTAAAATATACAAATGAGCAAAAATCCTCACACAAAAATTTAAATAGATGTGATTTAATTGAATAATAGCATTTGAAAATTCAGAGTTGTGGGCTATTTATAGCAATACTTTACCATCTCAGTAGTTTTAAGGAACTGAGTAACATTCTGCACATTTCATTCTCGGTCTAGGTCTTTATTCAGGTTCAGATAAGAACACAACCATTATAGAAATGAAGAAATTTTACCTCATCGCCCTTCTCGCCAGCAAGCCCAGGAAATCCACGTTCACCTTTGCTTCCCTATGAAAATGTAACATTAAAACAAATACTTTATATTAGCGAACAATGAATTTCATGCTCTGTAGGGCATTTTATGCTCCACATTTAATGCCTGCTAGTATGAAGACCTTACAGCAATAGTACCTAGAACAGAAAAAGAGGCTGAGTACTACCTGAAAGCTTTAAAATATGCCTCCCATCAAGGTGAAATGAGTGGTTTTTACCTAGTAAGCAAATGAGCCAAAAGGGATGATCTTATTAATACCTAAGAGCTTAAATATGGCATTTGATCCGACTGCAGTGAAGCAGAATTTTGGTTATGTCAGTGAAACTTCAAGTCCCAGTGAAATGGCTGTCTTACTCCCATGGGAACACGGTGCAAAGGCATGGGGCAGTCCAGCTGTTGGACAGTTGAGGAAGCTATGGGAAGTTTCCTTCTTCACCACTGGATTCTTGCGTGAGACCCACCTAAAGTAAGCCTACAAATGGCAATTCAGTACTGGACAGCCAAATCTGAGCTAGCTTTAATGGACACAAGACGCAGAAGAGCTACTCTGGCTTAGGATTCAACTCAGGCTATTTCACTCACTTTCCTGAGAGGAGAGGCAAACTGACACAGGAAGAGGGCTGAACTGTAAATATCATTTGAACCTTCAGGCTGCCAAGATGCTACAGGGATAGGGATCAGACAAGAAAGTCAAAACTGTCAGAGGTTAAGAGTCTGGCCTTTTAACAAACAATAAAGCAATGTAAACTACTCTCTTGAAAACTTACCTTGGGCCCTTCTCTACCAGGGATGCCTGGAGGACCTCTTATGCCCGGATCACCCTGAGGAACAGACAGAAAGCCAAGTGACAACCATTTCTGTGACACAGGCAGAATCTGATCTATTCAATGGCTTCCTTCCTGCCTTTGTGACCATTCCTTCATTTTACCCCAAAGCCTTATCTTCAGTCCTTTCCCTCTTCTACACAATATACTCGTTCAGATATCCTTCCTTGTCCGTCCGTGTCGTGTGTCCCCCCCCCGCCATCTCTTGAACTCTGTTCAAATCATGCTAACAAATTTTAGCTTAATTTTGAGAGGATTCATAAATTACTTCATTTTAGACACATGTGAGCAAGCCATCTTCCTTTCAAGGATTAGGTAGAGATGAAGGCTACTTGATACTCTCACCAGCTTCAAATCTAGAGTTATTTTAAAGTAAATGATTCCTGCTTTGTTTAGAGAAGTATTTTCCAGCTAAATTACAATCTTACAGAAGTGCTAACCACAAAACACAGAGAAATGAAGAATGAAGTATCAGTAAGAGAGAGAACTGACAAAGTCGTAGAAGAGCATGTACAGGAGAAAGACAATACAACTGCAAACAGAAAGAATCGGGGAAAAGCCCAAAGCTAGACCTAAAAGAATGAGAAAGTCAATAAACCCTAAGTACATGTATTAATAAAGGACAGTAGAATAGGAGAACCTCTCTCCCCAGAAACAATGTGTGCTTTTCATATTGAAATCCTCCTGAGAATACTTTTCATTTTGGAATACCACAGATCACTTCAAATGTTACTATTTTTTAAAATAATATCTTAGAAATTCTAGAATATTTTCCCCATTTGGTATATTAACAATATTAATGCTACAATGTGAAGCAGGGAATGGGGTATAGTAGCAGAAACTTATATGGTGGACTGGATGTGCTGAACAGGCACTTGCTGGCTACTACCTCACATATTGTTCAACTGTTATTTTGCAAAATTCATATAAAATACATTTCTTTGAGATTTTTTAAAAACAAAACAAAGATCAACAAAAATTTAAAATTATTTTAGGTTAACGAAGTAGGTCAGAATTGAACCTACAGAAACTTTCAGGTGCATATTTCATTTTAAAAAGCATGCTGATAGTAAACAAAGATACTTAACCTCTGAGAATGTTTACCTTCAGGATAGCACCCATGTCTCCCACAAGTGGCAGTGCAACCTGAAATCAAAAAAGGCAGCTGCACTTAATGTTTTACACAACACTACCAACCCTGATGGGTTCTCATTGCTTCTAAAGTTTATGTTGTTACTCACATAGCTTATTACATTTATGATGGTTGAAGCTATTTTTTAATGAAAACTCAAAAGAAAAATCAGGATTTCAAATACAGTTAATTATGGCTGTCTAGCCAACCTAACAATGTAATTCTTCATTACAATTCCAAGGAAGTTCCTTAAACCGTGACAACAGCATAACTCCAGAACATAGTAAATTTCACTTTATTATAATAATATATTGTTGGTTTTGTAGCATACCAGCAACAACTTACCGCTATTGGAAAGTCTCACAGACTATTCTTACCTGATTATCTCCAGTTGTTTTCCTTATGCTTTCTCCTAGGCTTTGACTCTACTGTGAACTGTAGCATGAATTGTGGAGATGCCAAAGCTAACTTCAGTAAACTAGCTCAGATACTGGAAATAATCCAGCTACAGCAACATGAACAAAATGCGTAGTATTTGTCCTCCCTTTAAACACTAAGAATGAGCGCAAAACTTTGTGGTGCCACTGCTACCACTACTAACACTAACTCATTTAAAGCTCAGTCAATAGGTTTACACCATATTGCACTATATCTCAGATTTCCAAGTGCTGCCATTAAATTTACATTTGAAGAGTCCCTGTAAAAACTGATTGCACCAGTTATCATCATCTTCACTCATAGACTCTTCAATTACCAATGCTCATTTCTTCTTGCAATTGCTAAAGCAAAAATAGCCCTGGGCATACTATAAAATTAGACACATACAAAATATATTTCTGTTTTTGTTTAGTCTGTTTCAATCATTTCCATCTTGAAGAAGAAAAATAAAATGTAAGCAGTTTTGTAGCACATTAGAAAAACTGTCAGTTGGTAGCAATGTGTGTCAAATGCCAGCTCCAGAGAAGCACTGCTGAACATACTTAGCCATAAGTGTGATCAGTAGTACACCGTTTACAGGGTAGCATCACCACCTTTGAAAGCATGCTGAGAAGTTTTCTAGGGTGAGACATAGCCACCTAACACAACTTAAGGACGTAACTGTCAGGTATGAAGTCCATTCTCTGCACAAAAGTAAACTGTGCATAGACAGTGTCACCTGCTCTTAAAAACCTGTTACAAGGCTTTAAAATAACTACCACATACCTGCATGGTCTGACTTTTCATCCTTCTCCTTGTGACAACATTTTACAGATAGGCACGCTATTAGTGTCACCAGTTGGTCTTTCTGCTGGACTACACAAGTGTAATTTCCCCAGTCTCTCCTATTTGTAATGTTCTTGTTCTAGTTGCAATATAATTTGATGGTACAGGCCCCCAAACCTTCAGTGTGTCAGGGTCCTAACATCCAGCTGCAAGGGCACATCAGGTGTGAGAGCAGGCTTACTGCATCTGTGCCATACATCTGCATACATGCATACAGACATACATCTGCACTGTATGTACAGCAAGTCCAGCCCAAGTGCACACGTCCTGTAGAGTCATAGCTGTGTACACTGAACTCTGAATAAGTGTATGATATATGCTGGGCTTTTGAAAATGTTAAAATGGCCTTAATTCTCCAGACTCACTCCTGCTTGCTACATCTCCCTTTAAAAATGTTCCATTCAAAGAGAAGAGTATTTCAAGAGAGCAAAAGGCAGCAATTCTCCTGTTAGTAAGTTTTACCATTTAGACCTGTCTGTTTAACAATGGCATTAGATTTTTTCTTACATTTAGTTTACAGTGCACTGTGCCTTCCAGACCTATTCTACTTACGGATTTTCTTATTAAGCACTTTATACTCATCTGTCTTGAGTTTAATCTTGTTCACTTCAGACTGTATCTGAATATTAAGTTTTGATTATATCTTCTAAAAGCTAGCAATCATTCCCAGTCCAATAGCGGTTTATATCTACTTATCCTAATCAAATTAAATCACTGAGAAGAACTGGGCATGGGAGAGACCTTTCCCAAGTTTGACAGTAATCTGCTGATAGACACTCATATCCATATTTTTTTGATAAGCATTAACTATATGGCAATTATGTCAAGAGCATTTTTTGCTTGCTTCTAAAAACCTCACAAGGACAGTCTCAGAGTTTTATTGAAGCCAAGGTATATAACATGAGTGTTTCCCTGTCTTTCCCAAGAAAGTTAACCTTCCAAAGACAGAAATCTGCTTTATTCCATGACTGGTTCTGAACAAAATGATGCCATCTTGTGTTTCCACTTTATTACTTGTATCACTGGGACTTAGAAATAAATTTTAAAAACCCAATTCCTATCTTTCTTGCAATCAAACTTTTTTTCAGCTGACCTGTTATATTCTGGTTCGTTTTCTATTCACCTTTTATGAAGATACGTCTTCTGTTAGCATCTCTCCCTTCCTCAAAAGCTGAATCTTTCTCAAAGTAACGCTAATCATTTAGAGACTGTTACGGTTCATTCTTTGAGGTGAATTACACCAGATCTTCATGCTGTATCTAAACCCTCTTTAACTAATTGTTTTTTGATTAAATTAATTTAAATTAATTTTATGTATTCTCTGAAAAGCAACTTTTTTCAGTGGACAGTGAAAAGCCACTAAATTATTCAGCTTTCTCTGTACATTCTATAATTTGATCTCTGTGATTATTAAATAATAGACTTTACTGGTCTTTCAAATACTTGTATTCACAGTGCCTTTTTCTTGTTTTTATATCCATTTCTAACCGAACCTCTTTGTATCTGAATCTTTGCAACCATCTGACTTGAGTTCTACCTTCTTACTCAATGCCAGTGATAGACCTGCTTTTACATACTGATTTTAGGTCCTTGAGAAACTACTAATACTCTTAAGTGTCTCTTAAAGCATTGGACCAGTTCACTAATGAAGGAATCGAGGAACCCACTTGTGAGAATCACGATCCTGATCCTTCATAATCAACAGTGCATACGTTCTAGCTAGTTCTCAGGCTCTTCTCTGGAGAAAGCTGACTGTTATTTACGAGATTAAACCTTTCTGTGACTTTGGGGCTAGTTTAACTCTCCATAAGCTCCTTGTTGTCAATCCTCAGGCTTACTTGTGGATTGCTGTGCACCTGTACCATCAAATGTTTAATTGAAAGCATGATATATTTACTGCCTAACATATTCCTGCAGCAGCTCTGGAGCATTTCTAATCCCTTCACAGGCTATTAGCAGTCTACAGACTAGTTTGGGAAATTCTGCCTTAGATTTGCACTGCTGGACACTTGATGATGTACCTCACTCATAAGACATGATGCAAGCCTCCGCATCTGAGGAGTATGTACAATGGTCAGATATGTGAAGAATTGCTAGTTTAAGAGATGAACAGACTCAGACCACCAAGATACTCTACTCGCTCAGCTAAAAAGCCGAATTCATGCCTTGGTAAGGAACAAAGATTTTGCTAAAGGAGATAATACAGTTCAAATGCCAGGTTTTGTAAATTTTATTTTCATTTGTTTTGATATGTCTCAAATAAATACTACGATCACTGTGTCTCCCTGTTCTTTTGAAAACTGTGCCTTTGACTAAAATCTCTTGGGAAATATCAAATCCTATAAAGCCAACAGGATCACAAGTGAGTTTAACAATTTTTTTTTAAGCTCTGGTTTTGTTTTGTTTTGGGATTTTTCCAATCATCTACAGAATTTTATTTATTTCATTTATATTATTATATTTTATTTATATTAAACAACCACTCAGGGAATTTAGAAAGCTTAATTTGTTGTCATAAAAGCCTCTGTAAGCATTTGTTCCTAAAAAGAAATTTGCTTTTTGAAAGTTCTGAGGCAGTCGTTGGGACTCCAGACAGGAACAGGGGTAACAACAGAAGTTTTGCCTTTATGCCAGTTTTGCAGATATCTACATCAGACTCTCCTGACTTCTATGTAAAATGATCACTTACCTTTAAGGGCACAGTTTGGTCTGAGGCATGTGCTGTTCTCTTCAATCTTTTAACAGGGATTATCAAAGTATGCCCCTGAAAATTTGCATTATACAGATCTTCCTCTGAGATTGAGGAACACCATGCCAAGTTATAACCTGGCAGAAACTCTAGTATACAAACTGTAACACCTGAAAACAAGGTATTTATCCTGTATATGTTAACATAAGTTTAATTTATACTGCAAGATAATCAAGTAAAAAAAAAAAATCCAAAGGATATAATAATTGAAAAATCAAATTAATGAACTGGACTTCTAGATTTGCTAGGTTATCTCACCTCCTTGAAATTTAAAACATTTGCATCAAAGCAAATGCACAAGTTTTTTATGTATACGTACAGGATCACCTGGAGGGCCTGGTAGTCCTGGCTTTCCATCTCTTCCTGGAGTGCCCTAAAAACAAATGTAAAATTTGATGGCCTTAAGATATTGACAAGGGACACATTACTCTTTGCTGTATATATAGAGAAATGTCACTTACATTAATACCAGGGGTACCTGGAGTTCCTGGTAATCCTGGGGGTCCCCTAGGGCCCTAAGAGCAGGAAAAGTAATTTAGGATTTAAGAATAATCTTATTTTACTATAAACTTAAAGTAAATTAATGATTTTTACATTAAAGAGAAAACTTATATCCTACCTGCACACCTGTTGATCCAGTTGGACCTATAGGACCCTGCAAGAAAACTCCAAATAATCAGTAGTTACACTTTTTGGGACAAGGGAGAGAAACTTAATAAAAAAATACTGATGTGGGATATTGGTGTGGTTCACATTGCAAGAAAGACTTGCTCTAAGGTTTGGCTTTAAATCTAAATCTAATTTTGCCAAAACTAGAGAATTCAAGATTTTGCTGAGGTCTGTTTTTAAGGGGAAGTAATACAAAAACCAAAGAATAATGATCTCTGGTGAAACTTGCTATTTAGCTTGGAGATTCATAAGAAAAGCTGATATTCGGTTAAATAAAAACAAATTAGATTATTTAAATATAAATGGGTAATTTTTAAAATTCAGATTTGAAAGTATTTTAACTGAACAAATTTTTTTAAAGGATTATTATTTTAGGTCAAATCTCAGTGAATCTCTAGTTACCTTTCTCAAACATTTTCTCTCTGTACCTGAGTCCTGTCAATAAACTGAAATGTATCAGCTGACCATATTGGTCTGGACTGAAGAGAGATTGTCCTCTTCACCACACTAGAACTCAAGTAATAACATGTACCACCTACCATCTACAACACCAATATCATAATTTTTTTACTGAATACTCTGAAGGCACTGCAGGTGGCTTTATTTAAAGGCAATAGAAAGTAACCTAGGAAACAGGCTGAGTAACTGAAACAGTTACTACTATATAAGTAATTTAGTATGAATGCTCTAGATACACTGCGTCAACTTGCTTCATGTTTGAATTTAAACTGCACAGAAATGCATGAAGCAATCTCTCCAAAATCAGAGCTTTACTATTTCTTGGCGTAGCACCTGGCACTATAAGGTTCCCATTTATAAGCAGTAGACCCAAGCTTGTAATTAGCAGTCATCACAAATGCAAAAGTTGGGAGCTGATGCAAAGCCTTCCACATCTCTTCCATTGTGTCTTTGCCTTTTCCAGTACTAGCATGGATTCCAAAATGCCATCTCTACAGTGTTGAGTATACCTCTTCAGTACCAGTAATCAGGCTGGATTTTGCTGACAACGGCAAACAACTGCTGCTTAGAAACAGACACAGACTGAAGATGTCTCAACATCATCACTAGCAAGCTTATCTGTAAAGTAGCCATTGACTCTTTCAGTTCTCCAAGGCTTCCACTTCTCACTTAGCACTAGACCTTTCTGGGTCTGGATAAAGAGAAAAGATGCTGAGCTGGGAGTCGAGTCAGAAGGGAGTTCATGGCATGGCTTTTTACTGTGTTTTGTTTACTTGTAGTTTCTTAGTGATGCACAGTGAGAAGCCCAAATTCTGGGCATTGGTATAACTTACTGGTGATCCCTGAATGCCTATTCCAGGGGGCCCCATCTCCCCTGGTGCTCCTTGTACACCAGGCAGTCCTCTTTCTCCCTGAGAAGGGTACAAGGCTTTCAGTTAGAAAAGGTCTGAAAATGTAAACTAGCATATTATCCTTTTTTTTAGAAGTACATTTTTTTTTTATACCTTTGGTCCCCGTGGACCTGGGTTTCCCGGAATACCAGTGGGACCCTAGAAAACAAACAAACAAACAAAAAAACAAACAGGAAAAAAACAAATTATGTTTTAAAATCAAAGAGACTACCTGATTTTTTTTTTATTTTTTTTTTGCCAAATTAGTCAGCCTTTATAAATAAACTATGACAGACTTACATATGTCTTCCTTGTTAATACCACTGTCACCAGGAGCTGCTGTGAGCCTTGAACTATTTCTAGACTATACTTTAGTGCACTTACAATGCCACTGTAGCATATATTTCAATTTTGAAATTACATTAAAAAACCACCTTGTTCTGATTTCTTTCATTGCACAGTGAGAATTCTTTAATGGTTGTCCCTACAAGACATAAATAACTAAAAGCCTTTTCAGATTATGGACTTACTGGTGTTCCAGGCAGACTTGGTCCAGGAGGCCCCACATCACCTTTTGGACCCGGATGCCCAGGTGGTCCCATAATCCCACCAGGATCTCCCTACAAGATAAATCTGGATCACTAATTGAAATGTGAGAAGTTTCTCTTATGAAAAAACACTAAATATTATCAAGGCTACCCTAGAAAGTGCCAGAGCTTTGAGAAGAAATAGAGAAGCAATATATCCTCCTATTTTCCTTTAAAAAGTTACAGTAGAGGAGGAGGCATGGACCAGGCCAACCACTAATAATAACTAGCACTCTCTCAGTTTTCCATGCTTGCAATGCATCTGATCTATATTTCTTTGTCCCCAGCCCCCTAATATGCCGGTTGTCATTAAACTGTCAGTTAATTCATAGTAACAGCTTCAAACTGTCTCTCCCCAGCTATCTATCCCTAGTGCTAAAACCCTGGTCTTCATGGTATTTCTGCTTTTTACACCGCTATTTCTTACTTCAATGCATGTCGTCTCTTGCTCCACATCTCTACAATTCCTCCTGCCTACACAGGTGAGTTTGTGCCTTTTATTATGCTGTCCTCTTGGCTTTTACATGCTTCTGCACCATTCTCTGTGATTCATTCTGAATCCACTGTTTCCCATTTTGCAAGATGAGTACATTTTTATCGCTGTTCCACAGTTATTTTCTTCTCCTGCCTTTTCATCAGCTCACTCGTTCAAACTATTTATGGATTTTTTTAATTTCCCTTGTAACCCAAAATGTATAAATATCATAACACATCACATAGCTCACAGTATGCCTGTATATCCTCTCTTCTCCACTTCTCTAATTCATCATATACACATATAGCATTTTTAACTCTTGCTAATGTAGCTGACATCTAAGGATTTCCACACAGCAAAACACAATGCCATAAAGAGATCCCAGCCTTGGCTCACGTCTGAGACAGTATAGCTGTGTCAGTGTTCTGATAAAATGAATATTCCTGACTGTGAAGTGGGATTTTACACATTAGTCTGGTTAAGACTGAAAAGGCTGTTCTGTGGTCAGGACCTGAACTGACATTTCTGCATTGCACAGATTTAATGTAAGAGCTCAGTGTAACTTCTTTGAAATATTACTTAAATTATGAATACAAAGAGTAATTGGGCTGCCAAATTGGCCTGCAGCATCTCTGAGGAGCAGCCAGGGGGTTGATGCTTGTACATTTTAAAATCAGTTAATAAAGGAGCCATACAGATGCACTACAGAATGATGGAAGGTTACTTCAGAGATAACAGTCTAATATTCTCTAATATATCAAGCCTAATTAAAATCACTTAAAACATACCTTGTCTCCTTTAACTCCTGGGTTTCCTGTTACCCCGTGCTCTCCTGGTAAACCCTGGAATTAATAAAATTATAACTGTACATTTTTATTCCCTTGAGATTATCTAAAATTACAGATGAAAATAAATTTACACTGGATTATTTACTGTGCATTAGTATTGACCCGAAATGTTAAAGAGTACAAATTAATGAATGTTTCTTTTATCAAATATATGAATCATTTTTCATTAAGTTGAAATGGTATAATCAAGATTATTTTCTGGACTGTATTAGGGCAAAGTGGCAGAGACTGACAGGTTTATTTCTTCACTTTCAAAGTAATTCCAAGTCTTGAAAATCAAAAATTTTTTCAAGGACTGTGGTAGCAGGTACAAACTTGAGTTTTAAATAAGAGTCTCATCTTTTTTGCCTATGAATGGCAAAATCTGCATTATTTCCTGCACTAGTTAATTATTTAAATTTGTATCTTAAAAGTTTCAGTCAGTTCCTACTCCTGCATATTACTTAATCCACCAATTTAAAAAAAAATGTTTTAGATATTTAATGTAAAGTCAGATATTTTCAGCAAAATAAATATATTCCATCCTTTTATCTAAATCTTCTCATCATTTATATTTTGATTTGAACTTCAGTACTTTCCTTTGCCCTTTTCATGAAGGATTTGTTATAAATGTGAAGAAATTAAATAAATTAAAATCTATATAGAAACCACTTAAATAATAGGGTTAAATTTTGTTCTCTTATTACACTGTAACAAATACAGAAAACTTTTTCCATAACCTTCCAATGCTATTCAAGCAACTACTGTATCAAGTATTTTATTAGGAATACCATTAATTTCCACAGTAAATGATAAAATTGCCCAAACTGAACAGTAAAATCTGATACTTAATCTGGAACAGAATATGAACTCCCTTAGAAAAAGAGAAAGAAACACATATTTTTATTTTTCTTTGCAGTGTAAAACAGTTTTGTGAACACTGACATGAAGGATGACAACATTTTCATGCCAGTAGTGAGGGTTCAAAAGCTGTGTGCTCACTTTCTCTGCTGTATTCTGTCCTCAATACAGACAGACAGCTACTTGTATCACCCAGCCACCCAAATTAAAAGCATAACAAAACCCCCCCCCGTAACTTAATGAAGAATATTCTAGTTATACCAACACAAAATCATTAAAAGAATATATGAAAGTTTAGATTTACTGATTATGGACCAGATATCATCTCCTACCCTACCCCCTTTTGATATCAACATAAAATATATACAGTTCTTTCCTAAGGACTTCTCAAATTTATGTTTTTTTTGGTTGAACCAAGCTTAACGGATATCTTAGGAAAGGAAAAAAGTCTTATCTGCTGGTTGTCTCCTTGGTGATGTAAGTGAAAGTAAAACAATTTTCAACTTTTCATAATTTTCATCATGCTCCATAAAATGAATTATGATATTTGTTAATCCATAAAGTTTAATCTTTAGAAGATAAAACAAAACAATGAGTCTGGAACTAAATATATGTTTCTATAATATTTTTAAATATATGTTTTCATACACTAGAACTGTGTGTACAAATACAAGTCTTCAAGATCATCTATATCTAGGTTCCACATATATTATATAAAATATTTATCTGTTCATAATGTCACTTGATCAAAAGATCCAGCAGAACAGCAGTTTCAAAAGCAGCAATTATGAACACAAGTGGGATGATGGCAACACAAGCAAACCAGAAATATAGTATTTTGTTATCTTTCAGAGTAAGAACGGGAATCTATGTATAAATAAAAGCACAGCAAAAAAGGCTTTCAAACTATTGTTATAGAAGACAGGTAAATTAGACACAATTTTAAAAATATGTGCCTCAACTGAGTAGGAAAATAAGGTATGAAGAAATGGTCAATAAGTAACACAGTACAAAATGACTACTTGCAGATTTGAATAATAGGGTTTTTTTCCTGCCAGGAGCTGAAGATGCTATACTCCAGCTGTCACTTTGCTTACATCACTAAGACTTTTAACAGGTCAACAATAAAAAGTTTGCCAGCTGTATACCACTCAGAACTGTATTTTAATATTAATAAAGTATATGACTTAAAAGTCTGTTCAAATTAAGAGTTCTCTCCCACAAAGTAGTCTCAGAGTGTGTGTGGAAAGGCTCAAGGTAAAATGCATCAACGTCAGCTTCTAGATGCCTCTGTTTGTAGAAATAAAACCAAAACCAAATCACAGAGCAAAGATCAAAATCACAGATCTCCATTGCCTACTTTGCTTGGTCCACTTCTTGTCTCTAACCACTCAAACCTTCAAAATGGCACTGAAACCCCATTTTATGGTTTACGGAGGAAGGGAGGGAGAAGAACCAAAGAGAGGAGGGAGGTGCCACTTATGGGGGAGGTTATGTGACACCACCACTGTTGTGGACCAAAACCTAATTTCAGTTGACATGGGGAATAAGGATTGCACAATAATTTGGAAAGGAGACAGGCATTCTGCTATAACAGAGTGTCAAGCCAAATGCCCAGGGAACTTTCAAGCTTAGTATAACAGGGCCTAAAAGTTTAAGATGTTTCCTAGAGTATTCAAACTGGGTTGAAGTTTCACCCATGCTCTTCCTGCCTGGAGGCACAAGGGTTACAGGTGTGCTGGATCTCGGGGGAAGCCCCTACCAGTTTGAGGGATCCCAACTGGCCAGCAGACCCTTCAGTCTGTTGCCCAGTGGCATAATGTTTACAGGCACACTGAAACTTCCATGAAGGAGGCCCCCATCACCTTGACAAACCCCAACCAGTTGGCAGACCTGAATGTGGGGCACCCAAAAGCATATTACAGGCATATTAAAGCTCTGCTGAGACTCCTCACTGCCTCAACAATCCCAGCCCATCAGTTTTGAACCCACTGGTATAAAGGTTACAGGCACACCCCATCTCTGGTGAGAAGTCCTGTCCTCTCTGACTCCCCCTGGAGGACCTCCCTCAACAGGTCATGATCTCGAGGTTCAATAAACCGTCGGTATCATGCTTCTGACACCATCTGACAACCTGTAGTGGATCCAGATACTGGGGTTTAAGAACCACTGATATGAGAGCTTTACCACTTCTTGATTATTACACTTTCATTTGCTCTCCTGCTAGTGTTATGTTAATTGGGTCTTGACTTCCCTTTCCAGCAGGGAGACTGATGCTCTTCTGGGATGGTTGGGCAGCAAGTTGTCTCGGTTTGTGTTGTGCAGCTGCTCAGTTACCACTCTCAGTGGCTAAAGGCTTTATTACTGTCCCTAGTTTTAATGGAACTATATCTTGCAACAAATATGAGTTTTACTCATAAATCTGACCTAAATTCTAAGATAATAAACATAGTTGTTAATTCTGTCCACCTTATTCATCTCTACCCCTTTTACAGAAAGTAAAACAAGTCAGAATAATACAAAACCACAGACAGA
This sequence comes from Athene noctua, assembly GCF_965140245.1. NCBI lineage: Eukaryota > Metazoa > Chordata > Aves > Strigiformes > Strigidae > Athene > Athene noctua. Next base: position 34,146,884 of record NC_134037.1, on the reverse strand, counting down.
AATAAGGAAGGCCATGTGTTTAAATCCTTGGGGTAATCTTATTTCTTGTGTTTCTTCTCATTTTGCTCCACACACACTGTCCGTTCCAGCTCACAATGTAACATCATTAAAGCTTTTCTAAAGATTTTTTAAATTTTCACCCGCTCCTGTGAGATGAGTGATTTTTGTAGAGCTAATTATCAGTGAATCAGACAAATTAGTATTATCATTCTTACTTGTTCAGATAGTAACATAAGGACAAAAAGAATATAAGCTAGTGGCAGAACTGTATCCTGAGGCACCACCCACAAAAGGACGCCCTGTGATAACTTCTGTGGTATTGCTTCACTGGCTAACTGTTCACACACCACAATTCTACAGCTTGGTGAAACTGCACAATACATACAACTTCTCCTGGCAGTCCCCTCGGTCCAACAGGTCCTGGAGGTCCTTGCAGTCCCTGTGAAATGATATAATACACACTTGAGGTAGAAGTCCACACACCTGTTGTAATTTGATGTAAAGCATTCTCATATATAAATAGATTAAAACATCTGGCATTAAGAATTTTCTACACAGAGTAAGAAGCACAGAGTTTGCTAATTCTCCCTTAATCTAATGTTTAGCCCAATAAACCTTTGGGACCAATATGTACGAAATCTGAAGTATGTATACAAAGCAAATACAAGCAAATACAAAGGCACCATCTAAAGTACAAAATGAGTAAATCAAGATTTCCTCCTTCAAGAGACAGATCTAGAAGTGATTTTTTAACTACATAGTAGGTGTTCCTTCTCTTTTTTGGAATAGATGTCATCAGGACTTCAGAGTGCTGAAAGAAAAGGGGATTAAGATGTAGAGATAAAAATGGTCTTGGTGCAAACCCTAATGATCCTTTGGACCTCTCTGAGCCTCTTCTGGAAGGTATACAGTGTGAAGGCAACCTAGATTTCCACTGCAATAAAAACAATTATTTTAGTAGCTCCTACCAAGGAAGGACATTAGCCTCTGAAGAGCAGTCTAAGGAGTTAGAGCGAACAATCATATTTAAGACCACAGTTTCATGGATCCTATAGCTGCATCTATTTCCCCGGTACTTCTTTTGATGATCTAAGAAACCTAGGTACTATCGTATCTAACATGAATAGTGTTGGGTGGAGGTTACATTTTCACAATTTCCAATTCTACCTTTACTCGATACAATTCAAGGCATCATGACAGATTCTCAATAATATTTTTGCTTCAGTTACTTTCTTCAAAGCAAGGCAATGGCTACTTTGACATTACCTGCAGTCTCAGGATTAAACATAGGAACTGCTAATGTACCGGCAGTGACCACTCCTTGCTTCACTGATGGATAAAGAGAATACACTCAGCCACCAGTGGATCTGTAATTGCAAAATGGGTGCTCATAATCTTGAGCGGCCAAATAACATTTGAGCTTTGCATAAATATTCCTTGCTGAGTGACGCTGAGATCAACACAAAAATTTTATGAACTAAACCAGCTACAGTCCACGCACAAACTTTTGATATAAATTATTTGCATTCTCTGCTCTTTAATACTAGCTAAAGAGTTGATAGCATTCAAAGTTCTCTTATATAACAGCACAGAATGCTAATACCACATAAACACCTTTCGCCTACCTTTGATCCTGGATTTCCAGTAAGACCAGGTGGTCCAGGGTCTCCTGTTTCACCCTAATAATATTGTTTGAGAAGACAAAAAAAATCCAAATTTACTGTTATGTTTCCCAGTACCAGCTATGTACACCAATGATGTATACAGTGTGTACAAGTCAAAAAATACCTTATTTCCTTTTGATCCTTCCATTCCAGCTTCTCCCTGAAAATACCAGGTACAACCATAAGAAGTTAAAATTTTAACTAAGATCAACTAAGTTTAATTTGCTACCTTAAAATATTATAGTATAGTTTGCAAACTTAAATGTTGAGAAAGCGTTAAAGAATTTCTGATGCCTTGTGCAAACTCTGAGAGGTATTCCTCTTTCACATTAATTCTTCTTGCAGGTTTTCCTAGTGTTTTAAAGAAAAATTAAAACCACATTTGCTTAAGAGATTCTCCACTCTAAGGCCCATTCTTCACCACTAAATCTCTACTGGTGACACAGTATTCATCTGCAAAACCACATATTATTACAGTATGCCTTAGTTTGGTTATAATATGTTAATCACAAGTATCTGAGCAACCTTCAGTTGTGTATTAAACAACATAACTAGCTCTTGTAAAATGCCATAAGAGAGGACAATAGTTAATTAAAAATAAGCAACACATGTAAACAGAGTCTTACAGAATTAATGTTCTGAAAATATCCCCCAAAATAAAAAAATATTATGCACACATAAAATGGCTATAAGAAAACTGCCTGATGTTAAATGCCACACTGGAAACTGGTAAAACAACTGAAATAATACAATTCAGCCCACATATAAATTCATGAAATAGCTGAAAGAAGGAAAGAACTTTCAGGGAACAAAAAATCCGTGTACTTTAAAGTCAGTTCATGGACTGTACCCAACTGCAGAAATGCTGAAGAACAGGGCATCTCTGGTTTTTATTTATTACTTGTGTGAACTTGATGCATGTGTAAGAAGGAGACGATACATATGCTATCCTATACAATCATTGAATCTAATGAAAGTGTACAAAGAAAAGAATTACAGCATGAATACAGTATGAAAATTATATCAAACATAAATTATTCACATCATCAGTTCAAAACACAGATATACTTACTCGATCTCCCTTGTCCCCTTTTGCAGAAGGCTCTCCCTATGGAAGCAGATTTATTTCAAATCATGAACAGTATCTATATCTTGTTTTGGTGAAGAAAACTTAATAGATGTTGGGGTTTTTTTAAACCTATATAAAATATAAGTATATGGGCTACAAAAATTTATGTACAGGATGATGTTGACGACAAGACCATGACATGCGATCCTTTCTGATAGGAGCACAAGGAACAGTCAGGAACATGAACTAAAAAGCATGATGATGCCTAGAAATCTCACAAATTCTCAAACACAAGTGATTTATAACACACAAAATCATCACATCGACAGAGTAAAAATAGCTTCTGCCTGCATGGAAACCATTTATACACAAGGATATGACCAAAGAAACCAACTGGAAGCCTGACAGCTGAATAGCAAAATGCCTGTTTAAAGAACTGGGTACATCACACATTCCTAGAAAAACACAATACACACCTATTCTCCAGTAACATTCCTTTCCCAAATCTTTCTGGAAAATATAAGCCTACACTAAAAGATATTAAATTAGGAAGTTTATGTATAAATTTTAGTAATTTAAAGCCTCCTGTTTTTTCATATAGATATTGAAGGTCACATTTGTAACTTGAAAAAGTATGAATGGCATCTAATTTGTGAGGCAATCACTGGTCATAAACATATAAACATAATTTTAAACTGGTATTCAGTAAAAGTCTGAATGTTTTTAAAGTTAAGGACTTTGCAAGCTGTTGGAACAAGGAAATTTACTTGCATACTCTCTCAAGGAGGAGCTTGAGTAAATTACTAAGGACATTCAGAGACCAACAATTTTTCCTAAGTTCAAATATATTTTCTTGATCCTAAGTATATTTTTCAAGATGTGATTCATAAGCAGTACATTCAGCCACCTTCTAGTATCACACATGAGCACAGAAGTAAGGAATTAATTTACCTTTTCTCCTTTTGCGCCGGTTATTCCCAATTCTCCTTTTTGACCCTTTTAACAAAATATGTTACACTTAAAACCTTTTATATTCTAACAAACGCAAATAAACTCATCGTCTCTTTCAATTGTACTTTTTCTGTGTAGGACACAAAATCTTAACTTTCACTGCAATGCAAATCTGAGATTTAAATATCTGCAAATTAATTTAAATTACTGTTTTCTACATCAGATTTGCAGGCTTCTCAGTAAAAAACACTGTCAATCTTATGACATATTCGGAGCACTTGTCTCTTTTTTTCCAAGTGTAAAAGTCATCCAATTGCTAAAAATTCATTCCACTGTTTCAGCAGGACAGTTGACTATAAACAACATACTGTCATATGGTGTGGATTCAGAATTTGACTTCCATGAATTTTTTAGAGGCTGATTATAAGTATTTTTGGTACAGCAAGTCCCATCGTTCATGACTTACTATTAAAAATATTTCTAAATTTAAACTTTTTTAGAGTCTTTCCCCCTAACCAGCAGCCCAGCTCATATGACTTCTTCTTGGACAATGTTATAGAAACCACACATAATTCTTCCTGCATTTTTACTTTGTGGTTATCATATACCAGAGGAGAAAGGATCAGGTCCTGCACCTGCAGGACAGCACAATTAGTTGGATATTGGACTACACAGATCAAAGAGACAGTCATATATAAAATCTATTCCTTCAAAGACCACTGTGACATATCAAATAAAAGATATTGTGTTGGGGGTGGCAGCAACAGGTTAGATAGGCACTTTGAAATTTCTCCAGATAAATCCAAAATGCTTACAATGTCTCCCTTCTGGCCTTTAGGTCCAGGGGTCCCAAGTAATCCTAGTAGTCTTGTATCACTCTGGGAATAAATATCACCACAAAGATCAGAGAACAGAACATGTCACCACTTATTTACAGTAACAATTTATTTACCATAACAATTCCATGTAATTTACCACTATGTAAATTCAGAAGTCCTAGTTTACTACTAGAAAGGGATACTAAATGCCTAAGCAGTACATCTAAGTAATGTTTTGCAGCAACACATCCTTTGTCATGCATGCATACTCCAGTCAGACTAGCAGAAGATTAATAAAAGCATAAAAGTGAAATGTCTATGTTGGATATTGCTATGTAAATCTGTGATACTTTTTTTTCTTAACTCAATGCAAAGAACATATTTTTATGCTCATTATCACAGTACATTTTTCAAGTATGTTAGAACAAGAAAAATCACTTCTCTCCTATGACAAAAACACAAGCTTTTTACTTCTGAGCATGATGAAACTTAAAATAGAACAAATTTAAGGCTACTACAGTAGTGACACAGAAAGAGAGGGAATGAATATGATCAACAGGCTCCTCACACTGCTTCTCAAAGAAAACAGACAGATTTAAGAACCAGGGTTTCAGGCTGTATACTTGCTCAGATATTATTGCACTCCTCTATTTACTTTTCTGTACATGGTAAAGACACAATAAAATACAAAGCAAACCATTTCCCCTTCACAAAGTCAGTCTCAGACTACCTAAGGGGAACATGTGTTCTCCTAATGACCATGGAAAAAGCAACAAAATCAATGACCCTGAAAAATGAGCTTGAGTGTGGACTCATAGAGTCCCAGTCCTAGAACATCTGCCACTGGGCTGAATTGGAACTCTGAGCAAGCCAACTCCCCTTGCTGTGTTCCAGTTTCTGTATCTCTAAGATGGGAAAACATCATGATGGATAAAAGTGCCATTTACACTACTAATATTTTCAGAAGTTGGTAACTGAATATAACCTGGATAAAATCCATAGTTATTTTATAATTGTTAATGTCCTGAAGAATCTTCTTCAGTGTTTAGGGTTTGTTAACACTGTTACTACCGTAATTATCAATATCAGCTCCAGAGCAAGGGGAAGATACCTGAAGAAGGGAATCTAAGTATTGCTGAGTAGCTGACTACCACCTGACTGAGAACAATCTAGGTGACTGTTATTATGAGTACACTATACGGTATGATTTATTCTGAATTGTGCATTTCTTTTGCATATGTGTAAGGAAAAATAGGGTATTAGATCAAATATACTATCTATGTACGGAAAACTGGTAAGTAAAAAAGATGACAAGTAGAGGCCTTGAAAACCAAGTCAAAGGATTATAACAGAGTCCTGAGAGTGTATAAACACAAATCACAAGGCATCATTTACCAGTCACTGAAGGAATGTAACCTACAGAGCAGGGCAGAACCAGTTTCTTGGCATAACAAAGAGAACAAAATGCAGGTACTGAATACACACAAAGCATCTCATTTACACTGAAAGCACTAAAGATATAACAAGAAGGAATATAAAAATAGTCATATGTCTTGCAAGAACAGTCACAAAGGAAGAACAATGAAGCAAGAAATGCTCCAACACTGTCCCCCACCCCATTAATGATCAGTGCTACTACTTATTCTCAGCAGGCTCCCCTCACCTTCATTAAAGAAAGACTGCTGATCTTGGTTTGCCATTTAACACAATCTGCTGCTACAACCAGCAATTGTATTTATAGTGCTCTCTTTCACTGTATACATGGATCAAGTAAATTTTGCTTTTAAAGACTTGCATTCCAGCCTCCTTACACAATAAGGTGATTGATACTGACCCAGAAAAAGCTTAGTTGCAACAAATTATTTAAATACTTTGTGCAATTACAACTACTCATTGATATAATCCAGAAATCAAAAGAACTGCAAATAAGATGCTAAGAAACAGAGAAACTGTAGAAAAAAAAAAATCACATTATTAATTATGATAGGTCTTAAGATCTCTCTCACTGATCACCCACATTCTTGGTACCAGTTTCTCATGATTCCTAGAAACACCAGTGTAAAGAAGCTATACTAACATGCTCAACACCCCCCCCCCCCCCCACCCCCCCCCAAAAAAGCCACACCACTCCATAGTAAAAATAATGTGGTCACAATTTAAACACTTCAAAGAACCAAACTGAAAGAAGACCTTGTAAGATCCTTGAGAACATGCATGAAATGTTGAAAAATGACAAGACTGTTTCCTGTGGTGTAAGAAATCTCAAAAACCTCAGAGTATCACTGAAATATCATCTTATAAATGCAAATAATTGAGGCACATTGCAAATTATATATTGGAATGTGAAAGTCTGCTTGGTGCAGTGAACAAAATCAGCACTCATCATACTACATAACAGTGTGGGAAAAAAAAAGGAAAGTTACTGGTGCATACATCTGCCTAAATGAATAATCAATGACAAAGCAGACAAGCTGTCCTTGTCTTTGATGACCTCTTTGATGTCTCTGTCTTGATTTCTATCACAAAATGTATAGAAATTAGTACATTTGCTGTAGCAGTTGAAGACTTAAGTTGATTCTAGGAACATCTGAACACACAGTTACAGAAAGTCTGCATACTTAAAACCCGCTATTTGAACCAGAAAGCCATATCCACTCTCATCTGAAACTACACTGCATTTCCTTGTTGAACAGCTAATTGCTCGTGACAGAATCATTAAAATCTTCAAACTAGACAGCTGAAGGAGGAAGAAAATTGGTAAGCTGTACAGGGTTTAAAAGATGATTAATTTATAGACACAGAGCAGCTAGACTACCTTTTTTTCCAGAATATTGTTAATTATGAAATATAAGGCACATTAGGAATTCTTAGACCCTTACAGTGATAAGAAATATGATTTTTGGAGACAGATGACAGTTTCTGAAGATCACTACTGTTTGCATTTCCTCCTGCAGAATTAACCTGAAAGGGACTATCAGGGTAAACGAGATTAATAGTCCAGAAGCGAGGAATAAGTTCCAATAAATATGGTATTAATAGAAGAATCAGGGCCAGTATCAGTGAAAGCTGTCTTCGGCAACAAAGGAAAATGGTAAGAAAATGAAAGGTATAAAACCAAAATACAGAAAACTTCAACACATACATATGAAATGGCAGACCAAAACCAGAAACTAAGTCTCCAGGTGTGAAAATGTCCCTGTCAAGGACAGAATATAAAACTAGGCTTTATTCCTAATGCATGTTCTAACGTGATGTAATGCTTTGGAATGGATTAAATATCAGAAGTATCAGAGAAATCACTTCAGTAATAAAAGCAACTGGGAAGATACATTTGACATGAATTTTGCTCCAGAATACCTATTAAAAAAAAAGATTTTAGCACTCATTTAGGTATGTTATATAAGAAAAATATTCTGAATTCACCTGATCTTTATAGTTACACATTTTAATATTAAAAGAAATGTATGTCTTCCAGATTTGACCTGCATGATTTAAGGTATGATACACACAGTAACCTTTGTATTAAGCAAATATTCCTGTAACAGTGCTTTATCAGTCTTTGAATGAAATACGAATTTCTAATGAGATAAGTTACATACTCTGGCATCAATTAAGAAAACTTTGAATTATGATCCCTTATAATGACAGACACTACCACTGCTTAACCAATTTGAAAAATCTGTGGTAAGAATTTGAAAACTCTGTCATGGCAGCCCAACACCACGCAGATGCTCACTCACCCTCCCCCCCACCCTGGGGGAGAATTAGAGGGGTAAGGTAAGAAGACTCATAGGTTTAGGTAAGAACAATTTAATAATTGAAATAATAATACTAAAAAAGATAATAACAATAATAGAAAATACAAACAAGGAATGCACAATGTAATTGCTCACCATTGATGGTCAGACAGTTCCCACCTAGGGATCTCAGACAAGAAAAAATACCAAAACCACTATTCTGGAAAGAAAGAACAAGCAGCTTCCCAGCTCACCCTCATCTATATACTGAGCATGTTATATGATATGGAATATTCCATTGGCTAGTTTGGGTTTGTTGCTCTGGGTACATTTCCTCCCAGCTTCTTGTGCACCTGCGCACTAGCAGGATACGGGAAGTTGAAAAGTCCTGGATTTTCTTGCAACAGCTAAAACCACCAGTGCATTATCAACATTCTTCTCATCCCAAATCCCCTACTGAATCCAAAACACAGCACTATTCTAGCTACTAAGAAGAAAAATTAGCTCTATCCCAGCCAAAACCAGGACAACTGTCCTATGCAATTTTAACTTTTTTCTGTGAAGTGCCTGTAGCTGCAGAAGGTTCTATAATTAAGACAATATTTTTATTAGTCTGTAATACAAACATCAAGACAATTCTCATGGATTGCTAGCAAATCTTTTAAAATTATGCCTCCTTGTCTTTCTGTTCTACTCATGAAAGAGTAGGTCAAGAAAGAAGAAATGTCAAGTACAGTTTAGAGCAATTAGGTTTAGAAATGGGGAGCTGGTGCTTTACGCTAAGAGCTAGGTGGTCCACCCACCTCCTTTTTGTAATATACCAGGCAGAAATACGTGAGTAGAAGATGGATGGGAGGTAAGACACATGGCAGCAGGAGAGATGACACAGTAGGAACATGACTGGAGTGTGGAGTGAGCCTGTACAGGGATGGAGAAAAGGGACAGGGAAGGATCTACCTTTTGAATTAATTTGGAATGTGGTTCACAGGGATCAAAACTGTGGTCATTTGTACCTTAGATACTTCTTAATCATAAACATATGCACACAAACACCGTATGAAATCTCTGTACCTCATTATAATGCTTGTTCAATGAATCCAGAATTCCTTTCAGTCCAGAAGGACCCTATATGGAAAAACATGCACAATGTTATGTTTATATACCTGCATTTAAAGAGAAGTGGTCAAGTAAAAGGGTTTAGATTTTTATTTGATTATACAGTAAATTATTTTCTGTCAGTTCATTATAGCTTTTTTCAGGCACAGAGGAGAAGGAGAGTCATTCTAAATCCCTGAGTTTTGGAAACTGGCAACTTCTTTTCGTGTAAAGCGGAATGTGACATCCATATCAGTTTTAATATAAATCCCTTCTGGTATGAGCAGCATCTTTGTTCTGCAGCATTTTAAAACTCTTTCCACTAACTCAAAGCACAAGTTTTGATGTAAGCAGCTCCTAGTGTGAGTTAACAGCTAGATTTTCAATTTCTAATACAGAAAGTGAAATTGAGGAATGCCAGAATTCTCCAAAAGAGTAGCTTCCTAGTTTTATCAACATTGAAAGTTGATTAACCACACACCTTTCATCAGGAATTTCAGCATCAGAGAAGCAACTTCCTATGCAAATGCAGACTTATGATGGAGAGATTAAAAACATGTGCTTGGGAAAAATAAAACAGTTTTAGATATAATCTACCATAAACTAAGCCCTCAATGGGATTTTTATAGTGTTGTAAATCAGGGCAGAACACAAAAATTTCCATCAAGATCTTATAAACTTAAACTCAGTTAAATGTACAAATTAACACAGTATCTCTCAAGTTGAAATTTGCACATCATGCAATATGAACTACAGCCACTCATGATGGCTATAAGAAATATTTGACTACATTAATAAGATTACAAAATACTCAATTAAGTCACTTGGTGTGAATGACCTGCATTTAACAGAGACAGGGCAGAAAGGCAACTCTCCTCCTTTGGGGCTTTTTTAGAATTATATTAAATTTACCCTCTGCAGCTTGTGTGAGTGGGGAAAATGTAGCTGGCATACATGGACCCTAAAGATTGCTTTAGGAAGTTGAATTCTATTCAGTTTTGAAAAGGGTTGTTCCTCAAAAAAAAAAAAAAAAAAAAAGTTGTTTATCAGTCAGAGATGCTATGTCAGAGATTTAGTCAGAGTTTTTATTGCACATTTAAATTTTGTATAAGGTCCTTGTTAATCATTTTATGTGCACTGTTATTATACATGTCACACATGACAGAAATATTCTGGTGCTATGCATCATAAGAAAACAGCTTTCCATACTTTCAGAATAAGAATCTATTGAAAATTTCTCCCATTTTCATGCTAAAGGACCCGTAAAACTATTACAGGAAGTCAGGGGTCAAAGTTATTTCTCACTCAAGATACAAACTGGTTAAGATGAAAATATTACTGTTTTCAACCAGTTAAGACTTGCATAACAAGAACTTCTGTCAAATTTGTAGCAGTACAGCAGCAAGACTAAAATATTCCTAGGAAAATTGAAAAACCTTCTATCCACTGATTTCAGCTAGGGATCCAAAGAAAATACTGAAATACTATGTATTTCAGGTCAATATAAGATAAATACCCAGCTACTATAATTTTCTAAGGTGGATCTCAACTGTTTACTACTTCAGAATTCCTGTTGAATATATAAACCATCAGGCAATTCAGGAAAAAGGTGCTGAAAGAAACAGCAATGATTTTGTCATAGGTGGCATTTCTCATATCTGATAATTTCACATGTATGTCCCCTGGTATCTTTTGGCTCCTATGTAATCATATTTTGAAGTGTTCTGACAAAGCATTTAAATGAGGTAGGTCATGATTTGCATTCTGACGGCAAAGCCTTCGCCAGCATGATGCATTTGCTCTGTAAGAGTGCACAGAATGGCAAAACCAAAGTTTTTCCAGAGGTAGAAGATCATTCTGTGAAACTCTGATGGCTCTCCTTACTAGTAAAGGTACTTCCCTTGATATACTGAACTTCAAAGAGATGAGAAACATAAGCATGATTTTGATTAAACAAACAGACTACTTCCTTGGACAAAAAAAACAGTTCAATCTGATGGAAACTAACTAGTAAAAGAAAGGCAATCACAAAGTTCCCATGGAGTCTGAAGGTATAAAAAAACAAGGCAGATGGTAAAGTCAAATAGGCAAAAGTTATTAATACTGATGGGTAAATCAGTAAGACTAGGCAGAACATTACTGCAGCATACCCAAACAAGACAGGTGTGTTCTGAGACATCATCACTAAATTATGTAATATGATCCTATGTATTTTACTGTGATTAAATTGTTACAGAAAGATAGTGGTACTTAAATATTAGGCAACATTAGCAAGATTTGGAAGCCACATGAAACATTACAGGGGCTTCACTCCCTCTTTGTTACCCAACACTGGAAGAGATATAAGGCCATAAATTTTTCCATTCATTTTATTTTGGAAGTGAACTGTCCTTTCAAATTTACATTGAAAAATAAGATAAATATAGTAATAATGTTTTGACTGAGATGCTCACTCAGCTCTGATTTCTGAAGTTCATGGCAGAACTTTCACTTCAATATCCATATTAAAGATGGCAGTCCAGAATTGGAACTGAACCATGATGACACTGCCTACTTATTACATGTCTCAACTTCAACACTGTAATCCTGCAGTGTCAAATCCTTGAATCCAGAATCCTTGCAGGATTCTGTAATCCTGCAAGCAGTCAGAAAAAGAATTTATTCTCACTTCTCATTTGCCACCTTGTTGTTTCATTTACTGTTTTTCCACAAATGAAACTGCTGCAACCACACAACCCTGGAAGGATTGAATGCTGTATCTGCCACCAATGCCAACCTGTCAGATATTATTTGTACATCAAATAAATAGTTTTGGACAGGATGGAAAGCCTTTGCACATGTCACGGTTTTGAAAAACAAACATAACCTCAGAAGAACCCCAGAACTTTTTTATGACTAGGGCAGTGAAGGCGTTTGAGTTGCATGCTTGACTATGCTACAACCTTTGTGTTACCAGAGGTAAACTACATCTCTGGTTTTAGTCTTTCCATTTTCAAAAATTGACATAATCTTTTTCTATCATTCTTTCTAAAACAAAGTTAATAAAATGTGTGTACAGCAACAGAAAATACTTTTATTCAAGGATGTTTTCCTAAACTTTAGTCTCTTTCTTCCCTTCAACACTATTCCTCTCCACTAATATAGCTGCATAATCCACTCCGAAGTCTCTAAAGACAAAAAAAGAAACAGTAGTATTGGTTTGCAAATGGAGAAGCAATGAAATCAACAGGAGTTGAAGAATTATTGTACAGGCAATTCCTAGCTTTTGAATGAGAATTTTGCACATCTGCCACTTTGAAGCTCACTTGAGCAGTGTTTCCTTTTTCTTTTTTAATATCAAGTTGTGTAATTGAAAGAAGTGAAGCCCACAGAGAGTTCAGTTGTATGAGTAAGAAAAGAACTGAAAATGTGTCCTAATTGTTTTCCAAAATTACAAACAGGTTTCAGATGTTATTTCTGTAGACAAAGCAGGAATAGAAACACAGGTGCTTAAAAGGAAATAGCTGCAAACTGTGAATTTACTGGGGTTTTTAATACATTTTTGTCTCTTAGCTTTTATAGTTCGTCTGCATTTTTGCGAAGATGAGACTGCTGAAAAGGTCTACCCAATCTCACAGTCCATGCAATAAAATGTGTAACAAGCAAATTGCACTGGTTACATCTCAAGAACAGGCTGTTTCAGAGAACACAACATTGCAAGTGACTCAGTGTAATCACTTTATCTATCTATTTCAGATCTGTGCCGGCCCATTAAAATAAAATACTGTTTTTCTGACTACTATAATGTAAAAGAGCATGAAATTCATCAGTAAATATGTGCGTTATTGTATAACTATTTCAAAGAGCAAATGGAAAGAATGATGAAGGCATGACATCTACCACAATAGAATACATTAAATAAATTATATTTTGATACAGACTTAAAAAAACCTAAATGCATAGAAACAAGAAATAGGACCAACCCTTGCCAGCCATTCCCATCCTACCATGTAAGCATTTCCAATATTCTTCTAAGAAGCAGCAGAAAGTCCAGGAATACTAGAAATACTACTGTCAATTTTCACTTATCGTTGCTTTAATTTTCTGTTTATTGTAATTAACTGATAACATTCATTCACTTTCAAATATTGGTAGAGGAATGTCAGTATTTCCTGAGGCAGAGGAAATGAGATTTCCAAGGCAAACTGCTGGCTACTTAAGATAACTAGTTTGGTGGCACTTACATACATACAGTATAACAAGAGACCAAAAGTGTATGGAATTAAATGAAGAAATTCAAGTAGTCTGTGAACTTCTCCACTGCTTCACATGCCACACAAACAAAAATAAAACCCTATTTTAATTTACAACTTTAAGGAGTAACACAAAACTAATCTTCCAGGCAAGAATAGTTGTGAAGATAAAAGATACCTTTGCAAAGCTAAATGATGAACTGAATTATGAGCTTCAAGGGCTATAGCATTTGTGAAATAAATCTATTTTGGTTGCTAACGCTAACTTCAGATGTGTTGGAAGAAAATATAAGATTTAAAAAGACGAATAATCATGACTGCAGTTTACTAACTGCAATCTGATTTAGCAGACCCAAATTTTCTTTCCCAACTCAGTCACAAACAGCTTCTTGGACAACATGGCACTTGGACAAATCAGGTAGTCCTCATGTTTCTTACCTTTAAAAACCAGTGCTGATAGTACTCCCTTCTGACAAATGTCAACACTGCGCAGAAATCATACTCAGACTCGCCCCAGAGAACGCTGTTATACTGGTGGTAGTCTGTAGCACAACTGTAGCTTGGCACTCATTTTAAAAACAATTTGATGTCCCACTAAAATGGGAACTATTGAGAAATGGAATTCCTCCAGTCATAACAGTTCCAGTAGAGACACAGAAAACTGGGACAGAAAAGGTAAAGTTAACCCTTAATGGAGAAACCAGTAAAACTTCTTTTACTGTCCTCTAGCCTACCTACCTGGCTGCTGATTCATGTAAAAGTAAAAATAAAAAATACAAAAAAAAACCCCAAAACAATCCCAAAACCTCCCACAACTGACCATAATATGTAAAACAGTGCCAGACATCATGTAACTATTTTCTAAGCAGGACAAACAGAAAAAGGAATTATCTCCTCCCAACAGAACTCCACACAAAACCAGGCAGGTATTAATTCTACAACCCAAGTCCAGAAGAGCATTTTGCCTCAGTGAAGACTGCAGAACTGGGCCTGTACATCCTTAGACCAACAGCATATAAATACTAAGTTCAGATACCTTTCATAAATTTGCTTTTCAGCACTGAAAAAAAATGGGGCAGGAACTAGAAAGCCACTACATTATGTATCCTGGGTGTAAGGAACTGCAAGAATTAATGCCTCAAACATTCATCAACACAGAAAAACTCAAGGAAAAGCTGTGGCCTTTGTGATTAGTCTAAGAAACTCTGCCCAAGGAAGTGCAGTGTATCGAACGATGCACATCCCCACTCCCTTGCGGTTGCACTCTCAGACTCCTTAGATAAGTCTCAAAGGGGGGAACTGTACTGCTAATCACTGGCTCCATTGTGTAAAACCGAAGAGGTGATAAAGACTGATAAGAGGTGAGCATCCTGCCTCAGAAGCTGAATGGTTGCTCAAGAAGCATGAAGTCAGCAAAAATTTGTGGGAACTGGGGGAGAAGTCAAGTCATCAGGGCAAGCATGGCCACCAACTTATTGCACCTCAATGCATGCACAGAACCCACCTTTTGCTCGTCTCTCATGGAAATGAGTTTGTGGAATACCTGCTTCTCTTGGGCTAGCGTGCTAATCAGCTCATAAGATAAACTTAAAGGTGAAAGAAAATCACTTAGTGCACCCACCACCCAAGATTACTGGACCTGAGACAACGCTGGAACCTGGGGTCGTGATCCATATTTCTTTGACTGTCTTTCCTTTCTTTCTCTTTTCTTTCCTTTTTTTTTTTTTTTTTTTTTTAAAAAATAAAAATCTTATAGATTTGTACGAGATGACATTGCTTATTATCCTTTTCCAAGTTTAAGCCGTTTCTATCGCAAGTAAAACAGTAAGGTGTCCTTTTACCTTAATTTAACCTGAGGGGATCACAGAACCTTTATGACTCTCTGGGCTCACAGTCTGGGTCATAACACTGGGCTAGCAGGTTGAGGGAGGGGATTCTCCCCCTCTACTCCGCTCTCGTGATACCCCACCTGGAGTACTGTGTCCAGCTCTGGGGCTCCCAACACAAGAAGGACATGGACCTGTTGGAGTGGGTCCAGAGGAGGCCCATGAAGATGATCAGGGGGCTGGAGCATCTCCCCTGTAAGAACAGGCTGAGAGAGTTGGGGTTGTTCAGCCTGGAGAAGAGAAGGCTCCGAGGAGACCTTATAGCGGCCTTCCAGTACTTAAAGGGGGGCCTACAGAAAAAATGGGGAGGGACTCTATCAGGGAGTGCAGTGATAGGATGAAAGGTAATGGTTTTAAACTGAAAGAGGGTAGGTTTAAATTAGATAGAAGAAAGAAATTCTTTATTGTGAGGGTGACGAGACACTGGAACAGGTTTCCCAGAGAAGCTGTGGCTGCCCCCTCCCTGGCAGTGTTCAAGGCCAGGCTGGACGGGGCTTTGAGCAACCTGGGCTAGTGGGAGGTGTCCCTGCCCATGGCAGGGGGGCTGGAACTAGATGACCTTTAAGGTCCCTTCCAACCCAAACCATTCTGTGATTCCTCGATTATACATATGCAAAATAAACTATGGACTGCTGGTAACCCCTTCCGTGTTGCTAAGTCCTGTAGATATTTTTGTTAGCAGCTACAGCTGAAGAAAGCTCAGCTCAGTTCAGTTCTGCAGTCAGATCAAAATGCTGTACTTGCAACCTCACAGCATCCTACTATCATAGTATTTCTTTTTGTTTCATAAAATCAGCATTTCAATTTCAGCAAGAGCCATGCTGAGCAGGATAACAGCATGTGAAAGTATCTCTTTCAGAAGACTTTAGAAGAAAATGCAAGCAAGAAAATCTACTAAATATATTTGAAGGGTATAGAGATTTTGATTTTACAACCGTAATTTACAGAATGAAATGAATACGTGTATTTAAGAGGAGCTTTAAACTGCTCTCTAGGTTCTTTAAAAGGGGGGAAAGGATCAAAAAGCACTAGAGGGAGCTGCTGTTCTACTTAACTCGTTTGGATTCCTTGTTTTCTGCATAAATTGTTACCTGCTGGAGTGTGTCAAGTGTGAACACACATCTCAGCTTTCCGGTATTGAACTAACAGAACAGTACTCAAACCCAGCATCAGACAGCAAGGATGCAAACCATGAATTCTGAACCAGAATGGAATAACAGAACACCTTAAAAGTATAATATTTAATAAACTTAAAAAATACCCAAAGGAGGATCATCATCTGGGTAGGCTTGTGTTATTTATATTTTTTATAACCCATCAATAAAACCCCTCATTGACTCCTCGCCTTTTGTGGGCACAGGATTTGCTCCAAAGGGAAAAAATGATATAAAAGAAACGTTTCCCTGTCCATGGCAGCAGGGTTGGAATTAGATGATCTTTAAGGTCCCTTCCAACCCAAACCATTCTGTGATTCTATGATAAGGGAAAAATGACATGAAAGGATACCAGGAAGAAGCTGCATAGAGAGCTTCACTTTACCTGAGTAGTTTCATCACCAGCTGCCAATCAATCTACATTTCTGACACCGATTCAGGTTTTTAACCAAAGATAGGCAGATGATGTTAAGGGACTAGAAACTCACTATAAAACCAAATTTTACTGAAAAAAACCCACCAGAAATTAGGTTAGGGGAAAAAAAAAAAGAAAAAAAGAAGAGGTATTGAGCAGGCTAGAAAAGTCTTAAATGCTATCATGCAACAAGTAGGTAAACATTTATTATTTTAATTAATCAAAACTCACATCTCTTAGTAGTATCCAATGTAAAGCCCTTTTGACTGTTCAGAATATGGTCTCACAATCCTTCCCTGCACACACTTTTTTTAGGACTGTCCTTTATACCAAATCCCCTGAGTATTGTATCCTGTTCACACTTCTTCCTCAAGGAGGCAGAACTTTCCTTCTCACAGGTTTTTTTGTCATTACTGTGAACACCTGCTGTTCTAATACCTAAATTAATGTCATGGCATAAACTGATAAATAAATTAGGTAAATTTATTAACTTCAAACACGTAAAGCTCCTTTTTCTCAAATACAAATTTCATATTCTTCTGAAACATCAACCAAACCCCAAACTTACTTTACTGGAGAGTCTTAATTTTTAAATGTTCAGTCAACCTGTTAAGCATTTTGTAGCCTGTATATGCCAAACTTACAGCAGCAATCACCCTGCAGGTGTAATAGTTCTGTTACACTTTGGAAAGGCCAAAGTAAAGGTCTTTCCATATATATCCATGTAGATAAGGAAGCTGCCACTACTTACTATTAGAAGAGAAGGGGTAACTGGAAGCACAATACAGCAAAATTTAGTATGGTTTGAGACTTGAAAAAGAGAGAAGGAATGATGGATCACGTTAAGTCTTTTGTATGTACAAACTGTAGCACTTTAAACATGCGGATATTGCCAATGCACATTAGCAGTCATTATTGCTTTTAGGGTATGCTTTTTCTGTGCATTATATTCTCAGTCTTGGAAGAGGAACACAAGATGCTGTATCCAAAGTAAGGACCGTCCCAAGATAGTTATATCAGAAAGAAACACTTTTAACCAATATTTAGGCCATAATGGCTTCAGGAATGCTTTTTTGTATGTAACGTTAGGCTACCGTACCCCCACAGAGCTCCTTGTATGGATGCTGCCATGCTGACCAAGTTGAGCTTTCCATTTGCTGTAAGAAAATCTGAAATAGGTCTCAATAATAAAACTGCAATTTAGCTTCCACTCAAGATTTCTGGTATGTCTGTCATACATCTTCACAAGCCTGACCTGCCAGCAAATCTGTGATGGCAGAAATCTGTACTAGAGAAGCAGCTTCTCACTTGTTCAGAAAAAGCTAAGTAGATAAGGTCTAACTAGGACCTCTGTTATGCTTTGCCTTTTTTTTTTTTCTTTCCTTTTAAAGGTCATTTTTGGCATTTGTATTACGAAAGATTCTGCATCACCCCTTTCAACTGTTTGGAATCCTGTAGTCTGCAGTACCACTTCAGCACTGGGAAGCCCAAACTGTACAAAAGACTCCAATAAGCAAGGGTTCAATATGAATATATCCAGGGGAGAAGAGGAAGAGGGAGATATTTTTAATTATTTAGTTTTATGCAGGATAAATGAACTCCAACATCAACTCCTCTTTCTGAACACATTTTGCAAGGGAAAAAGGGAAAAAAATAAAATTGATGCAGTTTTGTTTTTAGATGAGTATAAATGACATCTATTTCACTTTAGCCACTGTATTGCATGCAGCAGCACATTATTCTCTTCTCTACAATCGAGTTTTCCCTTGCATATGAATCAAATGTTCTGATGCATAAACTACTGTCCTTTACCTATTTCAGGTAAGCAGAAAAAGGATTTATAAAATCCTTGTTTAACATTAAGAATGTAAAGCAGTAGAAGTTTACTTAATCCACAAATAGCTTGTATTTGTCTACGACAGCATTTTTACAACACAATATGTAGGGAATTTTACAAATATGACCAAGTCTTCCTCTACCAAAGGAAGGCTGCATTCACTCTAGACCAATATGCATACATGCCAGACTTCAAATTTGAAATCATGTATTACTTAAAAAAATAAAAAAAAATCCCAAACCTCTTAGATATGAGCTAAACGCTTTAGTTCTTCATATTACAAATCCTTTCATAGAGTTGTGTATTTATTAATCTTTTTAATTCTTCAGTAAACTCATCTGAACTACAGCTGAGTGCTCATTCCAGTGCTGGGTATAATCTTCCCACCATTTAGACAGTTGGCACATGGTTCACACAGTCCTTCATCTTTCAAATTACCCCTCTGAGACAGAAATGATCCCATCTTCTACAGAGCATCATGCATTTTGCAAAGTGAATGAATGTACAGTATTCACATTTAGCATACATGGCCAGTCTTTCTTTGAAATGCCAGGCAATTTCTGCTTCCTCTGCTGAAGTTTGCATCTTGTTCTTTTCCTCTTGTGTAGTCTCTCGTATTTGTGGACCCAGCCCTTTTATCTTTGCTGTTTCAAAAGGCTAGCAATAGTAGCGGTTTGATACAGCACAGTAAACACAGAAAATTGTTTTCAACTATAATTATGATCAGGTAACCTGCTACAAAAATGCTAACAAAGTTCCAGGATAGAGTGAAAAATTCCCATTCCCCTTGTTAGTTACTCACAGGAGGTCCTGGTGGCCCTGGTTTTCCTGGGAGGCCTGGTTTTCCTCGTCTTCCCTGGAAACAAAAAAAGAACAGCAGACATTTATGAATGCTACAGCTAGTGACTGATTTGGAAAAACAAAAGATTTATTGCCTTGCTTATTAGCAAAAAATACAAAAACTATCCAAAATGAGTACTCTGTATCAGTCACTGCAACACTATCGAATTTCAGTACTTTTAGGATTGTTTTTAATAATTATGACAAACTATATTTGTATCACTGTAACATTTACTGTCACATTTGAAAGCTATGTCTCAAATGCAAGTGCACATTGCTAGGGCTATAAACAGAGCATTTTGATGAGGTGTGAAGAAATTATATTTTATCTGAATATGCCAGACCTTGGAATATTAAAATGTGCTGCAGCAGTCACCCTGACTTGCACAGTAAGTACATATGTGCAGTATAATCCAATTAACAAACACCCATACCCTTCTTTTCCAGGATGTGATAACAAGCAGGAAAGTCAGAGATTTATTTGTAAAACCAATTCACCTTCCTTGTACAATTACTACCATCTGTGTATATAATGTACATGCAGAATCATTTGCATTAAAACTTAAGGTCCATAAAAATCTACTTAAGTTAATGGGAGACTTTCCACTTGGATTCTAAAAAACATGCACATGCAACTATTACAATTTTTTAGTACAGAGCTCGACTGAACAACTGTTTTCACATATGCTTTTTTTTTTCAGGCAGATCAACATAAAAATGGAAGTAATTTACAGTAATTTACATCTTTATTGCCAAGCTGAAATCTGATGCACGTTTTTTAGAAAAAAACAGCTGAGAACAACTAATATCTAGGTGTGATGGAAAAAAAAAAAAAAAAAAAGTTCATTAAGACAAAATTTTTCCCTTGCATATTTCAAACGTAAATTAACAAAAAGCATTTAGGGAGATGTCCTGGTGAAATCTTGGCTTGAGAAGTTAAAAAATTAAAATGGTTGCTGACAGCTCACAATTAACACATAGGGGTATATTTCTGTAAACTGTGCTCCCTACTTCTAAGCCCGCATCTGTATTTTATTAAATGATGATCTTATACAAATTGTAGAAGTAATCTAAGGAACAGAAAAGTGAAATATCAGCTTTGCTCTTTACAGGGGAAAGCCTTGATCTATAGGAAACCATTCTCATGCTCTGCCTTTCATTAATCTTGGTCTATGCTGAGAGGAAACAAGATGAGGGTGAAAAATCCCTCTTCCTCACACCCTGCAGCTCACTAGGGTAATCTCTTGCCTAGATGTCAGGGATTCTCCTGTGAAGCAGGAGCCCTTCAAGCTGAAGAAAGAAGTGAACAGGGGTTGGGGGGATGTGTTTCATCCACTGGGCTCTGCCACATAACATGTACACTGTCACCATGATTTTATGAAGGTCTGCAGTCACTCAGTGTGTTTTAAGGGCAGCATGAAAAAAACCCAAACACCTCAGCATATTTGGAGTGCCAAATTCCTGGGTCTTAACTAGCTGAGACATATGTTATGTGCTGAGCTGTTTAATCCTGCCAGTAGTCACACATGCAGGGCTGTAACTGGGGTAGCTCAGGGTAAATTTTCAGAACCAAAACACAGTACTAGGTGCCTATACTGGGCTCAAGGGTATATTGCCCTTTACCACCCACCCCCAGCATGTTCTCTGCTATGTTGGTAACACTGTCCACGCAGCTCTAGAACGATCCAGAGCTGGGAACTCATTTGGGCTGAGGATGGCCCGCAAAATGTTGTTGTTTTTGACTGATCAGTTCACTGATGCAATTCACTGGGCAACAGAGTAGCTTGCCAGGGCTGACAGAAGGCACAGTACTGGGAAAGGCACACGTGCACAAGAAAAGGGGCCTGTTGTTAGTTAGATCTGGACTTTTGGACTGATCTCTACTGCAGAAATACAGATGGAAACTAGCATTTCCTGACTTTTTTGAAAAACAGTAAATTTTCCTTAGAAAGTATGAAAAACAGATTGAGAGGTAATGATGTAAGTAATAAACAAAGATAAATTGCTTCATACTTTTTAAATAGTCCTTCTGAGTTATAATGATCCGTACTGTTGACTTCTTGAAGCACCTTCCTTTTCCTGTTTGGACTTATTTAAAGTATCCTGAGGATGACACTTAAAATCTCAGCAGTCTAAACAAAGTATCAAGGAAGTGTCAGGGGGAAGAAGGCAGGGCTCTGACTGGCAGACACAGCTGTGAATGAGGTGTTAATTACACAGGAAAACATGGAATATATTGGGAAGGCAATTTTATCTCTATTTACAAGATGATCTAAAATGTGATTTATGACATATTGCAAAGCCAAATCTTGACAAACTTGCTGAAAATCAGTTAAAAAAGAAATGGGTGGTAGTCAGTTTTCACTGTCATTTATTACTTACCAGAACACATACCTGATGAAACACAGAAGAAACACTTGCCCTACCTTTTATCCAATTGTTAAATTATTAGTCATTATACTATGTGCCATGTATACAAAAAACCTACAGAACAATCACACAGATTAGTATGAAACATCACCTTTTTCTAGAGGAACAAGAGTCCTTTTCCTCCCTATAAGTACCCTCTGAAACTATCTGATATTTTAGAAATACATAAAAGACTACCTTTCTGAAATGCTTTTCAGATACAAAGATTTAAATGTTAGGAATACACACAGCTCCACCTACTTGCCAGCACTCCTGCTTCTCCGTGACTTCCCAGCATCAGTATAGAA
The DNA here is from genome assembly GCF_965140245.1 of Athene noctua. Classification (NCBI taxonomy): domain Eukaryota; kingdom Metazoa; phylum Chordata; class Aves; order Strigiformes; family Strigidae; genus Athene; species Athene noctua. Next base: position 34,124,469 of record NC_134037.1, on the reverse strand, counting down.
AAAATTAAAATATATACTGCAGTAAGAATACAAGTAAAGTAGTTTATGTTTTTGTTTAGGATAATTAAAACAAACACAATGATATTTTTTGGATAAGCCTACTATGACCTTGCCTTGAGCAGACCATGGGCCAGACTATGTATGACTGAATATTTACAATTTGATTCTGAGTCTTCATTCTGGCAAGAAAAAAGAATTGAAAAACATCTCAGTGTCCTCACTGGTTTATAGAGTGGGCTTAGCAGAGAGCCACAGTTCCCATCTCCTCCTCAGAAGCAGCTCTTGGCAGCCCCATGACAGCTGTACTCGCTGCTGTACCACTGTGCATGGGGCAGGCATCTGGCACAGGAGGCCCATTACCTTTATTTAGTTGAGTTTGCTGAGCAAATACTGAGGTTATAAAACCACTCAAAAAATAAGTAAATGTTCTAGGCATGACATACTTCCTTTAACTAAAAAAATGAAATATATCACCTGCACTAACTTCAAAAAGATAAGTGGTGCCAACAAGTTTTCTAATGCTACTTAGAATAATACCTAAAGAAAAACTGTTGCTCCTTATTTCCTTTGTGCTGCATACATTTTTGTGGGCAATCAGTGGGATGAGAAGTTGTCTAAATGTTACTGATATTGTATCCTGTCCCCTTGATTCATGAAACGCTTGCCCTCAACTGATTTGGACAGTTGGCTACTTTCCTCTTTTCCACAGGACAAACTTCAGCTATGATACATGCTCATATCATTCAAATAGCAACTGCTTGGTTAGGGGCAAAAAAGACAAAATATTAAAAATAAAATAAATGAGAAACTGTATGCTTCATCAAACCCCAGCTGAGTGCCTAGCTGAAGTATGCGGTCAACTGCACTCTTTATTCCTCTCTTCCTTTGCCCCTTCTGTTAATCAAAATGACTTGACAAGCTCTGCCTTACATTAGATGGAAAGCTGTTCAGAAGAGAGGCTCTGAGCATCCTTCCATAAGCTTGTGCTCTGATTCTGAGTGCTGCCCCTGGGCAGCACTGCTGGTCCAACACACAGTGCAAGAATTCAAAGTATATATTGTAATCCTCTGCTGTATCATGTTGCATCCATAAATTCACATATCTCTAACTATAGAAAAGAAGATGGTTAATCCTACTGTCTAAAATTAAGCTGCGGATTATTTTAGGATAAAATTGAACAGAGTTATCTAGGTATGCTGACATGATTTATGGAATTAATAATTTAAAGAACCTACACTTGAGTATGATGGAAAAGTTGTTGGAATAAGCCTGAGGGAATTTTCAAGGGAAACTGCTAATTAGCAGTTCCTGAAACACATCATCACATTTCAAAACAGGAACTAGTTCTAGAGAAAGTAGGAAGCTGGTCATTAAAGTCTTAACTACTGTAGTTATTATGCAAGATTAATGAGGCTTATGTAACTCATTTGCCAATCTTAACTAAGATTCTCTTGAATAATCCTCAAAACCAGACTGACAAATGGACAGATATACCCAAAGCAGGAGGCAGGTAGGAAGTAAAGACCCTTGTCTCAGAGCACCCAACTCACAGACACCCTGCCAGCCCCTTGGGCACCTAAATGCAGCTGTGTGAGTGAGCTCTGGGCAGTTAAAAAACTGTTTCTCCTGATACCCAAAGTTGCTTGCCACCAAGTAACCAGACAAGTCCCAGTGTCTACATGAATTCAGAGTACAGAAATGAGGTTTTCCTTTGTCTCAGTCCTCTAAGCTGATACACCCAGACCATATAAACTTGTAAACCCAGTTTTCCCTCTCTGTCTGTAGTCACAACCTGGCAGTCCTGTCAGTTCACTCTGAGCTTGCAGAGCTTCAACCAACTCTAATCTGGGGAAACCCAGCCCAGCCCAAAGCTGGTTAACAGTCCTCTGCTCTACGTTTTCCCAGAAAAAGCTTGCCAGACTGCCATTTTAGCTAATTGGAAACAGAAGATCAGAATTAATCACAAAAATCAGAGCAATCGGCCATCCAACCCAGTTACTCAACAGTGACTCAATATCTACCAATTGCTTGTGGGACAGATGGTTCTCCAGGATCCCTATCAACTATTTTACAGATCACAGAGTGAAGATTACAAATCTACAACAAATGTATAGCCTGAATACAGAGTCATTATTTTCTATCATGCATTTAACCAAAAATTTTTTGATTTTTAAAGAGGGCTTTGACATTTAACCACCTGACTGCACAACTGCTGTTAATAAGAGTTCTGTCATTAACTTCAGTAGTGTCACAACTGGACAAGTCTTTTGTTTATCCTTAGAAATCTTATAGTTTGGATATTCTCTTTCCTAAATTGGAAATCTATGTTGCAGTCAATGAAACCTTTTTAACTTCAGTAATACAGCATTAGAACTTGAATGTACAATTCCTTCTTCAATCCTATTAACCTTGGCCTTGAGGATGTATTATGGTAACCCGTGTATTACAAATTAACCTCTGTATTAAATGTGAAACCTGAATAAACTCACAGGAAATAAGGCCAAAAGGCAAGAAACTAAGCTGTTTGAAGAAAACAAGTGAAAGTCTGTCCCTCATATCCCATTAAAGCCTTTCACAGAAACACAGCTCACAGAATAGAGCACTCGGATCCTAATCCCCTCTTTTGGAAGAAAAGTCACTAGGGAGCTCCGCGCTGATGCAAAAGCATTCTTGCACTCAACCTTGGCTTTCCAATTTTAGAAATGATTTTCAATAAACTTTAGTTTCTTAATTTTGATATTAATAAAATGCTAAAAAGGAGTGCCTAGCCAGACTATATATTATTCAAATGCATTTAACAAACATCAAAAAAAGTCTACACAGGCAAAGCAGTGTCAAGAAGTGAAATGCTATGACCTATTTTGCCAATAAATCCCTAAAGAAAATCTTTCATCTTTAAAGAAAATACAATTTTTCAAGTGTATTCACAAAAGTACCTTTTAAATTCAAAATTGCTTATAGAAATATTTTTCAAATACATTAGATATTTTTATAATGAACACCTTAATTTTTAATTATGAGAAATAATTTCCTATTCTCTCATGTTGCTATACCTTTTGAAAAGAGACATTAAAAGAAACATTGATAACAAGAGTATTTGGAAGCCTGAAAATTCTAAACAAGATCTTAACAGTGAAATAATTTCTGTCATTCCACTAAAAATTACATTTTAAGTTCGTCAATGAAAAATGTCAAAGAAATTAAAAAATTAAATATTTTCTAATTGACAATGATAGAACTATTTTCTAATTGACAAACCTGTCTTCAGCATTCTAAATTATAATCTTTATCATCTTGTTTTGAAATACCAAAGTGGGAGAAGTGTGTATATATATATATATATATATATATTTTTTTTTTTTTTTTTTTTTTTTTTTTAAGTTGCATCCTACCTTACTGGTTATCTACTTTGCTTTTAAGGTAGAGACATTCTGGTAGAAAATCTGAAAATTATCTCCCTCTTTTACATTAACCATTTTTAGACTTAAATACCTGAGTGAAGGAATGTACAATACTGATAAAATCTGACTGGAGCTTTGCATATATAAAGCAACTTACATCAAAGTCAAGAAGGACTGAGAAGATTAAAAAAGATTCTGAAACTCCAGAGCTGTAGATGTGAATAATATTGTTTGCACTGTGCAAGAAGCCTGACCTACTATACAGTAATTATCATCGCTCTGTAAAGCTTGTTTTACAATTGGTTGAGTACAGCATTTACTCACTGAACTAGAAAACAAATTATGTCAAAGAAATATTTAAGTTCTATAAACCAGACAAATGCAATCTGAATTTAAATTAATTTTGAAGTCACTCTAAATGATTATGTTAAGAAAAAAAATCTAACAGCTCCCCACCCATTTATTTACTTAGGAAGATTTTCCACTGTGCAATAATAATTTTAGTCATACTTGATTAGAAAAACTTGTAATCTCAGAGAATAAACTGAGTATTAACAGAAAGCAAGTATTGCAATTTCACAAGGTCCCTCCAAACACATCATTTTAGTGAAGCCAATGCTGAAACACTAGATGTGACAACCCAAAGAACTCTCAGTTTTATGGGTTGTTTAATTTATTACTAAGATAATGCTAAAATAACTTCCTCTTAAGTGAACTGTTTGGTACTATAAACACAACAATTGGGAATAAGGAAGTTGTTTAAAAAATATTTACTTTAAGACACCTGCAACTTCCCCAGGAATACGAGTCAAGAATATGGCTGTGGTAGTGTAGAAAGGTTTTTAAATGTTTGAAATCGATTCATCACCGGAACCAGGGAAACCACCATGGTGGAGAATCAGTCTGTTTAAATGCATATGAAACATTAAAAAAAATTCCTATTAATTCAGTTGTTGGCAGCTATACTGAGAAAAAGCTACAGCTAAAATAAAAATCACAGAATCATCTGGGTTGGAAGGGACCTCTGGAGACCATCTAGTACAATCTCCCTCCTCAAGCAGAATCAATTGTCCAGGACTGTGTCTACCCAACTTTGTAATATCTCCACAGATGGAGACTCCACAACCTCTCTGGGCAACCTGTATCAGTATTTGACCACCTTCACAATAAAAAAGTGTTTTCTTGTGTTCAGATGAAATGTCCTGTTTTTTAATTCATGCCCCTTGCCTCTTGTTCTGTCACTGGCTACTGCTGAGGAGAATCTGTCTTCCTCTTCTTCATTCCCTCATAACAGATATTTATACACACTGATAAGATCCCCCTCGAGCTTTTGCTTCTCCAGGCTGAAGAGTCCTAGATCTCTCAGACTCATTTTATGCCTGATGCTCCAGTTCCTTTAATTTGCTTGGTGGCCCTGTCCTAGATCCACTTCAGTAAGTCCATGTCTTCCTTGACGTGGCCTCATCAGCGCTGAACAAAGAGGAAAGATATCTCCCCTGGCCTGCTGACAATGCTCTTCCAAATGCAGCCCAGATATTGTTGGCCTTTTTTTGCCATGAGGTTGCGTTGCTGGCTCATGGTCTCCCTGCTGTCCAGCACCTTCTCCACATAGCTTCTTCCCACACAGTTTGCTTCCAATGTATACGGATACCTGGTATTATTCCTACCTAGAGGCAGGATTTTGCATTTCCCCTTGTTGTACTTAATGAGATTCCTCTTGCCCCAGTTCCGTGCTATGTTCTGCCCCATTGTCCAGGTTGTTAGTGAAGATACTGGACAGCACTGGCTCCAGCACTGAGCCCTGGGGTACACCCCAAGTGACTCGTCTGCAACTGGACTTTGTGCCGCTGATCACAACCTTCTAGGCCCAGTTGTTCAGCTAGTTTTCAACCCATCTCACTGTACACTTATCTAACCTGTACTTTGACAGCTTGTGTGTGAAGTTGATGAGATGAAGTTATGGGAGACAGTGCCAAAGGCTTGCTAAAGTTGAGGTCCACAACACTCACTGCTCACCTCTCATCCACCAAGCTAGTCACCTCATTGTAGAAGACAATGTAGTTGGTCAAGCATAAATTGCCCTTCGTAAATCTATGCAGACTATCTCAACCACCTTCTTGTCCTTCATGCGTCTGGAAATGGTTCCCAGGAGGATTTCATCTATCCCACTGCCAGGGATGTTTGATCTGTAGTTCCCCAGATCTTGCTTCCTGAAGACAGAAGTTGATATTTGCTCTCTTACAGTCTTCAGCAACCTCTCTCAGTCACCATGACCATTCAATGATAACCAAGAGTGACATCAGTCATCTCCCTCTGCACTTGTGGATGCAACCCATCAGACCGCATGGACTTAAAGAGCTGTTCTGAAGCTGCCTGGGTGCAAGAGTCCAGTAGCAAACAGTTACTACAGTAGCATGTGGCTCCTGTGCCTTGTGACCATCATCTTTAAGAATGTGTATGCTTGACAGAGAAAGTTTGCTGGCATCTTCTTTGTGCCCTTCTGCATGAACTGCTGTGCAAACTGCTGCACATCTACTGGCTGCTTCTGTTATTGCTGCATGAACTGCTGCATCACCTGGCTGTTATATAGTCCTCTTCCTGGCACGGGCTAAAAGCATGCTCGACCCTCCTCAATCACGGGTCAGCTACAACAAAGGCTGCAGGCACCTGTTGATCAAGGAAAGCTGATGGAGTTCATCAGAAGCTGCCAGAGCTACCCTTACCTTAGTCTTACCTGGCAGCAGCAGGCACCCTTCAGTTTCCTCATAGGTTTCCCAGAAGTGCCCAAATCCCAGAAAAAGTGCCCAGAAGCTCAAGAAGGTATCAAGATGATCTCAAAGAAGCAGAAACTGCTGCACAAACTGCTCTGTATGTCAGCTGTGTGCTCAGCCTGGCTCTTCTACAGTCCAGATAAGAATGAAAAATGACCATTTCTAGATTTCACAGTATAGCTGTCTAACAAAGTTGCTTTGATGCTCTGCATTAAGAGAATTTTCTGAATTCACTAAATATTATATTATAAAATTAGAACATTTTTCAGAAAAGGTCGTATTGATTAAGAATGCATCAAGTTCAGGGAAAATCCCTGCTACAAAGATATCCAACTGAAATTAAGCATTAATTTCCAAAACCTTTGCATTTATATTTTGGAAATATAAATTTCACTTCACTGCATTTAACACAGTAAAAGCAGAGTCTGGAAACTCCATGCAGTCTGTAATTAGAAGTAGTAGAAATTTTTAAGAAAGTACAGCAACATGAGAAAATTATTTGAAGACTTCAGAAAACTCTTTACCTGAGGATCTGAAGGACCTTAGTTGATTTTTTTCAAAAATAGATGGAATGGTGATTTGATTACAGAGGAAAAGCTTTAAATATTTCTTTAATGTAAAGCAGACATTAAAAAAACAGTTGTTGGAGGCTTAAGCTATATGCTGAAGTGTAAAATAAAAAACACATTTTGAAACCTGGAATTGACAAGAAACACTGGAACAAAGAAATCAAGGAGACTTGTGAAGTCTCTGTTGTTCATGTGGGAACTGTCAGGTGGGAACTGTACTTCTGTGAAAGATACACTTAACTAAAGTGCAGGAATATTAAGAAAAATAATGAAGTCCTGCATAACACATGGAGCCAGAAAGATGGCGTAGTTGTCCACTGTGGTTTAAATTCCATGCAATGCTAGGTTAGCACCCAATCTTTCTATTTTTTGTTGGTCAGTAATATTGGAACAGGGACTTTTCTGAGTCACATCTAATTACCCCGTGAAGCTCCTGATGTCATTCTGAGCACTGGTGTAACAGTATCAAGTTGCTGCAACAGCAACATGCTGCTCTGAATGCCTGAAGCCAAGAAGAGGGACACTGAAAAATTACATATGAATGTAGTGCCCACAGAATGGTCTAATGTTTCTCATACATGAATGAGGAAAAGGGATCGAGTAGCTGTTTCCACTGGCCCACTTCTCCCAGTGACCAGAACTAAAAACAAAGGCTCTTACTTAGCAAGGTCTCATGTCTAACATAAACCACTTCACTAAAGATAACAAAACTAAAAATTATACAAAATCACTGTGGTAGAGCAAGGAGAAACAATGGCCTTTTGTAAGAACAACAAATGTTTGAGGACTCCTTGCACCCACAGGAAAACACAGTGCTGGCTAACACATGTGAGTGGAAGTGGGTACCATAGCAAAAGGAGAAACAAGGGAAGTACACGCTCACACAAGATTTAACTAAGTTCACTCAAGGAATGACACAACAAAGATGACCTTTAAATGAGTATTGTATATGTTCGTCGAAGAATTAGAAATAAGTTCACTGTGTGGCCTCTGGATATGGCCAGATTATCATGTAGATACGATTTCTTCTGACATAACCATTACTTTCCTCTTCTATGTAACACCCTTTTTTTTTTTTTTTTTTTTTTTTTTTTGGTAGAGCTACAATAAATATTAAGTAGTTTCTTTCACACTAGTTCTCCAGGACTGCACTGCTTCAAATTTTTAGTGAGTTTGGAACCTTTCTTAAGCAAAGCCAAAAAACAGAGCATGCATCCTGACAAGGGATCCTTTAATGCTGCACAGATCTAGTCAAAAGAGCTTTCAGGGTTTCCCCTCTCATTCTGAATGAAAACTCCCTACAGCACATTTCTGTAAACATGTCACATTAGTGTACACTGTTTTCTGCAAACTCTTACATCCTTTGGGATATCTGGAAAGTATCCAGGGAGACCAACTCAGACACAAGACACTTCACACACTTCTGTCAACAAGTTCCATGGTTGACACATTTGCGTACCATCATTTAAACATGTAAGAACCTAACTCGCTCTTTGACGTAGGAGCAAGATCATACCCCAGCATGATTATATAGTAGTAATTCATTGATCACCAAGCCACAGAAAGTGACATATTTATTATTTTAATAATTGTGTGTTGACTCAAATGATACCACATAACTCTATCTACAGTATATCCATTGGACAAAAGCTGTTACCACTTTATTTGAAATAATGTATTGATTTCCCTTTGCTCATGAAATAAATTACCTGCAGTCATCATTTAATTCAGTGATGTTGTAAATTTGTGCTTGTAAGCCAGTTCCACATGTATGTCAGTAAGTATTTTAAGACTGGCATAACTTTGAACAATTCTGTTAATCTTTATTCTATTACCATAATAGTTCCTATATGTATTTTTACTATATGGTTTTTGATGCAGATTATCCCTGTAAGGTGAAGGAAATACTACTACCCAGACGTATTCCTCTTAATAGGGGTATATTTGTCCTAGTTCCCTCTATAGTGAACACAGGGAGATAGGTGCTACTCTGGGACAGGGTGTTTCTTAGTAGTTCTAATATTAGTTCTAACCTTTGGTGTTTCTTAGTAGTTCTAATATTAAACTCTGATCTTGGTAAAATCCCACTTAAAACACTCAGAAAATGAAAATGCATGGCTCTGCCCAGTTCAAAGAGGTAAGAAATCCACTGGCATGGCTTTTTTTCTTCCCTTTCTATCTCATTTTGTACTGTCATTTACCTAAGTCACTAGCTCTTCTACATGAGCCTTCTACAGGTTTCTTTGAGTTTTTGACAATATCACCATTAACACTGTTAATTTTCCTCAGCTCCTTATATCTTGCTTTAATGTGTGTTGAGAGGTCTCTAATTTACACACTTAATGATTCTCCTCTCAACTAATAATCTAAGTCGAATTTTCAAAGGAGTTGAACACTTCAAAATGCTGCTAAGGTTAAGTGGGAATTAAAACTTTGAATATAACAAGAACAATGCAAATGGAAAATTTTTAAAAAATTCAGGTTCTCAAAGTGTGTCAACCATACTGAATGGATACTTTGGATTTTTATTTTTTTTTCCTAGTATGTAAAAATTCCAGTCTGCAAAACAGACACAATATCACTTTTAGGTCTGAACAATGCCGAAGAAAAAATATCAGTTAGTCACAGAGTCAATATTATGCTTTAATCTTCAAAAGACAGTCGATGAGAAAATCAGTAACTTCATAAAACTTAAAAGATTTGGAGGATCTGTTGGAAGTAGAACAGAGGAACATGACATCTATAATTAAATAAAAAGGAATATTTAATAGCCATTAGATGTGCACTGTCCTGACTGCCATTAAACAGAGCAGAAATCTTGTTACAAACAGTATGTTATTGTGTAATGAAATGTATTGAAAATGCAAATGCACATGGGATTTGAATTAAGATTGCAAACTATGTTATTAATGCTCGGGCGGGGGTTGCAAGCAGAAAGAGTATTGTGAGCATCTTACTGGTAAAAAGCTAAAGACAGATGCTGAAGCTCTATAGTCTGCTGTTCCCATTGTTTGGCTCAAGGCAACTGTGTGCATGGCTGAGATTATAAAACAATCAGCACTCCTGTTTTTATAGATGTTGGAGTGAGACAGCAGTTCAATTTTATGTGCAAATAGGTAATATCCATGATGAATGTATCAACCCCCTAATTCCCACTGCAAAATGGAAAAAAAAAAATCATTTATCCACAGTGTGTTAACTCTGAACCTTTGCCTCAAAAAATTAAGAAGTTCAAAGAATGATGTTTCTAAAACACAGCCATATTTATAACTGTTCCTAAAGAACTAATAAACTGTTTCTGCAGATTCAATACTCCACAGAAAAACACTCTAAAATACGCTAAAACTGCATATCCATAGCTTTTCAGTATCTTGGATATTTAATTGCCCAAGATTAAGAGTCCTAGTAATTATAAAATCCTTAATATCATGTTAATATGCTATTAAATATGCTTTAATAGCATATTTAACACATAACTTTTGATTCTCTCCTACTACACTGACTTTTTCTGAATGGGTTCTCAGTCCTTAACATGAAACTTAAATAACCTCAGCTTTCAAATTTTCATGTCCAGCTGAAGTGAAATTTAATACTATTTTTGTAACTTAAAAACCAATATAAAACATAGCTTTGGGGCTTACATGCCATCAGTCATTTTGTTCAAGAACTTGTCTTCTGTTATTATCATAATTATTACTGGAATTACGAAGCTGGCCTTTAATAATTCACTGTAGTTGACTGAGATCAGTGATGAGTAATCCCAAATCCTTCCACTTGAGATAATTTAACTGAGATATTATCAAGATGCCTAAACAAACCAAGAATTATTGAGAGACCCAACTTCAAACCACAAACCGGGCACAATTTAATTCATAAAAATATTGAAATGTTTGCGTCTGAATACCTTCCCAAACTTCTAGGAGCAGACCAAATTATAAACTCTTAAAACTGGATTATTTATTGCAATAACACAATCGTAAATATCCGTTATCTGTTACTGAACTACCAAACGTCAATGTCAGGGAAAACAAAAATGCAACAGGAAACAGTCAGTCAGTTACTTCATTATATTAAAACTCTGAATAACCAAAGATTTATTTCATGTCTTGAGCATAATCTCCACCACCACCCCACCACCCCTGCCTTAATGTATCTCCTTTCTTTGTATATATATATATATATATATATATATATATATATATATATGTTAGGTTCTGACACTTGCGTAACAGTAACTACAACAAAACTTGGGTCACTGGTACTGGTTTCTGTTAATATTTTAGACAATGATTCTAAATTAATATTTTTGTATGTTTTAGACACAGTAAGGTATGGTCTATCCCCACAGCAAAATGGAAACTTCTGAGCAATTTTAATATTCTTTCACTTAAAATTACAGCAGAAACATGTTGCACAAATGACAATATCTACATCTGTGCTGCCAGTCATCAAAACACTTTAGATGGTTGAAATTGTTAAATCTCCTTCAAGTGAAGAGAAACCTCAAATGTCAAAGCTCAGTTTGTTGTCAGCATGCTTCATGCTCAGCTGCTAACTTTTTGGTTTTTATTGGTGCTTAGAAAGAAGTCACACATCAAGGTCAGTTAGCACATTCACCAGTTGTTCAGTAAGTTTACTCACCCTTTGACCTTCTTTGCCAGGTGGACCTTGGGGACCCTCCAGCCCTGGCAAACCCTGAAAATACAAACATTAAACAAATGTAACATTCAGTGTTATTTTCATCCTCCATTATTCTATAGAAGTAAGACTAAGCCAAAGAGCCAGATGTCAAGAAAAAGCATTCATTTCTAATAATAAAAATAGGTTATTCACAATAATTTCTTTCAGGATAATGTTATATTCAGGTGAGAGAAAAAATGCAAACAATAAATATTAATCCCATTCCTCCATACAAAGGCTGAATCATTTGGAAAAGAGGTAAGTCAGCACTACTTAAGCATAGTTATATTTAACTATGGTGTTTATGAGAAGTAATTTATCTTGTTAAGTGAGGATGCCATAAGAAAAAATAAATAAAAGTTATATTAAATGAATGACAACTTACTCTACAACTGCAATACAAATACAGGCACTGAAGGGGGAGGGGAAGGGAAGGAAGGGAAGGGAAAGGGGACTAAATATAGCAGAAGGCCTTATGCTCGCTGTATTGTAAGAACCAGCCCTGTGCAGCTTCCTCTGCGTGTCTGGCTCAGCTTTTCAAAACCCTTCAAGGCCCCTTCTCTCACCTCTCTCTTGCCCTGTCCCCTGACCAGGCACAGGAGCTTTGGGTGTTTTGAAAATACTCTCAACTTGTGAGCCTTCATTCTGTACTCAGCGCAAGGATCTGCCTTTGCAGTCACATACAGAATCACAGACCGTTTCAGACTCTTTGGGGACTTTATATCTGATTAATGTATGCTATAATCATAAAGCCTTCAAATAACAGCTCTGTACTTAAAACAGTACCCCCCTCCTTTACTTTATGAGTCACCTTGGAACACAAATTTAAAAAAAAAATTACTTTGAGGAAGCTATCCGATTTCCATTACAGCAACAAGAAATATGAAATCAGTTTCAAAGTAATCAGCAAAGAGCACTGAAGAGTTCTACCTTGTAAATTAAAAAAAGTCTTGAATGTAATACTTCATATTCTTACAGGGTATCACAAACCTAAAGAACTTATATTTAGTTTATTTAAGAGTTTGAAATATTAAAATATTAAATTCTTAACCTTTTAAATTACTTGGACTCAGGTGTTGCTTCAGCTTGAGCTATATCTTTGATCAAATTCTGAACTCCTTATTTAGAATCAATTACATGTATTTATTGCCCCAATAAGAGGAAACTGAGGACCCCTGAGAATCATGTTTTCAAAAAATGTCCAGATTTCCAGAAATTAATTAATGAAGTTCATTTATGATCTCTAATTCCCAAGATAAACTTGAGAAATTAAGTGGACATGCCAAAGCTGCTAGCTTGTACATCTTCAAGTAATGTTTGAAGATGATTCGAATGAAGTCTGACTTTATTTTCAACTAAAAGCACTCAGTTCAAGAGTTCTTTTATTCCTATAATTTCCCTACTTTAAAACACTGAAGCTAAAAGAGTACCTCAGTATTTCACTATAGAATATTTCTCCTTTCTCTTCATCTTATAATGTAAACAAGGTTTAGGATCTTTTACAAAACTGTTGTGCATCACTTCCATCTTTCACCCAAAGTTTATGGTACTAGAATATTCATCACAATGTTGTGTACAACAAAATAAATCACGGTAAATTAATTACAATGCAGTTACATATCTTATACACACACAAACCCATAAAGCAGTATGTGAACGCAACTTTTTCCTCAAAGTAGTTTAGAACTTGCAGAGAATTCTGTCTGTCCAACCGTTAGCCACATTCTACCTTTGTAGAGAAATTCTGGAAATTCAGGAAGAGGTGGAGTTTTGTTTTGCTAATATTTCATTTCTAGTGACAACTTTATGCAGGGGAATGAGATGAAAACTCATGTAACTTCTGTTTTATGGAGGAGGAAATACTTAGCCTCACAGATCTGTACAATAAGGCTCCAAGGGGACAAGAATCACACAAGAATGTAACTGCACAATAATGATAATTAATAGCCAACATTTTTGTCCAAGACCTACTTTTATTCTTTTTCTTCTCTCTACAATATTATTGTCAAAAAATAGGAACAAGATAAGCGGGTTTATCTTCAAGGAAAGGGAGGAGAACAGTTTACAATTGGTAACTATTCAGGGAGGACTACCCTGTCCAAGGAACCACATCCTGACATTGAAACTGAGGTAGAAGTTCACATTAACTTCAGTGGGATTTTTGGTTTAAAAAGTGATAGCACAACATGGGCCATGTTAACTAACATGGCTGTAAAACTGTAATAACTTGGCAATGGTAATGACTTGGCAATGCTGTCCCTGTTCAGCGTTCACTGAATGAGATCCTGGAAAAACAACTGAGGAAGAAACCTGAAGGAGGAAGGAAAAAGAAAACATCTCTACAGTGAAATCTGTTGAAAGGGATGAATAAAACATCCCCTGTTGAACTATAAAACTTGGCAATGAATGTTAACATTTTAGCACAGAAAATAAGTATGTATTTGTAGGAAGGAAGATCAAAGTAGCTACCTGGGTCTTATTTGTATTTAACTTCTGGAGATCTCCCTTTTGACATCAAAGATCAGATTCTTGACTCAGTCCAGTCACAGACAGCAGTCACAGACAGGACAAACGCCACCAAAGGAGCACACCACCACAAACAGAAAGGGGCAGAATAGAGGCTGAATATATACATGCGGCCTCATGGGATATGCTATTGTGTTGAAAACATTTATGTCAGAAGGCAAACTATTTTACATGTACCATCTCTCCCCAGGTAAACAACATCCATAGCACTTAAAATTATTCACTATGTGTCACCTCGATAGTCTTGCACTGGCAATGAGCAAAAGGAGGTATACGAATAGCACAAGACAAAGTGAGATAAAAGAACAGCCTACTCCTGTGACATCAGACTGGCAGGAAAATATGATGCATCCTTACAGGTGGCCTCACATGCACAGGATTTTCCTGACTCTTTCAGGCCACCTCTGAAGTTGGAAGGTGGTACCCTTCTACTTACTTCATGAAGATCTGAACTAAAATAACATATGCAGTCTTTAGGGCTTGTACCTGTCATGGCCCAGGCAAGTCCCCTGGAGTTACGTGCCTGAAGGAGCTTGAGGAACATGAAGTGGAAATGTCGCAAACATTACCATGTAGCTTGGGGGAAAAAAGAAGTCAGTAAGCTGGAGATGGGCTCAGGTGCATCTGAAACTTAGAAAATTTATTACAGTAAGTGAAGATGGCTATAAAAAGAGATGAAACAAGATGCACAGGCAGGCACAAGAAGGTCATACAAAATCTTGAAAATGAAGTTAAGAGTGGAGACTTGTGAGCTCCTTTATAAGAGGTAAATGTAAAGAGAAGTGTTGGCAAGGAAAAATATGCTGGTTGTGAAGCTAGATAAAGAAAAAGCAAGCACGCTATGGAGCACATCTTGACAGATATTTGAAGAAAATATCATCAAAACTTAGACTAAGCTTTAGTCAAAGGAATACAGGAAAAATGACAGGTTTAAAAAATGCTATGGTGGAGTAAGTGAGCTTTTAGAAGAACTTGCATGTCATTGAAAATAAGTGTAGGAATTAACATTTTAATACTTAACAGTTAATATTTTTTGTGTCAGGAGATAAAAGCTAATAAGAATTACTAAACATGAGATGGTAGAAAAAAATGTGTTTGGAAGTGATAGAAAAATCAGTTAACAGTTCAGTCAGTTAAGCTGTTTTAAGTTTCATAAGCTATCAATTTAAAGTGTATTAGCTGGCATGTAGCTATTAGAAGACACTTATTACAGAACGGCCCTGCAGGTACAGAAACACTTTTAAATGCCTGATACATCACGACAAGCTTCCAAAGAGAAATGGTGGAGACTTGGTTCATAAATTTAATGGCTCAGAGTAACCGCCTGAGAACATCCTCTTAACAAAAGCAAAGCTTTTATTGTGACCTCTTGGTGAATTAAAACAAAACAAGCAAACAAAAATTATTGCAGCTGAAGTGGAAGAGTGAAGTTACTTAAAGTTGTTATTCATATTACTTCCTCTGGAAGCTTATGTTCAGTGCCAAAAGAGTAAAATGTTAGACAAGTTAAGTATATCTTTGGTGTTCTGAAAGTTGCTTCAAAACATAGCTGATAATTTTTGAAGCAGAAGGCTAGACAGCTGCCTTATGTTCTCATAGGTAGTGTTGCTGAAACAGGTTCTGAGCATGGCAGCCTTTCCTCCTCAACACAAATTAGGAATATATTACAAATGCTAACAATAATAAGGCAGGTCTAATTAAGGCAAAAAAATTATTTCATTATAGACCTTTGTAGACTGCATTCTGTGTTCTATACACAAACCCCTCTCACCCATTTTTTTCATTTTTCACTATGAATTCCAGCAAACACATGACCTCAATTTTTATGGAATAAATGCTACTAGACAGAGAGCGCATGTAGTTTAGCAAGACAAGTCAAGCAAAGACAGAGAAAAAGCCTCAATTAGGTATGCAGAAACACCTTGTGGTAATGCTAGAATAGGTTATTTTAAAAGGATTTGAATATGTGAACTTTTATAATGATAAAACTTGCTACTTTAAAAAGACCCAGCTATAATAGACATGATTTGGCTAAGCAATTTGGAAGCAATATATAAACAGAAAAGTATAGTTCTACTGAAAGAAAATCAACCTTCCTACAAGCGAATTCATGGGCAATTCCCACTGCAGGGGTTTGACCTAGTTCTTCAACACACAGTTCTCACTAGGATAAAGAAACTGTCACATTGATTAATTACATATATAATGATCCCTTTGTAAAACCCACAAGTAGAGCAGCATAGAATCACACAAATCAAGAGTCAGGTAAAAAGTGACCGCAGATTTCCAGATTCCTGACATTAACACAATGTATGATAAAAAAGCTGCAGCCTGACTGGCTTGAAGAGCATTCTCCACCCACCCAAATACTGCTGTGGGATGGATGGTACTACTGTGGCTGCACTCATGCAAGAATGTCCCAGCACCCTGGACAGGATGCATCAAGATGCAGTTCAGTTAGGTCTTAAATTCACCTACTTATCTGGACGTGTTACCAGACAAGTTCTACTGTGCAGGTCATGTGTGTAACTGTTGATCCTTCTATCCTATTCTGAGGATATTTTCCTCTTTGGCCTGTTTATACCATACCAAGGAGTGGCTTCCCCTCATGTAAGAACAGGCTATTACCCCGAGCAAGCAAAGGGGCTGAAATATAAATACCTTCTCTGCTATCAAGATGACTGCAATGTTGGTTTCCCAGATCTCTTCAAGCCAGTTCACTTGCTGTGACTCCTGCTGCCCTACCTCAAAGCCCAGACAGGAAAGAGACCTTAAAATATGACTGTGATGGTTTCCTCTTCTTGTCCACAAGACTGCCCATCACCACCCACATGGAAACCCACAATGCCTACAGACACACCTCACTCTAACAAATTTTGCTAGAATGGAAAAAAAGGCACAGGAAAATCACAGATGGGTGACTAATTTCTTGTTGCATTACCATTTAGTGAGGGAAATTAGACAACCACTTATCAAAAATACCTCCATTTTCAATATTTCCAAACACGACCTGGTCTCATTCACACCCTTACTGAAGTAAATTGAGATGGCAAGTGGAAAGATTCATACCCCATATTTGGCCTCTTATTGCTACTCCAGTAATCATACCATTTTGCTTGGGAGTGAAAACTGGAATAGGCCATGATTTTGCTTTCAGATCTACTGCCAACCCATTTACTTCTGTGGGAAAGGAGACAGCATTTAGCAGAAGTATTTCAGTCTGCCAGAAAACATGATCAGCTACATTTTCATGATAATTTATTACTGAACAACACAGAAAATACGTTCCTCACTGATCTCATTATGCTTTGGGTTTGATCATTTCTGTACCTCTCTCTGCTAACTTAACTTGAAATCTACTTTGCTTCAGAGATAATAATTTCAAAGGGAAATTGAAAGAGTAATTTCACAGAAATTCACACTTTATGAACCTAGTACTTTTAATAGACATGGGTTTATTTTCTAAGCAAAAATGAAAGTATCATTTAACATCCTGAGGAGTAATTTGAAATGATTCTTTACATTGATGTCTACTGCATATGGGACTATCCTCAAATCATTCTCCTAATGAAGGACACATAAATCACACTCATGCCAATTTAGCAGACTGTGAATTTTTGAAAAACAAATTTTCTGTGAGGCTAAGACATCAATCTTCACTTGTGCCTTCAGTATCAGTATTACTGCATAAAGAAGATAAAAAACAGGCTGAAATTGCTACAACGTCTATTTCACTAGAAGAGTAATCTAAATAGAATCTGCTTCCATACTTAAAAAGCATTTTTTAAAGAAGAGAATATTTGCAAGTTGTACTGTGGGAGTAAAAGATAACTGTATCTCATGCAAAGTGACTACTCAGTTCAGTATTTTCATGAAATTAATACACCTCAATTAAAAAAGATCTAGTAGATAAAATTCAGATTTTTCTCAGAGGGATGTATATGAAGAGATTTAGAATGAAAATGTAATTTTCTGTCTATACTTTCTTCAGTTAACTAGAATTTCTCTCTTTTACTTTATGTCATTACATGAAAAGAAAGAAAGGATATTAGTTGAGATGCTTACTAATAGGGGGTGTGTGTCCCCTTCTTAAGTAATACAAGTTATTCATATGACTTAATTTTTCCACTGTGAGAAAAGAAAGGAATCGTGTGTAGGAGTCAAGATAAGCAAAAACCGCCACATGATTTTTCAGGAAGAATAATCCAAAATACTGCTGCTCATTGCAACAGCAAGAGCACCAGGATACCAAATGCCTCCACTTCGACATTCTGTATAAATGTCAAATAAATTACATTATGATAAAAGTAGTTCATCAAATGAATTTATGAAATTCCTAGGCAACGCTGCCACAAGTAAATTTTAACTTTACATTAATAACTGCTGAAGCAACGAGGGGAAAGCTGTGTAATCTTGTTGATGTTTGTTTAGGAAGGGGAGAGCCAAAAGTGACGGCGAAGCTTGCCCAGGCCTGAATCTACAGCTTCCTCCCGGAGCCACCTCCACGCTGCACTTGTGCGCCAGCTTCCTTCATCTCGATTTAACCAGACCTAGGAGCCAACATTCCAACTATCTGTTTAGTAAGCAAGTCTTGGGGACTTCTGTCTGTGAGACTTAAGCCTCGGCTTCTGCGTAAACACTTGGTGCCATATGGATGACTATTTTATAACTCCTGAAAGGGATAGGTTCGCAGGAACGTACGGATGGACGCTCATTTTCCTCAGGAACTAGAAGCAGCGTATCAAGTGTCAAGAGGAATAGTTATCATATATTTTACAAGAGATGGCTGCGCTACCTTCCCTCACCTGTCACTCTTCTGACACGGCATGCACAGGCTTAAGCTGGGAATACCAGAGCGGGCAAGCTGCAGAGCCAGCTGTGCCCCTGCAGAAAACAGTCCTCAGCTTCTGACACTAAATTCCCCATTTTGACAAAACCACAAAACAGAGCAATACGATCCCTCCTGTTTATTCTCTGAAGGGTCCTCATCTACAGTACAATTTACCAGGGAACTTAAAACTAAACATATCCCTGCGTAAAGTGGCCATAATTATGGAGAAAAAGTCAAGATATATTCCAAGCATGCATTATAAGACCCTTTAAAAGTACTAAAGAAGAGACATCTAGTACTTACAGAGCAATTCAGAAAGAACATACCAGAGAAATTAAAGACAGCATAAAGAAAGGAAAAAAAATCAATCATGACTTTGGACTACTCCCATAAAACTACCGCCATAAATGAGGAGACAGAATAAATACATATATCTTGACTTGTGTAGTGTTAACTGATTCCATGGAAACATAGAAAAACTTCACATCCCTACTAAAAGTGCTTAAATATGCACATATATGACAAAGTTAACAATCTGAGCCACTAAAATGTATTTGTATGAATAATGGCTGAATCAAAACAAATATATCCCGAACTATTAAAATCACTAATTTCATTAGGATTCTACATAAAGTCTATAAATGTTTTCATATATTTCTTTTTACAGCTTAGCATGTTTTACACTACAATGACATTTCTTTTTCTCCAACTCATCATGGAAGAATGATGAAATTGTGTTAATAAGACCTGTACCTGCCTTAAAAGAAATGTACAGAAACACATGGGCTGCGATTCTCATCCCATCTCTATTGACTGCAGAAATGTATAGTCAGGCATACAGAATTTCTTTCTGAATTCTCTGCTGTTGCTGCAAATGAGAAGTTTTGTTAAGTGCACATGCTTTAGGATTTCGGTAGAGATTTTCTGTTAACTGACATCACACAGAAGTATTCAGAGCTTTCCTTTTTTTTAGAGCAATGCACTTTCTGGACTATGAAGTTTCCATTTCAAACTCATGAAATAATTTTTCCATCTTAAAAAGCAGTGGTATTATTTCCTCTGTTTCACAGCTTGGCATATGCTCATCCACCTGATAGGTTGTTACAGATGTTGGGTATTTCTGTTCTGCCATACATACTGACTCTGTTCCTCATTCCTTACAGAGACTATAATGGCTATATCTGTCAGTTGAACACTCGTAAATACACAGCTTTTTCCTCCAAGTACCAGTAACTTCATTCTTTTCTGCATTTTTTCATGTTGGAGAGCAGAGTGTGCTGACCATGCTTCTAAGCAGCACGGGATTTCCTGCATATCAGGGATGCCCAAACACTTTTAGACACAGGGTTACTGACACCTTTTAGACTTTCACAGGTACCAATAGCACAGACAAATGAAAAAACAAGAGTTTCTATACTACTTACTGTTACTAATGCTTCTATAGAACACCTATGGACAACTCTCCACAGACTGAAGGACCACCAACCAGCTGTTTGGGAATGACTGCAGTGAAGCAATCTCAGCCTTTTGCCACCTTGTACTCCCTGTGCTGAGGACAGGACCATGGTGCAGGTCTGGGTGTGGGGAGAACACTCTGGCCCTGCACAATGCTGCTGATACTCTAGTTTATACTGAGACCAGCGTATATGGTAGACCTTCTCCAGTTTATTCCACTGGTGTATGATTTCTATGGAAATACAAAGGAATGGAAGAGCTGCACAGGGCAGCAGAGCTCTGTAATGCCATCATTTCCCATCTGTCTCAATACGCAATTGCACTGGGGCAGAAGGTCGATGACCCAGGCCCAGTCATCCAGTATGAGCAAAACCAAGTCCCTTTCAGTATTCCCTCCCTCCCTGCCCAAATGCATTTTGGACTTAACTCTAACAGTGTGTCATTATTTTCACTCCTCTTCTCTCCCTGCCCCCCAGCATAATAATTCATTTTGTGTTTTAGTAAAAAGAAATAAATCACTTTCACTTTAGGAAAAACTAAAAACGATTATAAGTAGAGGATAAATTTATGACATTATTCATGAGTCCCAAATGAATGGAACAGCTTAAAACTTCGCTTTAACAGAGTTCATAACTGAAACACTGATGTCACATTTTGGCTGTAACAGCATGAATGGTCCTGACATAGTAAGTTCTCATTCAGTGACACATGAACCTTGATATTATCTGACCTAGTACTTGCTCACAGTGAGATACAACATCTTCCTTTCATGATTACATATCATAAGAGTCACGGCCACACAGAAGTCACACAAATAAAACAACCCTGAAGACTGGATTTTCCCCGAACCACCACCATTCATGTCATTCATCTTCTTTTAGCTCTTGCCAACAGAAACGCATAACTATTTACAGTGGCAGAGAGAGAAAGCCTTCCTGCTGGGCCATATATTCCCGCGGTGTTGTAATCTGTCTTCAAACCTCTAAACCAATTCACACTCACTCTTGTCTCTTCTCTCAGTTAGCAGCTACACAAAAAAATGTTTCAGTATGTCAGTTAGTAACATCCCTCTGAAGACTCGTGTCTGCTTTCCTAAAATTTAAATGTTTCCTTTAAAAAAGTGCGAAGACTACCATCAGTGCATGTACCAACGCAGAGGCATCTTGCTATGCATGAACCAACGGAACTGAAACATTTGCACAACATTTTATAATCAAAGAAAAGTAATTCTTTGACAGTCCATTTTATGAATTACTTAAGATAAAGAAGGAGTAAGCTCAGTCAACTTGAAAACAGCTTCCGATTTTGGGTATCATACTAACCTCCGAGTATGACTCTTAGGAAATCTAAGTGTCCACAACTGCAACCAAAGACAATGAATGCGTTTGAAATGGGCCTAACATATCTAGGTGCTGCTATCAGAATGGATGTATTTATTCTTTCATCGTTTACACAAGAAATGCTCAAAGACCATTCTATGGTCCTATAGCACACAGAAAACAGACATTCTCAATTCCCTTTCCTGTGTCTTATGTTCAGAAGTATGCTATTTCTATTTCAATGACCCCTTTAAGGCCTGTAAGAATCTATCTGAAGCAAGATCTACTCCATCTACTGCAGTAATAATACTAGATTCGAGGTTGTTTACTAAAAATATTTAACAGTTAAGTCTTTCAATAGCTGAAAAAAACTGGCCCTGTTTACCTCTAGCAAGGCATGAACTGTAACAAACAGACACTGATCTCGGGACACAGTACTAATTTGTCTCCAGGAAATCAAGATACCAGATATTTAGATTTCCTAATCAAAAAACAAGTACCATAAAACATGGCCACTTAATTTTGAAATCTTGGAGTAGAATTTATTTTTATGGTATGGGTCTCTCATTACATCCTTCAGTGTTTGTCAGATCTAATGAAGATCCTTGCTGCTATGGTCTTGGAAATGAGAGTGAAAAGACAATGTATAATAATTTACACTATGAATGATAGTTTTTATGAAGTTTACTTAGGATTATGTGAATAATATGAATAGTGTAGAATTAGTTCATAACACAAAGTCTGTGGGAAGAGCAATTCATGCTGTGGAACTAAAGCCTGGGTATTTGGGAGCTTTTGTCTTTGTTTTCATTTTTGCCATGCACTTCTGCACCACTCTCAATCGTTTTTACCCAAGTGGACTGTCCTTAATGGGGAGCTTTCTCATTTCAATTTGTGAGAAAAATCACGTCGATTCAGACAGAATTTATTACTTTTATGAAGCAAAACTTGCCTTGGCAAGTTTTGGGGATATTTCTCTTCAGGCTTCATACATGCTTGAGGCACAGATCATTGCAAGGAAATTAAAAACATCTTTCACCATCTCTATGGCACTATCTAGCCAGAATACAACTAATACTCAGGTCAATTCTCTTTTCTGGTCCAAAGTCATGTGCCAGATCCTCACAAAGAAACTGCTCGATCCATACTCAAGAAGTCTTTCTTTAATACATGATAGAAATTTCTGACCTCCCATATTCTTTTTTGCAGATAAATTACAGGAAAGGGAATAAATGAATAAGTGACCAAATTTGCAACTTCTTGAGTCTGATACACAGTTTTTCTATAAAAAGGGAAAGGAAGATACTTGTCTGCTTTTTTCCTCTGAGAATTGTAGAAACCTTAAAAAAAATCTAATTTAGTGAAATATCATTCTTCATAAGAATCTTGTAAGTGATCTTCCATCTTTATAATGTTACATTTATTTTTCTTTTCCAGTCTGTGTTTTTTATGCATATCTTGTCATTATGTAAGATAAAAAGATCGCATAGATGGCAAGACCATGACACCAACATGTAACTATGCAAGTGCTTGAAAGGACAAACTCTAAACAATTTTCTATTCTGCGTGACAAGAATTTTGCAACCTCTTTTTCTGGGTAGAGAATGCTTCATACTGAAGCATATATTACTCTTAAATATTATTACACATCTCCAATCACCAAAATTTAAATGGGCTATAATTAAGCCAATACTGAAATTATTTTTCTTATCAGTAGCAGCATTATTGTGTAATGCAAGGAATCAGAAGCATATGACGTGTTTCATTAAAGAAAACGGTCTATGCTTTTGTAGTACTAACAAATGGAGCGAGTGCAGGCTTGTGAGTGCGCGATCAACAGTGAATATCAAGCTGGACTGACTGGAAAGTAGACAAAATGACCTGGAAGCCAGGGGAAAATATGTATGTGTGTGTGTGTGTGGTGTGTGTGTACATGCCTGTTTTTGCGCAGGTGTCTGGGAGTGAGCAGGTTTGCACCAGCAACTGGAATGGGGCTGTGAGTCTCAGGGGGGTTGAATGTCCAGGTGCCAGTAACTGGAAAGACCAGGAGCAGGGGCATCTACTAGATAGGTTGCGTGTCAGCTCAGCTACTAGAGGGATGCACGTTGTATATATGTATATATTTCCCAGTACCAGACCATCATCATGATCAGCCAGAGAAGGTAACAGGAAGAGGCTGTCAGTTCTGTTTGTGTTTGTGTGAGCGCTCAGTTTGTCCATCTGTATTGACCTGTGTGGCCAGACCTTCTGTATGTGTTGTATGTGTGTCTGTGTGCATATTGGAACTGTATGCTCAGCCCCACTACCAGTTGGACCCGAGGGCAAGGAGCTGTGGCAGCCTCACATCTATCTGGCTGCTGGATGCATCCCCACATACTTAACTTTATGAAAATAGGGTCCGGTATGTCAATTTTGAACATATGCATGCTATATATATAATACTGTGTCATACATACAGCATGACACTCATAACTAAGTACTTAATAAAATAACCTGACAATGGAATATTTACAATATATTAAAAAGCATTAATTAGTTTTGCAAGCTTTTACTGAAAAATGTTTTTCACTAAAAATAGAAAGGGAATTCTTTCACTTTAACCAGCCTGCACTATTTATGTACAGAATAAAACCCCAATATTCTTGTTTCCCACCAAATGCTAACAAGATGTTTTAAATGTGCTTATTTTCTTTATATTTTTAAAATGCCCTTTTTCCTACTTCACAATTCATATCGAAAAGGCAGAGGCATTCTAAAGAGAGGGACCTGTCTCTTAAATTTAATAAGGAAAGTATTTACATTGCAAATAAGCTAAAACCTGAAACATTCCTTAGTGATTTCGTTTTGTCTGTTTTTGTTTTACATGTACTTACACTCAAGGCAGTTGGTCCTGGAGGTCCTGCATCTCCCTAGTTAAAACAGGAGAGTAAGAAAATCAATCATCTCTTTAGTTATACATATTTAACCTCTAGGTTTTTTAGAGGAAATGCACCACTGCAGAAGTAAATTCAGTATAATCATCAAACATGCTCTGATTACAAAAATATATGAGTAAAGCAATATTCTTTTTAAGTAATGGCATAGATGCACACAGTTCACCACAGGTTAAATGATAAAAAAATGACAGGCTTCTGCATAAATGAATCACAGCTTTAAAAAAGCAATCCTTCAAAACACATTTGCATATGTTAAATTACAAGCTGCAGCTTACATGCACAAGGTGGCCACTGAAGTCAGTGTGACAGCTCACATATGTAAAGACATCTGACTGTAAAATGGTCACAGAATTCGGTCACTGAGGTACAAATCACACTGTGAGACCTTCAGGTTCAGTCCATGGGAGCAAATGAGAGCACCCAGAGGGCAATTCATAACATCAAATTTAGGCTCCTGCTCTGAATTCCTTTCAAAATTTGCTGTGATAAAGCGTACCCGTCTTCCACATTTACAGTTAGTCTGTATTCACATCTTTCAACCCTTAAGCTACATAAATGGCAGCAGTGGGTGTTCATCACACATAGTTAAAGCAGTATGTTCAATATTGAAGAAATATCATGCACACTCACATATAAATACAACCTTACAGATAAAAAAAGTACCTTTTCTCCTTTAGGACCAACCACACCGGGAGTACCAGGGTCACCTTTTAGTCCCTGGGTAAAGAACAAAAATGCTTATTTGTTGTCATCTGTGGAAAGTGTTGGTCAAATTCCTGTAGTGCTGTGAATTAGTATAATATACTAATATAATATACTAACCAACTAAGCTATAAAATATTATCACATTATTAGTAATACTATCTCATAATTCTTTATTTTCATTACCTTGTGAACAAAGAAACATCTACTGAAGACCGCATGTGTCTTCAACACATAATTAAGCATACAAAGCCAAACTATCTACTTGATTGTGCCTCATTATGCCAAATAGCATGCAGAAATGCAAAGTTCCTTTGCAGTCCCAGTAGGTCTGTGTCTTGCATGGCTGACAAAGATAAAATAAAATACTAGAGAAAGTGCTAAGTACATTCACTCAACCTCTGCCAAAATTGGGAAAGAGGCAGAGTTAGACAGAGAGCTGTGGATTCCATTTCAAGTAGCAATGCTTAAGCTAGTGAGCTACATCAGGGTACAGCTTAGAGCTGCTGCACATCCTCCAACACTTCAATCTTCACGAGTATTTGAAAATGCAATTAGAGAAATAATCAAGTTCTTCATACCTCCCTCTTTAGTTCTGCCTTCAGCTGGTGAAGCAGATATTATTGCCTAATCTTACACATTGCATACGCAGCAATTTCACAATCACAGAATCACAAAGTGGTCTGGGTTGGAAGGGACCTTTAAAGTTCATCTAGTCCAATCCCCCCGCAATAAGCAGGGACATCTTCAACTAGATCAGGGTGCTCAAAGCCCCATCCAAAGTGGCCTTGAATGTTTCCAGGGATGGGGCATCTACCACCTCTCTGGGCAACCTTTGCCAGTGTTTCACCATCCTCATGATAAAAAATGTCCTCTTTATAGCTAGTCTGAATCTACCCTCTACCATATCTACAATACAGCCCTTCCACTAACGTGTCTCATCAGAAGCATCCAAAAAAGAATCTTCAGCACCCAGCACATTATCTTTGTTGTCTTCTGCTTGCTGTAAAACACATGGAAAAGCGAGAGGTTTTGAAATATGCCCAACAAATTTAAGCCATTCTGCAGTGAGGAATGAACTTAATTCTGATGCTGGACCCACCTACCAGGAACTCTTTTTTGTTTAAGCCAAGCAATTTGTCTTGTGCCTTCCCTCTGATCTTTGCTTTAGAGGTATGCAACAGGAGAGCATGTATGTTGTAAGTCAGACAGCTCTACAGGTTCAAAGATCTTACTTAGAAACCAAATGGCAATAATGTAGGCAATACGGGACTGAAGTATAAAGAGACACTCCACAAGTAGGCCACCATCATTATTATTGTGGAGGTTAAACAGGTTGAGGACAGAAAAGATTTGTTTACCCTAATTCACCTGAATTAGGGTTTACTAACTTAAGTTCTTCCCAGCCCCCTTTTTGCCCTTGCAAGCTCTCTTCCTCAGTTTGCAATAACTGGAAAGAGACAACTGGCACAAAAATGATAAGTAACATCTGTGCCTTGGTGGGTACAGAAACATTAAATCAGTGAGTGTTCTAAATACTGCATATTTGTGCAACTTCACTTCCTGCTAAAATTACATTAATTCACCATCTGGAAGGAACATCATTTAGAACTATATAAGCATTTAAGTACCCACTTTGGATTAAATTTGTGGTTGTTGTAAATACCCCTGATTTAGCTTTGATTTGTCCTTTATTAAGCTTGCCAAATATGTAATAGTTAAATCAGAAGTAGTTTTGCTGTTTGAACTTAAAAAATGTAATAGGCAGATGGATTCAAAAACCAAGCCAAAAAATTGCTTTCTTTTTACAATCTGCATATTTATGACATAGTTTTAATATTGTCTCCATTTACCACATTTTACTTTTCACCTCCTTCTGAAAGACTGAAAAACACAACCACTCCATATTCTAAGAAGCCATTTTAGGGTATGCAAACTGTATGGATTTAGTTCAAAATCAGTATTACCAAGTTAGCAATGGAACAATACGTTTGAGTTTAAGAATTAGCTCTTAGGCTGTATATTTACAGAAGAGAACAGATAAAGGTAAAAAAAAAATTGCAACTCCTCAGACGGTGCTGTATCTCTGTGTGTCTTTGCTGAACAGAAAGGACAACTGCAGATGAAAGGTACTGAACCTAAGCCATGCACTGTCAAACTATGAACCTAATTTTTTTCTAATTGGTGTATTTAAAGCTTTTACTAGAGTTCCTGCAGTGCACTTCAGTGATGTATGCAGTTTGACAGCTACTGCAGAGATGATGACCACAGAAGTCGACTTCATATAAAAAGGACACTACATACTTGACAACAAGCCTTACAGTGTTTGAAGCAGCATTTCTGAGGACCCAGGAAGGTTTTTATATAAAATATTTATTTTAAAATGGTAGAATTAGCTTTTCTTTTCAGCTCACGAGCCCAAGAAAAAAAAGTAGTATCAGAAAAAAAAAAAAAATGCTTGAAAGGTTATCCCATTTTAGAAGTAATTCTTGTTCTTCTAAACATTATGTATCTTCTAAAAATATTATCATCTTAGTAAGTTCCAGACATAGTGAAAGCTTGGAAAAACACATCTTGTACTGCACCATGCCTATTCTTCCCTACAGGCACCCTTTTAAAGCTGCTGAGAGGTTTAGCTGCTGCTGACTGTCTCTGAAATGACATAAGAACTAAGAATTCCTGTGCTAAGTCAAATCTGTAGCCCCTTTTAGTGCAGTACAGTACAGTATCCTGTCTCTGGCAGAGACCAGAACAGGATGCTTCAGTGAAATGGATGTGGCTATCTAAGCAGATATAATTTGGATGATTTTAGATTAAGCCTTAAATTAGAAAAGCTTATTTTCTGCAGTATTGTAGGAGAATGAGGTCAGTTTTGAAAACAGCAAACTAATTTCTATTGATCTAAGGAGTCTGTTACTAGATTTGCCAGAAATTCAAGAACTGAGCAAAAATTCCAGCAGCTCTCATAACAGGGTAAATGAATTATTGAATTCTACCCCAAATTAATTCTAGCTTTTTGGAAGCAGTATAATAATATACATTTGCAAGTTAATGAACAGTCTTCAGCTGGTACTTTTTCTCCTCTGAAGGACTACAGCCTGGTCTTTTTACAGGTCAGAATAAACTTATATTATGGTTCCTCTATGGATGCAAAATGTAAAGTAAACATTAGGATATGCATGTAATAAGGCCAACTCAAGGCTAAGAAGATAAAAACATGAGAAATGACAGAAATAAGAAATTTATATATATATATATCATGTATATATAATGACAGGTGTTACTGTAACAAAATCGCTGACCAACAGAGAAATTACTGGAACAAGTCTATCACAAATATCAATGAAAGTGTAAAGTCAGCAAAATTGGGGCCAATGGGGGAAAGTATAAACTAGAGGCAGATTTTTTGTTTGGAAGGGAATGACAATGGTATTTCTTCTGGTGGAAGGAATTTCAAGGAGAACTTGCCATATCGATTGACATTATTTTGACAAATACTTAACCAGACTTTTCTGTGATACTAGTTTTCTGGAGTCTTAGCCAACTGACAAAAGTAACTGGATTAGGAGAAGTAACCAATTACAACCAGTAATTGTGCTTTAAAACTCTAAAATGGACGACAGTTTTGCAAATTCTTCAAAGGGGGGGATTTTACTAATGGTGTCCCAACACCACTGGCATAAAAGGTGACAGCTTTTCTATTTCAGTTTTCCTTTTAAACCAGCAACAGTGTCATACAATGTTTGCTGTGCTGTGAAGATCCATGGTGAAGAAAAAATAACCTTACTTAGGATGTGATAGATATGTTCCTTCCAAGTCTGAGAATATTTTATTCATTCGAAAGAAGTGCTATGTATAACCAGAACATGAAACAGTTTTTCACTTCCTGTGT
This sequence comes from Athene noctua, assembly GCF_965140245.1. Lineage (NCBI taxonomy): Eukaryota > Metazoa > Chordata > Aves > Strigiformes > Strigidae > Athene > Athene noctua. The sequence continues at coordinate 34,095,387 of NC_134037.1, read as the reverse complement.
TTTCAGTCATTTGGGTAAGATCAGAACAGTCAAAGGTTTTGAGAGAAAAGGGAACTAAACAACGTTTTCCCCTAAGCCAATTCTTTTGGGTCAATATGATGATCTATAAACCAGTACTACTACCATCACTAGCAAAAAGGACAGAAGACAAAGAGAACAGAGGATTCACACGTTGCTGCATGTGCTAGGAAATCACATCCCATACACCTGTAGTGTCTCAGGAACTACCCTAGGAAGGAATCCCAGCCCCTAGAAGTATCATCTAACCTGTCCTTCAAACACCAACAACTCGAACCAAGTACACACATTCTGTGTGTACTCCCATATGACCTACAGGGGTTATATTAAAAGGGAAATGTGTGTTGGTGCTTGCACAGGATGGCGAAAGCATCCTGTAATTTAAAGGAGTCTGCTATCAGATTTTCTTGCAGACTCGTCTGTTGCTTTTAACCTTGACACTGTGATGTTAAGCTGGTTTTAAAAGCCACACAAGGGATTTGTAAGAGTTTAAATGAGCAGACACCTCTCTGGCTGAGACTGACTAGCTGGCAATCCCTGCAGCCCAAATGGGGGATTTGAATGACAAGCCAGGGAAATCTGAGGAAGACTTTCAGTGGCAGACTGACAATGAGCTGATCTAGGAGCAAACACAGAAGCCTCAAGAAAGCTAGGTTAAGAAGAGGAAGCTTACTGAAAAACTCTTGCAGAGCTGCCAAGGCTTCTAAGACTTATGATGCCTGGCAGCAGGTGACTGGACTGAAAGCTTTCCATATGGACTGGAGACCAGAGGGACCAGGGGCATCAAGAGCCAGGGTTCTGTTTAACAGCTCACTGACGACAAAGTATTGAGATAAAGAGAGAGATATCAACCACAATGCAAACCTGGCCAGTAGTGTTAGAAGACAGGGCCCACAGCCTTTTCTCAGCTGCCATCAGTTACTTACTTATCCACAACTGGGAAATATCTGAGAAGTGCATTAACCTCTTACCCTGAGACAAAATGTTTACCATAACAACAGACATGAATTTGATCAGAGAAGTCTGAAAAAGAGCACCAAAATATCTGAGCTGTTAGTTTTGCATGAAATTATCAATAAGAAAACTCTTTCTACAGTTCAGGAACATTAGGAAATTTGTTATGTTAAGTGTTCCCTCCAAGTAAAACATGCTTTTTGCGCCCTAATGCTTTACTTGATGAATTCTGACTTAACATGCTCTAGCAGGTTCACCAAGGCCTGAGAAAACTGTATCATATACTGAAATTTTTCTGAGAGAGAGGGAGGACAGCAGACAGTGCTCATACATCATCACAGAAAAGAGGTGAAATAGATAAAATGTACCAGCAGCTGATGACAGGTGCTCTTCCCAATGAAACGATGCAAGTATCAGCTGGAACCCAAACAGAGGACTCCAGCAGCTCCTGCAGCAAAGTGTTGCCCACTAGAAATGCACCTATTTGTGCAGCTTACACTATGCTGCATGCATGTGGCAATGGAAAATGCTGTAAGATTGGCATAATCTTTGGAGGAGAACAGTTTTTTCAGTCTAAAAGATATCTGTTTGAAAAAACATCATTCATTACTTACAATTCCCTGGCCTGTATTAGAGCATTCTGGTTCCATCCCATATGAGGTAAAAATCTCCTAGAACACCACATATTATCTAAAGTACTGGAAATATAGTAAACAATTCAACACACTAATCAACAATGTGCAACCAAGTTATTATAGATCAAATCAACAATTCTAGTAGTAGTAGAACTTGGAAATACTCTAACGAGTGAAACAACAGAACTACGCTTTCTCCACAGAGCAGTCTTAAAACCTAAATTAAAACAACAGCTTCAGAGACAGATGTATATGTTGGGATAAGTTTTCTAGCAGATTGTTTTCAAAGCTCCAAACAATATACTATTTTTCACTTTATGTCTCATGTCCTTTTAAACATTGCAACTGCTCTTCTCTTGCTAATTACAATTCAAAAACTTCAAATTGCTATACTACTAGAATTTTCTGAATCCTGAGCAATGCCTACTACCTCCTTATATGTTTGTTCCAAACAGAACCCTCAGACTCTAGATATAATTAAATATCATTACAAACTTCATACTTTCAAGCAACAGGGTTCTTCCCTTCCTGTCGAAATATTTCCTTAATACTCCTTAAAAGAGAGTTCAAGATTAGAGATACAGGCCATGATGGTGTGAAGGTAAATGACTTTTACTGTCATATATTCTATTCATCTTTTCCCACAAGCATAAAAATAAAAAGTTCCAATATGTTTTCCATCTTTCCATAGAAAAACGGGGATTTTTTTCATTACTCACTGAACTTCAGAGGTTTTGACTGAACTTTCAGAGGCTTTGACATTAGGTATGTAAAGAATAACACGATTTTATGTAGGAAAGTTTTTTAAAAGTCACTTAGGGTATCTTTCCCAGCAGGAGAAAAAAAATAATTATTGAATCACTTGGTTTAATGCTGTAGAGATTATATACTAGATATTAATTTCAGATTTTTTTTACACTTTTCTGTTTTTTACAATTTACAAGAAAGACTCTTTTCTTTCCCTAGCTAAGCACGACACATGCTGATAGATATGATAAAACTTTCTGTATTCACTTTTTCTGAAGGATTTCATTTATGTCAGCAAAATATTAATTGGTATTATCCCATGGTATTCACTTCCTACTTGCACCACTGATCGAGAAAATGACATGACTCCACAAAGAGTCTAAAAGTTTCAATGACAAAGATTTTCTTTCCATTTCAATTCAATTGACAAGCGTATGAATATAACATAGATCTTACTCCTCAGATAGTTTCAACTGATATTTGTATTGCAAATTTGTCCTTATTCCATATGGGATATGAGCATGATGGAGAAGAAACTGTGTTTATCAGGATTTCTTTCAGACAGTTTGTCTATGAAGCTCCACTTCTTACAGTGATACAAATGATAGAACTATTAATGTCAAGTGGCTAAAAAAGTCTCAAGGGATAAAATAGAGATATTGCTCAAGCAAACTGGCTGTTCATATTATACAAATACCTGCTTACAAATGTAATGTGAATATATATCATGGGAGGACTACATTAATAATATATTAAGTTATTTATAACTACTCTTTAAGAAGCTAAAAACAATGGCAACCACATTACTAGTATTTATAGTAAGTATTCATGCTGTCAGATGGATTTTGAATAATGTCCCAGACTGGGACATAGCATTGTAGATCTTGGCTCAGATTCCTGGAGTGATAAACTGGGAGATGCGCAGAGCAGTTAAACATATTCACAGCTCCTGCATCCAAACCTGGTTCTCAATGAGATTAACTGACCCATTAGCACAACCAGTGCTAACGGGAATTCAGTGAGTGAATTCAACTTTTTAAAGTATCTTTTCTTCATTACAGAAAGCCTAGTCTCCAAATCAGGTCTGGCTTCCCCTCTGTCATTCTAGCAAGAACTTTTTGTATAGCTAAGAAATCAGCAAGCAAAACTGTTCTGTGATACCTATTTTCTTGATTTTGATTAAAATAAATTCAAATATGTTTCTACCATTTGTGCAAGATAAAATGTTCAGTCATCATTTTCCAGTTCTTCACTTGCAAGTATGGAAACCCTCACTCTTCCAGGCAGAGACAACAGCTGCCAGCAGCCATTACTGCTAGCTTTAACTGTTTTCAGGCTTTCTTTATACAGCCCTGCAGATTACACCCATGTAAGCAGATTACCTTGATTATTTCAGAAATATCAGATGTTACATTTCTATATGTGGAATGAGTTTGAGAGACACTGATAGCAACCAAGAGTCAATGATACACAGTCCTTTAAATTTAAACTTAATGGCTGGCATCTCCATGCACAGTGATAGCTGAATCCAAAGCATTTTATATAAGTGTTGTTAAAAAGGAATTATGTGTTGATTCAAACAACATAATGTTATATTGCCTTGTGCAATTTTACTTGCAAAATGTTTTAATGACAGTTCCTATGACGATAATCTACCACTTCTTGACATATTACAACAGTTCAGGAAATATTTCAAAATAGGTAGAATATTTTACACTTTCACAGTGCCACTATGTCAAATATGTTCCAGAGTTCACCAGATACTCGGTATACCTTACTCTTCCTAAAAGGTTTATGGAACAAGATCCCATGTAGTAAAGGAGATCGTGTAAGACCAACACAGAAATGTCCCCAGAGCTATGGAAAGAAACACAGATGTGTTTTTTCCATGCTGTCAGCATATATGTATGCATGACAGAAGTATACAGTTCACCTTTACAGACAGGCAGTGTATAAGAGAATACCTCTGAATACCTAAATGTAGTTTCAGCACAGTACATAGTGTATGTTTTCATATGGAGCGCATCCATAATTAGTCAAAAATAGCCTGATTTATCTAGCGTTAAATTATAATAACCTAAAATAGGGACACTATTTTTATGCTTACAGTGTGCATAGAAAGCCAGATGACATGAAAGGTGTCATAATTATGTAGACTGTTTTACTGCATTTTCAGCAGACACCACTAGACTGTCACAGCATTTTTGTGTCAAATGCTTACACTTTTACTCTTTTGGCAAAGTTGCTTAAATAAGCTTTGGAAAATTGTTTTTCGAAATCCTGTATCCGGATTCTAGTCCTAATGGCAGTCATTCCTCATAGAATTTGGTCAGGTTCAGATCCCTCTGTGAGATGCATTCTGCCTTCAACTGTGGTGCTTTGCAATTGGAGAGACAAGAGTATCCTGCATTAAAAACTAAACCCAGGTTGACCCCCAGCTAGGTCAAGGAGGAGTCAGGCAGAGAAGAGGGGGATACAGAAAACTGATGGCTTGAATTTTACTTCTTTTTAATCTTGTTCTTCAAATCATGCTGGTTTCCCATGTTAGTACTGCATTGAAAAAAATTCCGATTTTCTGCCCTTTCATCTTTGTTTAATATATACAAAAATAAACTTAAATTTAAAAGTAAATTAGGCAAAAGTAAGATTTGTTAATGGGTGTTGTCCATAGTGTTAGCTCAGGTTCAAGTTCGAATGTGAACACAATCATCAGGATTATCCAATATTTTCAGACACAGATTCAAGCTCTACCTCCAATATGGACCAGACCAATTAACTAAATAGGCAGTGAAATCTGGCAGAGTAAAAAAGCGAAATTTTAACTCAAATTCTCTATCACATGAGCCATATGGCACAGAAAGTGACCCATGGCTCTCACCCAGGAATGTCTAAACAGCCTGTGTATTTTCCTTTTCAGAAGCCAAGGCTCCAGGCCTAGATTTACCCTGCCTCCAGAAATGCCCTCTTTTCCAGCAGATTATCCAAACAGGAATGATTCTCATCTACACTGTGTTGCTTTAATCCCTACACTTGTTTCTGCTTATCTCATGAGCCGTCCGCAGAAATATCATGGAACCTACCACATCCTTAACCACAGCTGTCCAACCTAAAGGCCTAAGAACTCACATCTCATCTCAATGCATCTCTTTTTCTTTCCTCATCATCTTGTGGATGTTAATTCTCCAGGCATACACATTTTCTAAATCCACCACTCTCCTTACATAAATTCTGAATTTCATTGCTTAACCATCCCCCCAAAAGTCTGTAACTTGACTGTTTCATTATAATTCAACTTACCTCTCTTCCATGAATGCCTTCTGGTCCTGGTTCTCCTTTATCTCCTTTTTCGCCCTAAAATAATGAATATTTAGTTTATTATATACACAAGACAAATACTAACCCATGACACTTTTTAACAGGAAAAATATTTTAAGATTCTGGTCTGTTCCACAAAAAGTACTACATATACATTGCTGGCTGAACAAGCAAAACTATTTCTTACATTCCAACATAAATTCTTTCCAAAGAAATGCCTCTGAAAAACGTCTGGTGCTCTGAGAGCTATAGTTCTCTGTACTTCACAGTGTCAGTGAACATCCATAAAGACTCACCACAGAAAAATATTCTTGGTTCTCACAGTGCTCTGAGAACATAGTGGTAAAACAGAAACTTACACCGGGGAACAGTTTTCCTTTTGAAAATCTTAACACTGACATTAAATTAATTGCTTTCATTCAGAGACCAGTTTTTAACAAACAGTTCTTGTTTTAAATATCTGATAACAGAACTGTCCTCAGTATTATAATTTGTCTTTGACTCATACTGGTATATGGTTCACTGACTGCATTTGAAAAATTGAAACCATTTTTGTTCTGAAAATTTTCTCACAAGTATGAACAACATTATAAAGCAAAAGAAAAAAATGGTGGGAAGGATCCTTCCAAACTGATTCCTCTGTTGACTCATGAAACACTGACTAAAACCCACAATATTCTTTCTAGGGTACATGAAAGGATTCAGTTCTGTATTATCTCTAACTACCATGCTATTCTAGTTAACACATATTTCATCAAAATGAACAAAATAAACCTGCTTAAGAAGCATAAATTAAGGGAGAATGTCTTCCAGAATGAGCAAGTCTAAACAGCTCTATAATTGCATCTCTATCACTAGACTGAAGTTTGTCAAATCATAAAAGTAATGTAATTCTGATAAAAGTGCGAGGACTAACTTTACTAGAGTCAAGCTCTTCATATCGATCAAAGAAACTGAACAGCCCTGCACCGAATTTCCAGTATCTCCAGGGGACCACATTTGTCTGAGCAGAACCTATTAATTATGTCAGCATCATCTTCATAATTCTGTTAGGTAAATGGTATTGAACTGAGATCATTCAGCTAACTCCATTTGTGACACAGCCCTGATTCAGAGCTATTTCTCCAGTGGCAATGACAGAGGCCATTTCATCTAATAATCAGTTTTGCAAAACGAATTTCTGTGAACTTTCTCAAATAACTGAAACCTACTAACAAATCAGCAACAACAAACTGTGAATTTAATAATCCCATGCACAAGATGGCTTCGTTAGTTCATCTTTTCCATTTTAATACATCTTGCTGATAACAAACTTAATGCTACACATTAGCCTGTATCATACTGTTTTTTTTCTTAAGTATTGCCCTTCTTGCTTTTCAAACCCTGCCCACCCCAACCCAGATAAATCTATGCATTTATTGCTAAAATAGTTACAAGAATTTAATGCTGCTTATTTTAGTAAGGTAAACTATAAAGTCCTTTTTGTTCTATGGATTAAGGCCCTGGTTGAGATAGTAATTTTCTTTCACTGTCAGTTTTAAAAAATAACAGTCAAAGTCCCAAACTTACTACTCTTTTAAATAGCTCACTTAAACTTTTAGAAGAAACTGTCAAAATGACATTTTACTTTTCATCACTGTGACACACCGGACATTTAATACTGCTTTCAGGATCTTTTGACTAAGACTAGTTACACTGCTTGTAGCAAGAGCTACAAAGCCACACACTTGACATTATATCTCCTTATCTGAATATGTTTCTAGAAGATTTAAAACTACCTCCAATTTATGGAGCTGTTTTTTCTTCTATGACTTGTTTATCTGCTTTCACACTTTAAGAGAAAATAATATAAATATGAACAGATTTCCTTCAGAAGTAGTAGAATCCTGTAAATTCCTTGATTTATAGGTGGAAACCTAAGGTAAAAGTATCTTGTCATAATTTTTTATGCAACACTTTCATTTACATAAAAACCTAGACAGAGAGCCTAAGCTAAACGACCCTCCCGTCACCCTCACATATCATTTGCCTTCATGTTAGGTGAGCAGCATGTGTTGGAGACTATGCCTTTTTCTTCTACAGCAGGCAGACGGCAACTTTAAAATGCCAGCGGGCAGTTCTAGACATATACAAGTGTGGTTGTTGAATGCAGAGAAGAAAGAAAAACTCCCCTCCTTATGATTTACAAGATATTCAGATTTAAGATGTTTGTCAGTTTCTTAGATGAAATGATGAAAAGCACCCCCTGTCAATGAGCCTTGGACCTCTGCAGAGTCCCTGGCTTTCTGCCAGGTATGCGATTCTACTATGAACGTATTCTGACTTTTTAATGGAGTAAATGATTTGTCCTCGCCAAGCCTGCTGTATGGAATGTCTGTGCCCTCTGTGAAGCCAGAATTCAAACAAAACAGAGGTCCAATTTTTACAATTTATTCTCATGAGAACTGAGCCAAGTCATGCTCATTTCTGCCTTTATGGAGTGCACTATACTGCATAATTAACAGCTTCAAATCTAGCCAATTAGCAGAATCTCTGAAGCCACTCTGCAGTGTAGAGGAGGCTGTTAATAATCAACATTGTGGCTTACCTCATAGATTAACAAAAAAGAGAGAAAAATGTGTTAATGTTGTTTCATATCTAATCTTCCTGCCTGCTTATACTATATTCAGATGAGACAATTAAAGACTATTTATTCTAAAAACAGGATGACAAAACCGTGGAAGTGCCATGCCTTGTTTATTAGTTAACTAAAATTAATCCAATATAACACTGAGTTATTTGTATTTCTTTGGGTGCGTTCTGCTTTCAATTACCCCAATGGAACAAGCTGAGGGGTTTGCTCTGGTACAACTGCCAGGATGGATTCAGTCCGCTGTGTGTAATAGCGGATACATTGAATTCAGTGATAACATTTTTAAATTAGAGCCAGGGGTTCACACATGGCCCCTGCAAGACAAGAGTACCAGCCTTCAACACACTTGTCCAACTAAGAGGCTACCTCATTTTCCTTGCATGCTATTTTCTCATTGTAAAGGCAAAGTAATGGATCTGGAAATAAAATACATTCCTACCTAAAAATTACCTAAAAAGGTAAAGTCTTTTTTGCAGCGCTCACTTGTTAATGGTTCTAATCATGAATTCCTGATATCCTTTGTTCCAAGCATTTTAAAGTACATTGTTAACAGTAGCTGAAATACTGTCCAAAGTATGCAAGCTATACAGTAACACTCAGTGTGGATACCTTACCATTTTTAACATCTGAAACTGTGATTTTTACCATACATATCTTTAGGACAACTACGCCTTTTTGGTGTGGGTTTTTTTTTTGTTTTTAAAAAAACCACTCTTCTGTGTTTTGCTACAGCTCTGTCTCAGCAGAATACTCTATGTGAATTTTCTCGCGATCATTTCTCCACAGTTTCTTTTAAACTGAAACTAGCTCATAGTAATGCTTATTGATTTTTCCTAAATAAATTATGAATTTTAAAAAGTCAGCATCTTCGGTTCAAAAATACCCCTATGGCTCTTTTGGCTTTTGCTGATAGATGTCTGGAGAGCTGGGGTTAGGAAGGGCTCCATCCCAATAACATTCTTATTGGCTGACCCGTAACCCTTCTGCAGAATGTGGGATAGTATACTTCAGGAAAGCGGCAATACTCAGAGTGAAGCACCTCAGGATTGCTGAGACACTATATCATTTAAAAGAAGTGGAAATCAGGGCAGATTAATGATCTTGAGTGACACAAGAAGATTATTTCCTAACAGGCTCTACCCCTGTATCACATCAGACTATTACCTAAGCAGGGTCAGAAAGAGACAGCATAAAACACTGCAGAAATATACTCCTAGTAAATTAAATTCAACAGTAATGTCCTGGAAGGATGTCACCATGAACCCTGTGTCTTCCCAAACCCAACTATTTAGGCTACTTAGATACTGCAGGAAAGCAGGTGATCACAAAGTTTGATAGGCATCATGAATTCAGAGAGCTCAGTAGATACACTCATCAAGAAATTGTGACCAAAAAAACCCTCTAATTCCAAACTGTGCCATCGCTGTCTTCTGAAAGAACCCCAAACAGGTGTCAAGCCTGGCCAAGCTGGATAACATGTCAGGAGAAAGATCTTTCCTTCCTGCTTCACTTACACAGACTGAGCAATACTGAAGATGTTCCCACTGGCTAACTACTGCTTAGTGTCGCGCATCACGCTTTTAAGCAAGCTCTAAGCATTTCTAAGATGGTGAGCCTATATAAAGGCAAACTACCAACTCAACTCAGTCCAAAATCTTAGGCACAGAATGACCTGAAGCCAGGCCAGCCTGGCTCCAAAACTGCACTGATGAACTGCCTTTTCCTGTCAGCAGGAATGAGGAAGCCATTCATTTTTATTCTTTGTAGAAAACCCTTAAAATGCAAAATGACTTTCATCAATCAGAACAACGATCAAAAAAAATCCAGTCCAATAAATGTTACAGTGTAGTGCTCTCCAAATGGAGAAATCAGATGCACAGATATCAAGTAAAGAATAATCCCTGTAGCACTACTGCAGAAAAGGATCTGGGGATTATCATGGATCACAGAGTGAGCAGGACTGTAACACAAAGCTATTTTTAAAAGGCTAAACTCCATTCTCCATTTGCTGATTGCAAATTGGAAAAAAACAAGTATTCTGGTTTACTTGCCACTGATAAGAACAGTGAAAAACAGCATCTAGGTTAGGGCATCATATTTTTCATGGAACTTTGTCAGCTTTTAGGTATCTGCTCTTCCCCAAATCAGAATGATAGCAAGTTTGAAAAAAACCCCAAATTTAGGAGGAAAAAGTGAACGTGAGGCACACTGGTGAATCTCAAATATGGGAAAGAATGCTATAAACAGGATAGTAAGCTTCCCATAGTAATTATTCAAAAACTGGGTTTCATTTGTAGCCAAAAGGATTTAGATTTGGGGGGGAGGGGAAATTGGAATTAGAAAGGCAGAGAAGTACTGTAATGACCTATCTAAGAACAGAATGAAATCGCCTTAACTATAGATTTTGCTTGAGAATGCTCCAGACAGACTGGATGATACTTCAGTGTATGTGTGTCTTTATGAGGGTGAGGCAGATAGAACCTTGTACACTCTTCAAGGATAACATTTCCTACAGACTTCTCCTTGGTTCTGCTGTGATTGCGCTGTGCTCTCACTCATGCTTCCTCATACAAATATTAGATGTGCCAACCAGGAATGAGGCACTGCTGGACTTGTTACTCACAAACAAAGAAAACCTGCTTTGTAGTATCTTGGTTACTGATAGACTCGGCTGTAGTGATCACAATATTGTGGAGTGTGGGATCCTGCTGAGCACGTGGAAGGTTAGTACTAAGACAAAGGTTTTAGATTTCAGAAGAGCCAACTTCAGCTTGCTCAGAGCTCAGTTGGGAGGGATTCCGTGGGAAGCCTCCATGGAGGATAAAGGAGCTATCAAGTGCTGAGAGTTTTTCAAGAACATTCTCCTGGAAGCACAAAAACAGTTAATCCCCTTTAAAGGTAAGGGAAGTAAGCAGAACCAGGGACCACCATGGCTTAACTTCAAGCTTCTGAGTCTGCTCAAAACCAAGAGAGAAGCATATCAGAGATAGAAAAGCAGACAAATACCCATTAGGAACTACAAGGTCATTGCCAGGGCATGCAGAGATGCAGCTGGAAAAGCAAAAGATCAGCTCAAATTGAAATTGGTAAGAGACGTCAAAAACTACAAGAAAGGGTTCTTCAGGTACATAAACAACAAGCAGAAACAGAAGGAAAATACTGTCCCGCTGTTAAACAGGAGAGGTGAATTAGTCACCAACAACACTGAAAAGACAGACATTCTCAGCACTTTCTTCACCTCTGTCTCTACCAGCACTGCTGGGCCCCAGGCCTTGGGAAGAAAAATCCAGGTTGATGCAAACACAGACCCACTGTCAGTGAAGGAAGAGCTGGTATGCAAATTATTACAAGAACTTGACCACTACAAATCTATGGACTCTGACGTTATCCACCCGGGGCAGTTGAGAGCTGGCCGATGTCATCAGGAGGCCACTCTCCATAATCTTTGAAAAATCATGGAAACAGTGGATGTGCCAGAAGACTGGAAGACGGCTAATGTCACCCACACCTACAAGAAAGGTTTAAAGCAGGATCCAGGAAATTACAAGCCCATCAGTCTTACTTCAATACCTGGGTAAGTTATGGAACAAATCCTCCTGGGACTATCACAAGACAAATGAAGCACATGATTGGGAAAAGCCAGCACGGATTCACCAAGGGCAAATTGTGTTTGACAAACCTGATTGCCTTCTACAACAAAGTAACCTGCTCGGATAACATGGAGTGAGTGGTGAACAGTGTCTACCTGGATTTCTCCAAGGCTTTTGATACGGTTCCCCACAGCCTCCTCCCAGAGAAACTGATGCATTATGGTCTAGACAAGTGTCTGTGCTGTGGGTGGGGAACTGGCTGACAGGCTGCACCCAGAGGGTGGTGGAAAATAACTCCTTTTCAAAATGGCAACCTGGCACAAGTGGGGTCCCCCAGAGATTGATATCGGGTCCAATGCTGTCTAATATATTCATAAGTGATCTGGATGATCGGATCAAGTGTACCCTGATAAAGTTTGCTGATGATACCTAGCTGAGTGGGGAAATGAACGCTTTGGAAGGGAGAGCCTCCCTGCAGGAATCAAAGAACAACAGAATGGTTTGGGTTGGAAGGAACCTTACAGACCCTCTAGTTCCAACCCCCTGCCATGGGCAGGGACACCTCCCACTAGCCCAGGTTGCTCAAAGCCCCGTCCAACCTGGCCTTGAACACTGCCAGGGAGGGGGCAGCCACAGCTTCTCTGGGAAACCTGTGCCAGTGTCTCACCACCCTCATGGTAAAGAATTTCTTCCTTGTTTCTAATTGAAATCTACCCTCCTTCAGTTTAAAACCATCCCTGCTCATCCTATCACTGCACTCCCTGGTAAAGAGTGCCTCTCCACCTTTCCTGTAGACCCCTTTAGGTACCAGAAGGCTGCTATAAGGTCTCCCTGGAGCCTTCTCTTCTCCAGGCTGAACAACCCCAACTTTCTCAGCCTGTCCTCATAAGGGAGGTGACCCAGCCCCCTTATGATCTTAGTGGCCTCCTCTGGACCCACTCGAGCAGGTCCATGTCCTTCTAATGTTGGGGACCCCAGAGCTGGACACAGTACTCCAGGTGGAGTCTCACGAGAGCGGAGTAGAGGGGGAGAATCACCTCCCTTGACCTGCTGGCCACACTTCTCTTGATGCAGCCCAGGATGCAGTCAGCTTTCTGGGCTGCAAGCACACATTGCTGGCTCACAGTCAGTTTTCCATCCACTAATACCCCCAAGTCCTTCTCTGCAGGGCTGCTCTCAATTCACTCATTGCCCAGCCTGTATTCGTATTGTTTGCCCAGTCTGTACCTATGAAGACCTGAATATGCTGTAAGAGTGGGCTAACAAGAACCTTATGAAGTTCAACAAGGACAAGTGTAAGGTCCTGCATCTGGAAAAACATAATCCAGGAGTGCAGGACAGGCTGGAATCTACCCAACTGGGGAGCAGCTCTGAGGAAAGGGACCTGGAGGTCCTGGTGGACAACCAGCTCAACATGAGTGAACAGAGCACTGCAGCTGCAAAGGCAGCCAACAGGATTCTGGTTTGCATCAACAAAAGCAGCACCAGCAGAGATAAAGAAGTCATTATCTCACTCAGTGCTTGTCAGGTCACAACTGGAATACTGTGTGCAGTTTTGGTCCTCACTATACAAAAAAGATGTGGACAGCCTGAAGAGGGTCTAGGGAGGGACCACAAAGATGATCAAAGGCCTGGGAAGCCTGCTGTATGAGGAAGGGCTGAGAGAGTTGGGTTTGTTCGGCCTTGAGAAGAGAAGGCTTAGGGGAGACCTTATCACCATGTTTCAGTATTTAATGGGGCACTAGATAGATGATGGAGACTCCCTTTTTACAAGGAGTCATATAGAAAAGATGAGGGGTAATGGGTACAAGTTAATCCTGGGAGATTCCGATTGGAGGCAAGAGGAAAATTTTTCACAATGAGACCAATCAGTCACTGGAATAATCTCTCCAGGGAAGTGGTGGATTCCCCAACATTGGACACTTTTGAGATTCAGCTGGACAGGGTGCCAAGAAAGGTTGAACCAGATGATCTGTGAGGTCCTTTCCAACATGGTATTTTATGATTCTTGGAAAATGTGACAAAGACACATGTTAAAATAGTTTTACCTTTTCTTAGGATGATGTCCTTGCTGGGTAATGATTACAGGTTTGCAGGAGGCATGTGTCTTATGGAGTCTAATTATCTCATTTAATAAGTAAATTATCTTTTTTCATTAAGGCATTGAAAGACAGACAAACATTAATTCAAATGCCAGCAATATAGAGGATAATATGACTGAGCTGCTTGCGCTGTCACCGTGCCATTATCACCCAGCTCAGTGATTCAATAGTATGGCTTCAGAGATAAAGAACAGCAAAATAAAAATCAAAGCAAATAACACAGATGAAACAAAAATGGACAGATATATGCATTCTGAAAATTTAGTAACCCCTTCAGTTTGAAGGACTGTATCCATATTCCATCAAGTCATGTAGTTTAGGCATACTTTTACATTCATCATGAAAGCTAAACTATAACATTGCAACATCCACAAACACTGATTTCTAAAATAGTCTACCAATTCCATGGCACCCTGGCAGGCAATAAAGTGACCTCAGCTACTGCCTTATGGAAATCTTTTTCTAACATAGGCTATAGAACTATGATATACCTGAGAACTAAACCTTCAGAAAACTCAAATTCTATTCTTTCACATCTAGAAAATGCCACAGCAAGGCTACTAGCAACAGCTTACTAAAAATACAAGTGCACAATCCTTTGATCTCTTAATATGTTCCTTACAGATCTCTGAATCTCACCTTGGTCCATATCTTCCATGTAACCCTATCTTGTGGAAATGTAAAAAATTGCCTAACATTCCCTGATGCTGACCTGAGGTAGTAAAGATCATTAATGAAATAGTTAAAGGCATTAAATAATACCATGATAAGCAGAAAAAAATAATTTGTGTAGAAAAGTACATAACATACATTTTCACCTAAGAGACTTGTTAGGGTAAAAGAAACATAAAGACACATATAGCCAGCACAAGAAGAAAAAATACTGAGATTTTGGATAATTCCTGATTGTTAAAATTTACACAAGACTAACCACAATCTAACATTTAGCTTTGTTATTCAGTAGTAAATGCTCCAAATGAATGTCCTTAAGCTTAAGATGATCACACTGGCTTTGCTTTTTGCCACATGAAATTTAGATGTTGTGGTTTGCAAACGTTGCTCTGTATGCTATTCTGCCATGGCTCACCCTGCCATCACCTTTCTTTTTTCTTCAAACCTTTCAATATCAAGGAGACAAACCAACCAAAATCAGCATCCAAAGCTCTACTCTTTTTGTTAATTATTTGATCGTATATTCCCGAGACTTCACTTGAAAGAAAAATTCTTAACCCAAGATTAAAGTTTTATTCATAAAAATAAGAAAAATAATACAATCTAAAGCATGAGTTATCTGAAAGCAGAGTTTCAATCACCTATATAATACGTATTCCTAACATCCACTTGAATATATTAATACTCTCTTCAGACAAAGTACAATCAGTTAGGTAAAATGTGTTTATAAGGAAAATTCAACTAAGCTTTTTCATGGTGATTTTCATATGCAAATGCTACTTGGTATTTACATGCAGAAGCTTTAGTGGATGTAAACAGCTTTCTAAAATAACTCAAAGCTTCCCAGAAAAAAAAAAAACACCAAAAAATATGATGTTTATTTCAAGAATTTGCATCTACAGAAAGAAATCATAGAATATATTTTAAAGACTCTAAAAAACCCACTGTGAATAGTAATGGATATTCTATTCTTTACTCGCTCCATCTGGCTGAGTTCTACAATACATTCTATATATGCAGTATTGCTTCAGTTTAAAAATTGGTGTATTGTGCACCATTTATTGTGCCATACCTTTCCTCATAACCCAAAAGCTTTCCAAACTATAAAGACTCATGAATTCAGTCAGACAACTCATATATGCAACTTTTCGTGAAGAGGTTATACAGGGTACATTCATGGTCCAGTTTTCCTCTCCTTTTACAGTGTCTCTGGCTAATCTCATCTGCAAATATAATCAACAATCATTCCTACGAGTCATCCTTTACACTTCTGCTCCAGACTTACCTCCTGTCCAAGCGAACACCTTAACTTTTGAGTACCTTCTTGTTGATACCTAACCATTTGAATAAGTTTTAAATATTTCTTTCAACATGTGTTTCCTTGAGAAAGCTCACTCTTTTGTCACTGAAAAAACACTGGTTCTGTTGGTCACCAAGAACTGGAATAATCTTGAAGTGAGTCTCTCAGATATAAACCACATTCAAATCATTGACAAAACCTTTTTTCAGCTACCAACAGAGCTACCACTTTCATGCAGACTTGATCCCACTATCCTCAGAAGTGCCCTCACAT
The DNA here is from genome assembly GCF_965140245.1 of Athene noctua. Taxonomy (NCBI): domain Eukaryota; kingdom Metazoa; phylum Chordata; class Aves; order Strigiformes; family Strigidae; genus Athene; species Athene noctua. Next base: position 34,079,149 of record NC_134037.1, on the reverse strand, counting down.
CCTGCTCTCACCTACCCATAGGAATGTCATTGCTAAAACTCTGTTCATCATTTATCTTCTTTGCTGGTTCTCACACACACATACTTAAACACTGGGAAACCTACATACCAAACTCTGTGCATAACTTGGCATTGCAAGGCTCACACTAAGCCACACCATTTATCCCCATTCAATAACCTCCTCCTTCAGACCAGTTCTTCTCTGGTGTGATAAGCAAAAAACCCCTACACAATAGGCGAAGCATTACCTTTCATATCATTTATTTTTTAATTAACCAGCCAAGTCTGGTTGTTCTGTAGGTATCCATCTGTCTTAAATCTTATATTTTAATTATAATATCTTTGGTATGAGATAAATGGTCTACTCTGTACTGTTCCTAACATAACATAATACATGTTTTGACTTGCATAAATACATGAGCTTTTACAGAATTTTGCTCTTACATCATTCACAAACAAAACTAACAGTTGAATTTGGCTCTAAGTTTCCAGTATCAAACTCCACAATAATTTTGAATTTAGGTATCTTGAGTTATCTATCAGTAGATTAAAACCTGAAAAGAAAAAAGATATCTCATTTAATGAGCATATTATTTTTCTCTTGGATTTGACTTTCAGCTACAATTGTTTAAAATTTTATCTGTCTTTTAGTGAGGAGGTTTCTGTTTATACTGGCTTTGTGTTAGTGTTGAATGAAGATTTTTCCGTAGGAGGAATAAATGAGTCTCTTTCAAGGCTGGTCTCCTAAAGCAACCTAAAGCCAATCTGTTCTTGTCAACAGCTGACAAATGGTATTGCTTTCACAGAACGTAGTATTTTTTAGACACCCATGCTTTCATGGTTTTGGCACGCTGTTGCTATTGTTATTTAGACTCTAAAAGATATTCTGCAGATGGTTAAAGCAACGTCAAGTGTTTGCGCAAGCTGATGGACTGCTATGTCTTTTCTGCAAAGGCTGTACCTCTAGCTTTATTTCTTTCACATGAGAACCAAAATAATGACATTTTCTGTAGCTGTGACTATTAACCATGCTCATCAGGCCCACACAGACAGCAATATCTGTTACCTCTATTTTCTTAGACTACAGTAAGTAGTTTATTAAGCTCATAGAAATGTATACTTTGGACCAGAAACTCGGGTTTCAACAAAGCTCTCATGGACCCTGGTACAATCTAAAGGTGCAATGTGTTTACTCTTCTGATGGATATTTATCTGAGGAGGAGGCTTGATCTGTGTTCAAAATAGTCACACCTTGCTCAGTCAGACTTCCGAGGTCAGTTCAAAACACAACTAAAAACGCAACTAAAAACGTAGGAAATGTCTGCCTTTTGTATAAAACTTAATAATTATAGATTTAATGCAGGAAGTTTTCTCTCTTTTCAAGAAGATCAAAATCCACAGCTCCCACCTTCTTGGCAACTGTCCATACTTCATATAACTAGACCATAGGACGCCATGCCTGCAATCAATTGTCTTATTTCTGTTCTAGATGGACCACTGCACAGTGAAGTCTGAAAAATCAATGGGTTTAGAATAAACAGGCAACAGAATGTTCTGAAGCTTACTGAAGGGAAGTAAGTATCTTTAAAAAGGAGATCCTGGGAAATCTGAGCTGTATCTACTGGCTCACTATTGACAACAGAAGGAAATTTAGGTTAACGCTGGCCTTCAATAAGTACATAAAACCCAGAAAAGGGTACAGTGAAAACTTCTTTATCTGTGAACAATATATATTGGCCTCATCATATGAGGAAGATCAACTCCATGCTCCCCGCACACATCGAAAATAACTCAGTCTCCACTCACTGTCACAGAAACTCTGAACTTCTGTTGTAAATTACCTGCTTTTCTAAGCTAGCTGCTTTGGTTTCTTAAATTAAAATTTAAGAATACACAGAGGCCAATGAGTGTATTGTACAGAGTAGCAGCATACAGCTGCTGATCAGGTTAGCTACATTAGACACATCCATACAATTTACCATTCTTTAACTTTTGTGCAGTTCTTTGATAACAGCCTTAATACTTTTGACTTGTGTGCATGCTATGCCAGGTCTTTTTCAAAGTAAGTATTTTCTAGGTATGTCTACAGTAGCAAACAGTGTGGCACAACAGAAGATGACCTATGGAGCAAATGTTGCAGAGTACTAGATGTTCACACTATTATGTATTTTGTTGGAACTATTCCAAGCCTTCCCTGGAGTAGCTTTAGTCTGTTTTCATGAACTAAAGAGCCATTAGCAATTGCTGCACCTTAGGCTTGTTGCTTCAGTTCTTTTGGTTTAGCTTCATTCAAGAGGAATCACACTGTTCTTCTCCAGCCTCAGAAGTCATCTATACAGGACTGCAGCACCTTCTGGTCATTAAAATATGCCTGTACTTCTGGAATACTTTGGTTGCTGTAGAAAATCCAGACAGCAGTCTGGAGAAACACAGTCTGCTGGGATATAACCCAGTGAACAAAGACTTTTTTTTTGTCAAATAGTCCCCTGATTTGTTTACTTAACTAGGCATCACACAAACAGCTTCAATAGCAGTGCACAGGGATACTGGGGCTAAGGAAAAGCAGCTGGAAAGGAGTAGATGAGGGAGGAAGACTGCTTTTATCGTTGACAGTATTACCTTAAAACAAACATCAACTACAGCTAAGTGGAGGAAAAAAAAAGTGCTTTGGAGACTTAAATACACTTAAACATGTATGCTGCTGACTCTTCAGCAGTAATATCCACATCTCTGCAGGTTGTGGAATGCTTCCCCTACTTACAACACCAAGTTTTATTTTTCATATATTAATGAACAAAGGTTCCGTTGCCTCCTGTTCTACAGTGACCAATGTTTCTTCTTTCGTCACATGCTGTGAATTCTGATACTTATCCTAATGGCAAACAACTCTCACTCAAAATTCCAAGAGCCCATTTTGGGAGCCTATTGACTTAAGCACATGTATTTAATCTCCAAATTTACTTCTTTGCCTATTTTAGAAATATTTAGAAAAAAGAATAATTTTTTAAAATGCCTCACAATATGAAGTTAAAACCCATAAAAAATCCCATATAAAACCCACACGGCTGCATAAGAACATATGAGATTTATGCTAAATGATGTTTTTAAATATGCATATTTATGTTAAACGATGTTTTCCAATATTGCAGCATCAATAATGTTTTATTAGATTATCCTATGGCCTCTTATCATTAGATACCTGTCAGTACTTGCTTTTTCATAAATAATAATCCTCTGCAACAGTGCGTACAACATAATCTCACTGATAGTAGCAGCTGCAGTGTACTGATGGCCTCCTTGCTGTGGAGCCCTGCCAGCTCAGTCTTACAGTGTATCTTTGCTCAGCAACTCTCAAGAACTGCCTCCCATTTGAAAGAAAGGAAGGAGACTCACATGTCATGAGCTCTACTCAGTTCACTATGTTAAAGTAATATACTGCACCTGCCATCAAGGAATTCAGTTGTGCTTACTCTCTATTGCTGTAATGCCTTCTTCCTCCAAAGCCTCCTTTCTGGCTTAAAGTTCTTGGTAAAGAAAGCTTTCCTTTAATAACTGTACTGCAGCAAATCAGAAGATTTAAGTCAGAAGTGATTTAATTTAAAAATCTGTTACTTGGTGTGTTACTAAATATTGTTGTGATTGTATTATATTTCCTAGAAAGGGATGACTTATTCTAGTACGCACATAAATATGTTTGTAAACATCCAAGCATATGAGTGTAAATGTGCACTTTCAACTGGAAATCAAGGAAATACACTCACTCAAAGTCAAACCTATCACCAGATCTGGGATCAAGAAAAAATATTCCACCTAGATGACATGGTCAGATACATTGTGGTACAATGTATCTGCAATGCTTCTCACAGCACTTTCAGTTAAAGACAACTCTTTTCTCAAAGATACTATGCTTTTGGAAAAGTAAAATAGGGAGAGGATGGACCACTATATGTATGAGTGGGTGTCTGAACAACAGGAAAGGTAAATTATGACTCAGAAAAACGACGAGAGAAGGCACAGATAATCCAGAATAAGTAAGAAAAATAGCAAGCAGACCAAAAAACAAATAAATCCAGAAGTGGTAAGAAAATGTTTGAACAAAAATGACTGGATGTTGAACTTCAGTCAGACCCATTTCTCTGACACTATCTTGTGGGAACATCCATATGATGGGCTATTTCCAGGCCTCTTTCTAATCCAATTGAGGTATATTTAGTTTGCAAATTAATTCTGTTCTGGCATTTCTTATCTTTTGACTCAGCAATAATCCTTTTAAAATTCAGTCTGTTCAGATTAATAAATGGTAAACAACAAAAATCATCTGTCATAATGAATTATAAGGCCTTTCACCAAAGATCATCTGCAGAGTCAGAAGAGAGAGTATTATAATTCACAGCAATAAGCTTTATCACTTGAGCTAAAAGACTAGGTTGCTGCCGCAGAGGATGACCCCTCTCTTCTGGTGAACCAGAAGCACAAGCTGAGCTCGGAAACCTTCCAATCACCACAGAATACAAACAGTTCACTAGCCAAGCTGATGAAAAGCAACAAAACCAGAAATTCTGTATTCCATTTTTGACTCCAAAAAGGAGTTAAGATTTACTACTCACGGATGACATCCAGACCACGTATCTTCTGGAAGGCAGCACAGTCAAATGGAAGGGCTAGGATACACTAGAAATCTTGCTTTTATTCCCACCTTAGTACTGATATACCCCACTCCAGCTTCTGAATATCTCTCTCAGAAATACACATACATATGTTACCCATTCTTCTTGCTTTCCCCAAGTAGCCCACTCCAGGTCCATAACTCTACCCTCTCTCCTGTACACAACTGTCCTGACCCAAGCCCCAGCATTCAACCCACTGGTGCTACACAACCCTCAGAGTTGTTCAGTGGGAACTGGGACCTCAAGATGTCTATGTAGAGAGAGGATGATGCTGTGCTCTCTACCACTGACAGTGGATATTTCTTTGCTCCTCCAGAATATTTTCTCACATGCTAAATGTGCAGCACTACTTACAAAAATTGCTACATTAAATTTAAATTAATTACCATTTATCAAAATTACTGCTCAAAATGTTTACAGCCTTAGCTGTTTTCAAACTAGTACACCTTCTGTAGGCATCCATGGCTGTAATGGTAACCCGTCATCCATCTCTGGATATGTCTTCACAGAAATCTCCAAGGTGGCACAGAAGTAACTGTTACGGGAAGCAGTACATCCAACAGGTGTGGCACCCTGCTCACGCTGTTAAAACTTACATCTCAACAGAGTGCCCACTCATGAAGCTGCAATGCTTCTTATACTCCAGACAGCTCATTCAGAACAAGGCCTGGCTGCTTCTGCAGAGCACCTCATGTGCCTTCTTGCCCAGAGCTCAACATCTGGGCCTACCATGCAAGAGGCTTCCTATGTTGTGGGAGCAATTGGAATTTGAAGAGCTTTGTGGACTGAAATAAATTGTACTCAATATGTTCAAATGGCCATTTTTAGTTTAAGATAAAACCAAATCTTGGTGGCAAGAAATCAGACGGAAAAAGATATCTTTCTAATGCCAAAAAAATGCACATGTCAAATACTATATTTCTAATCCAAGGCAGAAAGTGTTTGAGAGTTCACACCAGCATTTAAGTACTGGCAGGGTCACTTCCCTCCTCCATGTTCTTGGCAAGACATGAATTGTTCACACTCAAACCTCATAAGGAAAACCATTTTGAGGTACATGACTAAATCTGGTGATGATACCAAATTATACGGATAAAACAGATGAGGATGAACTGTGAAAAACTCAATACAGGCACGATGAAATGAAATCACATGGCTAAAGAAGCAGAAATGAAGTTCAGAGTAAGTATATTTAAAATGATGAGGGTGGTAAAATCCTTATGTAGCCATAACATCTGTGAACACAATCACAGCTTCCTACATGCAATGACTGGTCAGTTCTAAAGGGCCAAGAGTGAGATCCCATGGCCACACTCAAAGCTAAAGAGAGGGTAAAAAAGGAAGTTCCATGTGAGGAGACATTAGGAAGGCACAGAGAACAAAACAAAGAATTTTACTCTGATACTATATACCCTGAAGTTCTTGCCTCTACCATCTTTAAACACTGTGACAGAACTCAAAAACATCCAGAGGCAGCTAGTAAGGTGATCAAATACAAAACAGTCTTCATAGTACGAGACACTAATTAAGCTGGTACTCTTAGATTTGGAAGAGACAGCTCAGGAATGCATGGTTTATGGTTATTGATTCTTGATTGATACTGAAAAAGAGAACAGGAATCTTCCAACAGCAAAAGTAGGGAACACTAGATTAAATTAAGAGGAAGCAGGTTCCAAATAAACAAAAGGAAGTGGCTCTTCAAACACAAAGATAAATGCCATAATTCCTCACCACAGGATATTGCAGATGCTCAAAGTTTACATGAATTCAAGGGAAAACTGCACTTGCTAATGGGAGAGAAGTCCACTGAAGGCTACTAAATTCACTGAAAACACATCTGGCTGAGATCAGAGTCTCAAATAATTGGAGGCTGGGAGAGTACATGGGGTGAAGCACTGTACTTGAGTATTTTGTCCTTATGCTTTTCCCTGGGCACCACTTCTGGCTATCATTAGAAGCAGGATGCTGAGCCTGATGAACCTTTAATCTGACCAAATGGGTATGTGTAAGTAAATTAAACAGTGATACAGCTTGGGACCTGGAACTTGGTCATCTATATCATTAAAGTGATAGACCCCAGCTGTGAAGGTCTCTTGCAGACATTTCAATGAGTCCAATTAGCATTTCTCCATATAATTCTCAGGCACAGTTCAAAAGTTAGCATAGGCTAGGGACTATTCCCAACAGGCAGTTTTGATTAAGCCTGTTTCAAATGGCAAGAGAGTTAAACAGTATGAAGATGGCCAGATCAAGCCAAATACCACAAAACTACAGGCTGTCCTGTTAGTGTTTAGTAGGATAAATGCCCATGTGACTGCCTGTATTACAGGTAGAGACTTCCTGTAGTATTAACAACATGCTTTTTCCCTGGAGTATCTGTGTATAGATGTGTCTCTCTGTGATTGTATATAAAAATCTGTCAAATAAAAGCACTTGCATGCCTATTCATTATGATGGCTATCTTGTAAACCGTTTAACTTCATATGGCTTGAAGAAAAAAATTCTAAAATGCTACCCAAAATGTCAAAGCAGAACAATCTTACAAGCAAAACAAAGAAAAACATGCCCCCCAACACCAAAGCTAAAAGGTGAAATGGGTGACTAAACAGTTACAACATGAGAAAACTCTAATACTTCCCTATATAGCATTAGGAGACAAGTATGAAAAAACTCAGTTCACATTTACATCCAGCTGGTAAAGCATCTAGTCTTCACTGCATGAAATAGGATTTAAAGGACTTAAAAAAATCTTCCCCCTGTCTCAATAAAGTATCTGTATTGATGGTTAGCAAAGGTAAGGAGCCACATTTCCAGCACAGTGGCACTGACTCTACCACCATCCAAACAAACCAGGCAATCAGACCCTTAACCTATAATGCAAAATGCACGTTCTTTCATTACTCAAAAAAACATTCAGACTACCATGTCTGTACATGTCTGTACATGGCCATGATTACATCAAGATTTGCAGCTTACTAATTTACTCTTCTTTTTTTCAGACTGAAGCATTTCTAGCAGAATCTATAGCTGGCAAATAGAAGCACTGTATTAATATACAGGAGGGTTACTAACTGCTTCTCTTAATTGTAATTTTGTATTATTTTTAATTATAGAGCCTTGAGTTTTATGACTGTTTTCTATCCATGAGTAATAGCTTCTATTTTTCAAGTAGATTGGAAGCTCCCCCAGTACTTAAGCTGTCTTATGTGGACCAGCTTAATCATGAGATTTATGACACAGACATCAAAATACTAGAAAGACTAAATAATGACTAATTTCAAGCAGCATCTTAGAAAGAAAGGGTGATTACTGCTTCATTTACTTACGCTTATTTAAGAAAAGCATATTGAAGACCGTGAAATACAAGACTACACCTTGGGACACACTAGAAATTTGTAGCTTTGCATGTTGTGAATGGAAGACAGACAGAGGAGTGTTTTATTAGGTGTGATAGGATGAAGTAGAAAATGTTGAACCTCCAGGAAGTCTTCTTGACACTAAGATCTATTAGGAATTTGCTTCTAAAGGAAACAGAGAAAGCCCTATTTCCTGGGATAATTCAAATTGTACTTCACAAAATAGTAGATATATACAAAGAACATCCTGCGTTTAGAAGAAAATTAAGCAGATGACAATTTTTTCTACATTTAGGCTGGACAAGCCCCAGACTTTTTCTCTCTTCTTACATGTAAACACAGGCAAAAACACGATGAAAATATACAAAAAGTAAAGATAAAAGGAAGAAACTTTGGAAATAATGAATTGCTATCATGATTTTACTCTCAAAGTTTCCCTTAGTCAAATACGTGTAACTTTTTTTTTATTTATATCGTTTTACTGAGAAATTTCAAAAAACTGCAGTAAAATAACTTTACCAAAGAGTTTACAAGCACATATCACAGCACATCTACTGCCACACAGCTCAGCTCCAATGATATTCAGTTTTAAAATCCTCTATTTCAAGTGTGACATGGGAGGGGAATATGCTTTGTAAAGGAAAACAACCAGCCAAGGAAAACTGCAACTGAAAACTGCTATCCCCCTACTCTATCACTCACAGCTTCTGAGCCTTCTGAGGCATCAATCAGTACTGTGATTTAGTCTATATAACAGCTTACCTTACTTGCCTCTGAAAGTTAAAACAGAAATAAGGATTTTGAAGCAGCTAAACAAGGCAAGGAATTTAACTTCCCAGCTCTGTGAAATAACTATTATCTACTAGTGACAATTCAGTCACGTTTCCTCAGCTGTAATTAACATGTGAATGGGTTGGCTTTTCCACCACCACTATTCCAAATAAAACATAGTTTTGATCCTCACATGCTGCCAAATTATAATGAAATTTATAGAGTGTTCAGGTTCCATGTGTCCCACAATACTGAATTCTCAGTGTTCTAGCTCAACTACAGAAAAAAAAAAAACCACATATCTGTGAAGTGTACTACAGAAAATACATAATTCTAACTAAGATGGTAAACAAGATGACAGAAAAATGGCGGACCTGGGTAAAGAGTACTAGCTGGAGTAATCAAAGAAAGCAAGAGCCAGGAGATAAAAGAGAATGAATTACAGATTAAACAAAGAAAAAAAGGCACCTTAGAGGTTATTTGTCTGATTAACTAACAGGCTTCGGGCCAGTTCCAACTCCCAAGTGATGCACATACTTCAAGTATCAGAATAAATCATAAAATAAGACTTCAACCTCTGTACGTTTCAAGACCTCACACCTAACTTAGAGTCCATGTCTTGGTTAAGGTCATAACAGCTGTCAAGTTCAAACCATTGTTAAGTGCCCACTGATCTGAACTGAAGCACCTAAACATCTTGCCTCAGCAAATTAAGAAGCTAAAAATTACAGTATAGTAGATGTCTGCTGGAGAGGCGAGGGTTACCTGAGAGACAAACAAAACATTAGGTATTGAGATTTCTGAATTATTTTTTTTTAATTGCTAGTGACAATGTATAACTATCTCCTCCTCAATGGCTGCATTTAAGCAACTCAAACCAACAGTTGCTGAAGCTAAGACTCTGCCCCTTCTTTTTGGTTGGCAGATTTTGGTTTTCGCCATTTAGAGTAAACTGACAGTCATTAAGTGATGCACCAAATAGCTTTAAGTATATTATTTAAGAAAACCTGGTGCTTCTAACTTTGTTGTTAGAATGGAGGAACATTCTTTGGACCTTTTTGTTATCCAGGTTCCCCCTGGCTTTAAAATCTGTTATTCTGAGGGTTCCATTGCTTTTTGTTCCAGCTTGGAGGCTTGTGACATACCTGAAGCAGGAACACATGTAACTTCACTGCACTGCAATTTCTATATGGCCCAAGTTCTTGTTGGTGCATTCTGCAGGTAATCCTCTCTATCAACCTTTTCCATATTTAATTCCTTTTTTACCATTTTGTATTTATAGTATTCCTCAGAAGTATTAAAACCAGGACCACAGATCTCTGGTTGTTAGAAATCTGCCTCAGAAACTCCATCTACAAACTGATCAGAAAGGCAGGTTTTACTTTATGTGTCACTGACTTCAGTGCCTGGTTCTCCTTCACACCATGAACTGTCAAAGACTGACACTGATGTTATTTTTCAGAAGGTAATTGCTTTACATTAGGACACTGGGAAGAAATCAGTCAAAAAAAAAAAAAAGAATAAGAAAACAGCAATACACAGAAGACTGTAAAAATGAAACAAGAGGATTCAGCTTGCAAATAAAACTGTATTTAGAAGATGCAGGGACAGAACTTCAACTATGGGAATTGCCATAGCTCAGGTGAAGGGAGATGTGATCAGACAAGCCAACAACTGCATGGCAATTTTCATACTAATAAATTTTAAGATTCTCCTTTTTTTGGTACTTAACAAATTTTGAAGATGTCTTTAGATTTTATTTATGTTAAACAATTTATTTTGTAACTATTTGTACTGGACAATAAACTTTCATATGGTTTCAGCAAACCTAAGCTAAAAATGTCCCAGAGAATGTATACACAGTTATCATCCAAGCAACCACATACAATGCTACCCAAACAAGCATTCCACAACAGCTTCTATGAGGAAAACAGCATCAGCTGAGAGGTGATCAGATATTTAAGCAAAAGCACTGGTTGCCCCCAGATGTGCTGCTCCAAAACAAGAGTTTGTGAATGTATATACACATCTTAAGAAATCTGCCTATAACCTATGTTGGTGAACAGTATTAGTCCATACTGTAAATTAAATGTACATTCACATCCCACCCTGACAATATTTGGAATCCCCCCCCCCCCAAAAAAAAAAAACCAACCCAAAACATTATCACTTGTTCTTCTTTTTAAAGAGGGTTTTATAATGTGAACACATGTGTCAAGTCAGAAAAATATCGCATTCATGTTCGCTATTCATAAAATCATAGGATAACTGAGGCTGGACGTGACCTCAGGAGGTCTCTAGTCCAACCTCCTACTCAAAGCAGGGTTCAGCTATGGAGTCAGGCCAGGTTGCTCATGTCTGCTCTTGAAAACCTCAAGGAAAAGAGGCTGCACAACCTGTTCCAGAGCTTTATTGTCCTATCACAGAACACTATTAACCGGCTATTATAAACAAACACGGATATATGTTGAAAAACAACCTGTCTTGCTGTTCTCTGTACTTACTCAATTAGAAATCAGTGTGATACCTTACATAATATTGATGCTATTAACAGAAAACAGTAAAATAATTTAAAACACTCTGATCTCCTGTATTTTCATGAAGCAAGTCTTTCTTAAGTTTATACCATTTTCTGTAACCATGATAAAAAGTGCAGATCACTGGAAAAGGAAATTACTTCCATAATAAACAACAGTGTTAAAACTAAAAACCCTTTCCTAACGGCTACACAGCATCTTCCTTGCTGCACTTCCATCCCATTGCTTTACATGCACTATGGACAGAGCAAATATACTATTCTCTTTTTTCCTGCAGCAGTGTTATGTATTTGAAGAGTATTTATGTATTTATTTTCAGCTGATTCTACACTAAGTAATCTGCATTCACGGAATCCTTCCTCAAAGTTTATGTGTTCATGAGCACCAGTCATTCTCAGCGCTCTCCTTTCAAAATCGTTTAAATTGAAGCCTTAACAATACCAAATAGCTTAAGACTATTTAATTAGCGTTGCAGACAATATTCCACTTTAAAACATCTTAGCAAAAGTCATTCATTTGATACTGCCCGACTTCATGTACCTGTGTTCAGCTTCTGATCCAAATAATCCTCAGATACTAACTTCCGAGTAGGTACTATTTGATTTGGTTTCTCGTAGCTCAGATTTATTCTTCCCCGCAGGTAGTTGCACTTTTACCTTCTGCATTGGATCGTATTTTTTTTTTCAGGCTACATCTCTGATTTGCCAAGAACATTTCTGGATTTTAAAGTTTTCTTCTGGTTATTTTCAGTCCCTCCTGACTTCCTATCATCATAAAGTATAATACTCATACTTTCTATCCCCTACTGTAAAATTACAATTCTGAACAGTATTAGAACAAGGATGGATCCACATGATATAATATGTCTTCCTGCAGCAAATCAATTAAAACTGCTCTCTGAATATACTTTTTAAATCATTCTACAGAAGGGTAGACCAATGTTTCTATTGCAGTTATAAGACTATAAAAAGACACTATCATTATCTAAGTAACACAAAGAAAATAGAATACAAAGGAGAATTAAATTCACAGTGAATATATTTTCTGTGGAGGGAAAACTTGCTGCATAACACCTGCACACACAGTCTGTAGCTTCCCTTACCACTACTCGTTTCTGTAAGAGAGAACCAAGTTCAACCAAGACCAAAAAAAAGGAGGAAGGCAGAAAAAGACTTCTGGATTCCTCAAGGGGAAACAGGTGTGGCGAAGAAACCTCTGAACAGCCTAAAAGAATGTCCCTTCATAGTTTAAATTATAGATGCCTCCTGTACCTTTAATTTATGCACAGTCGCTCACTTCTGCCTCAGTGATGCCCCCAGAGCTTGCTCTGCCAAAGCAGAACGTAGTACAGCAAAAGTCAAAGTCAGCTAGTTTGATTTAGTGAACTAAAAAGTATAAGGCTGAGTTGGTTTCAAGTATTCAATCCTATGGAATGATATGGTCACCAAAAAAAAAAAAATACAGCACCGTTCATTTTAACGTACTTCTGCAGAGTTTGGAATGGCACACACCCCATGTTTAGGCACCTGTGTCCCACTTTAGGTGATATGCAAAACAGAGCGCACAAACATTATCTTGCTTCTTAATATGCAGGACAAGGCAGAGTTTTTGGTATTAGGAAAATCAAATTTTAAGTTTCAGGCTCTTTAATCATGCTTGTTACACACAAATTAGTACAACTATTTTATTTTGTGACACTATGTTAAAAGGCAAACGTGTTGATACATTTTTAATACTGGAGTTCGGTAACTGAAAACTCAGGACTGTTCTTCAATAATTATTTGAATTAAAGCTAAATTGAGTAACTGCTAAAGCCCAGGCTGAGACTTACTTCCCATAATCTTAAAACACACTCTTTCCTCACGAATCATGATGTGCATCTTCTGATGAGACTGTCCCAAATTAGTTTTGAGTGATCACTGATAATTAAAGATCCTTCCACTCATATATTTCCTTTTATTTGAAGGGCAGATGAATACATTGTTAACAGTTACACTGGAAATACTTTAAATGGGATCTTTTAATTAACTTCTGAAATTACAAGACAAAAAGAAAGAAAAAAAAAAAGGTCTAAATGTGCTGACTCAGCTTTCACATAGGAAAAATGTAATCACCAGTGGATGTGTCATTTTTACCTCTGCATTAAAATAAGGGAAATCAAGCAAAAAGAGTGGCAGCAACAGCTGAAACCACGTGCCTGTGTCCAAACACAATTTATTTATAAACCCTGAGGAAAGCACAGCACAGCTGCAGAGCAATTCTGGAAAAAAAAAAAAAAAAAGAGAGAGAGAGAAAAATCCACAAGCCCTTCAGAACTGATGAGTAACGATGACACCAAGAAGGAAATAAAATCTGTTGGTAGAGTCAGAAACACTCAAGTTTAACAAATGCTTTTTTTTAGAGGCTGAATCTTCACATTATAAATGTTAGTTGCTATGGATGCTGGCTTGTACTTCCAATACTTCGTCCTTCCTGGTTACTAGAATACTTCCTCCTAAAACAACCTCCACAATTTAAAATCTGCTTAAATTCTGTTAATCCATAACATGCTTTCTTTAAAATAGGAACACTGGAAAGCTGTCTGACACTTCTGAAGAGGTATGGTGGGTGAGTGAATATACCCATGTCCAAAGCAGCCTAACTCACAAATATATTCCACTTTTAAAAATTCAGATGCTGTCATCTACTTTTCATTTTCTTCAGTCTGAATATTGTCAGAATAGCAGTATCTGTCATTCTTCATCTTTATGATACATAAATTTAGCAGAAATGCTTTTCTGCACCTTTTTTCAGACAGTGAGCTGAAGCACACTTCTATGAAGAACTCTATGATCCAAGAAAAGACTATTCAGATTGCCTAACCCAAATTAACTAATCCAAAACAACCAGCGCAAAAGCAGTAACTTGGCAGTAACAGGGTTAGGAGCTGAAGATTCAACCATAAACTATCACCACTGTTACTTTAATTCCTATTAGATAAGCTAAGAACAGTCTCTTACTTGCACTTGTCCCTCAACAGAGACTTGGCTTTGGTGACCTGGTAACCTAGTTGTCTGAAGCCACACAAGAAGATTAGGTTGAGTGACTCAGGACTGGCATTCTGTCAGCCAAGACAGCCTTCCACAGGGGCAGTGTAGTTCCCATTTTGATGCACAAGCTTTCAAACTGTTTCTGGCCACTGAGGATCATCTGCAAATAGGACAAACTCCTTCAAGCTCTATTTCCAATACCCACTAGTGAAGAACAAGGAAGAGCTTCTCTAGGAATTTACACCTGGAAACATTTTATGGCTGTCACGAGACTACGAATGTCCTTAGGGCAACATGTCAGTCCAACAGTCAAAGAGACTGAACTTGCAGTCTGAGGAAAAAGTAGATGCACTTGGTTTAGCTTGGCCACTGGCAGTCAAGTCAATTCACTATGAGTCAGATGCGTGCAGGAGACAAAACCCATGTTAACTACTGTGTAGGTACACAGAAATATATAAATGAAAATTAACCTTTTTTAAATTGGTGGTCATTTATGCTGTAGCAAATTTTAAATTTTGCTATTGCAGTAAATTTATGTTCTTAGAAAAAAAGCATATAAAACATTTAGTAGTTATGATCAACATAGTAAGTTCCTATAAAAGTGCATTTGTAATATATAAAAGCAATGATTAAGTCCTATAAATACCTACACATAATTTCATCATACATTTCTTATTGTATAAATAAACATTTACTAGTTACCATAGAAATAAGATAGCAGTGAACACTACTGGAGTCCAGTATTTACAGTTCTGTTAGAATTCATTATTAAATCTTTTCTTTAAAAAAAAAGTGTTTCTAAAAGAAGAACTAATTAACAAGCATAAAAGTCTCTTTGTTCTTAAGCATTTCAGGAATCATTTACACAGAAAAAAAAAAAGTTATTCATGAAAGAGTTAAGGCAGATCTTCAGGACAAAGCTCTACTTGGTTAGCCACATATCAAATTGTTAAACTGAAAAAGTAACTAACATCGACAGAATAATTTACCTTTGCACCTTCTTCACCTTTACTCCCTGCAAAACCACGTTCACCCTGGAACACAAAACAATAAAATAAAAATCTGAAACATAAACATTCTTCAAATAATTGCATTCTTTAAAATACTTTTATTGCACTGAATTTTTACAATTGGATTAAAACAGAAGAAATAATTTGGAAACTGACTGTCTCTCATTCAAAAAGGTGTGAAACCTCTACAAAAAGAGACACTTCTTTCCCCAATTTTGTCGATTAATAGTACTCAACCATTTTTCCATTCAGCCTAAGGGATTTTTTTGGCTCTAAAAATTCTGAACTATTCATTGATGCTAAATACACTCATTACAGTCTTGCTGCTGTTCTGCAGAACCAGTTTTAATACATTTGTTCCGATGAATACCTTCATTTTAATTTTTAAACGACTAGTCACTGTGAAGGCCTCCAAAACCCAGAAAAATTGAGAAAAATATACAGATACAATTTACTGAAAACTTATTCTTTTCACTTTGAAAACCACATCCAATTACCCAAGTATTAAAAAAAAACAAAACCAGAAGGGGTGAGTTTTGAAATATTAAGTCAAGCTCAGCTTATTTCAGCAAATTGAATTCTTTATTTGATGATCTTTCAATAAAAAGACCTGTTACCAATGCTCCTCCAGCTCAAATTTGATAATTTTTAGCTCAGAAAAAAATCTTCATGTACAAACCTGTTAATATCAATGTTAATCTTTGCCAAATAGTGTGTGGCCTGGCTATAACAAGTATAACACCTGCTTTAGATCTTTATTAATGTATACTTGTATGTTTTGTGACACATACAGCAGACATACAGCCAAAATTATATACTTGTAGCACAAAAACCACCTAATAAAAAAACCCCCAAACATTTGCTTGTTATTCCCAGTCTCTAGAATCCAGTCACACTGCCTCAGTACAATACATGTGGTTTTTACAGGTCTGAAGATGAAAAGACAGGAAAATTTCCAAAGTAAAGCATAGGGTATTTTTAAACTTACTTTCTAAAAATTAGAATGAGCAATGTCTAAGCATGCTTTCACCCTTCAGAGAGTGTTGTTCCTTTATATAGAAGTCTAAGGTTTAAGTGAGGTTAACTAGAACAGCAGGCTACAACTTGCAAAATTCCTATCAGCATTTTGTCAAATCTTTCAACTGATATAGCTGATATAGATGTACTACACATCTGGGAACTAAATTCAAAGCTCTGGAGATGTGCAGATGTACAGACTATCAAACAGTTCTGGATTTTTCATCAACCACCTACAGTGGCTGCTTTTTGCTTGTTTCTTTTGGCTGGGGTGGCTCATGCAATCAACAGCTTAGGGAGCAATTTTAGAAGCATGCCCAAGACCAAGCATGCAAAATAGGATCTAGTGAAATAACCTTCCATATATCCTCACCTAAAAATGACTGGTTAATTACTAAAATAAATTCTGAATCTATGCAATTTCTGTTCTGCTCATCTTGTTTCTCTTTCTCATGAAAGGCTGAACCAGATGATCTTTTGAGGTGCCTTCCAACCTGAGTTGTTCTATGATTCCCATTCTTCTCCAACTGTTGGACATGCAACACAGCAAACACTTATTCACTTTTGGCAAATTCTTACAAGAGAAGTGTTTTCTTCATTTAGCTTTGCCATTTGTGAGACTGCATATCCTGTCTTTACTCAATTCCCAATTCATTAAATAAAAATTATTCTTAGATAGAATAAAAATTTCTCTCATTGTAGCTTGTGTCCATTGTCTCTTATTCTTTCACTGTACAACTCTGACAAAAGTCTGCCTCTGGCTTCTCCACACCCTCTCAGTAACGTACAGGCAGCAATGAGTCTGCACACCACCCTCCATCCTCCCCCTTTCCAAACCATTTCATTTTAAGGCTGAGCAAGCCCAGCTCCCTCAGCCTTCCCTCTTATTTATATCATGGGCTTCAAGCCCCGACCATCTTGGTGGGCCTCTACTGGGTTTGCCCCAGTGAGCTGTTTTTTCTCCTCTCCTAGGTTGCTCCAAACTCAATACAGAACTTCAGATGTGGTCTCACAAGTGCCAATCACTCCTCATCTGCTGGCCATTCTCTTGCTAAAGCAGCCCAAGATGCAGTTGGCCTTCTCCACCACAAGGACAGCTAGCAGGACCCCCAACTCCTTTTCTGTAAATCTGATTTCCAGCAATTTGGCACCTAGCCTGTACTGTTGCATGAGGCTATTCCTTTTCAGAGGCAGACTTCATGTCTGCCTTTGTTTAACTTCGTCAGTTGTGTATTAGCTCATTTCTCCAGCATGCTGCGGTCCCACTGAATACCATTCTTGCCCTAACTTCCCCACATTTAGTAACATCCATGAACTTGCTGAGAATCCCATCATCCAGGTCATTAATAAAGACACTAAATAATACTGGCCCCAGTATCACCCAAGGCAGCTGACACTAGTTACAAGGTAGCAGATGGACTGTATAGCAGTTATTCCACCTCTGAGCCCAACAATCCAACCAATCTTTCATCCACTGTATTGTCCATTTATCCAGTCTATATGTCACAGCTTTGACTACAATGATATGGCTGGAGTCTGTGCCAAAAGCCTGGCTGAAGTCAAGGTATACACATACACTGCCGTCTCCTAAATCCACACAGTCATCTTATCAGAGTAGGCAATCACATTGATCAGGCACGATTTGTCCTCAGTGAATCCAAACTGGCCATTCCCAGTCACCTAATCCTTCATGTGTTTAAAAAAGCCTTCCAGGATTTGCTATATTATTTTTCCAGGGACAGAGGTCAGGCTAACTGGCCTGCAGTTCCCTGGATCTTTCTTGAAGACAAATGTGATGTTGGCCTGTTTCCAGTCATAGTGAAAGAGGGCAACCTTGCAGTGACATCAGCCAGTTCTGATGGATGCATACCACCCCTGGATGCATATTGTTTGGTATGTTGCAAATGTCCAAGCAGCTTAAGTGCTCCTTAACACTCTTTTCCCCTTCAGTTCATTCTCACATCCTGAGCTAGGAGGCTTAAGTAACCTGCGAGGCCTAAGGGCAAACTTTATTAGTGAAAACCAAGGCCAAAAAAAGTATCAAGTACTCTCAGCCTTTTCCATGTCCCCCACTCATTAAGCAGTGGGTCAACATTTTCTTCAGCCTTGTTTTTGCTAGAGAAGCACTTAACAGAAGCCCTCCATGCTGCCCTTCAAATCCTTCATTAGTTTCAATTTCAGATGAGTTTTTGGTTTTCTAACTCCACCACCACATGCTTTGGCAATGTTTCTATATTCCTACTGGGTAGCTCTCCCCTGCTTCCACCGTTTACTTTCTTTTTGCGTCTGAGCTCAGTCATGAGCTCCTTGTTCAACCATGCTGGCCTTCTGCCATACTCACTCAATTCCCTGCACATCAGCATGGACTGTTCTTGGGATTTTAGGAAGCTGTCCTTGAAGATCAACCAGCTGGGCTCCTTATGCCTGCAGGACAGACTTGATCGCTTCTTTGCTTCCTCTTTGTCAGACTCAACAAACTTAGCTTCTTGAAATTGTCCTCAAAGGTTTTGTTTTCTAGGCCCCTGAACAAACACTATTTCCCTGCTGGATCCTCTCTGGTTTCTCCACATCTCTTGAAGAAGTGAAGGCAGCAGACCTCCCAAACATGACACAGCATACCAGATGTAACACCACTGAGCAAAGGGGTGGAAATATCTTCTCCTGATCTTCCAGCTGCAGTTTTACTAATGTGGTCCAATATGTGGTTCACTTTATTCTCAACAGGAGAACACTGTTAGTTCATAATTCAGCCTCATGACTACCTCCAGGTCCTTTTCAGCAATGTTACTGCTCAACCAGTTAGTTCTCTGCCTGTATTAATGTATGGGTGATGAACTAATTCCTTCTTTTTCAGAAATATAGTTTAAGTGTCCAGATTTTTTGCATGTATTTTAATTTTTAAAAAATATTTCCAATTAGAGAAAATAAGAAATACAGTCAACAGAAAGTACAGAGAAAGAAGTTTAGGTAATTTCCACTTGACAGCATTAAAAATATAACAGTATTAGCCATTGGGAAGTTACTTCAAAGAATTCAAATGCTGCAGAAATAAAAATGTGAAAATTGCAAAGTAACACATTTATGACTGACTTAAATTCTCCCTTCTGTGGCAGAATTCTCATATTAAGTTAGGCAAAACATTTCACACAAGTTTTTTCATGGACAATCACTGATTACTTGTCTTGATACTCACTGCAGGATTGCTGATTTGATTTTCAATGTTTTAAATATGCCTGCAGTATAAGTCAATGAGATCCTGACTTTGAACATATAAAAAGATAGATTGTGATAAGCATGTTATGGAACTCAATGCTGGCTACCTCATCTGCAGAAAGTAAGTTCCTTCCTTCCATTCCTGCCATATTACACAAAGTATCTGCCCTAAAGATACACAGATCAGCCCTTTGCATCAAGGTCACACTGCAGAACACTTTCTTGAAATTTTAATATGAAGAAAATAATGGGTTTTTTTTTTTGTGTGTAGTCCCTTAATTTGTGGAAGTAGCAGAACTATTTCCCTACGTTTTTCTAAAACGAATTAGCTGGACAAGATGCATGTGCCATTAAGATTTCATTCCAAATACTTACGGTTAAACATAGCTGCAATCAACAGAAAACAAAACCTGATGATGAAAGGAGTCAGGCAACTTTAACAAATATGACCAACAAGGTCTATAATACAGATGCCTGTTTTTGCAAGTTTTGGCCTTCCTACAATATTCCACCTCTGGATAGAGCAGAAGATTGAAAGGGAAGAGTGGAAGAAGCAGTGCCGTCTCTCATCTCATTTTGCTGAGATGAAGAGACTCTCAAATTTCAAATTTTTGAATCTGGTATCTTGTGGCTGGAAAGACCTGCACAGTTCTGAGACTTAGGTGACTACTCTTAATGCAAAACAATGCTGATAGGCAGGATTGTGCCACTGCATCACATGCCCTTTCTCTATCAAAAGAGAAGCTGATAAAGTTCCTCTGTCACATTATACAACTTGGAAACTAGATATATAATTCAAATACAATTTATGTAGATACTGGACAGCTAGCAAAGAGGATGTTGAGAGTGAAAATGCATAAAATGAGATTAGGTTTTCTTTGTGGTTTGTTTTGGAGTTTTTCTGGGTTTTTTTGGTTTTGGTTTTTTACCTTGGAACCAGTAAGACCAGGTATGCCAGGAGCACCTATTAAGCCAGCTTCCCCCTGAAACAAAATGTACATAGCCATCATTTTACAGACCTAACTCATGACTGAGTTCCATTAAGAGAAAAAGACATCTGGACAGGTATTGCTTCTTGTTACTTTTCTACAGAACAGTTGAACTGATTTCTAGGGTTGTTTATGTCTGTTGACTTGTATTTGGTTAAAACACATTTCACTTTCAAAATATTAGGAAATTAACAATTACAGATTATCTATGCAGCAGATATAGCTGTATTGCTTCAGATAATTGGACAACAAAAATAATATTTGAGAGTCTGGATCACATGAAAAATCTTTCTTAAGTTTTATTTCAGGCCCCAATTCAGAAAAAATACTTCAGAAGACAGTTGCATACTACCCAAGCACCTAAAATCTCAACAAGGGTGCTACAGCTTCCACTCTCTCCCTAATACCTATTAGGTGCTTGAGTCCGCAGGGACCTACATTTAAACCACTGGGCTCTACAGGGAGTTGTACATATGAAGCTAACTGCTGTTTTCTAGGCTCTGCTCTAGGGGG
This sequence comes from Athene noctua, assembly GCF_965140245.1. Classification (NCBI taxonomy): domain Eukaryota; kingdom Metazoa; phylum Chordata; class Aves; order Strigiformes; family Strigidae; genus Athene; species Athene noctua. The sequence goes on along the minus strand of NC_134037.1, from coordinate 34,058,048 downwards.
ATGTCCAGCCTACTCTGCAGGAGGAAATACAAATTTTGATCCTGTGCAACCAGGCAGACAAAAATCTTTCTCCTACTTTGTAAGTGTATGTCCTGTATACGTTGTTAAATTCTTACCTCCTCTACCCCATGTTTTAAACGAGAAAAGTAAGTCAGCTGTACAGTTGACAGTCACTGACTGCCCCCCAAAATACCCTATCCTTGCACTGTCTATGAATATTAAGAATCTGATTTGGGTTTGTAAATTCCATTCAAGAAACCAGATGCTTAAAAGCTCAGCAACTGAGCACAAGTACAAAAAAGCACCTTGTTAATCAAAAATGTTTTTAAAAGGTAATTATCCACGCTAAGTAATATGGTAAACTTCATCTTCAATATCTGAATAAGGACTAGTTAAGCAAAAGAAAATAAATAAATCAGTATCTCTGAGTTGAAAGATAAAGACAATTCCACATTTATTATAGGGTTTTCCAAGGAAAAGCTATAGTTTAAAACATAATATCAATTGGTCACTTGCAAAACTTAGAATTAAAATACAAAATATTGCAATGGTTCCCTCTTAGCAAAGCATGTTAAACAACTATAGACCTAGTAAGAACCAGGCTCTGCCACACGAAGTTAAGAACCACCCCCCCTTTACAGATTCATGAAATATGCCACCGTAAAGTACATTAATTTTGGTCTCAATAAATCTAAAGTTACTGACTGATTTAAGTTCTGTTAGAAGAGTTCATCCATGCTCATATGCCTTCAAGTGGGAGTTTAGAAGACATATTAAAGGAATCTAAAATTAAATGCTTTCTCATTGCATTCATGGGTCTTAATTCCTTGACAGAAGTTTGCCCTGGTAACTTGCACACCATACAATTCAGTTTTCTAGACAAGCCAGGATTCAGCAACAAAAGAAAGTTTTGAAAGTTCACTCGTTTGATTCCAAGCCAAGCAGAAGAGAAATGCCTCACAGACGCAAAAAACAGAACAAAGGAAGAACTCCAATCTCTCGTAACAACAGAGCCAATAAAAGAACAATTACTCATCAAAATGATACAATTAATTAAGCACATAAATACAAAGCACTCATGATAAACAACAATTAAAATAAAGCTTAAAATAGTTTGTCAAAATAGCATTTTTCTAACTCCACTCATGGCACAGTTTCCAACATCTTCCTTCCAGCTCCCCTCTGTAAAAATAGATGCTAGCGTGCTGGGGAAAAATTCTAATTAATCAGTACAAGTTACCAGATAATAATATTTCATCTTCCTGCTATATTAGATCACTGTAAACTAGAAAAAAAAAACCACATTCACTGGTTTTTTTTTGTAGAGCCAAGGCATAGACATTTTGCCTTGCACTGTTTAATCACTGTTCTACAAATGATTATCCCTTCAACATAACAGTGCAAAAATAAACTCATAAATTTATACTAATTCTTGTTAAATCTAAACTGATTAATGTTATAGAATCATAAAATTGCAGAATGGTTTGGGTTGGAAAGGACCTTCAAGATCACCTAGTTCCAACCCCCTGCCATGGGCAGGGACACCTCCCACTAGCCCAGGTTGCTCAAAGCCCCGTCCAGCCTGGCCTTGAACACTGCCAGGGAGGGGGCAGCCACAGCTTCTCTGGGAAACCTGTGCCAGTGTCTCACCACCCTCACAGGGAAGAATTTCCTCCTTACATCTAATGTAAATCTACTCTATTTCAGTTTAAAACTGTTACCCTTGTCCTGTCACTACAATCCCTGATAAAGTCCCTCCCCATCTTTCCTGTAGACCCCTTTAGGTACTGAAAGGCTGCTATAAGGTCTCCCCAGAGACTTTTCTTCTCCAGGCTGAACAACCCTAACTCTCTCAGCCTGTCCTTACAGGGGAGATGCTCCAGCCCTCTCTGATCATCCTCATGGGCCTCCTCTGGACCCACTCAAGCAGGTTCATGTCCTTCTTATACTGAGGACCTCAGAGATGGACACAGTACTGCAGATGAGGTCTCATGAAAGCAGAGGGGAAGAATCACCTCCCTCAACCTCTTAATGACACTTCTTTTGATGCAGCCCAGGGCTGTAAGCACACATTGCTGGGTCACATTGAGCTTCTCATCAACCAACATCCCCAAGTCCTTCTCTGCAGGATGGATCTCAATCTTCTCATTGTCCAGCTTATATTTGTGCTTATGACTGCCCTGACCCATATGCAGGACCTTGCACTTGGCCTTGTTGAACTTCATGAGGTTTGCACAGACCCACTTCTCAAGGCTGTCCAGGTCCCTCTGGATGGCACATCCCTCCAGCATGTTGGCTGCACCACACAGCTTAGTGTTTTTGGCAGACTTGCTGAGGAGGGTGCACTCAATCCCACTGTCCATGTTGCTGACAAAGATGTTAAACAGCACCAGTCCCAATACTGACCCCTGAGGAACGGCACTTGCCACTGCTCTCCACTTGGACAGCAAGCCATTGGCCACAACAATTTGAGTGAGATCATCCAGCCAATTCCTTATCCACAGAGTGATCCATCCATTCATCAAATCCACGTCTCTCCAATTTAAAGACAAGGATTTCATGCAGGACAGGGCCAGATGTTGTGGTTGCTTTAACTATTTTGGAAATGTGCAGTGTATTTATAATCATGGTTCTTAATGTATTTATCATTCATTGAATTTGCAGATTGTAACTGCAATGCAACACCCTATAAAATTAGATTCAGTTTATAGTTAAAGGTGTTCAAGACAGAGTAGGATGCTTTGTATCTGTCTACTCAGCAACTTTCTTAGAATGCATTTACATTGATTTTTATATCTTGACTTCTACATTTAGATAATTTTCCCCCCAAAGAAGAGACTTAAACATTAAAAAATAGTAAGAAAATAAAAGGAGAGGCTATCTTAACGTATAAGTATGTGAACTTTATTCAGCAGTTTGGTTACTTGCAAAACCATCAATATGGTGCCAAAAATGGATTAGCTGTCACATTATCTAATCACAAAAAAAAAAAAAAAAAAAGAGAGTGAAGAGAAACTTGTGTATCAATCACTTGGAATGCATTTTGCTATTTAGAACATTTTAGGCACTAACATGATTTATAATAGCAAACATGCTGGAACTTTGTGAGATTCTCTTTAAGGCTGGGAAAGAGAAACAATTACTGTAAAGTACTTTAAGCATTTTGTAGATATGGTTCTGTAAAATGTAAAGAAAACCCAAAATGACAAAGAAGCAGTCTTATGTTTCTCCATCCTCAATATGAAAGATGAACTTCTTTCCTTTTATTTTTAATTTTACTAGGGCACTGTCAGGAGCTTGATTTACAGTATAGGCTTGGTACTCCAGAGTTACTAGCAAGTAAACTCATCTTAATAGAAGTAAAATCAGCGTGGCCAAACACTACTTAATGTTTAGATAATTTATGGACATATGCCTTCCATTAGCCTGAGTATGCCAGACCCTTGGAATAATCTAATAGCCCGGTGTTTTAAAATGAGGACAACTATTTTTAGCATTGCAGAAATGGAGTGGAATGTTCAACAACATACTGTCTGAAGGTTTCAGCAGCATCCTCCCCCGTGGAGCACGTACCAAGCCAGTCCAGAGCCACCAGCGGGGGCAGAGCTTCACATTTAATGAAATAAAAATTACACTCCAATTATATTCCATTACATGACACCTTCCTTATCCTACTGGTGTATTTCCTTGGTTTTTTTAAACAGGCTCCTGTTAATGGTTAGGATCACCTGATAGAATATTAATTACATAAAAATATATTCAGCTGATATTTACTAAGACTTGCCCCATGAATTTCCTGGATTAGTCACCTCAGGAAGTTTCTGCTAAACATTATGACATTTTGGTTTCACTGCATCTACTGATCCTTTTGTTTCTACTTGGTTACTGCTGAACTACCACTACTTAGCACATGTTAAGTACACTTGCTGAATACTTGCTCAGTGCTATCCTTGATGCAAACTTGACCCATGCAAGCAAGTATAAGATCCTCTCTTAAAATAATCTGATGAAGAAGGCTTGTGACAGGTAAATGGTTTGTTTCCTTTGCTCTGTCCTGCTTCCACAACAGCCCCAGCAGAACCACGTTTTGGCCACAAGGGTGAGGGCTGGTCAGAGAACTCTTGTGTCCTAGTGATCACGGCTCCTGTGGCTTTTTTATGTAGCTGCTCAAGATAAAGGAAAATATGAATAGCCCTACTGTTCTCATTTGCACCTCATAATACAATCTGAGTTCAGGAGACAGCAGTTTTTCCTCATTCCCAGCCCTTCCTGATACCCATCCTTGGGGCAAGTCTGACTTGCTTATCTGTTTAGGCAACTAGATGTTAATACACTCCAAATTAAATGACAACTGAAAATTTAGGTTTTTGTGATCTGCATGCAAAACAATGAACCAGCAGCCAACGGCAGCTCAGAGCTTCAGAGAACATGGCCACAAGGGTCCTTACTCCTGATTACAGTCTTTATTTGGCGTTGTTTCTTTTATGGTATTAGTATGTCTTAAAAAGCACGCAACTTACACAATTTCTATATTCAAATATGTAAAGCACACATATTTCACAAATAAAACACATTAAGTCAAAAGTTTATTTATATATTTTGCTCCCTCAAATTATTTTCACACAACATGAGAAGTCAGAGAAGTTGATCTGAAAAACCTGAGATGAAAGGATCACTCAATTTATTTTCATGAAGAAATACAGGCCAGCATATTGCCTTTTTTTCCCCCCCCTTTTGAAAACTGATAATGAGCTGACTGAAGCCTTTATGATAGAAGTCAAGAAGCGTTTTTTGTACTGTCAAAAAAAGTATTAGCAGAAGCAGAGCCCCTGCTGCCAGTAAATGTTCTTTCTGCATTTGGCAAATACAAGTGGTATTCACTGCTATCACAGGTCCTTGAAGAAGTGCATTCTTCTTGACCTTCTTCACCAAGAATCATAGCATCATATTATTGCTGAGGTTGGAAAAGACCTTTAAGATCATCCAGTCCAACTGTAAGCCTAACACTGCCAAGTCCACCACTAAACCATGTCCCTAAGCACCACATCTACAGGTCTTTTAAATACCTCCAGGGATGGTGACTTAACCATTTCCCTGAGCAGCCTATTACAAAGCTTGACAACCCTTTTGATGAAGGAATTTTTCCTAATATCCAATTAACACACATACCTCCCAACCCCCTGATGTAACTTTAGGCCATTTCCTCTTGTTCTATCACTTGTTATTTGGGAAAAGAGACTGACACCCACCTCACTACAACCTTCTTTCAGGTAGTTGTGGAGAGTGATGAGGTCTCCCTGTCCTTTTCTCCAGCCTAAACAATCTCAGTTCCCTCAGCCGCTCCCCATAAGACCTGTGCTCTAGACCCTTCACCAGCTTCGTTGCTCTTCTTTGGACATGCTCCAGTACCTCAAGGTCTTTCTCATAGCAACAGGCCCAAAACCAAATGCAGTAGTTGAGGTGCGGTCTCACCAGTGCTCAGTACATGGGGAAAATCACTTCCCTAGTCTGGCTGGCCACGCTATTTCTGATATAAGCTGCGATGCTATTGGCCTTCTTGGCCACCTGGGCACACTGCTGGCTCATGTTCAGCCGGCTTTCAAGCAACACACCCAGGTCTGTTTCTGCCAGGCAGCTTTCCAACCACTCTTCCTCTGAAGGCACATTTCCAGTCAAAACTCTTGAATGCCACTGATTTCAAAAAGAACAGAACTGGACTTCAAGGAACTAATAGAGGAGAAAAATCAAGGCAGAATGTATTACCAGAATATAACCAGGACCTTGGGTAGTTTAGGTTTAGTTCCTCAGTTGTGAGAGGAAACTCATTAGTCTCTGTGGAGCCCTCAGGGGCTGTCATGATGGAGTTTTACAAGCAAGGGGAAAGTTCTAGGCAATGTGGAAGAGCAGTTGGACAGCTTCTCATTTTGTCTCACTGTGTCCTAGAGCCTGAAGGGCCTTTACAAATTCTTCCTCTACTTTTCAGACTGAGTCAGGTGACTAAACTAACAGCTTTTTTCATGGCCCACTACCCAGTTACATTCCCGAAGAAGGCTAAGAAGCACACTATACTATACAGAAGTGGATAATGTTAATTTTCAAATTTTTTTATAACGTTATTTAAAAATGCAGTGCAGACATGAATTGAACATGGGCTTGAAAACAATCCAGTTTAGTTGACCATACATGGAGCTTAAAGAAAATGCAAACGAAAACCATGAAAACACTTCCTGTAAAGTACCAAGAACAGGCAAAGAGGCTTCTGGCTGCAACAGGTTCTCAAAGATTCATAATATTTTATGGATGAACAGTTTAGAAAATTAAGTCTAGCCAGTTGGATATTTCTATCATCTGAAGCAACACAGCAGAAAAAATTTTGCAGTGATCTTATAGTCATGGACAACTGATAGATTTTTGTAACTATGTTACAACAGAAAAATTGCCTGACTTACACATCATCTATTGATTTATTGTTAACCCAGCCATAACGTGGCATTAAAGCAAATTAAATCCTATTAAAGTTTCAACAGAACTGGAAATTAATCTAATTGGCCTTGCTAAAATAGTATTTGGAATGCAATAATGTTAAACAGAAGTTAGAAAGCACTATCCAATATTAATGAATTGTCAAAGCCTTTTCAAAATATGACTATTAAATTCACCATAATAATTGGAGCCCCAAGTTTATACTAGGAAGTAAACAACATTGGCCAACTTCTTAGATGTCAGAGGCTGTTCTTTACTGCAGGAATTATTATTACTATCATCATCATCACCATCATCCATTTCCATAAGCTGAAGATTCAGGAGGCAGATTCTCAGCTGGTACAAATGTCAGTTTACACTAACAAAGATCTGTCCCACAGACCATTAGACATTATTAAGTCTAATGTCTAACCACACAGATATGAAATGCAAAAATGCAGTAGCAAAACTAAGGATTTAAGGTGAATAAAAAAATTAATAGACCACATATATACTGGAATTTCTAATCTAGGAACTAACTCAGATGAGTGCTTTTTCTGAAATACCATATTATTGGTGTGCTTTTGTAACTGCAAACCTTCCATCAACTACTGATAAACCAAGCGGTTCAAAGTACAGTTTCCGTGTCTGCATTTACACCCAGAAGCTTAAAGACTTTACCAATAAATAAACCTCCTCACTTCTAAAACAATGCCTTTTGACATCTGATGTATTTTTGGGATGGGCTAGTATTTGGATGAAGAGGCTATACCAACGACCTACCTAGGACTCCAGCAGACAGTTCCCCACCTGTGAATCTCAGATCATCTGATCTACTGTCAGCACAGGAGCACTAGGAACTGCTCCCTAAAGGAAAACCTCCAGGTGTACCCCATTACTATAAATTCTGAGCAGTTTTGTGTTTAACAGTGATGTTTTGGCCTAGTAGGGTTGTAAGTCTTACTTTCAAGCCATTTTCTTAACCTTTTTGAGGCTTACTAGCCTACTCCATATTCTGTATCTAGGATGCCTGACAGGAAGAAGCTAGTCCACTTATCTGAGAGACACAGGCTCTCCGCATGCGTTTTTAATCATCCTCTCACTAAAAACCAATGTTTATTTAGAAAATCAACACTAGTCTGACAGCCATTTTTCTGGCTGCATTCCTTTCTCATTCTTCTGAGGTTCATCAGAAGTACTGCCAGTACACCACATTCTACAGGGTGGTATTTCTTCTGGCTATTTCACAACACTGGCTTTATAACCCTGTCACTGCAAAGAGCCACAAATTTTTGTTAACAGTTCCTTAAGTCTCACCTTATTCCACATCATGGATTTGATATGAGAAAAGAAAAATGCTCAGACTAAAGTATGAAGAAATGGGGCAGAGGGGTGGGGAAGACAAACTGGCCATAATCACTGTTACATTACACATCCTATTGGCTAAGATTCTGATCACTAATCAAAGATGATTTGTAAGAGCATCCTGATACTCTACTATTTCCACTTCTGGTTTTGCCTGTAGAGTTGCCATCACGGCACTGACTAACAAACGTCACAAAGACCATAATTTCTTCCACTCATAGTTATTAAAACAAAACAAAACCCCCAAATGGTAATTAAATAAACAGGCCATCATCGAGACAATCTCCCTCCAATTATTCAGCATGCTCTTATGTAGAGTACAACAAAATCAGCAAGGAATAAAACTGTACACTACATATTCTCATCTGTTAAGTGGTTTCCCATCTTCACTCCTCCCTTGCAGCACTGGTGCTTCTCTAGCCATAGTATATGCTCCTCTGGGCAGGGAATTTCTTTTACTCCAGGCTTGTGTTACACAATACAAGAACTCACACTAAGGGAAGACACATGGACACAGAGCGTAACAACTATACGCCAGAAGTCTGGCATTCTCCTTCCATGCATACTCTTTATGGGAATTTTCAGACTAAGAAGTGGACAACTAAATAAACAGTTCTTGAGATCTTACTGTCAATAGCTATAAATAAAATGTTTTGCATTTTCCACATGTAAAGGTAACAGGTTACAACTATTAAATTAACTATGGATTAACTTATCCTATTTAGTGTCTTTCTTATTACAAACTGAAATAATGTTATCTTCATTTGTAAGGGAAAATCAGAACTGCCATCCACAACAAAAAGGAAGAATAGTGAAAGGGGTGTTAATTCTGATGAAAAAGCATTAGCTGACTAACTTCTCAGTATCTTTAAAAAAAGAAAAAAGAAATCTGGCTTGAGTGAGGTACTTGTTAAATACAAATCAAACACCTGTCAACCAGCTGGGCTGCGTGTGTCACTGCTGAGCCATCTGCAGAAACACACCCCATGCCAGTTGCTTTACTTAGCGTGGCCTGGGAACAAGAATCCATTAGACAGAAAGTCAACAGTGGAATTAGCAGCACTTTTTCTTTTAGTGCCCTTCCACTTACTTGTTTGACTTCTTGTGTTTCTATTTTTGGGAGCCTCATGCCAGAGCAACAGTGCTGACTGCTGATTAGACAAGACTTGGCCCAGCCTCAGCGTGTCACAATGATTTAATCAATTTAGACTTGAAGCATGCAGTATGAATCTTAGGTGTTGATAAATATTGGCTAGCAGTGGGAATTAAAAAAAAAAAAAACAAACCAAAACAACCCAACAAACAAAATTCTGTTTTGCAATACCTATGAATGGTTTTACTATACGAACAAAAAAGAAGGTTTTTTGTCTAATAATTTGGTATCTATGAATTTAAAAAGGCAATTCACATGAAATTTGGAATACAAACCTACATTATAATTTTTAAGCTTTTCTTGGGAAGAAGTATATTCACTGGCATTAAAAATGCACATCTGAACTGGTTTTATTTAAATAGTTATAATACTGTTATAATACAGCTCATCCAGCAAAACAAGGACAAAAGAGAGTTAATAGGTCACAAGTCACAGCAGTCAACAGTATTATCTATAGCCTCTGTACAATTTGTACTATGTATAAATTTTCTACTGCATGAAGCTAACATTTAAAAAAAAAAAAACCCAACCAAAACACCTCATGCACTTCTTGTAATAGAAGTTATTAGCCAGGGAGAAAATACTGTTATATATAAATTATGTACAGTAACATAACAGTATAACTATCCTAATATAGATCAATGATTCATCAGATCCAAAACCTAGTATTTGGTGAAGTCCAGTATCTAACTCCTCAAAAGAAGACAAAAAAACCTTAAGCAAAACATGTCAGACAAGCTGTACTATGCTGCAGTACAGTGAGAAATTTCCTTTCTCTCCAATTAGTCCATCACCTGCAACACACTGCTGCCAACTTTTACAACACTGTCTTGCAATAACAGGTATTTTTCTTAAAGCGCTACTTTCTGATGAGATGTGAAAAGCTCAGAATATTAGTTTCAAAATCTGGTTTTGCCTGTAGAGTTGCCAGTTGCCAAAACCAGTCTGTAGCCCTCACAACTGAAGGAAGGGGAAAAAAATATAAATCTATGTGCCACAGAAATGGCACAGAAAGAACTCAATAAATGTAATTAATGAACAACTGCAGAAGAATCCTCAAGCCTCCTCCCGCCCTCTCAAAGTCTGTGAGGTCCTGACTGAGGCTTTTCAAACATAGTTAAGAATCCCAGAACCAGGCAGGCTCACAGCTAGAGTATTCATGAATCACTGATTAAGGAACAAAGAGCTGCATTTAATGACTACATTATTTAGCAACTGCATTATTTTTTACTTCCACGTTACATAACAAGCTAACAAAAGCCTGTCCTGCATGGCAGCGTGCCACCGTCAGTTTTGCTCCCAGCAGCCCAGACCCCTATTAAATGGACGGTGACCTCTGGTTTCTTTGGCCACACCTCACATCACAATAGCGGCCACTGCACACGGGCCCCGTGACAGGCCACGTTCTGCTGGTTATTAGTTTCACTGCAAATACCAGAGGGTATACCCTTCCACCTCCACTCTTATCTCAACAGTGTCACTTGCCTGAAGAAGCCCATGGCTTTGATGCTGAGCAATACAAGCATTAGCGTCTGGCTCCCAAAACACTTTTGTACTTTCGTTCTACTGAGACAGACTAATCTGATTTTGAGGGACACCACAAGGGGACATACGACAATGCCACGACTTTCCTCAAATGGGTTAGCTGACAGACTGAAGCATAATTTCTTTTCTTCCTCAAAAAGAAACAATTCTTTAATTAAAAATGAAGTCTCTTCTCACCAACGGTACACAACTTCCAGCAGTCACTAGCACCACTCCCTCCAGGATGGAAATAACACTCAAGCTGTGTCACTGCACGCAAGGTAATTCGATTCCACAGAGCTTTCTATTGAGAACCAAACTGACTGCTGCCGTTTAGCTTTAGGAACTGAAAAACCAGGGAGCTCAACAGTTCCTGGAGTTGTGAACTGCAAAAATCACCTAATAAGGCAAAAATAAGTCAGCACAGCAGACAGCTCTCTGGAATCAAATTTATGATCAAAGGCTGTTCAAAACACTTCCTTGTAGTGCTAAGGAGAGAGCAAGAGCAAGCAAGCAAGAACTATACATGCTGAAGCAATGAAACAAATTTTGGAAAATGTAATGGCCTAAAGTGTATTTGCCCAGTAAGATTTTTAGAAAGCATAATTATGCATTGGAAAGCTATTGAGAGCTATTGTTTTCATATTCAGCCATCTTTTAAAATCAGATGTGTGTTAATTATACACAAAGATATCACTGAAAACAAAAAAAAGTAAACTCAAATCAAATTTGCTGCTGTAATAGATGGTGTCCAATGTCTGATTTCCAGTGGCCAGCAATTCTCAAACTCAAGGCTTTAAATTTTGTGGAAAAGAAGTTTCCAATTGGAAAACCACTGTCTTTCTTTTTTTGAGGCTAACCTATTTGCTTGTTTACCCATAAAAAACCTAGTTTTTAAAAATTTGCACCATATTTCCTATTAAAATGTTGTTTTGTCTTTACATTCTTACATCTTTCTGATGTCAAATACTTCTTCCTGTATTTACAGTTACAGTCTTTTTATCTCTGTTGAAGACTCCAGAGTAAAGCAGTACAAGGATATTTCAAAAGCTGCATAACTTGCAAAACTTACGTCCATACCTGATCTAAAAATATTGAAATATAACTGATTTGCAATGACAGGAGCTCAGAAATTGGACGGCACTCAATGAAAGACAAGGGAAGCTGAGTAACATGGCTTTAAGCAGTACCTATCCAGTGCTGCACATACATTTTTGGAAGCTTTCTCAGAGATGCTGATGAGCTACTTCGGAAATATCCTGACCCCTGTCAAGGATCTGTACAGCACATGAAATGTGGAAGGCACTGTGTCCAGAGATCTTTCGAGACAGCTGCAAGGAAAAGACTGCATTACTGTAAGCTCAACACTAATGTCTCCTCAGATTTGTGTATTTGCATGAATGATTGATGCTCCAGGAGCATATGTTGAACGGGCATAATGGGCCATATATCCATGGCTCTTCTGCGAAGTCAAATATGCCTTGGAAAATTCTAGATGGAGTTGCCATGGTCTATCTGGAGCAATGGGGAAAGCAGGTCAATGGTCACAAGGATCTTCACAATGACACAATTCGATTTGGATGCACATTTAACAAGTTTCTGGTTGTGGATTTTATGACATAGCTGGCTCTGAAGATCTGACCCTGGAGTACCTCAGTATAGAGATGGGTATTAAAAGCATTGCTGAAAGTAATTTGAAGTCACAAGGTATACTAGCATGTCCTTTATAATTTTTTTTTTCCAAAATGAGTGTATATATATTTAAATCATGTTGGAAAACAAAGCACTGGACCGGACATTTCTAAGCCATCTTTTACACTGAGCTTCTGAATTCAATTTATTCTTAAAAAAACCCCAAACAACTTACAGTGCAGCAGTTTACAAACTCATTTTCTCAGGTACCACTAAGGGAAGGGGGAGCTTTTCCCATCAGGCAACACAAAGTAGGCTGTTCAGGAAGTGCTAACATGCCATTTTGATGGAGCATCCGCACCACAAATGGTATCTGTATCATGTTTTGGGACGACTTTTAATAATCATTTCCTTACCTGTACCAAATATAAAGAGAACCTTATTACAAAAGGGTAGGGCATATTTATCAAGAATAAAATCATGTGTGTTAGGTTTCAGAGTCAGTTAAAACTGAAGACAGCACACTGATAATGGACTTGAGGAAACTGAAGTTACAGATAATCATCTCATATAGTTAAATGAGAAAAACACCACCACCAACAGCATTATATATTCCAGTCCTGTTATCTTCTAGCTCAAAAAATATGTGAGTTCACATACACTTTGTTGGGCCATCATCACAAATATATGTAAGTGAACAAAAGAAGGAACAATCCTTTTACAGGTACCTACTGCACAGTGTCAAGTAAACCCAATCTCATTTTCATGACTCTTGAAGTACAATTGGTAGACCTCGTAAAATGTCTTGAAATGTTCTCAGTTTTTTTCTCTAGTCTAACTTTGAATATAAATCTAAGTTGATAAACATTGTTTCTATTCACATAAGCATTTCTTTCTCCTTTCAGTCTAAATTGTTTATTTTATTAATACACTGTGGGAGCACCCATACAGTGCAGTAGCAAATGCACAGCATATTAGATATTTCACTGCTTCTGCAAAACCAGCTATTTTAAAAAGCTTACTCAATATATTTAATATTTTAGGATGTCTGTTCATAATCTAAATTGCAAAAAATTAGTGAGAAAAACTAAACAGTAAAGCTAAGCCATTTGAAAGTCAGATATTGAAAGTGAATGGTGTCACAAGTATACCACAAAATGTAGTTTTAGAAACAGATGCATCATCTCCATCACTATGAATTGTGTAACATGAACCATAACAAGACAATTACTGTGGAGGTTTGGATAAAGGGGAACAGACAAAACCAGTTCAGTTTGGTAAGTATTCTGAATTGTCTTTATTACTTTTCTGGTTACATCAGTTTTATTTTTCAGAATGCAGTGGCAAAGAAAGGAGAAAAACTAGTTTCACAATATAAAAAAATAGACAAATATGGAATGGCCAAGAAAGAACCAATTTCCTTCAGCAACTTGAGTCCTTTGAGTCTTGCTGCCATCAGGACTTTTTCAGAAGCTTAAGAGCTTTTGGGCTAGCAGGACCCATAACACACATAAGCTGTAGCTCCCCAAGAGGCTTAGTACTTTGCATCAAAGTACATGCCATGGTGGCAATCTATCTCTCAGAACCACAAACTCTCCCACTCAACTTTTCAAGTACATAGAGATCATCCACCCTCTAAAATATGATACACCAAAACAACTGAGAGGTTCATCTTGACTGCCAAGGCATTAGAGACCAGCACAAAAAACTCCAACCCAAACAGGACTATATCACCTAGCATCCAGGACAAACAAATTTTTTATTTGGAGCTTCAGTGTCATGGCATTATAGACTCAGAAGCAAATAGAAGCAAAGGACTTGAGTTACTCAGCTGAGTGACACAAGAAGTGCAGGAAACACAAATTTCAACTATACAGAGGCATATCAAACCCAGCTTGTTCGAGTTTACAAAAAGCTCAGGAAAGGAAAGGGACAGAATGAACTCACTGTAAATGAGAACAAAAAGATCTGGAGGCTTTTTTTTTTTTTTTTTTCCCCCCCATTTCCTCAGAAAAGGTCTAATACATTTTTTAAGGCTGGAATACTTGATCTTCTAGTCATGGCTCGAAGTGTACACCTCCTTAAGTTGTCAGACTGTTAGAAGGCCTAGAAGTATACTACAAAAGGAGGATCCAACACACCATAAGATTTGCGCAAAGTCTAATTGTTTCCTGGCCTGGAAGAGTAGAGACTAACCCTGTTCTCTCCTGATACAAAATGCATAGCAGTGAATTTGACGATCCTTATCTCTATCAATCCCCCAGTAGGTGCTATGAAAAGGACCTGCACACATGCAACCTATGGATGTAATAAGACACTATGACTTCAGTAAAGGAGAATCCTGTGGGTCTCACCAACAGAAGAGTCCTCTCACCATTTCAGTACGACAAGTACACTTGGAAAATAATAGAACTTTTTTAATAGAAATGCTTTCCAGCAGTGTATCGACCTTGTTCAGATTACACCAGTGGTGTGACCCTGCACACAGCAATGGCATGTGAAGACCATTCTTAACAGCAGAGCAACCAGTTCTTATTGTCATAATGAGGTTAGTGTAACTAGATCAGGGCTGCTTAACTTGTGGAGTTTGATCTGCAGCAGATAGGCAACTGTCATCCTACACCTTAGAGCACTCCCATCACCTCAAAATCATCTCCACTTCAGGGACAGATTTAATTTCTCAGGCCACACAGCCAGCACTCTGGCTGCAATCCAGTTACACTAAATGGCTTGAGATGTGTATCCCGGGACAATTTCACTTGCTAATTGCCAAAAAGTAGTCTAACACAAGTGCTTCCCTCGACACATTTCTTCTGTCCTCAGACTTTGCTGAACACCTCCAGAAGGCAAAAGCATAAGTTCTCACACACATAGTGATTCTGATTTACCACAACATTCCAGTT
Organism: Athene noctua; assembly: GCF_965140245.1. Classification (NCBI taxonomy): domain Eukaryota; kingdom Metazoa; phylum Chordata; class Aves; order Strigiformes; family Strigidae; genus Athene; species Athene noctua. The sequence continues at coordinate 34,043,009 of NC_134037.1, read as the reverse complement.
CTTCTCCTATCATGATTTGACAGATACCTTGAAGAACTGTCACCAAAAGGCTGAGCTACAAATCAGTCCTGATTGCAGGAAGGGGATCATAGCAATGTATTCCATATCTTCTGGTAGTCTACAAATGACGCAAGTTTCCTTCCAAGGGAGGAGTACTACCCTCTTACTTTTGAGAACTATAAACTAACACCACAAAACTTTATCCTCTGATAATCTCAAGAATTTCTTCTGTTGCCCTAAGTAGGATCCACTATTTAAAAAGTATCTCTTCAGATGGTTCCCTGAAAAAGGATAGGGATGAAGGAACTAGGTAGTTTGATGTCAAACAGAGTCATGTATGTGATAGTGTCCACAATCTACTGTGTTGTGACTTTTGGGACCTGAGGTAGGGGTCCACAGAGACTGCATTTGATTCTTGACTCTCTAGATTAATCATCAGCACTGTCACACTGACTGCTTTTACACTGAAGGCAGAGGAGACAACTGGCACATTCTGGTGTGTTGCCAATTAGCGGAAACCTCATTTTTTCTTTTTGCAGCTTACCAGAACTGCAGTAGAAAAATCAGCAAAACTACAGAACTATGGCCTGAACACTCCTCTATTTTCTTTTGGGTGTTAAGGCTATTCCTATGTCACCCTACAGTCATCAAAATTTAATTAACCCACAGCAGATCAAACTTCTCAAATGGCAGAACCTCTTAGAAGTCTACACCACTTAGATGTGCACCTATTAGCCAGTACAACTGTTGCAAAGCCACTGCAGCATTTAGTGAATGGGAAATGATGCTGTCAGTGATAATATATCTTATGAATGACAGAAGGCCAAGTGAAGACAGACTAGAAGATATGTGAGGTACACGATCTATTTTCAAACTTTACATCCCTGAAAGTCAAGGCCACATATGAAGCCTTACAGACTTCTCATCACTTACACAGATTTCAAAATTACGTATACGACCATGGAGCATTTTCCTGGGGGATTCTCTCATGAAATGAAGTGTATTGGATAGGATTATTCTAACTATAGTTTTTCACTACAATGTCAGGTATGTTTGAGCTAACCAACTGTAGAGAAACAGGCCTTCTAAGAGCCAAGTTTATCCCCTTCTAAGGTAAATTTCTAAAATAGGTCAGATTGATATTGCTGCTTACTCATAGCAATATGAGTAAGATATGCCATGTATCTGTTCCACGAAGCTTTCCCCAGGGAAATAAGTATGAACAATGGAGACTGCAGGGGATAGTTCTTGGGTATATCAGAAAGAGCCCCTCTGCTCTCTGAAGCCTCAAACACCATTTACATAAGAAATAACTATATAATTTCTTTTTTCTTTTTCTTGTTTCTAACCAGTGACTCAGGGAGCACATCTGCACAAAGCTTGGAAAAATACAGTGCAGAAAAACATAAAAATAGCCATACCAGTCAATCAAATATACCATCTTCAACAAAAGATAATGCATATTGAAAGGTTTTAAAAGTTAAACAAACAGCAATAGCTCCTGAGAATGCTCTCCCAGCACTGCACAGTCTGCACCTCAACTTCCTGAAACGTAGGAGACACCTTTGTATATAACAGAGTTTAGAGTATTTTTATTCCTTTACTTGATTCGGTTGCCTTTGAATCTATGAACATTTTTAGTATTCAGAACATCCCAGAAAAAGAAGCACAAAAATAACAAGACACGCACAAATTTACATAGCTCTTGATGCACCAACTGAGAGACAGATTAGGTTAACACCATTCACAACATGAGGAAAATGAAGTGATTCTAGGTCCAGAAAGGAGCTAATAATTCCATATAACACTGTACCATCTGCATAGACATGACAAATCTGGCTAGCAGAAGCTGGGTGGCTGGATCTCAGTTTCTTCATCTAGTTGTGCATGTACAAGATACTTTGTTTGCCCATTTTATTTTTTTTAAACAGCTTTTGGTTTTGCCGGTTTCAGATTCCACGGTAGTTCATTTTTAATTTGCAACAACAGTATGGCTTTTATGTAGTCTGAATTAAAGGAGTTATAATGTTCAGGAAAAGTACAGTGTCTTGTTATTAAATATGATCTGACTGTTGAGCCTTACATAAACTAGCAGGAGCTTTGGGATTTGGCCTGACAGTGAATCTGCAAGGCACTAAGCAAAAAAACCCCAAACAGTATTAACCATGGAAACTGTAATAACAACTTGTCCTGGAAAGCAGTGTAGCCTGATAATTTTAAAGAAAGATAACATCAGAGAAGGAGCTACGGAAAGAGCCAAGGGAAAACACAGCTTCATTCTAGATCAATCTTATTCAATCTACAATGTTTTACAATAACTCCTTCCATTAATTCACATCTGGGAGCACAGTAAAAACTGTCTAGCTGGATCAAATCAAAGGTTTCTCAAGTTAAGTATATGACTACAATTGTGGCAACAACAGATGTCTACAGAAAAGTACCACAGGGCAACCATAAAGACTTCTCCAGTGAGTTTTCCAGGCTTCAGTATCTTGGAGCTCAAGAACTTTCAGACAACCAGCAGTGACTGTCTGACATACTCCATGGATTTTTATTCCACTTTCTAATAACTTTTCAGACTGTTTAAATCATGTGGCAGAGTGTTCGAACTGTAATCATGTAATAGGAAAAACGAGCCCTTTCTATCCTTTTGGAACTTGCTGTCTGAAAGGTTTGACATTCGAGTTCGCACACTGAAAAGGCAAGTAAAATAAAGAAATCCATATTAATCTTTTCTGTTCCATTCATGACTGCATAAAGCACAGAACAGGGCATATTTCATCTCAGTTGTGCCTTTTTCAAATTGAAGTCCACATTGTCACAACTTAATTGGAAGATGCCCAATGCTCTTGATCACTCTCAACACCTCCTCTGAACCTTTTCCAGTAATATCAGATACACTTCGATATGTGGGAACCAGAACTGCATACATCATTCAAGATGCAGCAAAATACGGTTTCATTAATAATAGTGACACTAAAATGCTTGTGCTTTGTTCGCTATTCTCTTCCTAATAATTCCTAAATTCCATTTCTTTAACTAGTACTTAGCAGTGAGTGTATGTTTTCATCGATCTGTAATTCCAAGACCACTTTCCTGAACAGTAACAGTTAGTCTGGAGTCCAACATGAAAAATGTAGCATTTGCTTTGTTTTCCCTGTTCCTCTGCATCACTTTACTATAACTTTCTGTGACTTTTACATACCACTTTATGGTTCAGTCCCTCAATATTGCAAAGTCCTTTGAATATCTTTGCAGCCTCCTCTCCGTTTTTCTACTACATATAACTTAGCATCAGCAGCAAATAGCATTATTTTAACTCACCTCTTTGGTAATATTATATATTTACCTCCCGTTTTTTTAAAAAAAACCCCACAATTTGAGACAGAAATGGTAAGTAAAAAGACAGATTCATAATTCCGTATCTTGTTACAGATTTTAAATCTGTCAGTTGAAGTGAAACTCTGCTTCTTTCAGTACTTTGAAATCTGGATAATTACAAACTAAACTAAACCTTCTGACATTACTAAAAAACGTTGCATACACATGAAAACAGCATGTCAACCAATAAAGTGCAATATTGAAATTCTAAGCCTCTCACTGAAACAGCTGCCTTTAAAAGGCGTACTTTTTATGGCACTAAAAGAACAGACACTTCAAGTACATGATGAAAAGGAACCTAAATTGACAGAATTGAGGGTTGAGAATTTAAATCATGATGCTAAAGATACCACTGGAAAAAAAAAAAAAAAAATCAGTGAAGTGCACTAACACATGTATCTGGAGAGTTTAATTCGTTTATGTATTAACCGTCTTCCACGTATATGCAGAAAATCTACTATTATTTCAACTGTTACTATGGAACAGAAAAAAAAAAAAAATCAGGAAAGGCCATATGAGTAGAAACTCTAGTAACACACAGTTTCCTCAGTGTTATGAGGGCTGTCTTCTATACTGAAGATGCTGGATATTAGACTAGTAGACTTCCTCTGAACTCAATAAACATGTACAGCTGCCTTAATTTGCACACTGACATCCTGAAACGAAGTGAAAATTACCATTTTGAATACACAGGTAGGCTGACATGGTTTCTTAGCTGTGGCTATTCCCAAGTCTTTGCTTAGAGGTCAGTGGTGGGTATCTCAAAGCTCTACCAAGTGGCTCATCAAAAGCATAAGAGCTCTTTTCCAGGCTTGCAGACCACAAAGTGCACAGCTGAACAAGTGGTTTCCTTTGGTTCTGCATAGCCACCCCTTCTAGGGAAAAAAAACTAAACCAAACAAGCACATCTGCAGAGAATACTGGCATGTGCAGGTAAGATGCATGGCAGTCCAGGTAAGAGAAATTCATTTTTTAACAGAAGTGTTCTATCATCCCATTTCTGTACATAATTACAGATAAGCCACTGACATAATGATAACTTCCTGTGAGTCAGATTACATATCTATATACAAGAACATACCTTTTCGCCAGGAAGACCAGCAACACCATCCTCTCCTTTTGCACCCATTTCACCCTAAAAAACAAATTACTCACTTAGAAATTTTAAAGACTTCTAACGTTAACAACAACCACTCAGGTCATATCTGATTCAACAGAAAAGCATTTTCTACCCTGTTTTTGCCATGCTTCGTAATGTAACCACTGTGGAGGAGGATGCCTTACATGTAACACTAATATCAGACAAAATAAATACATTTTAAAACACCTATAAAGTCAATTAAGACCCTCATCTGAAAAATACTTGTACATGCACATTTCCATAAAAAGCAGGTCTGTTAATTTCAATGGAATTCACTGTGACAGTAAAGCCAAGTGGGTCCATTTTCACCGGGTTGTGTGTGTTCCACACTGAGAAAGCTCAACATGTAATACAAGTTTGTTTTGTCTGAAAGTCATGTGCCCACAGTATTTTTAAAGGACACTATCTAAATTCAGTTCCTCTCTCCCTCCCTTTTATCCCCTCAGAGAAACCAAACCCCAAACCATAAGCAATCTATAAGAAAAATTTAGTTTTAAGAGACAAATGACTTATTGATCAGGTGAGGTATGGAAGATCCCAGCAGCTGGAAATTGGACCATGATTCTTAAAAATGACTGAAGAAAACATCAAACAAATTTTGCTTAATAATGTCAAGTATAAGAGTTACAAAGTTTAAAATAAAAATTGGGTGGATGTTAAAAGGATATAACAAAAGTGCTGAAACCATATTATAATCTTCATTTAAAAACAAAACATTACGTTTGTCTACTTGTACCAAGAAGAGAATGTTCTCTAGCAAACAGAAAATACCACAGTCTTTATTTGGAATAATCCAATGCTTCATGAAGAAAATATCACTGGTTTGAAAAGAAATAACTATCAAATTGTTCTTTTAGAGAAAGGGTTGCACGAAGAAGCAGAAGAGTCATATTTACACAAGTAATAGGTTCCTAAAATAGGTTGTAAGGCTAGGTTTGGAGCCCAAATATAAAACTGCAAACCCAAAAGCCCCTACTGAGGAATTAGTGCCCCAAACCTCTAAACTCACAAAGACCATAACTTTTTAAATAGCAGGATCCTGGAAACTCATAATTCTGATATTCAGCATAAGCAGAAACTTCTCGGTATTAAACAAAGTTCATCTGTTTAGTCAATAAACCCACTCTGCAGTAACAAGTATTAGTTTCTTACAATCTTCCCAAATAGGAGACACACACAGTGCTGCCGTGATTTCTTCTTCTGTTACATATAGGACAGGAGGCGCTTAACAGTGTATCAGAAAGGTTTTGTCTAGGCCCCAGAACACGCATGTTCTGTTTCATCTGCAGCCTGTGAGTGCACCCAGCCTAAAGCCCCACCTGCCTGCACTGCTGATGCCTGCGAGCGAACTGGTGGTCATGGCATCTAAAGTTTCTCCAAAGTTCACAAGAGGAACAATAGGAACTGCACAAGTGAAATGCATTCCAGCAGCCTGGGGTCTTTCCTGAGAGCAGAGACCAGGTTCATATCTGGATGCATTTTACCGTGAGACCATCCCCACATGAAGTGCATAACCATTTCTTAAATTACAATTTAAGTTATCTCCATCAGGTTTAAAGTGATCTTAATGTAGTTATGGTACAATAACATCAGTTAGGTATCCCAGAACTCAGTATCAGAACACAAACACTGCTGTAAAGCTTGTTTAAAAAAATAAAAACATAAAAAACAAACCAAAAAATCCCCCCCCTAAAACCCCACCAGAAAAAAAAGAAATCTGAAAGAGCTTCATAGACAGAATACTGTAGTACCCGTATCTTTTCAGTATAAATGTAATACCTCTGTTCTGAAATGAAGGTATTAACCTTTCTGAAGTAAGGAAAAGAGCAGTAAGATTGGAAAGTAGTAGCACATAACAACAGTATTTGCTATACCCCAGAACAGCCATTATAAGAATTTTAATCCCTGGTAGAGGAAGGATTTATAATATGTGTTTTTCCTCAGCACTCCCTCTAGGCCGGCACACAGCAGCTACTGACTCAGCACACTGCACTCTGAGATGCTTAAATCTCCTTATGCTCTACCTTGGGAGTCTATGGATTGGATCCAGGGCCCTAGATGGCAATCTCAGTTAAGTTCTCAGAATTCAGTATTTTTGTCTCTAGCCTCAAGAGAAAAAAAAAGGTAAAAAACCCCCACACCACCACACCCCCCCTCCCCAAAAAACCAAAACCAAAGTTTCCTCATTACCTTTTTCTAAAAGCAGAATGATGTGTCCTAATGACCATTACCATAATTTTGAACTAAACTGTCATACCTTAATACTACTGTTGTTACTTCTTGCCTACCATAAAACTTACCTACCTTCCTTGCCCTCCATTTTAATTTCTTAACAGGTATTCACAGAAACCATCATAAAAATAACTGCATGTGCACAGCCTGGCTCAAAACTCCTTTGTTTATAACACATGAGCTAAGCAAATCAATCAAAATGAGTGACTGTCTGGCGCAGAGTACTATTCCAGCCATAAGTTTAAATCACTGCTTAGAAACTACAATGTTCTGGAGGAGCATATGAGCTATCTCCTATGTCCTTTTTATTCACATATTGGAATGGTCCTTAGTTAGCTCTTGTCTCAAAGGTAGACTAAAATCCTGTGTGTGTGAATAGCATGAACCTACTGGCACTATGAGGGATAAAGAAGCAGGACTGACCCCTGGTTACCTTATCTAATCACCCACAGAGTGACTCTCTTATCTATGCACGCGCTGTTCCCTTATGCTGCTTGACAGTATTTTAATAGACCAGAACCACTTTGTTACATTCAGCAGTGTATTTTTATAATACTGCATAGTCTAAAATTACACAGCCTGCTACAGGCTAGGAAGCCTTTAGCGTGTATGACTTACTAGCCAATTAACCAAGGTATGTTTATACTTCTGTTCCACTAACTGCAGACAGACTCCCCACCTTGAAGACAATTATTTTCCACTGCAAATTAGATCATAAAGTTCTGCTTCTATCTTGTAATTGTGATCTTAATGACCACAGTCTGAAAGATTCTAGTTTTTCATTATTTTATTCAATGACTTTAAAAATCAGATACTATAGTTTGTACAACCTGTAACAGCATTCACACAGGCAGCATGACAGAATAAAGAAAAAAAAAAAAAAATCGAGCAAATGCATTTTTAAGGGTTTTTTTGCCTTTTTTTTTTTTTAATAGCATTTTCCTTTGCTTCTGCAGATCTCAAAGTCCTCCACAAAAGTCAAAGACCATCCTGTTCTCTTTCTTACATAGTAGATGTCAAAAGTATAGAAATTGACATTAAAAAACTGGGTTCCTGACCACCAGGCCTATATCTACCCATACAGAAATCTCTTTTGTGCATTAACAAGAGTATTCTAACTCCCAACACACACTGCAATTGAGCTTTTTAAGTTTATGGAAATAAATCAGTGAGAACTGGAATAAAGAATCACATTTGCTTAGAATACCAAAGCAAACAGAAATATATGCTGCCAGAAAAGCTTCATAAACTGGTGAACACTAGCAGTACAATGCTGGCATTTATAGGTTATGAGGTACACTCAGTGTAACAACATTCAAAGGTAGTACCATGAGCTTTAAGTCTAATGTTAGGATTTTCTAGCAAGGGTACCAGTGAATATCCTTTTCAACTGAGCACAAGATACTTATTGAATAAAATTTTTAAGCCATTGCACATTTCTCTCGCAAACAATAAAATGGCTACTATATTTTTGACAATGTTCACTTTGATAAACTCATAAGCAGAGCAGAGCAGATACAGCAGAAATTCAGCTGGCTGAAAAAAAAAAAAAGAAAAAAAGCTTCTGTTTACTTTCTGTAAAGCCAAGCCAAACTAAATTCTTAAAAAGATTGCAGACAGCAAACATGCTTCTTTCCAATGATACTAATCAGCATTCTATCTGAAGTGGAAACAATTCTGCACGTCTGAGACCACCTGCAGTATTACACTTGTGATCGTTTTTTCACATTAATGATTCAGAGAGTTTCAGTAGCACTTGACCTTTACCTCTTTATTCAATGCACCTGTCGTAAAAGTAGAAATTATATGCTAGTAGCAGATGTGAAATACAGTACCTTGATTTCTATACCACATGTTACTATTGAAAAGGCATGTATAGCAAAGGTAGCCTAAAGCCAAATGTGGGGATAGAGAGAATGACAGTGATAATTATTCATTAATAAATTACGCTCCTTTCTCATATAAAACCAAAAACCAGTCTTATAAGAAAGCATTTTATTTAAACACCTTATTTTTTCTCTTAAATTGCAAATCTATTTAAAATACATTTACATTGTGATATGGAGTGGGATTAACTTGACACATTAATATTTTAACTAGAAAACGAAGTCTACAAGGTATTTTGGGATGAGGAAAATATTCTCAGCAGGGTTCTGCACTAACCAGGTACAAATGATGATTTTAATACTAAGATAAAAGCAAATGCACTTAGTGAACAGAAAGAATGACGTTAGAATGCATTACAACATTGCTCTTGTCTACAACTGGAACATATTAGTTCAGATAAAACAAGCAATCTATGTCAGTTGTCAAAACATTCCTTAACCAAAATCAGTTTAGGTTTTATAAGATTTGACTAAGTAAATTAGCTTTTCTGGTTTTCATCTCTGCATAGTTATGTGTGCCAATAGCATCAGAAACATCCAGGTAAGAAAACGTGTATTATTATCAAGAAAGAAATACCAGCACACTCTGAAGAGAGTTGTTCCCAGCAGTTTACCGGCAGGGTTTCCAAAAGTGCTAAAGTTGAAGGTGAAAGAGGTACTGTAGAGAAATCATCCTTTATGCTAGATCCATTATCTGTCTGATTACTGTCAGAGACAGTACCTCTAAGAAATTATGTAAGCTAAAATTTAAAACTTAGATGTACAGACAGGTAAACAGTTCTAATAATTATAAAATGGTGCTAGAAGTATTTAGACCTGTAAAAAAAACCCAACCTCATTAGGAATGTTTAGTTGATGAATACAATAAATTCAAATTTGGAGAATTTGCCAAGGGTGAGAAAGAAAACTAATTCCAGGGTTGGTATCACTCCAGGGTGAGTGGTACTCACTGGGAGAGAAGCAGGGAGCATATAGCCCAGGAACTATCATCCCTGTTATTTCTAGTAGAAGCCCACAGCTGTGCACAGACGTGGCAGTGCAGGGCCTCAACCTCGCCATGGCCTGAGCTGGGTGTTGCTGTTTGAACCCCTGTGCTAGAGCCAGTGGCTGCTGCCTCCTCTGCTCCAGCCTCAGCTGGGGTGGGGGTGACATCCCCCAACCCTCTGAGCACCTCAGAGTGCTGATGACTCACTGTCACCCTCTCCACTCCCTTCTGAGGAGGACTTAAACTGCCATCCTCAGGACTGAGATGGAATACCAGAAAATGGTGAACATGGTAACATAAGAAAGAGGTATATATTTAAGACTTTTTTTAAAAAAAAAAAAAAAAAACACAATTAAATAGCATTACTAATATTTTTCCTTATTAATTTGATAACTTGGACTATTACATGGTTAAAATGTTAAGTAGGACTATCAATAAATTCTTAACTTCATAGGCATGGAGCCTTCCCTTCTGCCCATTTTAAGATTTTAGTCTACCAAGTACATTGGCAGTTCCTGACACTGGTATTACTGATGGCCAGCTGTATTTTACCCCAAATTTTTCTTTTTCATGCATTCCAGATTCTAGGTACCTATCTGCAACAAAACATCTGCAATAACCTCTGCAACAAAAATTGGACCAGAAAGGAACCATTCTCAAGGCTGCATAACACAATAGATATGCCTCAGGTGGAATCTGGTGGATCTCGGTTATAAGAGGAATGACAGAGGAGGAGGAAAGGAAGGCTAGCAAGGAAAACACCTCATTTGTTATCTATGAGTTCTTTTTTTTTCTTATCATTCTATTACAAATATTTTCCTAGTGCAACAACATATTGCATAAATCTATCTCTACCAATCCTAAAATAGCCTTTTAAATGTCTTTGTCCTTAAGTAAAATGTAAATTAATGCAGCTCACTTGAATAGTAACAAATTTCTCCATGGTGTACATCAACAGGTACTTCAGTGTTTGAAAACACTCTCCCTCTGGCTTTTTGTTCTTTGCTGTACTTAGAGCATTAACCACAGACCTGTTAACACAGCTTGGAATGGTTTAATATTATATCAAAACATTTAATTCGTTTTGGATTTCAATTTAAAATTTTTCACAGGCACTAAGTTTGCTTAAGAGAAATAAAGATAAAAAAATTAACATACCATTACTTTTTTTAGCCTCTTTGATAGAGAAAATTAATTTGTATGTTCAGTATATAAGTAATCATTCCAATTACTGTGATCCATACTCTGAATAATTTATACATACTGAGAACAAAACAGGACCTTCACATCGTGATCAAAAGACATTTGCTAACAGCGAATGTTGTAAGAGTCTGAGTAGCTATATATCATGCTGAAGTAGGAGAAATAACTTCCAAAACATAAAATGTGGCAAATTTCTCACTGAGCTCAGCAGAAGAGGAAACCTGGCTCTACAGAACTGATCAGAATGTGTTAAATCACAGGAGACTTCCATCTGACTTGTGACCACTTGAAACTTGTGAAATACACTGTGCTCATAACGAAGCCACCATGACAGTAACATGGCATATCATTCAGGGATAATCTAAATTGTAGACTTGACTGCTGCTGCCTCAGTTTTCATCCAACAGGAAAAAGCTATCAGGCAGTCCAAAAAGTCTGTTTCGGGGGCAGAGATCAGTAAGCAGCAAAGTTGGTCCTGGTGACGTTTTGAGTCTTAATTATTCAGATATTAAAGAACAGGAGGGTGTCCCTTGCTGCAGACTGCTGCAGAAGCTGATCTTCCAGCAAATAAAATCCTACAGAGCAACCATCCCTGGATCCAAGCTTGCAAAGGAAACAAAAGGGACAGGGGCTACTGCCCTTGAGGCAGTTTTTGCTACACAGTAAGTGGAGTATGGTACCAAACTGAACAGTCTGGTCATTCAAAAATGGAGACAGTCTTGTAACTGATCAGCTTCTTCACCCCGAAGGACCAAAGATAATATATCTATTGTTGAGTGAAAAACTATCCTCATTAATGTCCTCATAAAGCCATAATGGAAGGCCAGGCATACAAACATGAAAGTCATTCACACAAATTGAATACTTTTGATCAGTGATGTTCCTGTACATTCAGATGGACAGCTTGTCAGACATGCATCAATATTTGCATGAATGCTCATTCCAGTGACAATAGGGCACTTCAGTCATTTGGATCCATAATACACTTTGGACTTTGGCTCAGACCCATTCAGAGGTAGTAAGATAAGACAAGAGTACAGCCAAGTGTACAGGAATGAAGTGGAAACAGGCAAACAGTTAAATTCAAAATGGCTAAAAATGGCTTATCAGGTATTATGTTTTGTACTGGTGGTAGCTTAGATATTCCTGAACAGGCAAAAGAGAGTCTGATTTTAGGGAAAAACTACGTTATATTGAAGAGACGGGCGGTTTTGGGGGGCTAGAATATAGCCTAACACCAATTTGTGTGGAGACTTTCTTGCCAATCCCGTATCAACAAAAAGACATGTAAATTCAGTCATACCATTAATTACTGTGGATGGAAAATTGGAACAAGACAACATACAATGAAAGGATAAGGAATGTTATGCTGAATAAGAGAGAATATAGACAGGTACAGAAATTTCCTAGGAAAGAACCTAAAAAATTAACATTAACTTGTTTTCACTTGGATGCCGCCACAGCAAGGACATTTAAATATAGTTAATTGGATGCTAATATGATTTAGAAGCAAAAGAAAGCAATAAAATGAGGAGCTGAGCATAAGCAAAGTGGGAAACATAGGCTGAAGAACCATGAGACAACTTACAGAAATCCCATTTTTTTGTGACTGGCCAGCAAAGCCATTGAAAAACTGCCTACTTCATGTGTAACGTATTACAAAACATCCAACCACAGTCTGTTACTCTTCTTTACATAATCTGGCAATAAATCATGTATCCTGCATGTCTGGAATGGTCTGGGATCTTGCTGCCTCTCCACCTTTAATTATTAATGTAACAATGCCGTCACTGAGGGCAAGCATTACTAAAAACTTGCATAAATGCAAATGTGAAGCAAAAATGGCACTAAAGCCTCAGAGAACATGGCATACAACTCCATCATGGTAGGCACTATTCAAGGCAGTATTCGTTTGCTCCCAAAGGTCAACAGTGAGATCGTCCTTTTAATCACAGCAGTAACATGCCTTCCACCATCCCCAAACAAAACTCAAAAAACCTCCCACCTTAAAGCTAGGAAGTTGCAAGTACGGGTCAATTATAAGGACAGTCTAAATTAAGCAGCTTTCTAGCTGTTTGTTGTACTACCTATGACTTTAACTTGCTGATTCATAGAATTTTGTGAATTGACATTCACAAATGTCAGTTTACTATCATTAGGCTAAGCTGTTGGATGCACATAATCCTGCTCAGGCTCTAAACATTCAGTGAAGTATCAGAGCGGCTGGGGATAAACAGATCAAATTTGGATTTACAGGTAGTAGGCCACTACCCCAAAAACATCTATTTGTATAAATCATGAAAGATTTATTTTTCATGAATCTCAAGCTTAAGAATTTTCAGTTTTACATCTAAACCAAAAATTTTTGTAATTACCAACTACGTCAGACACAGACTTATGCAATTTGCTATCAGTGATGCATAGAAGCTGAAAGGGTTGATGCATTGAAGATGACCGTTGGATGGTTTTTTAATCAATGCAATGAGGGTTTCTTTGTAAAACGATCAGGAGAACAGAACTGGAGGTGACCAGAGGCACCCAACATGCTTTATTTTATTTTGAGGTACTATGCTTAGCATAGTAAATATTGCTAATTAATTGGCTGTGAGACAGAATGGTAAAAAATGAGATTTCTGAAGTCTCCTTTCTCATCTTAGTAGCAGTAATAGTCTAAATGGATCATGTCAGGGGCAGAAGAGCTAATGCACAAATAAATGCTAGGAAACCCCTTATGTTGGTAACATAGGCTAACCCTGACAGATTTCCTACGTACTCAGACCTGGGATCAGCAAAATTTCGTGATTCAATTTTCAAACTGCCAGCAAACCCTCTAGGTTCAGCTAAGCTACTGAAACTCACATCCTTGAACTTATTTTTCCACCTAGGAAAAAGACACAACTAGTATCAAAAGTGAAATATATACTGGAGGGGAGGAGATGAGGGGAAAGACATTATCAAGGAGTTTACTTAATTTCAACTGACTGTGTGGATAAACCCTCTCAGAATTGGACCTATTTCAGCCAGCTACTGCAGTCCTAGGTACAGTGCTGGCTGTCTTCACAAACTATTTCTGATCATGTATTAAAGAGTGTGCTGTGAGGTAGGATGATGGGTTAGGACACCTCCATCCTAACCTCTGGATTAGGACATCCCACCGTCCAGGTATCTTCCTCTCATAGCATTCCCTGAACTCAGAATTTCTATCTACTGTTGTTCTAGCCTATTTGCAACAGTTTATTCAAGTTGTCCCCTCTATCAGCACAAGAAAAACACATTTCCAGGCATGTCCTGATCCAGCATCCTCCAATCAAATTTAGGGAATAGAGTGTGAAAGGAAAACATACAATATCCTGACTTTTATTATTAGGAAACCCCCAAGCTAAGTAACACAGGAATGTCATGATAAGCATAACAGAATAAAAATACAGAACAGGTCCGAGGAAAGGAGCACCAACTCGACTCTCCTAGGGGCTTGTCAATGTTAGGTCCCTCCCTCTACACAGTTAAGAAAGTTTCAGGTAAGAATGATGTCAAAGAATATACAGTGCTGAGGTCATATGAGTGAATTCATACCCCCCTGCTGATGACTGCAAGGATGAATCCACTGCACAGGATTCTGTCCATCAGCAGTGATGTACACACGATATCAGAAAATCCTTGTCACAGACTACATACATGACCTCTTTATTTTGGATAAGGGTAACAGGCAATGGGACTTGATGAGAAGGTTGGGTAGGCATGTGATTCCCAGGCAGGCAAACTGTTTCATGGAGTTGATGAGGGGACCCCAAAGTGCAACAGCTGTAGGCTGCCTGGCAGGAAGCCTGCGTGCAGAAACAGAGACTGACTGACAAACAATTTAACCTGTTACAAGGAGATTCCTTTAAGGAATAACAAAGCCCCTGAAGTTTCTACTTAAGAAAGATAAGCCAAAGATAAAGATTTGAAAGAGAAGATTCAACTGATATTTTACCTTTTCACCTTTATCGCCTTTCTGGCCTGGCAAACCAGCTACACCTGGCAATCCTGCTTCTCCCTGGTTTTAAAAGAAATCAAAGATCAACACAAAAGTAGATCCAAAGTATGTATTTTTTTTTGTTTCCTTGTCTTTGTCACAAAAGTCTAACAAGCCAATGGCTCAGAATAAATATAGTGCAACACCCAGGAGAAGCACTTAAATAAAATGGTTATGTAGAAATAATTTATTCTCAAGTAAAACCATTTACACTACATGTAATGCCTAAATATAATTCTCATTTTTACCATGAATCTTTTTTTATGGTGTGTGTTTGAATAACTAAACCTTATAGATCCCTGCAACTCTAAATTAACTAAGTCTAAAAAGTACTATTTCTTAAGTGGGAAATACAATGTAAGTACATTACAACACTACAAATCAGCAACATATTCCTCATAACTACAAAAAATACCAAACACCCTTTTTGGTTTTTTGATACCTAGCAGGATTAAACAGCATGATGCACTAGAAAGCAATAGGAAAACCTCATACTTTATTTGGAAAGCAGTGGCATCTCTCTCCAGATTCTTGTTGCATTCCTGGAAGTGTGTATATTTTACTGACATGAACAGTCACTGGTGATGAAGTCGTAGCAAGCAACCTCTCCTCACGTGGGCACTAAAATAAAAAGATTTTCTGACTTTCAGTCCACTTTGGTTAATAAATAAACATAATCCAAACACTATTTTAAAGTTATTTTCTGTTTTAATATTCCTATACACACCATACTGCAGAGAAGCCACAATTGGCAAACAGAGGAAAAAGTTGTAGTAAAATGAAGTCTAGACATTGTGATCCTTCTGTACTAAAATCAATGCCAGTTAAAATTGATCTGATCTACTTCTTTCTTACAAAACAGCCCAGACAAAGGAATAAAGCCTCCTGTAATTAGAAGTAGTAAAGCAGAAAATGCCCATGGGGAAAAAGAGAGGGTACTTCGTCTCATACTGAAATGCTAAATGTCAGAGTGCGTGTGAGAGAAAAACTCTGTCGTTCTTTTGTAATAAAAGACTTTGGGCATGCACAGTTTGGAAACAAACAAAAAGCCCTGAAGCCAGTATTCATCTGTCCGTAACTCAGGAGAGCTGAGCCAACCTGAAGCTATACTACAGGACAAGTCAAAAGAACCTGACAAATTTCAGAAGCTCTCATCAACATGTAATGAGGTCTCCTGTGAGCTTTCTGTCAAAGAAATTCCCATAGGATTTACAGCTCAGTGTAGAAATTTGTATCCAAAAATAAATCTATTCCCTTAAATTGCTGAAAATGTAACCTTTATAATTGGTAAGGAAGTAATGAAAAAATAAATCATAAAATGTAATGCTGGTTTCAATATAAAAGTCACTAACAGGTAGGCCACCATTTTTTACATCTCCAACATGACAGAAATGAATCTGATGGTGCTTTTAGCTATATAGTTGAATGAATGTTTCAGATGCAATTAATAGAGTCTATCCTTGATCTTTTTGTGTTCATATATAATCAGGATTTGTTTTGGTTTTGCTTTTTTGCTACTGTGTCAGAACTGTTAAATTAGTTGTATTTCCGTGCACTAAGTGGAAGCTACAAAAAAAAAATTCCATTCGTTTCACTTACTCATGAGCTTATGAATTCAAGAGAAAGTCTGCACTATTATCACGAATATATTTTGAAATATATTTGAACAATAAATAGTTATTTAAAATTGAAATTTCCCTTGATAAATTAGATCCAGCCTCTTTCATGCTTCTGAGCACCTATCAGATGTCAGGTCCCACAGTTTTCTGCTCCTCTGTTCTTGGGTAGCTTTATCCTTCCATTATAGCTAACCTTTTCTCTCACGTCTTTGCAGATGGAATCAATTAATCCTTTTGCACTCTCTGGGTCTTTTTTGCTGACTGCAGGCTGGGTGGTAATGGTACTGCCCACTATCTCAGAGGACCGTGCTCTTACAGACTATTTATAACGAGCAGACCAGTATTTTAACATATTTTCTTAGGGTGTTTTTGTCATTTATTTTTTTTTTCTCCAAATGGGCTTGATTCAGCAAAATAATCATACCTGAAACTTGAAGTATTACAATAGTTCTACTGTCTTTCAGTTTACACTGATTCTGTCTATCAAAACAAAAGGGAAAAGTGAACCCTCTAAACTATATCAATGTTTTCCCTTATGTTAAACAATACATACATCTCAGCATGTGCATTATAAAGAAGAAAGTATTCATTGAAACAAGGGAAACACCCTCAAGACCTTCCTATTTTTCTTTCCTTCCACTGTAACTCTTTCACAGGCTTTGTTTATCATCTGTAATGCTTCACTGGATGCAACTGTTATTGAAATGGCCTCTGTTATTCGACACCATCCTCAGGTCATCATAGTGATTTGTTTACTACTCTCTGAGACTTCCTCAGTTACTAATTAGATATTAATCAATGTTAAGAAATGCATTTTAAAAGAAGTAGCAACACCTAGTGCCTTTTACTGAAGTTCCACTGTGCCATTTAGTTAGGCAGCAAGAAACAACATACCATGACTCCAGATAAGAGGATCCATTTTTAGGAGGTAATTAATCTAACACTTCTACTGAAATTTCTTTACAACTCTAGTAAGAAACAGTGAAGCAATTTCTTTGGTATTAACATTTACATTTAAAAAAAATAACTTACAAGGTCTGCAGATATTTCACAACATGTATCTTCTGTTGCAAGTTTTGGATTACAATAAACTGTTATGCGGTGAAGTTCAATCTAGTAAGAAATACAAAAGAGATTAATATGACACGTAAAAATGTGTTACAGCATGCATTTTCTTATCTTGGCATAATGAACCTTCTCTGTGAAACAATGCGTATTTCTGAAATGCTGAAAAGAGACTAAACCAAAACAATTACACAGCTCCTCACTTGAGGAACAAATTATGCAGTCTATTACTTTGATGTGAATCACATTTTAGATTTATCTTTATGGAAACTGCATCCCTCTGTACTGCCCTTGCTATATTATGTACGAATTTTAGCCCTCTAGACATCTACAAACCTTCTTTTCAGGAATGTAATTCTCTCCAGAAGTGAACTAGAGTAAAGGTTTGATAAGCTCTCTCTCATATACATCTTCTATTGCTTTGGACAGAGCTTTGCCTGGACTTTGCACTAAATCATCTGAAGAGTAAAATATCACAAATTCTTTACGTAAGGCTTCTGTTCTGGAGATTTTTGGGTGGACTGGTGAGATGAAAAGCATCTAATTTTAACTACCTAATCTTGCCCTTGTATGTCCCTTTCTGCATCTGTCTTGTATCTTACTCTCTCCCTTGCACTTGGTATTGAGAAAGTGACTGTTGGTACAGGATTCACTCTCCTGCCTTTGTCAGCTTTATGGCCATCATTTTTTTCCTGAAAATGTCGAAATCACAATTAACAACTTCCACTCAGAATTATCCAGCCCGTGCCACGCAACCAACACAAGATAAAAAGAATCTGCTCCTTCTCCTGCATGGTACTTGGAAATTAGGAGACAGTACATAGATTTCAAATAAAGTTAAACTCAAGTCTTAGAAAATAAAATGAAGCATGAGCTTGGCCCCATGAAATAAGAGCTCAGAGTCAATGCCAAATTGTTTAGTGCCTCACAGGGCTGATTCCTCCCACAATGCTAGCTTGCAGCTACAATGTGCTATCTTCACCTGGAACTGTACAGTGTACATAATATAGTGGTCACTATAAACTCCAAACCAGATGCTTTAAACCTGGTAACTGAATGTCAGCATACTTAAAACAAACTGACATTTCCTGAAGCTTTCAAATGACTTGCTGTGAGTTCTGTGCATGAGGAAACAGATAAGAGCATCTCTGGGACAGAACACAGCCCAGAATATTATGGAGTTGCTTTAGGTAACTCTTGGACCAAAGGCTACAGGAAACACACTTCCAACCATTTCCTAAACCCTCCCATTCAGAGGAGGGAGGGACAACTATGAACAATGTGCGCCTATTTCTGCATAGCTGAATCACCCTGGAATGTGATACAATCTTGATACAGAGGTAATTCTTAATTTTTTTGTGTCTCCCCTTTATCAAAGAGAGAAACTGCAACAGATGACTGATACGAACTTATAAATAAATCTCATAAAAATTCAAAGAAAAAATTACCACTGGAAGTCATCTCTAAATGTAGTAATAATATGTCTACGGTAACTATGTGGCTCTTATTCCAAAGCGAATACAGAAAAACAGACTCCTGAAACCAGGACAGAGTTTCTATAGTTACTTTGGTAACAGTAGGTTTGTCTTAGCAGATGTTACAGCACTGAATACTGTTTAGAGAAACAGACATAAGGAATTCAAATTATGAATACACACTCAAAATTAATAATCAGTTTTGAACCTTTTATTTGCATAATTCTTTACAAAGGTGTTAGTAAGTTATCTGGTTTTCCTGTCATGCTACTCACATCTACAGGCTTATCATCTGCAGCACGAGAAGCAATCAGTGTCCTTCCCTGCAAGTCAATGGTGAATTTTTCATCAGTCTGTTTTCTCTCAATTAAATTACAATCCAAATAGAGTGAAATGATCCCCAACTGTACGCTAATACCAAGCTTATGCCACTGTCGATCAAACAATGGATAAATTTCTCGACTCTTAAAAGTGTAGTGCAGTATATTTCCCTGAGCAGATTTGGTCATATACTCCACAACCTTTTTTGTACCATCCAGAAGGACAGAGATCTGAAAGCAAAATAAAATAAAAGCAGTCATTTAAAATTTACAAGTAGAAGAATTAAACACATATATAAACTATATATAATAAAAATACTTCAACTACATAGATGGGGCAAGAATTATATAATGAAGCATTCTTCTATGTAACTTTGTAAATACATATCAGCTATAAATCATAACATGCCTTCTTATCCTGGTCTACAGTCTTAACTCAATACATTTTGTTAAATTTCTGTCATTCCTATAATAAATCATCAATTATTTCAGAGCAGACTGTCTATTCCATATAAACTGTAGCTACATTCAGTGGTGAAAAATCCACTAAGTTGTATTTGCCGTATTATATGGGAAAAAAAAGATTCTTAATGAAAAAAATAAATTAAAGATGATTCTAACCTCAGGTGTGTCATACTGATTTAAAATTTGCCATATATACCAACGCTCTTTCTTGGTATTTCGCCGTACACGGAACGTAGCTACTAGAGAGTATTCTTCAGGAAGCCCATTTGGAAATACTTGCCTACAATAGGAGGGAGGAAAAAAAGGACTTCTTGTTATTCTTATCCACACAAACACTGCTTAAAAGGAATGAACAGAAATAATACCTGTCAAAAAAAAGGAGCCAAACACTCACTCATACTCATACAAATTCACAGGCTTCAGTGTTCACAAGTGCCTCCTCTCAAAAGTACAGTTCAGTCTATTTATAAGAATGGCTGAAGATTTCATTAATGAATTTTTTGTTCTAACTTTTTAAAAATCTGTTATTATTATAAATATGAATATTATAAAGAGGAGTCTTAAAGAACTGCTGTGAAGTGAATGCCACACACAAACATATTTTAAAATACTACTTTTCCCAATTTATTGCTTGGGATACTGGAAAAAGTTTCCCAGGGGATTTGTGAAATAATCCCCATCCTTGGAGACTTTCAAAACACAGCTGGATGGGGCTCATCATAACCTGATCTAACTTTCAAGTTGGTTCTGCTTTGAGCAGGGGATTTGATCCAGTGACCTCCACAGGCAACAGCTCGGATATCTTGAGTATAAGAACAGCTGGACTTTAGCAGGCTTGAATGAAAATAAGAAATGCATTTCTGAAGAACTGACTTGCTGCTGTTTGATTTTGTTATTCCTTTCTTACCTATTTGATGTCTCTAAAAAAAAAGTCTGACTTGCTACCTTGCTACCTATATCACAGAATACAGTACAACACCACTTCTAAAAACAAAGTTTGTATTTCAGAAAAAATGAAATTAGTTTGTAACTCAACTCTACAGACTTTGGTAATCATTAAATACATACTAATTCTGTACTAAACGAATTAGGATGTGCAATCAGCTTTCTTCTTTTGAAGCTTCTGCATTTCAAATTATTTCTTTTCTAAAACAGAGGTAAGACATGTGAAAACCACAGATGCACACTACTCAAGACACAAATAACTAAAGTGTTAAAATTGCTGTTTACTGAAAACCGTCAGGATTGCCCAACTAGCCACATGGCAATTCCCTGGATCAGAACAGAGGAAACTTTAGGGCCCCACGTAGCACAAAAATTTCCTCTGTTTTTCTTCCCACAATCATGTGAAGTAATAGTTTAGTTCTAAAAAACTACAAATGGGATTATAATTACACAGTAATGTGCTATAAAGGCTTTATTAAAAAAATTAAAACCAAACCAAAACAAATGGAAAAAAACAGAAGAGGAAAGCACCAGCTGACAAGACAATAACCCCCCAACTCTCTTAGAAATCAGTGCACTTCAGTTAACTTAGGATCTCAGTAAAAATGCCTTCTGTGTAAGACGGCTTCTCTAAATCCTGCCAAAGAGTTTCTTTATGGACTGACACCTATTTAAGTCCCTGATGTGGGAATCACACTTCTTTGGCTTATTTCCCACAGCTGATTCCTGTTTTATCCCAGGACCAAATTGGCTGCTCTCCCACACTGTTAGTGGACCCATATGCTCTGTTGTACAGCTATAGATGTTTCAGTGTCAAAAGGCAAGGCAAAAGTGGACAGGCTTTGCAGCACTCATATTTCAAACTACTCTGTACTTTAATTATGGCATAAAGTATATGTTTGATTCCTGAAGAAAATACCTTAATTGGGCATCAGTAATACATGAGTGCATCTCTGCACACCAGTAAACTATGTGGGTTTGGGATCAGGCCTACGGTTTACAGCATCCCAGGCAAGCTAAGGAGATGGCGTCTCAGGTTTACAGCTGTACACTAGACAGGATGTCCGGCTGTGGGAGCATCTCATTAGCTCTCCAAAATCAATTAACTTTCCCAGCTAAGTTCCATATTGGGAAACACAGGGGTGTTTACATTAATGGGCAAAGGACAGACAACTGCGGAAGCAAAATGATCAGAAGTCTTCATCAAATGAAAGGAAGGGAAACCATGATTGGTATGATAAGTCTGCAAAACTAACGGAAGTAGTTTCTGGACATGGTAGGTATTCTAGTAAATATGGAGCACTCTTTTTTTTTTTTTTTTCCATCATGGTTGCTATTTACTGTAAGACTCCCTGACACTTTAAGAGCTATCTAAATGAATGACAGTGTGAGTCTTCTAAAATGTTAAGTATTTCTTTCAGAATTTTCTCAAAAAGATTTGGTTGTGTGTGAGTGCACATGATATATAATTACTTTCCTTAACTGTTTATCAAACCACTTGGGAAACAGGATGAGTTAAGGTATGGGCCAGCATTATGAAAAAGAGTGAAAAGAATGGGAGCTCACTCTAGCTTCTCTTATATTTAAACTGACAGAGAAAACTATATTGGGAGAAACAAGAAAAGCAGACAAGGTCAAATTAATGCCTTAGGGCATTACATGACTTTCCATTAAGACATTTAAAGAGCTAAAATTCAAGTAGAATTGGACCAAGGATATATTCAGTTGGATAGACAAAATAATTTAGGTAGGAAGGTACCTCTGACGGCCAATGGATCTTACCCCCTACTCAAAGCAGGGCCAACCTGAAAATTGTATCAGGTTACTATAGTCCTGTCCAGCTAAGTTTTAAAAGTCTCCAGTAACAGGAACTGTTCTACAAACCTCTGGGA
Organism: Athene noctua; assembly: GCF_965140245.1. Classification (NCBI taxonomy): domain Eukaryota; kingdom Metazoa; phylum Chordata; class Aves; order Strigiformes; family Strigidae; genus Athene; species Athene noctua. The sequence goes on along the minus strand of NC_134037.1, from coordinate 34,020,385 downwards.
AACTTGTTTCAGTGTCTGGCCAACAAACAGTACAAATCTGGTATACAACTACTGTATACCAAAGACACAACTGAAGCAATATCTTTATTCTGAGAAGAGTTCCCATTGTGTAACAATATGAACATTCCTTGGTGACCAAAAAGTCATTAACAGATGCTTTGAAGTATACACTTAACACTCAACCCTTCCAGCCAGATGGTGAATGCTAAAAAGAAAAAAATGAAGGGATAAAATACTCAGAAAACTAGCATACTATCTACCACTATACACAATTTCCCCTATGCTCTTGCTCCCTGAATAGCCTCAAGTGAACATAATAGAATAAAAAGTAAGCATCTAGTGTTGAAGTGACTGAGGTACAGACCAGTAAGATACTATAGCAAAATCTAAGTATTACTACCATGCTATCTTCTGTTCTGTAAAGATCAGTTAAAAACTCCTCAGCAATAGGCAAAGTATGTATGTGTTTTAAAAAATAAGTATATAACGACATTTGATGGGGGGAAAAAAAAGCTGGAACAGAAACATGAACATAAAATCTTGTATCAGAACATGAGAAAAGCCAAACAAAATTTTGCAGAATACTGAATTTGAAATGCTGTCCAAGCTTATTATGTGTGATTTAAGCACTGTCAATGGCTTAGACACCTCTGGGAACACAGGCAGCATTAAGGCACCTCTACACACCTCTTTGAATCACAATGAAACTTGGGTGGGAGTTACATGTCTGCCTGCTTAAGTGATGGTGCTTCTGAGCTTCCCTGGAACTTATATGCAGATGCTGGGGGAAATATGTTGTCCAAAACGATTCATTTTAGGTGCCACCAGGGGTTAGGTGGTGCTTGAGAGTAGGCAATTTGAATCATTCTCTGAGGCTCAGGCACCCAAAGTCTGACTAAATTATACTTTAGGTGGAATTTAGAGTTTGATTTTCTCCCTCTGTCCATATTATCAGTAGTATATAATAAAAAATGAAAGTTGATGAATGGAGCACTATGTTCTCAAAGTGAAGCACACCCTTGGTGGAAACTGCTGAAAACAATAGCAGGAATTGAAGCACATGAACTGAATACACAAGCTTGAATTTACACACCCTAGTCTGCTGGATTGAGGTATACGATAAATTACAAAGATCCCAGCTGGCAGATTGAGGAGACCAAAGATAACAAGCAGGAAAATCCCTAACAATACAAGATTTTAGATTGTACATATATACATTACAAATCCAGACATTCAGGTATCTCTTAATGTTTCACACATTGAACCATCAGGCAGATGCATCCAGAATGTTAGTGAATACACACTGACATTCCTGCAACAACTATGAGCCATTTTATCAAAGCGTATGTACACTCCAAGTTGCAAAGGCTTTTGTTGCATTCTCCTTTTTTACTGTATTAAATGTAGCCAAAATTCTTCCTAAAAACAGGTGCAGTGGCCCAAGCACAGCACAGATTGTGCATTATGAGGTTACTAGAACAGCACTTACTGGAATTTTGCATGCACTTTACAATTGTATTTATGCATACCTTCTGCAGTTTGTAATGATCAAGTATAGACTGATTTTTGGCAAAATATTTCCTTATTCATTTCCTCAAAAGTCCTGAAAAATTCTGAAATGAAGATACCAGCTGGTTCTCCTACTGCTACCATGCTAAAAGAAGTAATTATGAATGAATTAACTGTGTATTCACTGTGCTATAAACAGTTTTAGTTCTATCTTTGTAAAGCAGTATTGAGTTACCCATATCAAATTTAGTAAGGCAATCCTTTATTTACCTTTTGTTTTTATTTTTAAAAAAAGAACTAATGGAAAAGCAGCATCTATTTTTAAATCTTATGAACGCTAATTGTTCCATATCAAATGAGAATACACTACAGTATATGATAAACTTCCGTATTTACAAGTATCAATGAAGCCTCCAGCTTGCTGAATATCTTCCAAGAAGAGAAAGATGAGCCAACTTACATTTCCTGAGAGTGAAGTGAGAGATGTTTAGAGTTTATGGCAAGACATACCTTTTCCAGCTGACATATACCATTACCTGGTATATGTCACTTGTAACATGACAATGTTACAATTATTTGGTGGCCAGAGCTCAAGGAGTTAGTTTAAACAATTTTCCTATGGTGGATAATGATTTATTTAGTACTACGTTGATGGAGACACTGAAATCTTAACCTTTTCGTGTTTGCTAAGGGATTTAACCAAGATTCATTATGAATAAAAAAGTAAAACTCAGGTGACCAAGTACAAAAATTCTCCACATTGTATTTTTGATTCTCGTTTTTTGCCTAACTTGACTGGTACAATGGGAGAAGGGGAAATAACTAACAAACAATTTAACAATCTCTGCCTATAAAGGGTATTTTAAATTCTTTTCAAATAAAAGTTAAGAACAGCTGTTTGTTACTCAGAATAAGAAATAATTTCCTTCCCATCCATCTTCCTCAAATCACATTAAGATGCACTATACAGTTTCATGTTACAGTAGGCCTCAAGTTGTTTTCATATGACACATTATATGATGCAACTCAAGGGAAACTATTCAGACAGCTTAAGAGTTATTAATTACTTAGGGAGAGCTCAACCCACTCATAAAATGTGCCATTGAAAGCAAACCTGCAAATTATTTTAACACTGAGAAAAGGGACTTACCTAATATTTCATATATTTCAGCATGCCTCTGCTTTCATTTACTTAACAGGTATAAATTAGCTGTCACTTCTAATATACCGGTGGTTTAGAATTTTTTTTTTTAAATAAAAGTCAGTGTTATTGCTATCAAAATTTTAAAGGACATTTAAAAAGAGACTGGTTTGAAAGAGAAATAGAAATACCAAAACTTACACCTTCGCAGAGTACTTTTCCTCTAGAGTTTCCACCAGTATTCTGTATTGTTTACTGGAATTGTTGGTGAACTCCTGGCCCTAATGAAGTCAAAGGTCAGACTGCCATTGATTTTAAAGAGGTCAGGCTAACAAAACTGTCTGCCTTCTAAGTTTGGCCAATTTCGATGCATTTTAACTTTCTAAAAAAATAAATAAAATATCAGCAGCAATAAGAACACTAGACTTAAAAGTAGTAACATATAATAACAGACACTGGAAATGCAACAGTCTTTCTTCTCATTTTCCTAAACAGAATTCTGCTGCCTGATAAAGTTTTAAGAAAAATCAGGTCAACGTTTAGGCTTTGCAGTCTTTTCTTGTGTAAGAGAACTTTCAGCACTTCTGATACAGTTATACACTTCCCTTGCTCAACTAGGATATTTGCTTTGTGAACCAAATAGGTCTCAGAATAATCATTGAACTTTCCTTGTACCTGGAAAATAAAAATAACCCCAGCAAAGACCATAGGCTACTAAAAGCAAGAATGTGTTATTTGGGCACACAGACATATTTTTGCTCCCCTTTTTAATAACGAATATATTTTTAAATGTAAAAAGATTACAAAATGGGTTCAGAAACTAGCGAGAGTACCACATTATAAAATGCTATATTCAAACAGCATGTTTCCCCTTCCAAAATATCACACCTTACCCTGAATGTTGCACAGTAAATTAAGCTGCTCTCTAATCAGTAGTAAGCATCTTTCCACATAGAGGCACACGGGGTGGCAAAGAACGACAGTCATACCACTACATGAAGGAACATGTGTCAGGGAAGAGGAGAAAGCCAGAGCATGACCACCTCAGAAAGCTAAAACTTTACGCAAAGTGATCTCATACTCCAAAGGATCCTCCTGCACTTGCACTGGTATAGACTCAAGAAAACACAATGCAAGAGTGAACCCAGACAATGGATATACTACTAAGCTGCCTTCTTATGTACAAAGCAAGTAAAGGAAACATATAGGGTACTAGGAAGGTTTGGGTGGCTTTTATAGTATACAGGCTCTGAGAGGTTCCTCCAGACACTTTCAAGCTCAACATCTAATGCATGGTCACCTGTGATTCAGAAAGACTGAAGTCAATCTATATGATTCACTCACATCTTACACTAAATACAGGTCTTGCAGTCAGAAAGTTTCTTTTCCTTAGGAGAATAAGCAACATACTGCTCTCAGTGTCTGAGAGATGGGGAACACAGATCGGAAAAATGTGGAACTCTAGTTCTTCCCCAAAGGGTAAAAGCATTTCCTCTGCATCTGCTTTCTCCTAGTCATGCAATTGCATGACACTTTCTGGTGTCCCTCTGCCTCATGCTGCTCAAATCATGGAAAACCATGTGTTGGTACCACTTTCTGACTGAGAAGCACGCAGAGACTTTCTAACAGTGCTGGCAGAAAGTGACCAAAACCAGCCTCTGTTGCCTCAGTCTATTTTTTCAACATGATTCTTATATATTTTTTCAGTAGCTGTGGCAGACAGGTAACACCTCTGTAGCAGATACTGATGCATCAGTAATGGATACCTTCAGTTCCATGTGCCCCTCCTCACATGGATATTACAATAAGAAGTCTCCCTTAGTCTACTGGTTTTAGAGTCTTGTAAATACAGGGATGTTTTCATAACAAGTGCCCTTTCATCGAACATTTCTCCACATTCCATGGATGCTAATTTAGATATATGAGCAGATTTTAAAAAATGTCAGTTACGAAAAGCTCCTTCCAGTACCAGCATCCATCTTCCTATCATAGCTACACAGAAAATATAAAAGTAATTCAAAAGAAAACTATCTTTTTTGAACTCTCATCATCTCCTGTCAGGAATCATGCTCTTCCTAGGTGTGTATCTCATTCTCCTTTCCTTTCTATAGCTCAGTGTAGAATATCACACGCGTGCACTCCCCATCCCCATTTTTCTAATAGGTTTCTACTCTTGTGATTCACTGTAGGGAAGAAACCTCCCTGAACACATGCAAACATGGTTTTATTCTCCAGCATGAACATCCCAGAAATCTTCAGTGCTCTTCCTTACTCAGAGCCACACTAAGAAATCGATTGCCTCTATAAGGAAACTTATTCAGGGTCTGACACATTCCTCACAAGAAATGCACAAAAACCAAACAAAATTTTCTCTTTGGAGATTAATGGCAGAATCCAGAGAAGTGTAATGATCTGTCTGTTTCTTCAGTGATTGTCTCCTAAGTTAATGCGCTTAAAAGAATGGAAGATATTTAAGTTGTCTTCAAATCATTCAAGAGTTGTAACAAGCTTTTTGTCATGTTTACATAATCTCTCAAGGCCATTTTGCTGTGCTAAATGTTCTAAAACCCAATTGTGCTACTCTTTTTTTTTTTTTTCCCCAAGTGTGGCACCAAGACAAGAGGATGTGAACTTAAATACTTTCAAAGGAACTTTACATACTTCTTTTAACATCTACCCGTGTCTTTATTTAGACATTTTATGAGCAGCTCTATAACTCACATGGTCCTCCTAGTTTGCTCCCAGAAATGGAACAAAGAGAACAGGTCTAGTTATTAGTCTGTTATTTGGCAGTCTCTGAAGTCAGTGAGATATTAAATTCTTATGCTAAATACGATTATCTACACTGGAATGGAGTTATTTGGCTGATCAAGAAACCCTCTGAAGATATTAGAGGCAAAATAATTACAGTAACCTCTGAAAGTCAACTGGCAGCAAAAATTGCTCTGCATGCATTTTCACATGCTTCCTACCCTGAAGCAAGATCTATGGTACAGTGCTAATTATTTGTAGATGTCAGTGGCTCCTGTTGTCTGGAAAAGCAAAGAAAATGAAGACTACAATAGAGGATTTGTCTATTGGAGACCATGATCATTCAGTCTGAAGACAGAGGATGCTCTTCATACTTGGAAAGGAGGGAGGAAATAAGGAATGATACTTCTTTTTTCTTGGCCTATATATGCATATAATCTTTTCTAAAGAAGGAAGAAATCTAAGCATCCATCTCTCCTTGGAGGCTTTTACAGCCAATTTACCAGCACTGTACAGACACTTGTACAGGTATCTAGAGATGCTAGCTGATTCCAGGAACAGAATGGTCATTTTAGTCTGGTACACAGGAGGGCTAGTCAGCTCTAGCAGAGCTGCATGCTGAGAGACTCGCACCACTCCTACTTCTCACGCTGGTCTTGTGAGAGTTACCTTCTGTATTTCTGGATGACATTGTGCTACTCAGCCTAAATGTATTGTCTCCTTAGAACCCTCAATTTCTTCCTGTTTAGTCTCCCTTCACCCCCACCCCAAGCTTTTGGTAGCTTTTTACAATGAGTCAATGGAACAAGTGCTAGGAAAGTGAACTGTTGATTATACTTGGAACAGGCTCCCCTTTTCCTTCCCTGGTTCATTCTGCCAGGTCCTGGACAACCCCGGCTGATGGTAAAAGGCAAACCATCTTGCAGGCCAGGATTCCTCTTAGAAAATGCTGAATGCTCACAGTGAATATAAGAGCATGGCTGGCAGTGGTAAGGGAGAGCTAGAAGGACTGCTACATTGAGTGCAGCTGAACCAAACTAAGGGATGCTTTTTTCCTCACCTCCTCAAATAATCGCCTGGATAAGTATAGTCTCCTCCTCTTCAGCATGCAGGACTGCCTATAAATAAAGTAATTCCAGGCTAAAGTCACAAGCAGGCCAAACCAAGAAGTGCTTGAGAAAAAATAAACACAGGCAACACTGAAGGTACTACAGCCTACAACACTGTTATAGATGTATATATCTACCCATCTTGGTTCCAGCTGATCCCCCCCAAAAAAAGAAGGTGTAAGTGGTAAAGATTAAGTTACCAACAGAAGAGACTAGAGTAGGAAAGAAGGTTAACGATACCAGATATCAAGGTCTGACCTGAAATAAGTACCTCTGTCAGCTGCAAGAGTGAAGCTACAGAGAGAGAACATGCTTTTGCTTTAACACCCCCTACACACAGCATAACTAGTCTATGAATATTTAAGTCTGGTGTTCTGCTTACAATCTGAAGGATAATTAGATAAATAAAGTGCTCTTTTACAGTTTGTAAAAACTGTTAATGTTCATGGGTTCTATGTGAATGATTACGGAAAATAAAAGATCAAAAAATTCATTTGTATCACATAAAAGACTTAATAGCATTTTCAGAAACTGGAAATTATCACTTTTCTGAAGTCTCAGGACTTAGAAATGAGTTGTCTAACTAAAATTAAGTTTAAAAAAGAAAAAGTGTCCATACATCTTAGCCTGCATCTCTCACACTTCCTGTAATAATGAGATTTTTGGTAAATAAAAGATTAAATGGGGTTAAAATATATCAAGCTCAAAAATACCAACACTGCATTGCTATCTGCCAAGTCATAACTATGTTTAACAGGATAGGCCAAGGACCTGTGACATGCTCACTCTGTTAGTATCAGACCCAGCTGGGAAACAGCCAGGTATTCCCTTTAAAGAGCTAGAAGAGAAACCAAAAAAGCTTGGAAAGAGAGATGGGGGTCTTGCATTAGGCCCAAGACAGAGGTGTGGCAAGGAAGCTTCAAGCAGTGGTAGCTTCAGATAAGTCAGTGAACATTTTATTTACATTTTACCTAAGCTTCACATCAAAAGAACCCACCGAACCCAACTTGAAAGAACACAGAACATTACCAGGAATTCTTCTCAGGCTGTGGAAACAGGTCAGATGCCTTATACAAACGAGGACACTTGATATGCTGGGAATTTACAAATTTTTCTCAAAACAGTGAAGGCTCCCCAGTACAAAAAACTTTGCACTAAAACTATACAACTAGCAGAACTAGAATGAACAATGACCTTATTTTTCAACAGTAAGGCTGAGACCAAAATCTTTACTGCTGATGAAAATTCTGAGAACATGGTATTAACAACTACAAACCTCAGGCTAGCAGATGAAGTGCTAAGAGTTATGACAGTAAAGAAAGTATCACTAATATCACCAGTATTTTGCATTGTATAAAATTGTAACATTTAAGCATACAATGAGATGCAAGAAATGTTTCAGAAGTTCTAAAAAGGAAATACTTTGTTCCCTCACCATCCTATAACAAAACCAGCATTTTGATGAATTTGCTCTTACCCTTTAAATTCGTTGACAATGGAATTAAGTACCCAATATTATAGGAATCTATATTCTTAAGGGAGAAAACTTGTTAAGAGTATAATCTATAATAGAATCCCAGAATGGCTGAGATTGGAAGAGACCTCTGGAGATCACCTGGTCCAACTCGGGCAGGGCCACCTAGGGCCAGCTGGATAGCAGTACACATTTACTTGTGTATGACAACAAAATCAATCCAACATAAGCTGTTTAAAGAGATTACATTTATGTGCAATAACAAAAGTTAGGATGCTGTAAAAAAATGTTATCTTGGGCATAATATGGATTCATATTAGTACTGTTAACTGGTCCTTAAAGAGAGCAGTGAAGCAAGGCTGTGTTATAACTCTTCAGTCTTTCAAGAACTCCAACCAGTTAATGAGTCATGACTTTCCTTTCCATGAAATCATACCAGTTATCTTGAATCACAAAGTGTTTTTTTAGTGCTCCTAACACTTTCATAACAAACCAATCTTAAGCTTATGTAATTTCCTGGTAGCATAGCATATCTGTCTCCACATACTAACAGTAATACAATCATTTATCACTTCCTAAATTTAAAGAAAGTCCTGCAGAAAAGAAAGTAATCTATAAAAAATAAGAAATCGTTTCAAAGTCTGTGCTTATTTTTGAGTAAACATAGGTGTCTGATGGCCTTTCTTGCATCTGACATTTTCAGACATTCAAGTCATCATATATAGTTTCATTACTGAATTATTGCTACAACTTATTTTCTGTTTGGTGTGGTACATTTTCTTCTCACGTCTCTGTCCATGTAATTATTCTTATTATCTTTATCACATATTATCCACAGTTCATATAGGAATGAAACGTCCTATGTTAAACATTCTCAATTCTCAGTGACTTAATTTCACAGATCTTTTAAAAAAAACAAGCATCCTGCACTAGGAGACTCCCATCCCAAAACACCTCGTTTTCAAGTAACACCTTTACCTTTAAAATGAGTGAGCATTATCTACTAATTCTGTACAAGTCAGCTGCTAGACGTCAGTACTGAGCAATGGCAATAATTAATGCTGCAATAGCACGTTATGTACTTCAAAGTAAGCACATCCAGCATGGCGGGTCCTGAGTGCAAGAACCGGAGCTGGAAGTGTACTTCTTCCTCCCAAGTCTCGGCAAACAGTTCCTGTTATTGCATGTGCTCCTGGTGAATATTATTACCTTTTTAGTTTAGTTTCACAGATTAATTTAAATGTGCAGTCATCTAGCATTCTAAACTGCTCACTTAGAGACAGATCTAGTAAGATAAAAAGTCAGGTGCGTGGAGTCACAGCACCTTGACGACGCTGTGTTGTTATTCCTCAGGTATAGTCCAAAGTAAACCTCACCATCCTATGCATTCAACAGTATTTGAGTAATCAACACTGCTCACTACAGTTACGAACATACACGTTTCTTACTAAACTCTCAGCAGAGTTCACAGAGAAAACTAAGTAAAAGAGATAAACCAAAGTTTATCAAGGTCTTCAACATTAACATTGCCAATACAGGTGTAGCAATAAGCAGTGCCCTAATCCCTAAATTAAAAGACACATCCCTCTTATGCGACAATTAAAAGCCTACTGCCATATTAGGAACTATGAGTGAGTTATTCCAGGCCTGTATTGTCATGCTCAATCCCAGAGTAATTTTAGGATTTTTAATAGAATTCTGAGATTCTGCAACTAGTCACATTGACTAAATCCAAAAATAACATGATCTCTTGCAGATGGTTCTGTTGATACACCAATATCTGCATATCAGGACTTAGTTTCTATAGACTACAGACTGTTGTTCACGTTCAAGTTTATTAAATCATTCCAAGTTTTGAATTGAGTTTGTGACATGACAAAAATTCACTTGAGACAGGGTTGCAATCAGCAAACTGTACACTTATGACTGAAATCAAGTTGATACCCAGACCTCCAAGTGAAAAATCTAGGGCATGGATTGTACTGTTGATGCAAAATTTAAAAATATTTTTAAAAATTGGGCAATTTATCTCAATAAATAAAAATGTTTCATGATAAACTGCAAAGAGCTAAGTCCACAGAGAAATGCTAGAGGCCAACAATTGACAATAAATGAAAATCAGTGTAATGAAAAAAGCAACAGGCAGTTTCACTCTGAGAGAGCCCATGAACTATTTTTAGATAGAAAAACTAAAAACTCAGAGGCAAGGTGGGGGAAGAGAATGATATCTCTGTGACATCTTTAAACAACAAAGTCCCAGTGTAGACACAGATGTATCAGCACAAACTTCTTTTTGTAGGTACAAGTTTAGTTAAGAGGAGAAACACCTTAAAGTATAGCTAATGCAAACTACATTTCACAAAGTGTTAAATCACTAAAGCCAAAAAAAAAAAAATTAAATCTGATTTATTACAAGTTTTTTTTTTTTCCCACTCTGCTGATAAATGACTTCTGAAGCACATGGTACCACTGCTTCAGCTGGAGAAATAATATGCATTTTACAAAGACACTTGAATCCTCTCAGCACAGTCAGCAAAACTGATAAATGATCTTTCAATATCTAATTTTATACTACAACATATGGGGGCTACAATCTATCCTCAGCTGTATGCATTATATCCAGTACATTTCACTGAATTCTGTGTGGTTCAATGTAGTGTTCCTGTATATACCCATATTTACTCTGGATTTCTAAGAAATTTCAACTGTATTAATTTTGCAACTGCATTTTTGTTCTAAGACTATGCTGTCTAGTGTTTTTATCAAATACAGGTCTTGTTACCTTAGATCTGTATCCTGCTTATTGATTTATGGTACTATCTTGTACTCACTTTTGGGGGACATTATCTCTAAAAATAATGACCAAGAAAAGCCAAGACAACGTTACAGAGATTTTAAAAGTCAGCATGTTTGGCAGGGAGTAAGAGATGTATAAACTTTTGTGAAAGTTCTTCACAGTCCGGCACCACTTAAGGATCTTTTCAGCTAACATACCGGTAAAATGAACAACCTATGGTACAATCTGTGTCCAATATTTTGAACAAGGGCCATAGGGAAGCAATGCAGTTAAACTGCTTGTGCTGAATCTAGAAATCTAATAACACAATAACTTTGTTTACCAATAGCCGTATCTATGACAGTCTATGTTTTAAGTTTTGCTATCTCATCCAATAACAAAACTGAAAAATAGTTTTGACATACATACTGGATGAAAATAAAACCAAATTCTATATAGGAGTATATAGCAAAAATGAAATTGCTTAGATATTGCAGATGCCATTGTTTTAATCAGAACAACTTAACTGTTTTCCACAGGGCAGGTTAAACCATTAAACTGAAGGTGCCATTTCAGGGTTCGCTTAAGCTAACGGCAGGCTACCCCCCACCCCAGCAGCGCATTCTTGCTACTTCCACACTGTGACTGCAGGAGATCACACACAGCCACAGGGATCAGCTGCCAGCCTCGCTGACCAAAGAGGCTGATGCTGATGTGCAAGAAGGGGGATGAGGCTGAGAGCTGTAGAGGAGTGCTGTGAAGGCGAACTCCTAATATTATTTTCTTCCAAATAATAGTCTTGGCTAGACAGATTTCTCCCTCAAAACAGAGGCAACAGGAAAAAATAACATTAATCTGAACTGAAATACCTGTATTTCAAATTAAGGAAAGCTTTTTAAGTAAGGAGAGTAGACTGCCTTTACTCTTTGTTCACCCAGTTCTTCCATGATTTGCGTATTGCCTGCCTTAAGTTTCATTCTGAACCCTGAGGCACAGGGGGGATCCACACAAACACTGCTGGTCTCCTGCACACTCTGTGGACCAGTGCCCTTAAAGTACACATCTCCCAAAAGCTTCTTCCCTTTATCTGCAAATGCTTTATGGCACAAACAACACTGCTGAGGAAAAAAAGGAACAGAACAAGTCTGCTTCATCCAACATTGTCTTACCACTTCAGCTGGTACGATGCTGCCACGCTAAGTGCTCTACTGTTGGGGGAACACACTACAGATCAAAGAATTCAGATTTGCTACAGTCAGTGGCATAACTAAAATTGTTTTCCCGCTCTCTGTTTCCTCACAGTCTGCTTTCGATGTAAGTACTATACATCTTTATATATACTCTTCCCCTCTGCCACTTCTTTGTCATTACTATTCTTTCCTAATTCTTTCTACATAGTAAATTGCATGTTAACTTACAGGACAATTCAAGCCCATTATAGCAATTAAAATCCACTAATGCCTGAATTTAAAATTTTATTAAAAGATTTTCATGTATTTCTTGTAAATGGTCAGGTAGAAACAAGCCCAAATATACAGAAAAAGACATTAACATTCATTTTTTAAATGAAGCATTGTCCTAACATTTTTCATGGTAAGAGGCCCCAGTTTTCTCCTTAGTTAGGAAACAAAATTGGTATTTACATGGTAGGTACAACTCCAATTTGCTCTTTCAACCATAATCCCTGTATTATCCTTCTTTTTAAATTATAAAATGCAGCACATTTTCAAATTTCTGGAAATAAACACAAAGTACACAATTGAAGAACCTTTCAACCAGAATCAGAAAAAGAGAGATTGTATCACTGCAGCTTCTGATCCACTACTTTGAAAGACCTGTAGAAAGCATCAGGATTTTTACTAAATTCAGGCTCTCATACTCAGGAAGCAAATTCCAGAGACAAGGCCCTTTTCTTGCAAATACCCTGCAACCAAAATACCAGACATTTCAGTCTTAGCACACTGTTGGCTCCAACAGCTCAAATGATCTCAAATAAATACACGATATAGGAAGGGAGAGGTGATTTTTTACAAAACTATCTAATATTTTAATAGACCAAAGGCTAGCAGGACTTTGTGTAAGCACAGATAAAAGCTCATTAACAGAATTGTAACTACTGCCTCCAAACAGGGGTGGCACCTCATTGCCATTTTCAGTAGATGTTTTATAATTTTTCAGTGAAATCTTTTGGAAACTGGTGATTTTCACATCTATCCATTCTATACTGTATTTAAGAAACAGGTATACTACTTCTTAATATATACCTTAATAATATTTTTTAAGATGACTGCTGAACCTGACTCCACTGCCCAAAACAAATGACATGTGCAAAACTAATAAAAAATCATACCCATGTGGACATTTGCTGACAGCTGAAGTCATATGCAAGGAACACGGTATTTATTTGGTGAAGAAAGAAGACTCAGGAGATACAACCAGACAACATACAGCAAAATAAACAGCTGCAAAGCCACCCAGAGCTAGGTGCCTTTGGGGAGCAAAGCTAGCTATGCTAGCTATGAAAAGGCTTCTAAGAGTGAGCACAGAAACTGCCTTGGTTGATGTTAGCTGTGCTCTAAGGAAATTAAATTCCCTATGCGTTTTTTTGAGATGAAAAGGTCAGCATTAAAAACAAAAACGCCACATAAATATTCTTTCATCATCGATTTCTGGTTTTAGCGGAAAGAATCCTCCAGCCTGGAATATATTGGCAGAAGTGGGAAGAGTATTTCTGCATCCAGTAACTAGACATCACAAGGAGATGAAACATTTTCTCTGAAATATGGCCCAAGCCATAGCCACAGCTCTTCTGGCAGCAGTGAGTGACAACATTATTGATGGAGCTCAGTAGTCCAAATACAGTCAAAATCCAAGCTCTTTTGCAGTATCTTACCACCAAAAGGGGAAGAATTCCTAAAAAAGTTGTGAGAGTAATCCCAACTGCTGTAACTCTGAGCTGATTTAACAGCCAGCTACAGTAATCTCCTCAGTAAATTAATATGGTTTGTCAAGCCAAACAAACTACAAAAAAAGAAAGCCATGACTGTGCCATTAAGATTTGCTAATCATAAACATCCATTTCAAAAACATTCTGAAACTCCGCCGAAATCAATTTACCATATTGGCACTGTCAGAGGAGCAAATAATGGCACACCAGCAATCCAGCAACATGAGAATGAGGAACAACTGACATCTGATGCATCTTTAGAGAAGGACAGTGAAATTATTTCATCGCAGTACTATTTGCTCTAAGGCAACTATAGAATAAAGATTAGCTGAAAAGGCTTCATGTCCAGAAGTACTGAATACCGTTGGCACATCTAAAGGAGTTGTTATCAGCAGAGCCCTGTGCTGCTTTTGTCATCAAGCTGTGTGCCAAACTGAAATACACTGCATAGGCTGTACGTGTTAAACTCTAGAGAACAAAATATGACTCCATAATATAATTATTGAAATAAAATTAAAACATTATACAATTACTATTATTATGACTATATAATTAGATTGTCTGCATAACAATATTTTACTGTTAATTTCTTCAGGATTCAAAGGCTCAGTTATACTACTTTACTCAGGAATAACTTCTATTAATGTCCACAGAATCACAAAATCATTCAGGTTGGAAAAGACCCTTGGGATCATTGAGTCCAACCATCAGCCCTACTCTATGAAGTTCTCCCCTACACCACATCCCCCAACATCTCATCTAAATGACCCTTAAACACATCCAGGGATGGTGACTCCACCACCTCCCTGGGCAGCCTATTCCACTGTCTGACCACTCTTTCTGTGAAAAACTTTTTCCTAATGTCCAGTCTGAACCTCCCCTGTTGCAGTTTAAAGCTGTTCCCTCTTGTTCTATTGCTAATTATCTGTGAGAAGAGACCAGCACCAACCTCTCTACAATGTCCTTTCAGGTAGTTGTAGAGAGTGGTAAGGTCTCTCCTTAGCTTTCTACTTCTCAAACTAAACAGTCCCAGCTCCTTCAATCTCTCCTCATAGGATCTGTTCTCCAGGTCCTTCACCAGCTTCGCTGCCCTCCTCTGCACTCGCTCCAGCACCTCGATATCTCTCTCGTATTGAGGTGCCCAAAACTGGACACAATACTCCACGTGTGGCCTCACCAGTGCAGAGTACAGGGGGACTGTCACCTCCCTACTTCTGCTGGTCACACTATGGCTGATACAAGCCAGGATGCCGTTGGCTTTCTTGGCCACCTGGGCACACTGCTGGCTCATATTCAGCTGCTTGTCAGTTAGAACCCCCAGATCCTTCTCTTCCAGACAGCTCTCCAGCCACACCTCCCCAAGCCTGTAGCCATGCATGGGATTGTTGTGGCCCAAGTGCAGGAGCTGGCACTTGGCCTTGTTGAAGCTCATCCCGTTAACGTTGGCCCACAGATCCAATCTATCCAAGTCTCTCTGTAGAGACTCCCCATCCTC
The DNA here is from genome assembly GCF_965140245.1 of Athene noctua. Lineage (NCBI taxonomy): Eukaryota > Metazoa > Chordata > Aves > Strigiformes > Strigidae > Athene > Athene noctua. Next base: position 34,005,183 of record NC_134037.1, on the reverse strand, counting down.
ATGCAGATCGACACTCCTGCTTAGCTTGGTGTCATCTGTGAACTTACTGATGATACACTCTATGTCCTTATCAAGATCATCAATAAAGATGTAGAACAGAAATGGTCCCAACACCGAGCCCTGAGGAACACCACTTGTGACCGGCCACCAGCTGGATTTAGCTCCACTGACCACCACTCTCTGGGACCGTCCATCCAGCCAGGGCTTGACCCAGCAGACCGTTCCCTCATCCAGGCCATTGGCAGCCAGTTTTTCTATGAGAATTCTATGGGGAACTGTGTCGAATCCTTTTCAAAAATCCAGGTAGACAATATCCACAGCTTTTCCCTCATCCAATAGTCAGGTCTTCTTGTCATAGAAGATCTAGTTTGTCAGGCAGGACCTGCCTTTCATAAACCCATGCTGACTAGGCCTGATCCCCTGGTTATCCATTATATGACTTCTAATGGCACTCGAGATGACCTGCTCCATGACCTTCCCTGGAACCGAGGTCAGACTGACAGGTCTATAGTTTCCTGGATCATCCTTTCTGCCTCTTTTGTAGATGGGTGTCACATTTGCCATCCTCCAGTCCAATGGGACCTTCCCAGTTAGCCATGATTTCAGGTAAATCATGGACAGCAGCTTGGCGAGCACATCTGCCAACTCTTTCAGCACCCTTGGGTGTATCCCATCTGGTCCCACAGACTTGTGTGCATCCAAGGGGTGTAGCAGGTCTCTGAACACCTCCTCTTCAACTGTGCTGACCTCAGTCTGCTTCCCCTCCCCATCTTCCAGCTCATGAGGCTGGGTGTCCAGGGAACAGCCAGTTCTACTGCTAAGATTGAGGCAAAGCAGGATAAGAATTGCAGTAACTCAAACTAATTTAAAAATCACCCTTTAATCCTTAAAATATTCTTAGGATTAATATTTAATAATAATTTACATGAAGCATAAGAAAAGCTATCCATCTCCTATCACAAGACAACATACATAGAGAACTCCCTCACAAAAAAAGATAAAGAGAGATAGCCAAAACCCAACATAAATAGTCATAATTGATTTCCCAAGCTGACACTGCATTGTAAATTATTTACAACATATAAATAGGTGCAACACTACTCCAGGTCCATTGAAAAAAACCAAAATGGCATCACACAAGAAAAATGGCACAGCATAGCTTTCTATCACCCACACTACAACTGAATGAATGACATGCAAGAGGAGATGTGCCAGGTTACTCGATACTTGCTAGTCAGCTTAATCAGATACTCTCAGTTTCCTGCAGGATGGATAACAAACACTGTTCTGCTTACTGCACACCACGTCTACCAAAATATTTTCTGAGGCAGAAAGATCCTCAAAACCCCCGTGCATCTAATAAAGCAAGGGGTCTGCAATCACACAGTCTGACATAATGTAAAAGGAGATATAAATAAAAATAATAAATTACAAGGTATTGTATATAGATAACTGAGATAAAGTAAATTACAAGGTTATGATGACAGATATCTGAGTCCCTGACTATCCTTCATTGTAACCCCGCCATGTCAAAACCTGACTTTGTGCTGCTGACTGCTCTCTTCCCTTATTTTTAAAAAAACAGGTCAGAAGTTCAGAAGAGTATCAAAAACATTTTAAACAAATTATTTTTAAAAATCTTGCCTGAAGTGTTATTCCAACCACAGAAAACTATTATATATTCAACATATTGAATAAAAAAGTAAACTCTGTTCTTAATTATGACATGGATTTCTCCAAAGAGAGAAAAGCATGAGCAAGAAAAAAGCATGAGCAAGAGTATTGCCATAAATAACTAGATTTAGTGGAAATTCTGCAATGCTTGAATGTTATTGAAAATCCTTTCAACCTTTTTTTTATACAGGAAGATATATGTAAGAGGTACTACTTCCACAACAAACTGACTGAAAAGCTTATCTTGTACCTTATTAGCATCAATAAGGTGATACTCATTTTCAGCCTAACTATATTCATACATTCTATTAATAATCACCTCAGTTGCATCACCCAGCTAAAGTCTTCATCCGCTAGATACATATATTTTTAGGAGAAACTGGAACATTTTCTCTTTAGTTTTCTTTAATGAGGATACACAGAAGAAAACAACAGAGAAGGAGAGGAATGTGAGAAGCAAGACAGCATTAAAGACAAATCACCTGCCTTCCAGGTTCACCCTTTACTGAAATTCTTTATCACCTGATGCAGTTTCACTGAAAATTTCAAAACACAAGCCATTTTTGTCTCAAAGAGTCATCCTCCCTTCAAAACAGATAAAATACAGAAAAAATCTACTAGATTGCTCTCACTCCATTAAAAAAAAAAAAAAAAAGTATTTTGTCTTTCTCAAGTATTCTCCTTGCAGCTGCTAAGAGTTAAGGCTTTGCTAAGTCACAGCTATCAGCCATGACGTGAATTCCCTATTTTCACTGCCTTCACTAATAAACCATTTTTAAAAGAAGAAAATAAAGCACAGACATTAGTGTTCAGGCCTAAAAAAAGCTAGGGAAAAAGCTTTACATTCTTCAATCTCAACATGACCTGTCAGACCCCCTCCAAAACCATCAAATTTTTAGAAATCAATCAATCCTTTCAAATAATGAATTTTCCTTCAAAGTAATATAAATTTCAAGTAATTCACCCTTTTCCAATTTCTAGCTCCTCTCAGTCCATTTTTGCTATTGATTTTCTTACAGTTTCATAACATAGGAAGTCCGTTTGCAATATGCACACAAAGCACTACTTAGCTTCTTATTTCTAAAGAAAAATTACCCCACTTTTTTTTTTTTTTTTTTTATTGCCTTAATTGTCTGCTCTTCTATGGTGTCACGTTTTCCTCAAATTCCCATCCACTGCAAAAAAAAAAATATCTGTAAAACCTGAAAAATTAATAATGGATTAAGAAAAAAAAAGTTTTCTTACTGACAAACCTTCAAAATATTTTTAGTAAAAAAATGTATAGGTGGTACCTAATTTTACCTGTTCCTCTTCTAAAGACAATCTTGATAATACTGGGAAAGCTCCTAAAATTAGGGCAGTCTGTGTCAAGTAATTTTATCTAGTCATTTTTCCTTCAATAGCTAATGTCCAAGGTATTTAAAAAAATACAGTAATTACTTTAACTTTGTTGAATTACACAAGCATAAAAATTTTGCATTTACAGTATTTAATACCTCAGAAAAACTCAGAATCTATCAAGTAATCTAGAATATTTAGGTCCTATTTCTTTAATCATTCTCCTCTCTCACAGATCACTTTGATTTGTATCTGATTGCCTCCGATTCCTCTCTTCTCCCCCACCCCTGGCTCACACTACCCACAGCCCCTCTTTGCTCTGCCCAGGATCTAAGCAAGGGCAAGTCTGAGGGCTGGGTGTATTCTTTCCTAGGCAAGCTGGAGCCAGCCCTCTTGCAACAGAGAATACCCAACCTGAAGACATGGGAGTACAGTTGCTTCCCTCATCATCACAGGAACATGCTGTACAGAAACCACAGTCCCATGACTTGGAGCACATCTCAACCAAGAAGCTCGGAGATGATCCTCTCTCTCTCCACTGAGCATGGGGAACTTGAAACTACATTCCTAACTGCTTCTTGCCATTTCCTTGTCCCTGTGCAAACTGAAGTCCATACAGTCCCATTGTGCCTTACTCTCTTTCACCTTCCTTTCGATTTTTCATGCAGTCTCTGCCTTTCATCCCACCCTCTGTCAGAATAGGATGCTTCCTAGTATCTACACTGAGTATCTACAATGCTGTTGCTGCCCAAAAGCAAGATGTCTATCCCACTGGAAAAAAAAAAAAAAAAAAAAAAAAGTGTTTAAGGAAATGGTGACTCTCTTTTTAATCCTGACTACAGTAACGAGAGAAAGGAAAGCCAGCTTCACCAAGGGAAGATTAACATAATACCTCTTGTCATACTATGAAAGTTTTTTGTTTCCTTCATTTTATAAATATTTATGTATAAACAGTAGAGTTTTCAGTAGCAGAATCACAATTTTAGAAAAATGTACTCGCAAATAACTTTCTACCTAGATACTTCCAGATTCCAGAAGAAATGCACACTTGAATCAAAATGTTTCCTGAAGAAAAAACTGTTACAGATGAAAACGCCTGAAAACAGACATACTTGCCTTTCTGTGGCATCCTTTAGATACGTGGCTCAGCATTTCAGTTCATTAGTTGCATTTAGTCTGAGCTCTGCCTTTTAAAGACAGAATGAAAGTAGTATCTTACTTACTTCGTGTCTCTGACGAGAGGTGCGCTTCCCAGTTTAAAACAGATTTTTTCCCCTCCACAAGTTGTTTGCCTCAAAGAAAAGCTTTCTGCCAGATCAAACCCTGTGAAATAGGATACAATGATTTTAGTTTAATGGAATCTAAAAAATGGAACTAAATACTGACTGTAGTATGCTTGGTGACTTTCTAGAGAACAGGCTTACAAGCTATTTTGATAACCAGTACTTTAAGTCAGAGAAACTCCCAGTATTCACTTTATAGACAGAGAAACTATCAGTGCAAAATTCACTCAGTAGATGACTTTGCAACCTGAGAAATCTATTTGCTATTTCCTTTTATCATCTGAACTGATAAGAATGAAGGATGTTTGGGAAAAACAACAGAAATTAGTATCCTTGCAGAACCTGAACCAATACTTTATAAGAACAACATGTTCTGATCTTAACTCCACCGTCCTAAAAACAACTACAACTTCTGGAGCGTGGGGGTGGCCTTTCAATTCAGTCCTTTCAGTTCTAAAGCCAGTTTCAGTCGGATTATGATTACATCCACTACTAGCCAATTAATTTAGATATCCATACTAACACAATCATTTACCTGAAACACCAAGACTGCCTCTGTTGATTTGTTTGAGATGATGAACAACTGTTTTCATTACAGGACACACAGCACCTTCAAGAGAATACAGTTTAGTATCTATCATGAAAGTCTATCAAACAAAAAATTATCAGAGCAAACTATCATGACAGTGATAGTAATATTAACAGAAATGATTGGTTCTGCTTCTTTAGGCTATGAAAAACAGCAATAAACCAAATTACAAAATCTAAGTAAGGTAATGATATTTCAGATTTCATACTATGCTTCTAATAATATAACCAGATACAAATTTTATCACATTTTAATTCAGCTGTTTATTATTAAAGCTCACATGAACAATAAAACCAGAAGAAAAGCTCTTTCCACCTACAACACTGTATAAAGCAATAACATCTGTTCTTAGGTGTTTTTTTTGTATTTCTGGATACATTATTAGAAAATATCTTTTTCCCCCACAAATGAACATGAATTCTTGATTACCATGACAATAATCTATTGTTAATTCAGTGAACAGTAATTTCAAAATGCGGATTAACAAGGATATATTCATATCATGTAATAAACAATGTAAGCAATACTAAAATTTTGAAAAAAATGGTTGAAAATTAAGCAGCTTTACAGGGGATTAAGTCTGAAGCAAAGTATTTAGGTAAACAAGCAGAATGTTCTATAATCTGAAGCATGGTAAATTCTAAGGTTAAATATAACTGAACACGTAGATCAGACACTATGTTTTATTAATATGCAGTATCTATCTTGCATAACATCCCTTTTTTTTTCCCCTGTATATACACAGGAATACACACTTTTAAGAAGCAAATGCAGAGAAATGTCATTTTTGTGCACAGGTCAGAAATAGGACTCTTTGTTCAACAAACTTTGCAAATAGCCCTCCTAAACCCTAATAAAACTATCAAACAGATGACAAGCAGGATTTCGCCCATGCGCTTCTCAAGCATAGAGCTCCCTGTTGAGCTGACGCCACTAGAAAGATAGCCAATGTACATCTGAAACTGCTGAACAGTGAAGGTTGAGGGGCTTTCTGAAGTGTCAGTTCAATGAAGAATGTAAGGAGGAATATCCTACCGCTAACCCGGAAATCATCTATATTTAATGAGTTCCAACAGCATCCAGACTGAAAGTTGGCATTCAAAACAGCTGTAGTTATAATCTTAACGCATGTGAAATCTGTCATTCTGTAGTAACGCAGAAATCATATTATCCTTCAGAAGTCTTAAATTCTATTAAATGTTTTACAGTATTTGATTTGATACAGGATTAAGAATGGCTAATTGGAAATAACCAGTAAAAGTGAAACTAAATTATATAATACAGATATAAAGACACACTTCCTGACTACATAGTTAATTAAAGCTACGTCAATTGCTTAAAGAACAGACCAGGTGGAAGACATTTTGTCATAAGATTCATCCAGTTCCATGTCCTTTATGTCTAAATTGTAATCTACAATTACAAGTAACATCAATCATACATTAATTTATTTCTAAGGGTCTAAGAGAATATTCTTTCTTTCCTTCATACATATATACATAAATGTGTATATACAAGCATTTACCTATACATATAAATATAAAAGTTTAATGACAAATGAGATTAAACCTATGCATTAAAAACACTGTAAATTCCTGTTCCCCAGAAAAGACACAGAACTGTAAAGAATATTCATGTTGAAATCTCTGAAACTGAAATGAAATCTTTCATCATTCTTGGTTTGCAGGGAGTTTTATGTAGTGTGAAAAGCATCCACTGGAATTACATACTAACATAGCAATTTCAATACACTATTTGATACACACACACACACATTATGGGACAGAAACAGGATCACCTTAGATAACCTTTAATCTACAAACCTCAGCCTTCAATAATTTATACAGATTATTAGACTACAGACTTTTATCTAAAGCAATGCACGTGGTTATGGGAGATTTACACAAGTATAGCTATAAGAAGTATGTTGATGTAAAGGAATCCTGTTATGGCTGAAGCTGCAATAGCATGTCACACATACACTGACAAGCATTCTTCTTAAATCTATGTGTTTTCTAACCAAGGAGCTTTTTCAAATATATATGTTTATAAAAACTGTGGGACAGATTCCCTTTTTGGTTAAATTACTTTACAGTACTTGTAATAAGAGCAGCCAGATATTACTTACTGTTGATTTTATGTTGAACTGCTGTAGTAAGCTCTAGAGAACATGGGACACAACTGTGCTTTTTTTTTTTTTTTTTCAAGATTAACTGACATGAGGGCTGAGCGGCAAAAGACTAGGGAATTTTAGCTTATTGCCCCCAGCCACTTTCTCACAAGTCCAAATAAAGACTCAAGCCTTAATTTCTCTGTTATCCAGATGATAGCAATGATTCCTCACATGCCACAGACTGGACTGCGGACCTATTTTTATCAGTGGCATAACAGTTACAGCAATTTAAGTGTTACTTACTTGGTTGTGTTCCATATCCCCAGAAGAACTGAAAGGGTTACGATGAATGTTCTTCTGTATCATGCTGCTGATGCACTCCTTTAGCCCACTGTTATTTTTACCAGAGAGCTAAGGCAAAACTCTAAAATACTAAAACCAAAACCTCTCCATACCAAGACTGACAACTTCCATTGCTATAGATTGATGAAAATTCTTTCTACAGTTACAGTTTGTACAGTCTAAAAGTTAGCCTCTTCCAAGATTTTTAGTACTGCTGCCAGATCTTTAAATTTTCTTTGGCCTGAGACAAAACAGACAGTTTACCCATTCATCCTGTGGGTAGCCGAATTACAAGATTTACATGAAGAATTCAGGAAAGAAAAAGAACAAGATAAACTCTTACTGCTAATTCAGGCATGGAAACCATGCACCTTCAAGCCCTGTTGGAATACATTACTATAAAACTAATGAAGCGGTAAAAAAGAATGAGCTTACATTTATATGTTAGATTGCTCTGCATGTGATAAAAATGGGTCTGTCTGGATTGAAGTAAATTCATATTAAAATGGTGATGTCAAAGCTCAAGTTAACATACCTATAAATTAACGAGATCACCTATCCATATGACAAATTCCAGACCTTAATCTTTAGGAATCAATGAGCTCTTCATAGGAGCTGACTATTATAAAATCAACCTAATGATTTTGAAAATATGTATTTATGCAGATATATCACAGATCTCTGATCTTCTGTCTCTCCAATAAGATGATAGTAAGAATATTTTTTGTTTTCTAATACCATTATGAAAAAAAAAAAAAAAAAAAAGCATTGCATCTAGACATATCTGCTGCAACATGCAATGGCATGTTCTGAATTCCTGGGATGATCAGGGCACCTGTTGAAGCACGCTGCAGCTTCCATCTAGGCCCCATGCCCAGTTTTCCTTTCCGTGCAAACAAGGACAGAAGAGACTCTGGTGCATGCTGCAGTCTCACTCTTACAGACATTTCTTGTGTGCACTTCCTGACTGTGAACTGTAGTTTCCAGTCAGCACTCTTGGTTCCTCCAGATCAAGTGTAACCTGTAATGGCTAGATTCACTTTACAAGTACTTATGTACTACTTTATAATTAAAATTTATGTTCAGGTTAAATTTTCAGCTGCCATCTAACGCAACCAACGTGCACATTGCAAGGGCACTGAAGTTTCCATCAGTAACCATGACCAGCCAAACGAATGTGGCCAAACAGCAAAGACCCACCTAACATATACCCACATCTTATGTTGGACTCAAGCTTCAGGCAGAAATCCCTATCAGCTAGGATGTCTCGCACTCTTACTGGATCAGGCTTCATAAATATACAGACATAGGAAACTTCTTCAGAGCGTACGACATACCTGCAAGTGTCAGCAATGACATCCAATGAGTCTACCTCAAAGCTATTTGTACTGAAGATAAGCAGGTATTTGTACTGAAGATAAGCACACACAGCTGACCTGCTTTCAAATAGGTTCAAGAATTCAGATTTCCAACATAACTGTGGCCTCATTTATAGAGGTACCAGAAAATCAGATGTGATATTTCTGTCTTCCTTTTCCACTTGGTAAGCCACATTATATTACATTACAATAAATGTGTTAATTGAGACAAAGGTGGGAAGAGGAATGAAGGAGGCTGAATCTACAACTTTGTTGATACAGGAAAGAAGTCAACTCCAAGTCTGGTGACAATTTTGATGGTTATGGAAATAACATAACAGCTATGCCAGGCAGGCGGGATTAAGAAATACATATCAATGGAGTATAAGTATTAGGATGTTCATGCTAGACCCTGAAGAAATGGATTCTCCCATGAGGAAGAGTAGGTAACGAAAAAAGGACTTCATATTATTCAAGACAGCTAGCATGGCTTCACCAAGGGCACCTGTTGTCTGACCAACCTAGAGGCCTTCTATGATGCAGTGACTACATCAGGGGACAAAGGAAGAGCTACAGATGTCATCTATCTCGACTTCTGTAAGGCCCTGACACAGTCCCCCAAAACATCATTGGCTAAATTGGAGAGATATGGATTTGATGGATGGACTGTTGGAATCTGATAGATGGCTACATCCAGAGAGTAGTGGTCAACAGCTCAGTGTCCAGATGGAGATCAGTGATGAGTAGTGTCTCTCAGGGGGCCATACTGGGACCAGTACTGTTTAACATGTTCGTTAATGACACAGACAGTGGGATTGTATGCACCCTCAGAAAATTTGCAGATGACACCAAGCTAAATGGTACAATTGACAGGCCTAAGGGACAAGATGCCATCCAGATGGACATAGACAAGCTCAAGAACTCAAGAAGTGGGCCCATGTGAACCTCATATGAGGTTCAACAAGGTCAAGTGCAAGGTCCAGCACCTGGGTCAGGACAACCCCCAGCATCAATACAGGCTGGGGGATGAAAAGACTGAAAGCAGCCCTGGAGAGAAAGACTTGGGGGTACTGGTGGATGAAAATCTGGGCATGAGCCAGTAACGTGCACTCACAGCCCAGAAAGCCAACCGTATCCTGGGCTGCATCAAAAGAAGCGTGGCCAGCAGACCAAGAGAGGTGATTCTGCCCCGTACTCAGTTCTGGCAAGACTCCACCTGGAGTACTGTGTCCAGCTCTGGAGTCCTCAGCACAGAAAAGACATGGTCTTGTTGAGTGGGTCCAGAGGAGAGTCACAAAAATGATCAGAGTGCTGTAACACCCCTCCTATGAGGACAGGCTGAGAGAGCTGGGGTTGTTCAGCCTGGGGAAGAGAAGGCTCTGGGGAGACCTTATAGCAGCCTTCCTTAAAGGGGACTTATAAGAAAGACAGAAACAAACTCTTTAGTAGGGCCTGTTGCAACAGGATGAGTAATGGTTTTAAATTAAGAGAAGGTAGAGTTAGACTAGATATAAGGAAGACATTTTTTACAAAGAGGGTGCTGAAACACTGGCACAGGTTGCCCAGAGACACGGTAGATGCCCCATCCCTGAAATACTCAAGGCCACATTGAACAGGGCTTTGAGCAACTTGATCTAGTTGAAGATGTCCCTGCTCCCTGCAGGGGAGTTAGATAATCCTTGGAGGTCCCTTCCAAGCCAAACTATTCTGTGATTCTATGATATCCCAGGTGAATATCTTGGTTGTAGGAGTTGATGCTCTTTTCTTTCTCTACCTTTCCATTAAAAAAAAAAAAAAAAAAAAAAGGGCTGATCTAGTTTACAGGTTTCACACTAGGAGAATGTGTGTAGCTGCGAATGTTCCCCTTTGTGGTCTGTGATCTCTCTTATATACTACTTACGAGCTGAAGTGGTTTTCCACAGTGTGCAGACTTTCATGAACAACATTCTTACAGAAACCTAAAGCTCCTTATTGACTGCCCAAGAAGACTTGGTATTTAACAAGTTAAGGAATCCAAGGGTGGCAGGGTCGCTTAAACACTGCAATGTTAACAACAGTTTGTGGATCCAACCTTAAATACCAGAATACTAAGATTATGATATTCAGAATATTAAGACTACAAATACCTTGTGTATGAGTTACTGTAAAGCCATTATCTTGATTTTGAGAAGTATCTAGCCATGCTGAAACATGAAAACGAAAAAGCTGAACTGATTTGCATACTTGAAACCACTCACTGTATTTGGGTTAAAGTGCCTATCTAAAATTATGATCTAGAGCCAATACTTTTCACAATACATTCCACGTCAAAAGGCAATGGAAATTCACCATGCCTGTCAGTCCCAGGACTTTGTTTATACTACATTTTTTATGGGTTAGCAAGTGACTTTGAAAAGCAGTAAATGTAAAAGAAACTTGGAAAAGCAGCAATGATCTGGGAATGAGACAAAGTATTAATATTTTTAATAAGCAGCATTCAGGAATAATCAAATCAGAACTTCATGTGTCACTGCAGAAAGAGCTCATGTCCACGTTCCAAAACCAAATGTTCCCAACAATAAAAAAATGTAAGTTGACAACATGAAAAAAATATTCTTGAAGTCAGATGAAAACCATGATTATGGAGAACTCCTGAACCCCCACCCTCAGATTTACTATATTCTTCCATTAGAAGTGAGTGCTTCCTTCTGATGAATGGTTGGCACATCAAACTTCTGGAGAAGTGAGAACCAAAAGAAATCCTGGATGTGAATCTAATAGTTACTGGCACCCATTCAGAGCCTAAGGAGGACTGCTCTGAGAAGAGCATACTCTGTCACTCTCTAACATTCTTTTCCAATATTGGTATTCATTTATTACAATATTGACCCAATGAGTAAGTCCCAAAGTATATTCAGAATGCCAGCTCAGAAAGCTCTCCCCTGCATATGCAAAGTTAATCCTTTCTCTTGCACAAGCAATTGCCTTCCCCTAACACACTTCTTCCCCCTGCCTACCCTTCAAACTAACCTTAATTTATACTTTTCCCTGCATTTGAAGGCCATTCCTTTAGACTCAAATAGATCAGGTGAGAAATTTCAGGATCTAAGTGTAATAATCCAAGATCATATCTAAATGGGCTTTGCCGGAAAAGCTTTCATACTAGCACAGTGAGATATAAATGCTATGCATATGTTGTTGAAGGAAGAAAACCGAAAGGAATGCCTAGGCAAATCCTGAAGGACAGATGCTGATCCAAACAGAACTGGTACATGGAAGACAACAAATGCCTGAGAAAGAGACAGTTAATGACAGAAATTGAAAAAAACAAAATTAAAAAAAATATATAATTTCTCTTTTTTTTTTTTTTTCTTTTCCTCTCGAAGTGAGAACATTTTCATTTTGTAACAGATTCATCTGCATACAAATTATTAAACTAGTATGAGACAACTTTGCAACTTTGCTTGCAGGGTCCGTTCTTTCTCAGCTCCTGCTTTCTGGTCTATAACTTGTATTTCTCTTTTGGACAGTAACCATCCCCTCAGTCTCTAGAAGAATCTCTTTGCTGTTATCAACTTGAGGCTTCACTCTGAGCCTATTCCCTGCTGTCGGCAGAGCTGCTCAAGCTGGCAGTTATCTACTTGTTATTCCTCACCATCTGTCTGTATCACCTCAAGCTGCAGAAGCCTCTCGCAACTGCATACCATCAGTAATTCTCAGGAGAGGTTCAATCTCTCCTCTTCTTCTCAGTGGTTCAATTTGACCCATATTTGATCCATTTGTGGCAATCGGGTTAAGGGAAACCGCAACCTCCCTGGGGGGCTGCCTAGCCACAAACTTGTAACAGAACGTAACGTACAGGTCAGATACACTGAACTGCTAATGAACAGTGTATCTGTCATCTTCTATGACTGGTTCTCCTTTTACTACGACATCTTTTCGTTAGGAAAAAAAAAATCCTGGCATTTTGTTTTAAAATTTTTCAAGTTTCCATTTATTCACTTCTATTATAAGGGAACCTTTTGCATTCACACCCTTTTAGCACTTTTAAAACTTCCCTTCTACAATCCAGCAGCTAGCAACAACAGAGAAGACAACCTATTTTGCTTCTTTCAGACAGCTGAAGAGAATGATTGCACAGCTATGATGTAGGGTCACTCTCTCATGGGGGTTAAGAAGAATTCATTTAGAGGAGCATTTAGCCTTGCTGCTCTACAAATATAAGGCAAAAAAGTCTTTGACTAATAACTGTAGGAAAATTCTAGAAAGATAAGGTTATGTGTTGAGGCTGAGCAGTTGTACAAAACTGACAATTCCTTATCCTACAAGCACACGTGCTGTGCCTTTAAGACAGAATTTACCATACTGGAGAGTCAATGTAGAGTTTAAGTGAGATAGCTAGATAACATGAGGACAGCAAGAGAAAGGAGAAAACAGGCAAGTATGAGAAAAGTTGCAGAAGGCAGTTAACAGCTTTTAAGTTAATCAATATCACTATGTTCCTTTCCCCTGGCTTCTTAGCCATAAGATTTTGTCTAACTCTGCATCTGTGAAACATACGACCTGGTCTGGGGTTTAAGTTTAGGTGAGTTTAACATGAGCATTAGGTTGCTGAGGTCAGTGTGATCACTGATCTGCTATAATAAAGCCACATGATTTTGTTCACACAAGTTTTGTAAACTCACATTTAGAATCTCATTTTGCATGGTAGGTTGAAAAAGTACAAAACAAACTCCTAGGAACTACAGCTGCTTCCAAACATGAAACCTCAAAGCACAGGAAACAGAAAGGCTGCTCTGGAACTGCTTCAAACTTAAGATGTTTAAAAAAAAAGAGAGATTAAAAAAATATTGTATAATTTTATTTGCTCATACTGCTTATTTTCCATGTACTGTCATTATTTGTTCAAATTTGTTCAGAACTGAGATTTACGGTCTGTGATGGGCAAGAAAAATGGAAGTACCTGTCTGGTCAGTGACAGCCACAGAAGTAGAAACAGGAAGGAGGAGGAAGACTACCATACAAAGCCAAACTATGCAGGATCCAATGTACTTCATCTCCCCCTGGACACATGTGAACAATCAGCTACAAATCTGAAAGAGAAAACAATCATATTCAGAACAATCTTTACTTACTCTTCTTCCCCTCACCCCATCAGAAAAATACAAACAAGAATTTCTTAACAGTGAAGAGGAAGTCACTAGTCACACGCAGAGTGTATCATCTGTTTTAAGGAGCTACAAAAACAGACTTGCGTGAATTTAGAAATAAACGACAAATATACTCCTTTAGTTCTTTATTAAACTCAGAAGTAACATGTTAGAAATATTAACTCAGAGATATTAGTTGTAAAGGCACTGAATTTCCATTTCATTAGTAAGGACCAATTTTAGTTTTTCCCAGGTTTTCAATTTTAAATATATTTGCTAAACTGTTTGGTGAGACAACACTGCCGGTGTCACAACACTGCCAAAGACTGCCAGTCATCAAATCGAACAAGGACAACGTGCAATTGTTTAACTGCAAAATAAACCAAAATACGGTATTTTGCTGCCTTGCAAAGGATCCAAGTGCCTAGAGCAGCCTGTACTGAGTTTATAGTTTAAACCTCACAAAAATGATGTCTGGTTTCAACAAATCTTTTGTGCTCCAAAGACAGTATTGGCTTTTCTTCTAAATCAACTGCAATGTAGATACACGTGAGTTTAATGAAACACAGAAAATGACAAATATTTTCCTAATCACATTTTCTGTAAGAAAAACAAATCGCACGCCTAAGATGCAATTTTAATAATTATTTTCTCAAGGCATCTTATTCATGGTCGTAACTATTCTGTCAGTCACATGCGCTGACAGCCACTACACCCTCATTAACTTTTCCAGCCTCCCCAGCAGCAGCGACGTGAATACATGTTCAAAGAACATTACCATTTAATTTCCTGCACCTGCTTGACAAGCAGGCATCAGTAATTCACTAGAGCTGCCGCTCCAGAGGTCTCATTTTCTGAAGGGCTCTCACCAAGCAGATCACTAATGCCGCCACCCCCTCGCCGCCTCCGCACCTCCGGGCGTGGGTCCCCTCCCGCCGGCCGCTGCGGGCGGCACCGCTCCCCGCGCACACCGGGCGCGCCGGGCCCTCAGCAGCTCGGACCGCAACACGGCGGCAGCGTCATTTCTCTCGGCTGGCGCCGGGTTCGCGGGGGGGTGGGTGTGCTCAGCCGCCAGGCGGGCGAGCGGGCGGCGGGGCGAGGGGGCAGCCGGGCGGGGAGCGGCGAGGCGCCGGCCCGGGCAGCGCCCCCGCCTCGCCTGCCCGAGCGCCGCTCCTCGCTCCGCTCGGCCGGGCCCGCCGCCGCCGCCCCCGCAGCCCCGCTCCCGGGCCCCGGGCCCCGGGCCCCGACCCGCCGTCTCTCCGCAACCTGCCTGCGGCGCCGGCCGCGGCTGCCCCCGGCCGGTCGAGCGAGGGGGGCAGGCGCCCGCCGAACCTTCCCCCGCAGCCCCGGGGCGGAGCGGGGCCGGGAGCCCGCTCGGGCCGGCCGGCGCCTGCGAGCGGCGCCGAGCGCCCACCCCGGGCGAGGGAGCCCTCTGCCGCCGGGCGCTGCCCGCGGCGAGCAGGTGCGGGGGCCGGAGGTGAGGGAGAAGGCGCTGCCCGCCGGGCGGGCTCCGCGGCGCGTCCCGGGGCTGTGCCCCAGCGCCGCCGAACCGGGCGGGTGCCCCCGCCCGGGCGGGCATTTGCTGCGCTTGCCACCCGTGCCCCTGCTCACGGGTGTGCTGCGACTAGCTGGATGTAGGCCCCTCGGTACGCCTGCTAATTAGAAAGATACACGCTAATCCGTAGATTTTTTAAATGTAAATATATGCACACAATTAATAAGTATGCTCAGCATTGTGGCAATTTGCAACAGTCTAATCGGTTTTGTAATTGCTGCAAATTTAGTAGGACTGTTTCCATTAGCATATTTTAGCATATACCTATACTCACCCACAAACATAAACAATGTATTTACACAAGCACAATCCTCTAACAGACTGATGACAGGACATTAAAAGCTCACTGTGCACATTATGTTTATATAGCACATAGTTAATATAGGCAAAATCAGTGATAAACTTAAATGGCAATTTTGAAAAAGTAAACCCAAACCAAAACCACCACAAAACAAGCCAGCAGGAATATTGTAGCACATGTGGACACATGTGAGATGTTTAGACAATTGACTACAAATAATGAGTTGCTTACCTTTGATTTTTAGTTGAGTATGTCCCCCAGAAGCACTGAAAATGCCTGTACAGAGCTGCTGTAGTGCTGAGGAGTTGCTGGAGTGAGTCTCCAAAGAGTGGTAGAGGGGGATGCAGCTCTGTCCTTATTAGTCTCACACAGTGTGACCCTCCCACTCAGCACAGAATACTCTGCAAGAAAGGACAAACAGCCACCCAGACAGATTTTACATAATCATACTTGTATATCCCAAGTCCAGTAACAATGTAAGAAATGGTTTTTTTCTCCCCCCCCCCCCCATTCCATAAATTAAACTGCCAGAATATGAACGTGTGAATGAAAAGAGTATCTGGTTTCTAGTTGTAAAGAACCAATTATGTACATTAGTACACTGGCAGAAACTAACTTTTATCACTTGAAGTGTAAGCACACATCATTAATTTTATATACCTTATCATAAATTTAAAAATCAGCCACCCAAGTAACGAAGAGAGTGTACCTATTTATGGCACCAATGCTGCGAAGTACAGCAGGTTACTGACATTTGTTTAGCCTTTTAAAATCTATCATGTACAAACCTGAACGTTCTTGCACTGTAGTATCATCTGCCTGTAATGAAATGGTGAGATTGAGTACTGCCACTGGCTCTCGTCTGAATGTGAGAAACGGCACTTTTCTCAGGTTCCCTAAGTGTGCTTGTGGCAGTTTTCTGTATTGCATTTTAAAGATGTAAACCAGATAAAAGGACGGAGAAAAGTAAAATGACTAGAAATAACTAGACAGAAGACAGAGGGTAGAGCTTTAATTAAATATCTCATTTATATATATCCAAGACACATTTTATCTTTTTCTAGTAGAATCATTCTGACAGGGAAAGGAAGGTGGTGACTATTACATGAAAAATTATTAGCTTAACATCAATTTAACACAACTGTTTTTCAGGTCAGAAAATTCAAAGGGTTAGCTTTTTGCTTCCCACCCAACAGATTTTGAAAATATTTCCTCATTTCAACCAAGATAACTAGCCAGGATAACCAACAAATCACATGGAAAGACATGATTATCTTTCTGGTTTAAATTTCAAAAGAGTTGTTGTTCTTCCTAACTTAGAATCACGAGAGAAAGATGAAATTCCAACTTATGTACATGTCTGCTAGGGTGTTTTATTCCACAACTTTGTCACAGACTTGTGGTGTAACTTTAGGCAAGTCACACTTCTTGCTTGCTCATTCTGTAAGTAATAGAAAGTAAAGCTGCCTTACCTTGCAGGGCGAGGAGCAAGAGCCCAATCCTACAGCTGACAAATCGTCGGAGCACTCCCTTCCCCTTCAGACTGTTAATTTGATAAAGGCTTCAGTGTTGAGCCCTAATTCAGTGTTTCAAGCAGAGTTGTGAGATCCTCAGTTGAAAGACCCTTTGTAAAAGCTCTGCTCCTAGTGAAAGGCATTATCATTTTTTGATTTGGAAAGAACTGCATTTCTCATTGCTCTTTCAAGCTACAAAATTCTTAAAATCTTTTTGTTTGACTTCATTTTACATGCCCTAAATATCCGGATTCAGCTGTTACATGAATATGCACAGGCTTATTAATGTCAATGAATATAAGTTCTGAATTAGCTAAAAATTTTAATTGTATAACACTTTGCACATACAATCAGTTCATCCCTTAAAGAAATATTTCTGTTTCTCCAAGTTTCAGTATTGCTCAAAAGTTCAGATCCAAACAGGGTCTTTGTTTCCTATGAAGCAATCATGAAACATAAGCCCTAAACCAAGGATGTTTTTTCACTTACTGAGATATTCACACTCCAAATAGAAAATTAAAAATACCTTCTTTGGGCCATGCCAACTTCAAAACACTCCACATCCATATGAAAGCAGTAAGTAGAAGAAGTACTACAACCTTCCCTGACTAACACATATGCTTCCTATACTCTGGTCCCGATTTTCAACTGAACAGGATTATGCCAGTTCACATAAATCAAAGGAATTACACTGATTCATACTAGTTGAGGACCTTGACATTTGGGACTGCCAAATTATGGACAGCACTGTTCACATTAATGAATACAGTCTTGAACGTCTAGTGACATGAAAATTGGGAACAAAGAAAACCTTACTGTTTACAAACTTCTGTCATAAGCCAAAAAAAGGCTTCTCACTCTGCCTCCTGCAATATAAGCAGCAAAGCCACAAATGGAAAAACATCTCTGTTATCATAAACAACTTAGAAATACCAACCACCTGCAAACAGTTACTGGTGCACTCGAGAGAAAACATTTTCTATACAATGTCTCATCTCCTTTGTATCTGGGAAGTACTGGAAAAACTGATGATAGGAGCCGGTGATAACTGATGATAGCAGTCAATGGATGATATCCCATGTTATCTTTGCAGTAACAGTTTTTCAGATATCTCAGAATTTAGTTAAAGCACTTTCTTGCACACAGAAGACAGGATTAGGCCCGGATCCAGGCAAGAGCCAAGGCAAATACACCAAGAAGCAGAAAGAGAAATTTAAGTTTGAAACCATATTTAGCACAGACGTGAAGAGCACATTTCATCTCCTGTGCCAAGGGTGAACTGCTCCGCTGAACAGCTTTTACTACAATTGCAGTTGCAGGCAAGATGCAGAGGAAAAGGTGAGAGAATTAGGGGCAAAGGGACAGACTTATTTTGTTGTAGAAAATGTTTCTTTATTGCAGACACTCACTTTCAACCTTTGTTTCTTTTTCAGCATGATTAGATATCCAAACCAGCCAAGTAGCATAATTCACTCTTGTCTGCATGGTGCTAACAGATTTGTCTCCATCTCGTTAGACCCACATTTTTAACTTGTGTTGCTTACGACAATGCATATGCAGGAATGAAGCTGTAAACTTTGACAAAACTTTTTAAAAGCAGCAGTATTCTACTTGAAAACAAATTTTTAAAGGGTGACTATCTGAAATGCCCCTTACCACACTATTTCTCCCTGAATGTAGAGCTTAGTATTTCAATTCCATTGTATAAGCCCTTATGTGTGATTGTTCTTTGCCAGATGATCCCTTCTGCCCTCTTCAAGATTTGTCGGTCATGACAACTGCATTCCACTGAAGCAATTAAAATATAAATGCTTTTAAATACATTAGACTGAACTATAATGAACTTAGACAAAACAGGTGGAATCCCAGCCTTGGAGAAGTTAATGGAAATTTTAACATTGATGTAAATGGGGCAAAAATGTCACTCAAATGAGGGAACTTTGGCAAAAATTACATCAAAAAGGAATTATTTATATACATGTGCACACACACTAAGCACTCCTAAGCAGCAAAGCCAACAGAAAAGCTGGATGTCACTTCATTTCTTCTAGAGAGGAAAAGAAAAAAAAACAACCAACTGCTACATCTTTTTCTGAATACTTAGGAAGCACTCAGATTTTCAGTAAAGGGGCCAAATTAACTGTCAAAAAGATGCAGAGAGTATACTTACTGCTATATTTCTGTGGTATTAGTTGTCTTGGCTCAGACATTTTCTCCATTCTTTGACACTTTATAACATGTCTTAAAATAACCAAATACTAATAAATATTTTTGTATTGTACAAGAACAGAGAATATGGTGAAACAGCTTATGAGGGATGAGAAAAGCTGAAAGGTGGTTTTCCAAACCAACTCAAAGCACATAATCTGGCTTGTTTTAGTCTGAAGTACCCATATTGTCTTCAAATGTCATTACATGATTGTCATTAATGAAAATGAAAGCCAGGTTTTAGGCAGCTGTGCTGAGAATTACGGGTGTTTGCCCAGTACTTCTGTATGAATAGGCTAAATTCCTACACACAGTCTGAAAATATCTATAAAGCAGTGAAATATGTTAATTCAAAATTTATATAATGCAAATATTAGAAAAATGAAGGTGAAGAGCAAAGGTAAGGTATCAACAAAGTTTAAGATCCTACAAATAGACTAGGCTGTATAAGCCCTTGAGGCTTAAAGGGCAACTTTATTGTAGATCAAAAGGCTGAATATTCTATGCTTGGTTTTTTAAACTTCAGGAAGACAAAGCACAGATAGTCCAAAAAAGTCAGTTAAAATTCCATTTTAATTTGTAACAAATATGTCTTAAGAATTTACAAGTCTCAGTATTAGCCAGTGTCTGCTACTCTTGTGTCCTTTCTATCCAGCTGATTTGCCCAAATTTTATTTAAAAACAGAATACTATTATGACAAATAAACAACTTTTAGGTCTAGTTATGAATAATGTCACATTTTTGGAAAGTAATTTCTATAAATTTGCCTATGCAAGACTAACTAATACATGCGACCATCAGTTTTAGTATCTGCAATCATATTAACACATCCAGGATTTAGAGTTCATCCAGAGGTATTTCCCTTTATGTTATTTTAATGCTCAATTTCAATACTGTCAAGCAACATAAAGATTAAATAATAAAACTACTAGTATTTTATTTATATTTATTCCTGTATAAATAGGCACAATAATCTGGGAAGTCAAATTAAATGTGTATTTAATCTGTATCTCTGCATCCACATACTTTATTTGCTTTTCATCTAGGAGTAAATATTCTCAGGATTTAATGAATATTATACTTTTAAATCAGGAATTTTACAGATCTATGTAAGCCTTGATATCTGCCTAGAGCTATCTAGTCATGATCTCAGATGTAAAAAACCTCTAAACTCAATAGTATCTACAGGTTGCAGCTAGAAGTGAGACAGAAGTACACGCCCCCCCCAAATAATCTAGCTGTTACATGCCCTCTAAAAGAGCCTACTGACCTATACATATTGCAAGTCAACATTCTATGTCACGTTGTGTATATATGTATTTTTGGGAGCTGAGGAATTTTTGCACTAATAGAAAATGACAGTTGAAAGGAAGAATCTATCAGACTGTGTTTGCATAACTATTTGTATCTTTATGCGCTGCAATTCAAATAAATTTTACTGTTTACTAGGAATGCAAAATCAAACACTAGGTCCTAGAAAAGCCAGCATTTAAATAAATGGAAGGTTCTTAAAACAAATGTAGCTATGTAGTGTATCAACCATAACATTTGCATCAATCTCTAAACTGTTTATTTTTGGCTTGTCAAATGTGGTTTGGACACGATGGATGAATTTAATTTTGTAGCAAGGCCAAGCAATGTAGCATGAATGTACCATTTTGATGAAGCTTGGAGTAGCTGGGAACTGCTCCGGTTTCTTCCCTTTCCTGATAAGTGGAATCCAGATATATCCTGTTGGTTATTTTAACTGAGTACTTAACTTAATCTTGACAATTAGTCATTGGCTAAATGTGCTGCAACCAATTATTAGTGCTGGAACCAACTGCATTTGAACAACTTAAAGCAGTATCCTGCAACTATGAAACTATATTTTCATGTGCAAAATTATTCAAATGTATTTAGAGTTCACGTTTAGATCAGCAGATATAATCTACAGTGATCAGAGCAGTAGTATCTAACATAGATACATAGTACTTAATCATAAAACTTATGGTAGGAAGATGGGCTTAGGCCAAAAATGCAAATTTTACTGAGGTAACTACATTGCTGAGATGTTATCAGTGCAGAGAAGAATATAAACTTAGAGGTGGAAGACACTTTTCATGAAGATACAAAATTTTGTGTAATAAAACTGTGTTCATCCAAATCTTTTCAGTATGAATAATTATAGCTTGACGTGCCTTCAAACCTACTTCAGAAGGGGTAACTTTGCTCATGTATTAAAAGCCAGATTTAAAAAAAAAAAAAGTCTCAGAACTCATGAACTGTTTTAGGACCAACGTGCTCAGACATTCATCAGCAACATTGAGCTCTCCTATTGCAATATTGTTCCATTTCCCAGAACTTAGAATAGAGGCTATTTCTTTAAGGAACTGTTCGTATGTTGTAGATACTTCACTGATCTTTAAGGAACTTTGAAATTTACTTCAACAGAAGATTTGACTCCTGGAGAATAAAATTAGAATAAAGGTTGAATAAACTAAGCCTGTTGACAGGAGTTAAAAAAACAAACAAACAAACAAACAAAACCGACTACTCTAACCATATAATGCCTGTTAAGTAGAAGAATACATAACAGAAAACAAGAGCTTGCATCTGGCACACATTTGTCTTCACACAGGGTTTATCTTCCTCACAGAAGTATTTCTTGCAACCAGGATGTAGGTTTGAATGCCAAATTAGACTAGCCTAGTTCCAAGTGACGAAGCTGGCAAGCCTTCTTCAGAGTCCTCCCTAGTACCGAGCTTTACTACATAAATCAGTGGGATGTCTGAGTGTATCCCACGGCTGCCTGTGGTACAGCATGGCAAACTGTTGGAAGACTGTTCCCAGTGAACTAAAATGCTGTCCATGTCCAAGCACACTTCTGCAATTACGGGAGAACAAAGGACTACACAAAATTATTTGGCATGTTTCTGCAGTGTGAAGACCACAGCTAATAAACCAAAAGCAATTTAAACATGACTTTAAATCCAGCTTTAAGCAGTATCAGTTAGTTTAGGCCAAGAGAATCATGGAACTGACTTATGTTCCTGTCTGCAGATGTAACCAAACAGCAGGTGTGGTGAAACCTGAATGCAAGTCATGTTATGTGAGGCACATGAGATGTCAAAATTAAGGGTATAATTTCTCTTGGGAAATCCAGATTTGGGATTAACTGTACTTTGCAAGTGTCTCTCTTCCTTGATTTAACAGTATTCCTAACTTCAACCTGACAGCTAAGTTTCTGAACTTGGTTAAAGATTTTTCTTGGTTTCAGATTTTTCTGCTTGGTTAAAGATTCTATAGAATCTGTGGACATCCAACAACATTATTTAAACTTGTTTACGAGGACAATACAGCTTTTAGATATGTTCAGGTAAGGTAGTCTTATATACTCAGAAATACTTACATTATTTTTATAGCTAAAAATTAACTAAAAAATGACCTACAGTACTAAACCACATTTTTACAATTCTGTAAATCGGATTGTCTCAAACCAATGTGAATCTGTATTTTTCAGTGAGTCAGATTCTAGGTACAGAGGATTTAAATAAATATTCCACAAGCATTGCCCGTAGCAGACATGATTAATTAAGAATTTTCAGTTGCATCCATGTAAACCCTTTACATTTACATTCGGAGCAATTGTCCTCAACAGTATTATTAACACAAACTTACCTTGGCCTACAGTAAAAGTGTACATATCCTTTTTAAATATAATCTAATTTAATCATCTAAGAGATGACAAAATTTTAAGAAGTATTTTCAATGGGTGACTTCTACTCCTGTGATTTTATCAGAATATTAAAGGTAAATTCTAAAATTTGTAGAAGAGTGTTCTCCATTTATAGTACAGATGATCTCAGGGAGTACAGACAGGTAAGTTGTAACGGCTCAGATCCCCACCTTCCTATATTTTCCTTCATGTCATAAATTGGTTCAGAAATTTTAAACACTTCTCCATCTATGCCACTGCCATTATGTTGAGTTCAAACACACTGTCCCACTGAAGTGCCCAATCCTTCGCCTTGCCTGCATGGTGGCAGTTTGTCTCCAGACTGGAGAAACAAGGCAAGGAAACCCAGACAAGGAAAAGGGGCAGAAGACAGGAAAGATTCTTTGATATTTAGACCAGGGGAAGCCATCACTGCTCACCTATGTGAGCTAAAATAACTGAAAAATAAAACATCAGATTAATTTAGTGATTTCTTTCTACTCTGTCTTTAAACTATTTAACAGTACGGCAGCCACGAGCTGAGGCAGTAAGATAAATAAAAGAAACAGAAGCTAAAATTAAGATACTAGGATAGCCTTTGACGTAGAATAGCAAAATGGATTGGGCTGGATTCCTTTTCATCTCTTTCTTAAAGAATTACAAGACAACCTTGATGAAATGAGATTCACTTAATCTCTTTCAGCACAGATTATCATGCAAGGCAGTTCTTTTTTTAGATGTTATCAACTTCAGAGTCCTAGAAGGTTTTTTGTTTAACAATAAATTGAGATAACAGTGAAATATCATTATACAGTTCATTCCACATGTGTAAGTGGGCACAGACATTAAACGAAGGCTATATATCAGAGTGAATTAAGGATTTGATCTTACTTTTCTGATGTATACGAAGGGTATGCTTTTGATACCTAAGAATACAAAATCAAGACATAATTTCCCCCTCTCCCTTTGTATTTCAGTAGCATTTACCTTCTTTTCTCTGACATTAAAATACTTAAAATGTCTTCATAACTTTGAGACAGTTGAGAAGTGTATTTAACAACGATTTACTGAAAACCTGTCAACATTAAGAACAAGAAAACCACAACTGAAATGCTGAGGTTTCAACCCCAAGCCCCAAATTAAGGTTGACATAGGGGTGATTCCCACAGCCCTTCACAAAGGGGGGGTGAGTTTACCTTTAGGCTTCCCTCCAGGGTGTGGCCGGCCTTGCAGGGAGAGCCATTGGGTAAATGAGCCCCAGGTGTCTGCATTAAGTAAACAAAGGTCAAGTGTCCACTTAGGAATAAAAGCTGGGACCACATGCAGGAAGGGGCAGTGTCTGTCTGTGAGGTGGATGCCTTGTGCAGAGTTCCCTGTTGGGGAAGGACCTCCTGCCTCCCTGGAACTGGGCTCCAGTCAGGTCTGGCTTTTGTAAATGTGGGCTGTGTAGAGATTCGGTATGTGGCTTCCTTGGTCTTAGCTGTTTGGCTTGTTGATTTGGTTATCTCCCATCCCTTCTATGGGAGACTGCATTTCACCATTCATTCTGCCCATTGTTGGTTGTGTGGTGTTGTTGTTTGGGTCAGTGGGATTGATGTTCATTATGTATAATCTGACTGACTTGTTTGTACCCCCAGTGCTCACCCATGTACTGACCCTTTTGTATCAAATACAATTTGTTTATTGGTTCATCTTTATGCTGGCTGTGTCCTTTATGCTAGACTTAACTGGCAAAACAATAACACAGAAAAAAATTGAAAATAAAAGAAAAACACTTCACTTAAAATAATACAAATGGAAACCCACCTGAAAACAGCTTCAACTTAATTTCTAATCAAATAACATGGACAACAAGAATAAGTTGCTATTGTTAACTTCAAACCAGAAATGTTTTAAAACATCTTCAATAGTCTTTATCTAGGAATGAATTTTTGTCATTCCTTTTCTTATGGTTTCTCCTGAAATAAACTCTCTCCTACAGGACCAATACCAGTTCACTGAGGTCCTTGCCCTCTCCTGTCAGATTTGGTTTCTTAGCGAAGGGTTGTTCTCCCCATTGTTGCCTGTGGGAGACCACTACTATGTAAGTCCACTCTAGGCTCCTACTGGGGAGAATGAAAGAAAGAGAAGAAAGTTAGTGTAAGTGAAACACTCCTGGTAAGTAATTTTATTTAGAGTGAAATTTTGGCTTTGCAGCAGTTAGTCTATGCTTTGCTATAAAATTCAGCTGTGCCAGCATTTCACACCTGGTGTCTACAACAGGGTTATAGCACTGGTGGATAAGGGAAGAGAAACTGATGTCATCTACCCAGACTTGTGCCAAGCCTTTGACACTGTCCTACATGACATCCTTGTTTCTAAATTGGAGAGACATGGATTTAATGGATGGACCACCTGGTGGATAAGGAATGGTCTGAATGGTCACACTCAAAGAGTTGTGGTCAATGGCTGGATGTCTTGAGTGGAGAGCATTGAGTGCCATTCCTGAGGGGTTGGTGTTGGGACCAGTGCTGTTTAACATCTTTGTTGGTGACATGAACAGTGGGGTTGAGTGCACCCTCAGAATGTTTGCCAATGACACCAAGCTGTGTGGTACAGTTGACATGCTGGAGGAATCCTGACAGGCCTAAGAGGTGGGCCTGTGTAAACCTCATGAAGTTCAACAAGGCCAAGTACAAGGTCCTGCACATGGGTCAGGGCAATCCCAAGCACAAGTACAGGCTGGGTGATGAGTGGATTGAGAACAGCCCTGCAGAGAAGGACTTGGGGGTATTAGTGGATGGGAAAGTGACTATGAGCCAGCAATGTGTGCTCACAGCCCAGAAAGCCAACCCTGTCCTGGGCTGCATCAAGAGAAGTGAGATCACCAGGTCAAGGGAGGGGATACTCCCCCTCCACTCCACCCTCCTGACCTGGAGTACTGTGTCCAGCTCTGGGGCCCCCAACATTAGAAGGACATGGACCTGCTTGAGTGGGTCCAGAGGAGGCCATGAAGATCATAAGGGGGCTGAGTCACCTCCTTTATGAGAATAGGTTAAGAGTTGGGGTTGTTCAGCCTGGAGAAGAGAAGGCTCCAGGGAGACCTTATAGTGCTTCCAGTACTAAAAAGGGGCCTTCAGGACAGATGGGGAGGGACTCTTTATCAGGGACTGTAGTGATAAGACAAGGGGTAACTGTTTTAAACTGAAAAAGGGTAGATTTACATTAGATATGAGTAAGAAATTCTTCACCGTGACTGTGGTGAGACACTGGCACAGGTTGCCCAGAGAAGCTGTGGCTGCCCCCTCCCTGGCAGTGTTCAAGGCCAGGTTGGACGGGGCTTTGAGCAACCTGGGCTAGTGGGAGGTGTCCCTGCCCATGGCAGAGGGATTGGAACTAGATGGATGATCTTTAAGGTTCTTTCCAACCCAAACCATTCTATGATTCTGTGACCTCTCTTTAGCTGCTGTTGATGTGAGCTAGGAGTATTAGAGAATTCAATAAAGACAGGATTTCACTCACAGAAAGTATTAGCAACACTTCCTCTGATCCTTAGGGAGAGACAGTTAAGAAATAACTATACCAGAATGATAGTGCTTAGCAGAAAGGCTTTTGTTGATCTAGGTGTGGGGGAATGAGTGAGGGGCTGCATGGTGCTTAGTTGCCAGCTGGGTTTAAACAATGACACTAGGTTGTGTGGTATCTAGTGGTAACATTTGAACAGTAACAGAGATGAAACAACTTTGTGATCCAGAAACTGGAAAAAATACTATTTAGAAACTGAGATTTCAGTAGATTCTCATGTGGATTATAATAAGAGTGTGCAATGGTATGCTGCAGTTAATACAGTATATATTTTTAGTATGGTTAAGGTTCTTCCCTCTGTTTTGCTTTCTCATCCTTTTCCAGCCCTCACTGTGAATTCCTCATTTCCTTCTCCTGCACTGGTTGCTTGAGTTCCTGATTGGGGACATCCAGAGAGACCACTGTTGATCTAGTCAGCTATCTATGGATTAAATTACATTTTTTTCAGCTGTAACAGAAAGATAGCTAAATTACATGGAAAAAAAAAATAAACAAAAGGAAACCCTTGTACATTTTTTAGCATTTTTTGAATGAAGCTTTGTTATTGCCACTGTTTTCAAAGTCATGATCTCAGCACCTGACTACAGGTTGACCAAGTTCTTGAAGTGGAGCTACCTGCATGTTACTCTGAATTTATCAAATTAAAGGATTTCTCATATCTAAAAGTAGACTTTATAGAAGCATTAACAAAGTAACTCCTTAAGTAGAAGCAGACCATCTCTATTAAGTGAAAAATTTTAAATAAAAAGGTTTGAAAACATATCTACTCACTGTCTGCTGTATCTTTGCAGGATAAGTCTCTTCATCCCATTCTCCTGATAATCTTGCAGCTTTCAGTTGTTACTTAAGTTTCAGAGTCCATCGGGTCTCTCAAAGTCTTTTCTTAACTGTCATCACTAAGACTTGGGCTGGGATCTTATCTTTGCTGCAAGAAGCCTTCCTTGACTGTAAGCTTCATGCTTCTTGCTTGTTTTTCTCTCCCTGTTCCAGCCTGATACTGTCGAAGCTTCTCATAGAACGGTTGAGGTTGGAAGGGACCCCTGGACATCATCTGGTTCAACCACTCTATGCAAACAGGGCCACCTAGAGCAATTGCCCAGGACCATGTCCCAATGAGATGTTTTCCACTGAGACACACTAAACTATTTCCAGAGAAGATTCTGTTCTCCATCAGTGGAGAGCAGAGGGTCCTGTCTTGGCAGTTTCTTTCCTTCTTGGTGTTATAATGCCTGTCACAACTATTTTCCATTATTTTTTCCTAATCTAGACCATAAAATGATATTCAGTCATTTCTGACAAATGCCTACTTTACAGGTAAGCTGTACCTCCTCTTTTTTAAAAAGGTGTGATAGAGTTCTAAATATATGAAATGATAAAGATTCTACCACACACCTAGGTTAATAATTGCATATGTAACCATATTTATGTGATTGTTTCCCCCATGTGCCTTGCTTTTATTAATTTATCTAGCTTCAGGCTTCAGCCTTTACATTATGATATGCCTTTACCTGTTAAATATCCTTATGGTATCAGAAGTCTCATTGTATAAACTTAGGCAAGCCTCAACCCTTTTGAATAATGAAAATGGACTGAGGAGCTTTTGTTTTGTTTTACCTGTTCTTCACTACAAAGCAGTGTGGTTTCGTGGTGGTTGGTTGTTTGGTTTGTTTTGAGTTTTCTTGTGGAACCATTCCTGCTCATTGACACAGAACCTCTCTCATTTCTGCTTGTGCTCACTGACATCCTCCATCACATATTTCTGAAAAGCTCAGCTTCATCTTTCTTGATAACCTCCTCTGTGCTGGAAGGCTGCTGTTAGGTGTCCTGAAGACTTCTCCATGCTGATCAAAGACCAGTTCCACGCTCCTGTAATAACAGCAGTTACCTTAAATACAGCAACATTTCTCATGGTTCTTTTCTCTTTGGTGACTGTAAGAAAGCAAATGATAATACAGTGAAGAAACAGGAGTGGAAAGTTTATTTTTTATATTAAAGCAAATATACACACAAAATAAATACATGTAAATAATTAAGTGAATACCTGCCCTGCAGCACTTTACATAACATCTGCATATTTCTAGTATTTCACATCAAAAATTACTATCTGTATCAATTTTTAGTAAATGTTAGAAAGGATCTCAAGATTTATTCAGTAGAACTTGTTTTATGTCATAAGCAAATGCCAAACATTAAATTACTAGCATGTACTGTATTACTGTATTGAAGATCCTGTGTGGTAAGAAGCAAAAACCCCAATTTCACTACAGAAGACTTTTAAATCAAATTAAAACAAAATGTAAAATATATGAAATAATAAAAGAAGATAAATGAGAACAACACTAATACAAATACGTACTGTTTCCATAAAAGGGAGATATAAATAAGGTGTAGAAAAAAATTTCAGAAATCATCACTTTTTTGGTCTCATAGAACTTTAGGTATTAAGTCGAAAATTAGTAGTAAGGGGTATTTTAAGACATGAATGAAGGCTCTGTGGACTGGTTTATGAGATATTTCATAGTTTAATAGGCTGTGTCCAGAGGGATGGATTCTGACACATGAACTGAGCATTTCAATGACAAAACAGAAGAGTTGCTGGAATAAAGGAATGAGAACAGACACTTAGGTATGTCAGTATATAAAAGAGAGACAGGATTGTACGAACTTACTAGCTTGTCTGTCATGCAACAAATAAGAGACCAACAAAGACTGGAAGGTGAAGGTGCAGAAGATCAACGTGACCAGATATAATATGCTTTTTCCCTCTCTTTTTGAATTACAAAGCTCATCAGAGTTCAGAATGTAAATGCTATGGTTGCAAGTATGGGAAAGAATGTTTTAGATAAGTTAATCATACAATAATATAAAAGGATTCATTCTTGAATATGTAATAGTAAAGAAATAGCAAAATTGAGGTATGTTCTAGTTGCGTATATCTACAGAAATGGAAATTTTTACGATGGCACTGAATTACAGGCTTGAATGCTTTGGAAAGCAAGGGTGCTATCAATAGTGACAGAGCCTGACAAAGATTACGATTTAGTTTTGAAAAATTGGATTTACTTTGAAGTTGATGTATACTTAACTAGAAAAATCACTCATATATTACAAACCAACTCATGAAGTTCTTGCTGTGCTTAAACTTCTGTGGAAATGAGAAATTTCTCAAAGTAAGGACTTAAAGACTTGGCTTCTACTGAGATCTCTGGCAAACCTCCTGTTGACTGCAAGCAGGGAAACGATTTTGGAGACCTTCGCTATGGGAGCCCTCTGGTGGGTGAAAGGGGAAAATGCCCCCGAAATGCCAATCTCCAGGAAAGATGATTCCTGCCACTTAAAATGGAATTTTACATCTAAGATAGCAGTGTTTTGTAATTATTAATTAAAATGTATTTATTTGAATCATCTATTACAAAATAGTGAGTTTCGACATCAGCCCTCTATAATTAGCCTCTGTGTTTTCCCCCCACTACTCTAAAGATTATTCAGCTGCAACTCAAAGAGAAAAGCAGTTCACTTGCAGAAAATAAATAAAACGGGAAGAATATGTTAAAATAAATCCTTGTCAACAACACAGAAGAAAAAGTGTTACTATATCATGTATCCATCCTTGTCGTTTCTATTACTGGGTACAGGGAACATTAAGTCTTAGTAGTCGCTTGAAGCCCTAGCATTCCTTTGGGTCTTGTAAAATAAAAATCATACACAAAAGAAACTTTCAATACTGCATAAAGACTCTGAGATTGTTCCTCACTATGTACATACACAGACCTAGCTCTACACAGTTTGCATATACTCAGTGTCTTTTGACTCCATATATTTAAAAATCTTTTTGTCTCAGGATACAGGCAAAGAGATTGGTATTTGGTTGTATCCATTTTCACTGACAACCAAGTGATACATGATCCACATAGCTAAAGATGATACATTTAAGAAAAGATAGAAATAGCAGAAAGTAAAATAATTTGCTCTTCTGTGAAGTCCAAACTGCAGATGTAACTGCTGCTACGACACTACTGATCAAAAGGGCCTAAATGATAAAACTTCAAAGTCAGCAGCCGTAATCTCTGTGACGCTGCTTTGTGTTACTGCCCTACTATTCAATTCCTGATGCAATTGCTGAGAATAACGATTTTCTTTGCATTCTCCAAAATATTATCCTCTTTCTAAATACACTGTTGTGTGAGTGGAATTAGTCACCGACTCCTTCAGGTAGGAAGTGACTCTTGGGACCTTTCTTGTCCAACCTCCTGCTCAAAGCAGGGTCACAAGGAATCCAGACCACATTGTTCAAGGTTTTATCAGTCAAGTCTTGTAAACTGACAAGAACAGAGGTTAAAAAACCTATCTGGGCTATCTGCTCCACTGCTTAATTATCCTCACACTTGTCTTTTTCTTCCATGTATCCAGTCAGATTGTCCTATTCCAATTAATGGCTGCTGTCTCTCCTCCTACCATGCACCACCAACTCCATCATCTAGACAACCTTGCTGCCAGCCTGCTGTTAGGGCCCCAAAGCTATCTCTTCCCTGGGCTCATCAAGCCCAGCTCCCCCATCTCTCTTCACAAAGCAAGTGCTTCAGACCCAGACATCCCAGTGACCTTTCCCTGAACTCACTCCAGTTTATGAATGTATATCTTGAACTGAGGAAATCAGACTTGTCAACTCTTTCTTTCCACATGGAAGCATTAAGACTACAGTATTTTTTCTCATGTTGAAACAAAAGGGAATTTCTGTGCTCCTGGGTATGAGTTTAAAGCCCGTTTTGTTGGTTAGAGATGAGGCTCAGTTGCTCACTATAATATATAATCACCTCTCCTGTACTTCTAGACAGCCCTTAATATTCAGGATTCTTTAGGCAATCCATATGCTAGGTTTAAATAATATAAATAGCTTTGAATCAATCTTCTAAACCAGAAGAAATTCACCTTTATCATGAAGATTACCCTCTAACTGTATCAAATGATCAAAAACCTAAGCCGTTGTTGACATCCTAAGAACAGGTATGCTGGGCTGGACTAACTGAAAGATAGTAACTGGAGTGATTGAAAGACTGTGCAGCTTCCTATACTGACATTTCAGTGCCACCAGCAAACCCTTTGGAAAACAGCAAAAGCCGAAAAAGCTTCTCTTGCAAATCCTGCCCGTTTCTCTTGCTCCCCTGCTTAAGGACCTTCTGAGCTGGAGGTTGTTTCTCCATCAGAAAGCTTAATACTGCTTGACAGACCTCTCAGCCATGAATTTCTCTATTAATTTTTAACACATGCATACTCTTGGTATTCACATCCTAAAGTAAGGGTATCTATTGTTTAAATTGTATGAAGCAGTCCCCTTCTAAGTCTGCTGCTTGTTAATCTACTTTGTGCCCAATTTTCTTGATATGACCATGACTAATTGTTCTCTATTCACTGTTCCTCGTGCCAGTCAGAACTTCGAAAATTCCATCATTTCTCCTTGAGTAGCTTCTTTTTCAAGATGGAGATTCCAAATTATTTGCTTTCTTCTTTGCACAGAAGTTATTCCTTACTTAGAGGAGAGCGAGCATGAACAATCTGAAATTCTGTATCTCTTTTTGACATGGGTGTCAAAACAGCTCACTCTTCATGAAGTGTAATGATGATTTGGTTGGCTATGCCCTTCCTATTAGTATCATTATTTGCCTTTTTAACTACCTCTGAAGATTAATTTCGTTAAAAGCTAAAATTACTGGCAGCTTTGCCATTAAATTCAGGGGGTCAGAATTTAATCCATTGTTTTCCTTCTCTCTATCTAGTTTCCTCAGCCCATCTGGGAAAATCTCCAGACATGTTCCTTCCAAGTTTATGCCTTGGTTGAAATTTTCCCATGTACAGAACACTGTTCTAATAATTTAGGACAAATATGCAGAAAACAGTACTTTGGATGATCTAATATGATCAAGCAGTCAGTTCGTTATTTAAATAGCACTACGAGAAAAATCCTGGGGAAATCTTTTTTTATTCTGACTGAAAAAATTCAGGCAGAAAGTTTCAAAGCAGTCCACAATCATTTTTGTTGTGGGAAAGTTCACACATTTCTATTGTGGAAGTTCACATTCTTTTCATTTTTATCAGCTCATACAGAACAGTAAATTACATACAGAACAGCTTTTGGGTTTTTTTAATTTAAAAAATAAATAAATAAATAGACCTTGAAGGCTCCTAATCATTTCTATAGTCCTCACTAAAGAAAATGTTACTGACCTACATTCTCCACCTCCTAGAGAAATGAATCACCTCTTCTGTCCTCAGACTCCTTTTTTAAAATTCTGGTTTTGATGAAGTAAACAAACCAAGGAACAGAACAGAAAAGAACCTCCATAAACATTATTATGCAGTTGTTAGTAATGTATTAAAAGAACAACCACTCTAAATTTTTCTATAGATTAATTCTAAATTTCTAACTCAACTATTAATTTTTATTTAACATGTTGCAATCTTTTAATATCTCTGTTCCAAATTAAAAAAACAAACCCCTTTTCCCTACTTCAATAATACCACAGAAATAAAAACCACATAAATCCTAAAGCACAGATTAGCTATTTCTCTCCACCTTGTTACAGTGCTACTTTTTCATAAAGAGTTTACCAGTCCCAAACTATGCCAGATTTCTCTTTGCATGTTAGAAACTCCCGTGTTCTAGGGACTGGGCTTTGCCTAGGTCAATGATCCATTTTAAGTACACCAATTACTATGTATATAAATGATACAATTTGATTCATATAAATTGTTTTGTGGAATTTATTTTAAAAAATATTGTTAAGAATTACATGATAAGTAGGCACTAAAAGTGTTTTGACAAATTGACAGTACACTAGCTTTAGTTTCCAAAAATGGTGATTCAACCTTTGACTTGAGTTCCCTGAAGAACAGCCTGCCAGTGGTGATGAGTGTTCTGGCAGGACCACCACTGTATGCTTACCTGCTTTATACATGCTTTCCCTAAATTTCACTAAATATTGAGAAAACCTTTTTTCCAACCCAATGGGACCATTTGTTTTTCCTCAATGTGACATCATTACTTCTTTTGAGCTGTTCTCCTCTCTATGTTTACCCAAAATAGAACTGAGGTGACTTAAACCAAGTTAAGGTCAGACTGGAATTTTTATGAAGTTCATAAAAGTATGCCTTGTCCCTATTTTTCATGTAAATGTTCAGTCACTGATACAACACTACAAACTACTGATAATGAATAAGGTTGAAAGGGAAAATGAGGTTTCTCTCAGTGAAAAGGCATGACAGAGAGCACTAAAGCCAAGCACTGTAAAGACATCAGCATGATTGAGGAGCTTGAAACAAGGTAAAGTTTTAGGATAAAGCAACAATACAAGGACCAAAGATGTAAAGGACACATAATGATGTTCTCTATTAACTAACTTAGTGATAAATAATGTCCAAGTTAATTTTCTGAATGCCTTCTAAAATATTTGTTAATTATCATGCAGACTGACAAGATTCCTTTTTTGTCCGTGTTTTTTTTTGTGTTTTCTTTTTTTTTTTTTTCTATGCATGATACAGTGGAAAGTCTTATTCACAGAATGAAGATTAACTCTTAATAGTGTTTAAGAAGAAAGCCAAAGCTGTGCTACTGTTTAGATAAGGCCGAGTAAGCACTGAACTACAGTGATGGAAGGAAAGATGCATGCATTGACATAATACAGTATGACAAGCCAAACTCAGAAACCTAGTTTGGTCTACAGTAATGGTAAGTGAACTACAGCATTAAATCAAACGGAACAAATTTCAAGAAGCTACAGTCAATTTTCTTCACACAAGTTTAAGGACTTTTTTTTTTTTTAAAAAAAGAACAAATTTGTTATTATTGCCAATGGTTTATTGTGCATACTTGCAGAATACCAGGTCCATTCTGTGCTGTAGGGCTTACCGGTTTTACTGGATTCTAAGCCACACAACACAAAGAATAATTACACCTTCAAGTACAAGACCATGACATGCTCTGTCAAATACTGCTAAACCCAGTTTCACTACCTTCTCTTTTGAGAAAAAAAGAAATATAGAAAAAGTAGAGTTGATCTGAGAATTTTAAAATACAGCATTGCCATTAGCCAGCATGCTTTCAGCTCCTTTGAAACTTGTGGGATTATCAAGTGGTGACAAGAGCAGCTCAGGCAAGCAAGAAGGTGCACCTGCTCCATGCTGGTATGTGCACTGTCGAGTTCAAGTATGATACTAATCCCTTGTCCTGGTCAAAATGAAGACTGTATCTTGTTTCATAGACTTTAGTTTCTACAATATCACTCCTCTTCATTCTCCATCTTTTTACCAAATGAATACTTTATTATTAAAAAACTTGTGGAATTTACTTTAAAGGAGCATCTAAGACATTTTTCATAGTTTGGACTTACTTCTCACTATACAAAAGAATTAACTACAATGGTTCTTTTTAGATAAAGATTTTATTTTATAAAGAATATAAATTTCAAATTTATTTTAAAATTTATTTTCTGTACAACACAAAATTTTTGCAGTCTTCTTTTTTTTTGGCACTGTGCAACTGTCTTGCCTGGGAAAGTGAGGATGGTATTTAGGGAAGGCCACTGATATAATTCGTTATTATTCCATACTACAACTGCTACTGCCACAATGCATGTCAGGGTTTTTTTTCTCTTCAGACTCACTCATTCTATTTTAATTCACACATTCTGTCAGTGATCTGTAGAAATCTCTACTCTTTTTTTTTTTTTTTTTTTTGGTATGTGCAATTTTTAGAGTCAGTTAATTATTAGTTTGCAGTTATCAACCCTAGCTACAAACACATCCAACAAAACCTTTTCAGAAATAATTTCTCTTTTTGTACAGGCCCACTTTTTGTACTACTCTCACCCTTTGACCCCATACATGATGCCCTACACAAGTACTTCTGTCCACTGCCACTCTTTAGCGCATTCACTGATCTTGCTGCACATCATGGCACCTTGATGACAAGCTTTTACTTGTAAGAGCAGAGAAGCGTGAAAGAGGACAAGACAAATCTCTGAGTTTTAGCAGGAGCAGGAAGAGAGGCACATCCACTACTGGGGCATAGGGGAGAACAGCACCACAGGGACAACTACTAGGCTCATCTTGTAAGCCATGCTAGCTTCATCTGGCTGTTCAAAACACATCCCTGCTGTACACCCCGGCAGCCAAGACTAGATCTACTGATCATGAGGGTCCCAAGCACTCATGTGGCCCTATGCTCTTTCAGCTGGGACGTGATCAGTAACTTTGGTATGAATGTTTTGGGCCCCTCACTACAAAAAGGACATAGAGTTAGTCAAACATGTCCAGAGAAGGGCTACAAAGCTGGGAGGAACACATGTCCTATGAGGAGCGGCTGAGGGAACTGGGATTGTTTAGTCTGGAGGAGGCTGAGGGGAGACCTCATCACCCTCTACAACTACCTGAAAGTAGGCTGCAGAGAGCTGGGTTTGAGCCTCTTTAGCCTAGTAGAAAGCGACAGGACGAGAGGGAACGGCCTCAAGTTGCGCCAGGGAAAGTTCAGACTAGATATTAGGAAGCATTGCTTTACAGAACGGGTTGTTAGGCATTGGAATGGGCTGCCGAGGGAGGTGGTGGAATCCCCATCCCTGGAGGGGTTCAAGAGTAGGGTCGATTTAGAGCTTAAGGATATGCTGTAGGTGGGAACTGTGCTAGGCGAACGGTTGGACTAGATGATCTCCAGGGTCCTTTCCAACCTAGATGATTCTGTGATTCTGTGAATGAAGCCACTTCACTGGCTGGCTCATACCACAACCCCCTACCTTCTCTCAAGCAATAACTCTCCGAAAAAAAATACATCTGTTCTTCTGGACTCCTCTTTTGTTTGCGCGGAGCGGAGATGCTACTTCTGCACTGGTGACCAATTGCCTCATCTCTTATTTCTTGACCCATGGTCTCTCATTTATTAGGCTTAATGACCAGTTGACTTACGGAGTTCTTTTCTGTGCTTGCTCATTTCCAGCCCATGACATAACACCACAACTGAGCAAAGTGCAGGTGGACTTGGGACACTACAAACAGTAGCTGTCCTATAAGTTGTCTATAGTGACTGTGAAAGACAAACAGAGCACGTTGCCGTTGCCCCTCCCCCACCCGCGGCCGGTCGGGCTGGAAGTTAGGCACAGACCCGGGCTAAAGTAACAAGAAATTTAATACAACAGAGTGATAGAACAATCTGAACAACAACAGTAGCAATGATAATAACAATAAACAGCAATAACAGTGAACAAGACAAACAATATACAGAGAAATACCACTAGATGGTTTACGGACAAAGGATTCCCGCCACCGAGCCCGCCAAAGAGCAGGGTGAAAAGGTTCCGCCCCTGGACCTGATGTCAGCATGGTATGAATAACCCGGCTGGAGATCCCTTCCCCCTCTCTCTCTGCTGCGGGAAACTTGACCCTATCCCAGCTGAACCAGGACACCAACATATCCTCAAGGGTGGTCCTGTCAGTAGACATTGTGAATACTCAGAAATCTGACCTCAAATTTATCCATGAACACCCTCTTAGAGGCAGAGCTGCATGAATACCGCCATGAAAAATGTTGTCTTAGGCTCCCCAGGAATAATAAACAAGAGAAGAAATTTGTCTCCAAAAGGTATCACAAAAGTCAACACATCGGCTTAACACCGTTTCTAAGACTGAAGGTTATAGGACTTAGGTTGGCACAACACATAGGAGAAAGGTCACTGAATAATTAAAAAAATACTAACTTTGCTATTAAACTCTGAGTTTTTCTCCATATTTTTGCATGTACTTGACACCTACAGTGTCCTACCCAACAGTAAAAAAACTGAAGTTGATCCTTTGAATTCTGTTTGTAGATAATTCTTCAGATAAAGATCTGCTGATGTTATTAGAATGAGGGATAAAATGCTTTCAATTTATAAACTCTGATTTTAGGAAATAAAGAAAACATATTCATCTAGCTAGTGGTAACATGGCACTGAACTTCTGTTTTACCTACACTGTACATAAAACCATTACTTTCATTCTGACAAAAACTGAAGT
The DNA here is from genome assembly GCF_965140245.1 of Athene noctua. Lineage (NCBI taxonomy): Eukaryota > Metazoa > Chordata > Aves > Strigiformes > Strigidae > Athene > Athene noctua. The sequence continues at coordinate 33,967,480 of NC_134037.1, read as the reverse complement.
TCTTCCTTAAAACTACAAATTATAGTAATTATTTTACACACAGGGACATGAAAAATTTTTAACTAGAACATTGAAAACCTTGCCTGTTATCCAATTAAGACTAGGTTAGCAACCATATCTACCAGAGGAAAAAAGCTGACAGATCAATGCTAATTTCTCAAAAATTACCATTTACTGCAAAAATATAGGATTTTAGCAAAAGACTCAAAGATTGTATTTTTCTGTTAATGGAAATATATAATTTTGGGTTTTCTTTTTTTTTTTTTTTTTTAACTGTTTGTTAAACTACATAAATTCTTAACTGTTTAGAATGGAAAAGATTTTTTGATCATGCTGAAGTTACTGTTATGGCTTATTTACTAAAGCAATTTAAATATTTACATAAATATTTCAGTCAAAACAAAAAGATTTGTGGTAGGATATATCTATAGCATTTCTTTTTTTTTTTTTTTTTTTTTTTTACAGCAGCCTTAACTATTTACAGGTCTCTGATGTTTGGTATTGCAATGTTTTATTGATAAAAGTGTGCAGTGCTGTACAAAACATAAAATCTTTATATACTCCAAGGGCAAACTACTTCCATTCCCACTTGGGAATAGTTTATTTTTAATGCTGTTCTTTCAGTTTTTAATTCTTCATGCGTTCTGGGGAAATTTTGAAGTATAACATACATATTTAATAATAATGACATCCAGAGAAATATTTTCTGTGGTGGAGATAATACGTACATATTAATAGTAATATATATTTAAAAAAAAATCTAAGAGGTCATACACAACAACATAGTTATCTGCTTGCTGAGCTGTAACTAATTATATAGAATCTGCTGCTCACCTCATCGAACTGTGAGCCCACCTGGATTGCTATAAACTGTCCTTCACTTGGCTCACAAGCATCACAGACCTGCCTGCTGCCTGTGTCCTCACAGCAAACAGAAACCCAGCACAAGCATCTGCCCATCCAAAATCAGCCTCCCTAACAGATCTACTTCTCCACCAGCAGGCCCTTTCTTGCAACACTACAAACTCACCCAAAAATTGCACCATGAGCCAATCACCTTGTGAATAACCACTGCAACTCTGCTTCCACCTGCACTGCCCTCACAGTAAGTTAACATATGGTACAGCTATTTGCCCCTGCATGCAACATTTCCCTCCATGAGCCAAGGGACACACTGCAAGGTTTGCAAACTCTCCGGAACCCTCCTCACCTCCATTATCACTTCGTTCATGAATGCTGCCACATGCCAGTGCCCTCCACACTGCCCTGACAACAAAGGAGTACAGCATGTGTTCACTGCTCTGAGGGGAAGTGTCCCCAGTTCTCTTGTCCTCCCAAACACAGGTCTCTTCTTGCAAAGATGCAAGCCCATATGAACTCCTGCTGCCCCCAACCACCCCATGCATAGCTTGTGAGTTCCATCACAACACTCTGAGAGTAAACTGAAGCCCAAAGATGTCAGCCACTTCATGGAAAAACTGTTTCACCACACATACCACCAGATACCTTTTCTCTAGAGAATGAGGCCACCTGAGCACACACCTCAGATGCCCCAGATATAGCTCATGAGCACCACCACACACCACTATCTCATATATAGCCCTCATAACAAATTAAGGCTCAGCAAAATCAAAAACCAGTCTGGGGTGAGGTTCTCACAACCCCTTCACCAACAGATCCCTTCTCTCAAGGCTATGAGCCCATGAAAAGTTCCATCTCTCCCCTGACCTCACACTTAGTTCATAAGCACTGTTGCCATCACAAGCTCCTGTCACCCACACTGGCCTCACAGCAACTGAAAGCTTGCCAGGCTCCCCCTGCCCCAAATGGTCTCTTCTCACAAGGCTACAAAATGGGCTGAATCTCAACAACCTCTTACTTGGCTGATGAGTACCTTTGCTCTCACAGCAAATGGAAACTTAGCAAAGTTATCTACTGCTTCAGGATGAGAATGTAGCTACTGCCACACCCTAATAGGTCCTTTCCAGCAGCTCTATGAACTCCAGTACCAAGACTGATGAACTAACAAAGCTCGTGCACATTTTTACCACTGAACCACCTGCACATCAAACAAAAACCTAGCACAACCGTCCATGCTCCAGAACAAGGCTCCCAATCTAGCCCCTCAGGCACTCCTGTAGTCTCCTTTGCACCTGACCTGCGTGAAGCACTCACAGCAAATGAAAGACTAAGACAAGCCTCAACACCTTTAAGGTGAGCCTCTCCCACTCCTCAGGCCAACAAATCCATACTCTCAAGGCTACAATTCCCCTAAGCACCACCAAACCCCACACTAACTTCCTCCCCAAGGCCGCCCTTGCACCGCCTGTTAGTGGCCCCCTCTCTGACACAAGGCTTCTGGTGAGACCAGGATCTCGCCCTGAGTTCGTGTACGCCGCCCCACGCTGCCCCCACAGCCCTCACAGACTGCGGCAGCCCGGCCCAACACCCTCCGCTTCACTCACGGGCTCATCACGCCACCTGTATGGCTCCCAGAGGCGCGGGTTGCCCCAGGGCGAGGCCGCCTGCCGCCATCAATGGTACAAACCTGCCCGCCACATGCCGCCCTTCGCACCTCGGCACCACCGCAGTAAAGTCCAGCCCGGGGCAAAGTCCAGGCCGCCCTGCGCGCCCCAGTCCTGTGCACAGCCCAGCCATACCCCCGAGCTCATGCGCTCGCAGCAGGACTGAAGCCTGTGCACGTGCCAGGTGCCTGCCGGGTGCTGTGCCTGAGGGGGGAAGGACTGTGGGTGCTGGTACGGAGAGGGGCAACGGCAAAAAACCTGAGAGTACTCGACACCTCCTAGTGCATTTTTTTTTACCTTTCCCCATCCCCCCTTTCCCCTCCCCACTGCCCTGCTGAGCAGAATCACAGAATCATGTAGGATGGAAAGAACCTTGAAGATCATCCAGTCCAACCATTAACCTAACACTGACCGTTCCCAACTACACCATATCCCTCAGTGCTATGTCGACCCGACTCTTAAACACCTCCAGGGATGGGGGCTCCACCACCTCCCTGGGCAGCCCATTCCAACACCTAACAACCCGTTCTGGAAAGAAATGCTTCCTAATATCTAGTCTAAACCTCTCCTGATGCAACTTGAGGCCATTCCCTCTTGTCCTATCACTTGTTACTTGGTTAAAGAGGCTCATCCCCAGCTCTCTGCAACCTCCTTTCAGGGAGCTGTAGAGGGCGATGAGGTCTCCCCTCAGCCTCCTCTTCTCCAGACTAAACACCCCCAGTTCCCTCAGCCACTCCTCGTACGACCTGTGCTCCAGAGCCTGCACCAGCTCCGTTGCCCTTCTCTGGACACGCTCGAGAAATTCAATGTCCTTTTTGGAGTGAGGGGCCCAAAACTGAACACAGGAATCGAGGTGCGGCCTCACCAGTGCCGAGTACAGGGGTCAGATCCCTTCCCTGTCCCTGCTGGCCACGCTATTGCTGACACAAGCCAGGATGCCATTGGCCTTACTGGCCACCTGGGCACACTGCTGGCAGGAGTCCTCACGGGCCGAGCCCCCCCTCCGCCTCTGACCCCTGGCCCCGGGTGGGGAAGGACAGACGAGCCTTCCCGAGCCTACCTGGGGCTGAGGGAGCCCGCTAGCGGCGCCGCCCCCCCGGCGGGGCTGGGGATCACCCTGATGTGCCCCAACGCCCCAGTTCCCGCCCTCGGCCGCGGGACGGCGGCGAACCCCGGCCGGGGGAGGGGCTCTCGTCACCTCTCCCCTCCGGCCGCGATTCTCTCGCATCACAAACTATCGCGGCGGACAGTCCCCGCGCAGCGAGCCCCTGGCTACCAGCCCCTCACGGCTGCCTGCTGCGCCGGCACGAGACGTGCCAGGCCGGGGCAGGAGGCGCCAGCTGGAAACTGAAGCGAGAGCTGTCACCGTCACAGCCCATGACACCGGGCTCGGCGGCGGGCGGCAGCTGATAGGGGCGCTCCCCAGGGCGCGGTGCTGCCCGCCCCGTTAAAAGTCCCCGCCTCAGGGGGCGGGCACGCCGGTGCTGACGGAAGCCAAGATGGCCGCGGCCACCTCTGAGCTCCTGACGGGATGGTGCCTCTTCGGCCTGGCGCTGCTGGTGAGCGGCGGTCGCCCCAGGCACACACCCCTCCTCTCCCCAGGGCAGGCGGCACCCCCGACCGCCCCCCCGCTAGTCCCGGCCGGGCCGGTTCGGCTGCGCCTCGTTCCTCGGCCTCTCGCCCTTCCAGCGCTGGGCTTCCCGCCTGGTCTCCTCCATCGGGCCCCCCAGCCCGCCCCGGCAGCCTGCGCTCCCCTGCAGCTTCTGCCGGTGCTGCCGGGCGCAGCAGAGCCCAGACCCGCGGGTGCGGGGCTGCCTCGCCCTCCTGCCCGCGTCCCCGCTTCTGCTTGTCTGTGTTTCAGCCTGTTCCGCGTGTGAGCGCTGCTCCTGTTGTTGCTCGGGCTGATCTTGGCGACGCTACAAAGAGTGAACTGGGACTGGTGAATGTAACACTGATGCTTAGGGCTCAGGTGCAGACTGGGTTGATGCTCTGCTGGTCATCGATACCAAGATACAGGGTCTAACCTGTGTACCTGCTTTTTGACGTCCTTGTAACTCAGTTATCTTTCCCTGTGTATTTCAGGCTATTCTTATATTCTGCTGGGTTTACGTGCGCAAGTATCAGAGTCGGCGGGAGAGTGAAGTGATTTCTACCATCACGGCTATCTTTGCCTTGGCAGTTGCTCTTATCTCATCTGCACTACTACCAGTGGACATCTTTTTGGTTTCATATATGAAAAATCAAAATGGTACATTTAAGGTACGGGCTTTTAAAAACGTTAACTGTCTCTTCAAAAGAAACACTTGTGTTAAAAGATGTTCTTGAGTTGTCAAAGTGTTTAAAACCAGTGCTAATACCTGTTCAAGTGCTTGGGTTTTTTTGAAAGGTGGCAGCTAGTACTGTGAATTCAACACTGAGCTCTGTTTGTTATTGGAACTGAATTTCAGTTTGCACTTTTATTCTTTAGTTTTGATACTCATTTCCAAACACTTATTTCTTCAGTTGTGCTAAAAGGAGTGTGTATGCCATCCTGAAGATGCCAATAGATCTCTAAATGTTTCTTTTTAGTTCATCATAATGGGGTATTGTAGGATGGAATTTGTTGGCCCATGGTTCAAAAACAGACTGTATTGCCCATTTGCAGTTTAGGATTATTATGATTGTCTCTTTTGCCATCTTTCTCTTATCCTGGTACTGAAACATTAAGAATTACAAATATTTACTGTGTTAAGCTACCTATAATGTAGAGCTTGCGTTAATAAGCACTTTTTTAAAGCGGGAAAGCTGGAGAAACCGTTGAGGAGGGGAATATGGTAGTATCTCTTCTTGGCTGATGCTGTCTTAACTGAACTACTGTCTTTATATACTTAAACTGTAGGGGGTTACTATGCAAAATGAGTTCTTAATGAGATGAGTACTTACTGCAGTCTGCTCTTAAGTATTACTGTAAGTATTCTTCCCAGCTTAAAAAACTGTTTTTTTAGTTATCAAGGAGACTTCTTGAAGGTAGTGAACTAGTGTCTTTGTGAGGATGCTGTTGTTAGAAATGAGTCAAACTGGAGCATATTAATAATTTCAATAACTTGGTTGGATCTATAGTAAGAGACAATCCTGAAACAAATGGGAGAGTGGGCAGATGGTAAATGCCAGCACACTAGTCTTAGGCTGTTTTCCCTTCTAGCCCTGCTTTCAAAGGGAAACCTAGGTCCTTGCTAGATCCTTGATAATGCTTGAGAACTAGCTTGCAGCCACTACAGTGCCTTTTAGCTGGTGCTCATGTAAATGCAAGTCATAAGAAGCCTTTAGAATTGTGCTGTGGCGTGATTTTTGATGTGCTTATCACTCAGTGGTAAACTGGTGAAAATAGTTAAGCTATTGTTCAATGTTATCATTCAAAGTTTGTGTCTTCAGACCTTGCTTGTTCAGAGTTAAAATGGATATAGAAGGTGGAAGAGATCTTTCATATATCACAATGCTAGCAGTTCAGTAAGAATAATATGGAGTATTAAGTGTGTTGAGCCTGACTAACTAGAGAAATAACAATGATGTAACTAGACCCAGCTGAAAAATACACATCTGGAGACAAAGCAGAATTTACTGTTGCAAAGGAGACCTACTTGTTAATATATGCATTCCCTGGTTTGAGAAACACACCTGTGAGGAGAATAGGAGACCAAATGTTGTCATGCAGTCACTACAGTCTTAGTTAAGGAAGTGTTATTAATAGAAGGAAAATTACTATACTTAAAATACTGCTATTCTTGGGCTAGATTTCTTTCTTAACAGCCACATGCTGTGATGTGATATGGGATGGATAGATTCTGTTTGAAAGCTTGCTCTCAGGTAGTTTTCATTCTTGTGGTAAAGCTTTTACATCTTTCAAGTACCTTTGCATATGCTTCTGAGGTTTCTTGGTCCTGCTTAGTTCTAGATGCTGCTGGTGGCCTGTTGAAAAAAATTGCTCCATACTGCCTTGCAGAAGAATTCTTCCTTCTCTTTTAAGGCTCAGCTAAATGAGTTTATACCTTTGCAGCAGAAACATGACCATGATATTAAAACATTTGATCTAACACAAGTATGAAATTGTGATACAGAAATATTAACATGGCCTTCCTGATAAAGGGGAGTGGGTCTGAAGTCATAACCTGCAAACCTATACGTAAACCAATAGCTTTATTGATATGTCTATTTCAATTTAGGAGTAATGTCAAGTTAGGAGGTTGACAGCATCTTAATGCGACATCTTCATGAAGTGTTACTCGGTGTTAAAAGCTTTAATGTGCTGTGTTTCTGCTACTGCTTTACAAGTAGAACAGACTGGGTTGGGTTCAGAGAATTTCCAAAAGTCTACTGCCTTTCCTCTGGACCGTTCTTTCAAACCCAGCACCTCTAAGGCCCTATATCTGATGCTGGGGTCTGAAGGGCTATGATTCTGGCAAGAATCCTTTGTTGTTTTGGATGGCCAGAGTGAGTTAAGTCTTCACTAGATTCCTCAGTGAATTTTTGAGATCTGGTAGCGGATGTGGATAATATTCTCTGTAGATAGAACATCAGTTTATCAAAAAGTTTCCAACTTGATGATTTCAGAGTTTATGCCAAAAGAGTAGTGGCAGTTATCCAAATCCTAGGTAAACAATTTTTTTTCTGTACATGCTCTTTTCCTCTATCTCCCAACTGTAATTCTCAGTATCAGTGTTAGAGAGATGAGAAAATCAAGGATGCTCAGCTTACAAGGAAGAAGTACTATCTGTGAACTTTCAGTTCATTTTTAATGCATCTGACCCTACTATCAACTTGTAGATATTCTTGAGGTTTTCCTGTGAACAAACTTGTAGCAAACAGGGGGAGATGCATGTTATACTAATAGCAGAGGTTAAATTGAAGGCATAGTCTGATGGTTCAGAGTTCTTATTGTGGATTGTGTTCAGTGGCATTTGAAGGTATGTGTCCTGGCTACAAGGGTTGGCTTAATTGTCTGAAGTGTAGTACCCAGGCAGATAACCCTTATCTAAAGGCTATCAAAATGATGCTGCTTTCTGGATGAATTAACTTAAAACAGCGTTGTGTAGCCCTTTTTAATCCTGTACTCCGAGGTGTCTTGCTTGACCAGGGCCATATACTCTACCTAGATCAGTCTTTGTTAACTTTGATGTTTTTCCATTTCAACAAGACTGTTAAGTTTAACATACTGTTTGTACATCTTTTGGTTAAGACAAGTTATTATCTACTGTAAACAAGTGGCTTGTGGTATTTGGTACCTGTTGGTGTGTGTCAACATATTTTGTGAGACCTATCAAATACATATCTTAAAGTTTTTTATAGTGAGTGAATTGAACGGTTTTGGTATTAGAAAGTTTTGTGCAGTAGTTGTGTAGTCCTTTAGGAAAGGAGCACTGGTGCATGGGCTTGGGTGGTCATTATTCCTAAGTACAATAGAATTCATTGCAACACCACCTTTTCTAGAGGCTGGGGATTACTTTGGTTCATAGTGCTGATAAGTAGGAAAGCAGGCTTTTGGTTCTAGTACTAACCAAAAGAACCTGAGTATTACCTTGTAAGTGAAGTCCTGATGGTATTCACTGGCATTATTTTTATCTTGAAGGCTTTGACTGTTTGCATTGACAGTGCTTTAGTTTGTGCAATGGACTTCAAATACATCCAGTTGAATCTGATATGTTTGATCTGAAGGCTTGTTTGATTTATAACAAGCACTTAGGAACAGAAAACCTCACCTAAAGACTCTAAGATTGCTGCCAGAACCCAAGACCTCTGGGTCTGACCTACAAGTCTCATAAATATTTAAAACATAGCTGATGCTGTCTTGCAGCAGGAAGACTGTTTGAAACAAGGATGTTAAAGACAGCATGGTGATGGTACTACGCTACTGTTGATGCAGCAGAAGGCAGAGAAGGTGATGAGAACTTGTCTTTTTGAAATATATGTATTCTTACTTCTACATGAAGTTAAAAGCCAGTGGCATTTCTTTCAGTTTGCTTAGATGGAACACCTCACAAACTGTGGGTGTCTGCCTAATCTGTTAAAAGCCAGTTGTCTCCTTAATTCAAGGAGTAGTATGTGTTTAATGGGAGATCCTTTCTGCAGATCATTCTAATAAGATGTTTTGCTTCTTGGAGGGAAACTCATTATGTAGCTGCTCAGAATACAGAACTGCTAAAAATGTCAGATTATTTTAGAAAGGTGTTAGCTGAGAAATCATTATTGACTCAGACCATGTTTTCTGTCCTGAGTAGGAATTACTACTTGTAAAGTAACAATACTTGGCTATAATATTCATGATAGTCTGGTGTGGCCAAGATGCATATTTCTGGATGTTACTCTCCATCTGACAGTCAAAATCCTGACTCTATCTCATTTTGGAGGTAACAGGCTGGAAGATCCAAGACGTAGATATGAAATTTCTGTATATCTAACCATGCTATGACCCACTCTCCATTCTTTGGTAACATATCTTTCTTTTGTTGGCTAAGCTTTGGGAGAGGCTAATCATTAGAATGACTGCTTCATCTACATTTGATGAAACATCACAAATACTGAAGACTGGAATCTTATACCACTTTAAGCTCTATTAAGATACATTGTGGAGAGTGAGAGCCATCTTCGCTGAGTATTCATGAAATTCCTGCAGGGTTCAGTGGTGACAGTAGGAATGTTCCCTTTAACAGGGACCAAAGAGTGGGAAGCTCAAAAATATCACATTAGCTTGTACTGCTTTTGCTTGGGGAAGTTATCTGTACAGTTTTAATAGTACTGTTCTATTGAAATATGTTAACGTAAGTTAATAACTAAGAATATGAATCTTTTGAGGGAGCTTTGCTTTGGTTTTAACATTTTGGTAAACTGAAAGTGTCTTAAACTACCTTTTTTATATCCTTATTTATGTAGCAACATTTTACTAATCTATTTAGTTTTTACACTTTAACTGTATTTCAGTTTCCTGAATCCTTCAACGTGGCTTGTGTAAAGGAATACTTAAGAGTAATAACTTAATGTAGGCCATCATACTCATTGCACATATCCTCACCATTTGTTGATTACCTTATTTATCAATGCAGTGCATTGTTACGTGTATTTTAAAGGTGATATGATGTATGCTTGCTAAAATGCATGGGGCAGATTGAAGTACAGCAGAATAGTACAGTTCCTGAATTCTGTGGATCTTAAGAGAATTTGTGGTCAAATTTTCACATGTTAAACTACTGTTAAAGGTAGTAATGAATTCTCACGGACCTAATCTATTGTGTTTCTAAGGTATTTGCTGTATATATTGTAAGCTTGGACCATAATGGGTGGAGAGGAAAACAGACTAGATCTAGAGTCTGTCCAGATAAGCTCTCAACTGAGTCCTGGATGTGCTTGTCCAGTAGATTCATATACCTACCAATTTGATATATCAGCACTGCTGCTGAGAATGTAAGGGCTCTGACACTTAACTAGGTAGTAATGCTTCTTGCTTTTGATGAGACAGTGCTGGTGTCACTAGCTTTTGAAATAGCTCACATGAACTGGTTATTGCTTTTGAGCTGCTGCTGCTGTGTGCATATGGATAATTTGCCAGTTAGAATAAGGATTTTTACCTCCTTAGTTTATGTAAGTGTGGGGCTTCAGCAGCTTACTGAAAGCTGTTAATAGATATGATATACTGTCAAATTGGCTTGTATTACAGGTTCTTTTTGTGTAGAGTAATGCAGAGTCTGTAAGTTTGGGCACATGTACACAGTGGTGAAATGCATACATCTTTGTTTAGATCTTTGCATTTAAGATATCTCAATAGTTTAATATGCTGTAATGTGCATTTCCTGGTATATTACTCCGGTCCTGTACACAACCTAATTTGAGCAACAAAATGAAAAGCAATTACAGTGTTTTAACATTTGTAATAGGACACAGATGTAGAACTTTACTAATGCTTTTCTGGAGTTGGAGGAGAAGCAGATTTTTGGCAGTTAAGCCCTCTTGTATTTCAATTACTAGCTACCACTTAAACTTTAGGTCTTACTGTTGCTTTTCTTGCTTATTCATGGTTGGTGTTGGTTTTGTATGTCTTCACTGCTCATAGGAGAGACATTTTTCAAATACTTATTTGGAAGTAAATAGTGCCACCTGTGCAGTTCAGTCTTGCTTTTCCCTTAGGCATAATTAAAGCAATGCAGTTCCTTAATTTATAACACTAGGCAATTTAAACACTTTAATATTCTGTGTATGTATGCTTAACTTACTATGATCAAATTCTTTCATGGTGTTCATATAAATGCCTAGAAACTTTTCAGTTGAAATGCTGTGGGGCTTAAGCCTGACAGTCTTCAAAGATTGGGCTTACTGTGTACCTGGCAGACACTTTAAGGTGTTGCTTCTGTCCTTTCTGCTAAAAAACTTTTCAACCTTTCTTTTTGCTGTGTAAATGAAAAAAGTATACTGTTCTACTCAAATTCCAGTTGGATGATAATCTAAGACAGTGAGCTTTAAAAGCTTAATGTAAAGTGGCCTACTGGAAGTCTTAATATAATAGCACGAAAGAAAAGGTAGTGCTGGTTTTGAGATAATAGAAAAATGAAGTGTTTATGGTATGTCATCAAGCCCATATTCCATGAGAGTTTAGGCAGTTCTGAGAGAACTGATAATGCAAGTGTCAAATTTTAAGAATCATGTGCAGTCTAAGTAATATGCTCACTTGCATTTTTCATATGCTCTGTAATTAGTGCATGCATCTTTATAACAACTGAAAGGGTGTGAGCTTACTAGTTTGAAAAAAGCCTATGCATGGAAATTAAAAGCAGCTTTGGCAGTACTGCATTTTATTTTGTCACTAATTCAGTTATGTTGGTGTGTCTCCAAAATAGCAGCTTTTGAAGAACTTTGTTTCTGGGTAACTACTTTCTTGACTGCATGTGGAGTGGATCCCCCAAGACTTGAACAGTTCTGGAATATGTTTAAGCTGTACAGGCAGGCTTGGACCTCTCGAATCAATCCTTAGTTTGGCTGCCAATGATTATGTTACAAAACATTTAGCTTTCTTAAACCAATAGGCCCTCTCAAAGAGAAGAAATAAGGATATGGGCAGGAATTTGACTTCAGCCTTCTGGCTGGGTGAAGTTACCAATGTAGTTAGAGTTGTATTTTCACTTCCATTCTTTGAACAATTCCCCAGGACTGAGTAGCACATTACTGAAAAAGATCAATTTTTTGCACAAATAAGGGATATCAATGCTGTTACATTGAGAGTTGTAGGATCTCAATTCTAAAACTCATGGATGGATCTCTGGCAGTTCTGTGGTAAGATTTGAGATATGTTACTCTAAGAATTAAGGCTTCTAGATCAGAATGTCACTTTTTGAATAGGAACTTCAGGAAAACAGTCTGCCCTTTGGTGTTATGTAAAGAGCTTCAGTCCTTAGACCAGAAACTCAAGACTGATTTGATTAGTGTCTAAGCTCTTCTAGTGTGCATAGTATCAGGTAATTCAATAACTTTTTTCTAATACCTGGTTTAGGATACTACTTTTTTTTAAGCTAACTTGAATATTCATATAATTCAAGTCATGGTCAAACTAAAAAGTAAAGGCTTATACTTCTGATAAGGGAGATGATGGCTTAAACTGTGTGGATAGCTAATAAAAAATAGAAATTTGTAAGCTACAACTGAGTATAGTAAGCTGTTTGCCATTCTTATGTCTAAGTATCACTGCATCTGTATATATGTCATAGCTATTCTATGATAGAAATGCTGTGTGCATTCTGTGCACTGCATACTGTGTCCAGCTCTGGCCCACAGTACAAGAAAAACATGGAGCTGTTAGAGCAGGGCCACAAAAATGGCCAGGGGGCTGGAGCAGCTCTCCTGTAAAGAAAGGCAGAGACAGTTGAGGTGTTCTGGCCTGCAGAAGAGAAGGCTCTAAGGAGACCTTACTGCAGTCTTTGAATATAGAGAGAGGGCTTATAAGAAAGGTGGTGAAATGCTTTTGCCCAGGGCCTGTAGTGACAGGACAAGGAACAGTTTTAAACTGAAAGAGGGTAGATTTAGATTGGACATGAAATTTTTTTATAGTGAGGGTGGTGAGACACTGGCACAGGTTGCCCAGAGAAGCTGTGGCTGCCCCCTCCCTGGCAGTGTTCAAGGCCAGGTTGGACGGGGCTTTGAGCAACCTGGGCTAGTGGGAGGTGTCCCTGCACATGGCAGAGGGATTGGAACTAGATGGATAATCTTTAAGGTTCTTTCCAACCCAAACTCTTCTGTGATGATCTTAAGAAACCCAGTTACCAAGGTATTGTGGGAATTAGCACAACTTACTTGGGAGCTGCCAAAACTACTCAATGTTCTTTTTGGTCTTCCTTTTATGAAACTGCCCTATGCTTATTCCTGTATGTCCAGTCATTTGCACCCTTGCTACCACTCAGTTACACAGTAACTTTTTAGAAGTAGCATTTTTAAAATATGTGTTTGTTTAATGAGTGATTCTCTTGTCTTACTAAATTCAATAGTAAAAGGAAGTGAAGTACTGTAGAGATTTTTATAAGAATGTAGGTCTTGATATACCATTTGTATCTAGACTCACATGCTTGAAAAATAGATGTTTGATACCTTAGAAAGGGCCGTCTGTATAGAATTAATTTTTCTTCCTGATTCAAAGAAAACAAATTCTGGTTATCAAACTTGATTCTGCTCTTTCTGTTGAGTTGCATCTCGAAAACACTTATCTTCATTATTGGACTTTCTTTCTAGAAGGTGTTCCCAAACTCTAGTTTGTGGTGCCATTTCTGTGACTGAAATTCAGTAATATGGGTATCAGTTTCAAGTAGGGTTTTGGGGCTGCTCTTTTAGCAATTCCCAGTGTCAGCTTCACTGATACAAAACTAGTGCTTTTTTGAACTCAAAATGAGTGGATCCTTGACTTTATGGGGTCCCCCTATTAATGCTTTGCACATATTTTCTGAAGAGTTGCAAAAGCAGATGTAAATGTGTTTAATTATAAAATTAAATCCAATACATCCAACTACTGGGCTGGGCGATTCATGCAGCTTAGTTGTTTGTGCATCTTTTCTAATATACCACACTGCTTCTAAGCCTATCATATGTAGGGTTTTGTAGAAGACTCATCCTGAGGACAGCTTTGTCCCCATAAAGCTTTGACTTTGAAGATAGTGTCTACTGCAGTGCTAAGAGTCCAGAAAAAAAGGGCTAGAACTGCAAATAACCATACCTGGTCTTTTACAGAACATTTTGGAAAAAAATCTTCAGATTGAGCTTCAGACTGTAGCTGCATTGTCTGACGTGTAGAAAACAAACATCGGTTTCATAAAAATAGGTATTTAGAGTGTTGTTTAAATACATAGTACAGGACAAAAGTAAATGGTTAGCTTCTAAAAACCGGTATTCACTAATAATTTTATTTCAGTTGTGTGTTGACAATATAATGTATGGTATCTAAGGATTCTTAAACTGGAAAAAAGAAAGCTCTAAGTAGGAGGCTAACAGACAAAGTGAGAGTAAGCAGTGGGGATACTGCTGCAGTGTCTGTCCCCTGAAATGCAGCATGGTCCTTAATTATCTTTGTTCGGTGGATTTGCTCTAACTTTAAATCCCAACACTTAAAATGGGTAAACTGGTTTCTTAATACTTTTCATTAAGGATTTGATACAAGCAGTTTTTTCAGTTCTATAAGAATGCTTTTGAATGAAGTGTTCTTTTGTTTCATTCGATGTTAAATGCCTTTATCCTTTATTTCTAGGACTGGGCTGATGCTAATGTTTCGAGACAAATTGAAGACACTGTACTTTATGGATACTACAGTAAGTATTTTTAACTTTTTCAATTAATAGAACCTCTGAGTGAAGGCATGAAGCTTTAAGGGGTCATACTGGATTATCCCTTTTTGGTTAAACATTAGTCTTACACTTAGTGACTTGCAGTGAATATTTTTTTAACATTAAAGAGCTTTCTAAAAATACAAGTATGCTGAAGGCCAATCCATGAAAATGCTAATAGCTTCAGTTATATTATCTACTGTTAACATGTTTCTTGTGTGTGTGTTTGGAGGTCCATTAAGGGAAACACGTGGTTTTGCTGTAACTTTTATGGCACTTAACATCTACATCAGTGTGAAACTTGCCTACTGTATATAAAGTTCATGCAACTGTGAGTGTAACGCTTGTGTTTTAAGTGTTCAGATTCAGCAGCCACCATATCCAAACTAAAAGCTACTGTAAAGCAGCATAAAGGAGTTGAATCAAGAGTGATAATCCTAAACAAAACTGAAGCAAAAAAATAACTGAAATCACATCTAATGAAATAACTGCTCGCCAAACCTGTGTGTAGTTTGAGATCAGTTCATTTTAGTTGTCCTCATGAAAGTCCTCCTAATGAAGAATATTATGTAAGAAGTAGGTGTAGAAGAGTTTTACCACAGTGTGAGTGAAATGCCTGCCTTGGTCAATGATATGAACAAACTCAGAGGCAGTTGCCTGCTTTTCATCACATTTCCTAAGACTTGAAGTTTTTCTTCTTTGAAGATTATGGGTTGGCTCTTTTGAATGTATCTTTTTTTAGATCAGAAAATAATTCTTTCTAAACAGTGGACTTTTTGGTTAAGTTAGAGTACTTATTGCCTGCCAGTGATAGTGACAAAAACTAGAATGTGCAGTTTCATATTGAGTGAAGCCTAAAGCCAAAAGTAGTAAGAAACTTCTGTTTTCACAAGAACTTTTCAAATACTAGTTTATTTTCCACAAAGATTCTTCACTATAGAATAGTGGAATTGCTTTATATTTGCTTTCTACTCTTTTTAGGTTGCCAGGGTCTTGTTTCACAGCCCAAGCATTTCACAACTCCTAACGTGGAACAGTTCTCAAACTCTTCTGTGGACCATTTCCTATAGATTTGTGAGACTGATGGATGAATTTTTGTAAGATGTTTTGGGCCAGCTGTGTCATCTTAAAGCAAAATGTCTTTTGGTAAATCCTGAAATAATTCATAGAACAGATTTGAACTTAATCATGAAAACCTTCTTTTGGTTTTGACCTGTCTGGACAGGTCTACTTGAGATAATATAGGACTAATGTTTTATTTCATAACATATCCTCCAGATGGTGGTAGAGATTTAAAGATGGTTTTAAAAGTATTTTTCTTTTGTGATCTTGAGGAATGATGCACATTTTCATAACTAGAGCTACACTGGAGTGAATGGTAATAGGTAACTTATTTTTTAGAAGTCTCCACCATTTGTATATAAAACCAGAACTTAATGCCTCCCCTGCATCCTTAGGTCTAGTCCTCTGCTGCTGTTGCACAGTGTAGTGGCATGAAAGCTGAGGAAGTAAGCTAAACATCTCTTTCAGTCTTATAAGATTATTTTTTTCTGTGTATCCTTTTGTAAAAGTATTTAGTCTTGGTGTGATTTGTTTTCATAAGTAAACAGGATGAACGGAACTGAAATCTCCTTTTGTACTCAAGGACAGTGTCTTGGTTTTAGCTGGGATAGATCTATTTTTTTTTCTTAGTAGCTAGAATAGTGCTGTGTTTTGGATTCAGTATTGGGATTTGGTATGAGAAGAATGATAACGCTCTGAAGTTTTTAGGTTTTGCTAAGAAACCAAGGACTCTTTAACTTCCCATGTATTGCTAGTGCACAGGTGCACAAGAAGCTGTGAGGGAGCAGAGCCAGAGCAATGAACCCAAATTGGCCAATGGAGTATTCCATATCATACAATGTCAGTATATAGATGAGGGTTGCTTGGGAAGCTGCTCTCACTTCCGGGATTGCGGTTTTGGGATTCTCTTTTCTGGGATCACTAGCTGGGAAGGGAATGGACTGGGCATCGGTAGACAGGTGGTGAGCAATCGCATCGTGCATTACTCATTTGTATTTTCTATTATTACTATTAGTGTTATTATACTAATATTATTTCCATTATTAAACTGTTTTTATCTCAATCTGACTCTCCTTACCCATCTAACTACCCCATTCCCTGGGGCTGTGGGAGGGTGAGTGAGCAGCTGTGTGATGTTTGGCTGATGGCTGTGTTTAAACCACAACAGATGTGAATACCAGTATGCTCTTATCTACCCTAAAAATGCAGTGATAACTGTATGGATCTTACTTATCTCCTGTAGCTATATTGGCAACTTATAGCATGAATAATTTGTACACTTAAGTCATTGTCCTTCCATTCAAGTCACTTCTAATTGTAGCAAGAAATTGGAGGCTGTGGTTTAGCTGATGTTTTAGAATATTAAGGATTACTTTACTACATTTATTGCAATTTACTGAGAAAGCTGTTGCTACATGTAGAGGAGGGTTTTTTAGAGTTGTTAGTCTCCTTGAACAATGTTCTCTCTCATACCCAGCTGGTTTGTTGGCTAGACTGATAGAAAAGTAGAATGGCTTTGTATTAGTAGAATGATAAATGAAGTAGCTTTCAGAATGAAACATGAAATAACTGTATTTTGAAGCGGGACTTCAGTAGCCTAAAAACTTAGGAAACCAGTTTACTGATTGCTTTGAAGCTGTAGTGGCTTAGTATGTTAATTCTCATAAAACCAACTGTAGTAGAATGTGTCTGCCAGTATTTGAGTGATTGAAGAATGATCAGTGGTTGGCAGATGCTTTAAAACAGCATGTCAGCTTGTGTTTGGAAGGAAAACCCTTTTCAGAAAGGGTTATAATTGGAAACTCTCAACTGCAGTTTCCTCTGTACCACAAGGAATCAGTCTGAAACAACTGACAGTGACCTGGATCTGTTCTATAGCTCTTCTTCCTCTACTAAGTAAATCTTACCTGTTTGAGTTGGCCTGATGTTCCATATACTTTGGTAAAGTTTTGTGAATGGTGAAAGGATGCCATTGGTAGATCCCAGTCTTCCTGTGAGGCAGACCTAGATCTCTTGACCTGCATGTGTTAAGTGTCTCCCAACTGTAGTGTGGCAAGGACTGTCTCCTAGATGCCTTCTGGATCATTTTGGGTCTGTTTTAAAGTCTGTGCTAAACTTCCAATTCTTCATTTCTTTTTTTCTTAAATAGATGTATTAAGTCAACAACAGCTTATTGTATGGTGGTTCCTAGGTTAAAAAAAGGTCTAGAGTAAGAGTTGATCCAAAATAGTACTTGGTATAACTTGGATCGTTTTTGCCTGTTTTGTCTGTTTACTGCAAGTGTTTGATACAGAGTAACTGACACAAGGAATTAGGTGCAAGTCAAATACAGCTACATGTTTTAATGATCTGGTCTGAGGAGAAGACATTCTAAATACTGTGGAAGACTTGCATAGCTGTATTTGACATATACTGTGGAGTTACATCTGTAGGAACACTCTCCTAATAAGTGTGATTTTTGAGAAGCTGTGTGCCACAACATGTTGAAAGCCTGTTACAGTATTGACACCTGATGTGGTGAACTGCTTAACTAACCTGCTTCAAACAAGTGTCTGATGTCTTGAAATTCACTACTGTGTTGTATTCCTTAACTTTCACTGGGGAAAACAAAATGTCTGTTTTTGCAGTCCTAATGAAAAAATGGTTTAAGAAATTTATTAGATGTGAGAAATATATTTGGGAAGAAACACTGATCTTAGGTTTTCTGAAGTAACTTGTGACTTTTCAGCAGAAGTGAGGGAGTATGTTACTAAGTTGCTTAAAACAATGTTTTGTGGTATTGATGTTATACAATGCACTGGTATATGATACCATCAGGAAGACCCTTCTGTGTGCTGGAAGAGACTTCTGTTCATATAATATTCTTGAGCTGCCCGTAGACCCTCAAAAGGATTTGAGACACTATATTGATCTCATGTACTCTGCTTGAAATCTTCCCAGTTCTTGAAGATATTTTGGTTCTTTCTACCTGCTGCATTTTGATATTCTTTGTTCCTGGTGTTGTTCCTAGTTGCCCTTGGATACTACTAGGATAAGAAGAAAACAAGTCAAAACATAATGAAGGGACCATTGCTATAACTTACTTGAAGACTTCTACCAGGTCAACATTTCTCATTGTGTAGGTGTCTTTGTATGCAAAACAGCAGAAAATGAGTAATTTTGATAAGAATTGCTCTCTGAGAAACATCTTTAAAACAAACAGACATTACCAAGGAATTCTTGCTGAAGATTGCTTAGACTGTGGCAGGAACCATTGTTAGTACAGTGGAGCACTTTTCCAGTGGTAGTGCTTCAGGCTTCTGATACACCACAGAAATGTATTTTGAAACAAAGTCTGGAGCTCTGAACCAGAGCAAAGAGCAGTCCCTGGTTTAAAACTAAAGTCCACAGAAGTGCAATAATGAAAGCTGAGACGGTCTGTCATGCCACAAGGTCACAGGGGAGTTAGGGGAATAGAATATCTTTGTCACTTGGTTGATGGGCTGTTTGTTGCTGCAAGATCTTTGAGTTTGAAGGTTAGCTTTCCAGGAATTAAACAACCCTTTTAGTGGGTAGAACAACAGGCAATTGCTTGCCCTTGGGGAGCTAACTTGTATGAGCTGATGAAAAGTGCTTCTCTTCCTTTTTAGTAAGTTCTGAAAAATAAAATTCAAAAACCAGGTGATCAGTCTCTTGTCTTGTTGATTGGAACTTTGCCAAATCTTTTAAAGTTTCCTTAGTAGTATAATAGGAACAACGTTTTATTGCTTTAGCAATATGAGCTATAAATTTAATTTTCAGTTCTAACTAAATTCTCACAGGCAGTTTTAAGACATCTTCTGATGGATGAACAAAAAGGTTTGTCTTGGAATGTTTTTGCTTGGGAAAAGAAAATGCAAAGCTGCTTTCAAATTATTTTTTTCTCTTATAGTCCTATAAAATTACTATGGTAACAAGGTTTTTCAACAGAGGAACTAGCAGAGCTGTCGCAACATTAAGTGTATGTTGGAGTTTATGCTACTACATGTAAATTTACCATCAAATTGTAATAGTAAATCTTGTCTTGAAATAGATTGAAAGCCCATAACTTATAGAGAGCATATTCAAGGTGAAATTAAGGTCTAAATGCCAGCAGAGCATTTGTGACAGATGGAAAATTCTGGAATGAGTCTCATGCTGAATCTTGTTGTGTGTGCAGATCATGTCTCAGAGTTGATGCAGAATATGCTATAAGAGTTTAAGGTTTTTAAAAACATCGGTTACAAGTCAGCATTGGCTGAGAACTTCAACTCTTTTAGTAAAGCATAACTTTGAAGGAATTTTGACTATTTCATGAGTTCAGATAATGTCTATGGGACAGAAAACTGCAACCGAAGTTGATTGTTCCTCACTTTAGGTGGAGGTGACTACCTGACAGGCTTGTGAACTGCCTGAAGGTATGTATTATTTTCTGCTTGGGGATTTCCCAAGGTCTTCCCTGAAGAACCCCCAAGGACAACCATTATAACTGTACAGGTCTGCTGACTTCCACAATTGTGTTGACAGAAACAAAGCTTTAGCTGCACCTGGAATTAACTTGGCTCAATTTTGGTAGTTGATACTTCTCACTATTTAAGCTCTCAATTATTAAATGTAGATGCTCCCTTGAAATTAAAGTGCGCTATTTGTGCTAAAAGGTGTTTCCAGCCACATGCTAGTGTGCTTTCTGCCTCCCTGCTTGAGCCATTACTGGCATTTGATGGATGCTTGTGGTTTGCTAACCCAAATTTCAAAATCGGTGAACATTTACTTTGACTCATAGAAGATAATCTAGTTCCACATATTTCCTATTCACAGCAGCTCATTTATGCCAGTCTCCAATTGGATTCTGAATATCTCTGAGAATGGAGACTCTACTATGTCTTTGAGTAGCCTGTTCCAGTTTCTGATGGCAGACAGAATAAAAGTTCTTGTTTAAATGGAAATTCCCATATTTCAGTTTGTGCTCATTCCCTTTTTATCTTTTCCCTGGACACCACTGAAAACAATGCCAGTCTTCAGTCCCATGCAAGTGTTTATACACATCCCAAAGCCATCTTTTCACATTGAATGGTCCCAGCTCTCTGATGCTCAAGCCCTTAATCACTGTTGCTCTTGGGACTCTCCAGTTTGTGTGTCTCCTGTACAGAGGAGTCCAGAACTGGACATGGCGCTCCGATTCTGAAGTGCTGGTGAGACCATATTGAGTTGAGAGGAGTAAGTACTTTCTGCCATCTGGTGGTGACAACTCTTCCTAGTGCAGTCCAAGGTGCTGTTAGCCACCTATGCTGCAAGTTTGCTAGATTTGAGGCTCTTTTCTGCCAGTGTGGTAAGTTAAGGTGACCCAACACAAGGCCAAGCAAACACTGAAGCTGGTGCAAAGAAGAGTTTTAATAGGCCAGGTGGATGGTGGAGAGGAGGAAGTAAGACCCCTCCTTGGATCAGATATGACTTGCCTCTTAATGCTCACTGAAGAAGGCATTTCAGCATCTGACTGCTATGGTCAAGTAAATAAGATTCTGTTTTTTCTTTGTTATTGGTGTGGAATGCTGATGCATTTTATGGTCTGCTTCTCAGATACCTATGTTTACAAGTAAATAGTTATGGCTGAATACTTTAGATACACCTATCCAGTCTTGAATTCCTAGGTAAGACCCATGTGTTTAACTTGGAAACATGATCTAGCTCTGTAGTGTGGCTTTTGTCTATGCTTTAGGAGTCATGAATGGGTTGTGAGGTAGAGAAGACTTGAATCTAGAAGCAACTCCTATGGTATACTTCATCTGTAGCTTGAGGGATTTAGTTTAGCTAAAGACCAAGCCAAGTGTGATAAAGAAAAACCTGACCTAATTATATTTCTTAGATGAAGGTGGAAATGGAAAGCTTTTCGCCATAAATAGTTGACCAAGCAAGATAGATGAGTCTTCAGTATCCACTTACACTTATTACTGCTCAAAGCATACAGTAGTTGCTTATCAGTACCACAACAGTGTTGGCCTTGCTGCTAGCTTTTTGATGTCACTTGCCTACTTGAAATGGACTCCTTTTGAGTAGGAAAAGGAAATAGGCCAGGATGCTGCAGTGATGGGAGTCCTAAAAGCTGAAACTGCAAGAAGTGACTGGGCTCACATACTTTATCTAAATATATCCTCCTTCTGACACCATGGAGAGGACAGTACTGGTCTTGATGAACCATTGATTTGACTCCACTTTTGCATTCCACACTGATTTTTACAGGATTGTTGTATTTTTTCCAAATTTGTATTGAACTGCAGAAATGGAAGGGTGTTCTATTAGCAAAGTCTTGCAGAAATACATCTTAATAGATTCTTCCACTAGTTTAATAGCCAGTATAGCCTTTTGGTTTTTTTTAAGAAGGTGTAGGGCCCGAGCTGATGGAGTTCTGTGTGAAAGGCATTAATTGGATGATCTGAAATGAGACTAAACCATGGGTTTAGTTAACTAAACTGTGCTTACTTGACTCACTGTGTGTTCTTCAGATGCTTGTGTTACGGGTTTTTAAAAACCTGGTCAAGGCTGGTAAAACTGTACATAGATTCAACAGCCTCAATCCAATTAAATAAGACAATTCAATGAAAAGTTGGTAAGTGTAGCTAACTGTTAGTAGACATTGAGAGTAGTCCTCTGCTAATATATTGTCACAGATCAGAAAAACTTAGAAAACTGGACATTAGTATGAAGAGTTACAGGAAAGTGTCAGGAAACAGTTTTCAGAAAGCAAAGGATTTATAGTTCTATAATATGACCATAAAATATAATATAGGAAACAAATTCCAGATCTAAATTAACTATGTGTTTAGTAACAGAACAGTAGCAGCTTAAATTCAAAAAGCTGTTTAGTGTTAGAAGCCTGAGCTGTTCTCTTAAAACTGAATTAAGCTACATTTAGGTAGTACCAGTGTTTGATTGGTGTAGCCAAATGGTGGCCTTATTTCACACAGTTTACAGATATTCTCTTGAATTGGAGTATCTCTTCCTTTATCCCCTTGGAACAAACATGAATCGGTCACATTAGCTAATGAACTATGGGTATAGCCCGTATGAGTAAGGTATGCTGAGGTTAATATGGTGAAACTTGGAAGTGAGGATGTTTTCTCTTCATGCAGTGACCTCTGTGGGCTGAATATTTTGATCGTTGATTAATGATGTATGTAACTTGCCTAATTCACTGGCAAAGTGCAGTCTAGTACAAACACCACCCCCCACCCCCCCCAAATTTTTAGATTAGAAGCTCGATTTCTGAAAGCATTCATGATATTGAAGCAGTTTGAGTACTGCTCTGCAAGGTCTAAGAATGCTACATTTCAGAGTTCGAAGTTTTAACGTGTCTTGGAGCCCTGAATTATATGCTCTTGGCAAATGTGAGAAAGCTTAATGAACTAATCAAGAACTTTTTCTGTTTATTATGCTGCCACATTAAATCAGCACTCTAAACAGTAGATACCTTCAACACCTATCAATATTTGTCCAAAGAATAAACTATGTTTAGAAATAATTTGTCATTTACCTTTAGGTTCTAGGTGTTGACACTTTATTTGGCTTCTACACCACCTTCAGTAAAAATGGTAGATTTCTTAGAAGCACATGGATGCTGTAAAGAGAGCACTAACCAAGATTAGAGGCAACAAATTTAAGTTAGGGACAATTATATTGGTTAGTAGTGGGAAGGGCACTAATTAGTTATGCAGAATGAGGCAAAATCACAGGATTTCTGTGCTCCTGGGTATTGCGACTTACTGGCTCAAAGGGGTAGTTTTGTGCTTGGTTGTGTGGTACTTCTAACATTTTGAGGGTTTGTCTAACTATTCTAGGATTTGTTTCTTGTGGGGTGCAAATAATGTGACATAGTGCTTGACAGTTTTTAGTTTCCTAATAGACTTTTGAAATGTTCATAGTATAAGATATTTTGAAGTGTTGAAGGATTTTGCTAAATAGTTATGTCCTAAAAGTATTTAACCTCTTAGAATAGAGAGTTGAAGATTTAAACTGGAAAATCTTGATCTGAAATTGGTCTTCTCCATTCGTATCACTGGCTAATCAGTCCAGTTGATTTTGACTAGCTTTCGTAAGGTCTTCAAATTTGCCAGTTAGTATTTGTGAAGACTTGTGTGTTGTTTTAACATAGTGAAGGGTTAAACTTAGCTGGTTTAATGTCTTTTCAGATCACCTGTGCATCAAAGTAATATGACAGTATGACTGTTTGAATTTAGTGACCACTCAGAAATGTTTGTTGCAACCTCCAATTAGTGCTGTCTTCTAGAAAGGGATGTTAAGTGATGATACTGTATTGCTATGGCTTGTTCTATTTTTTAAAATTTGGATTATCAATAATAGAACCGTGCCTTCCATCTATAATGTACTTGCATTAATAGTAGAACATCCTCTGAAATGGAGTCCAATGATCAAAATAGCTTTAAATTTGTTACTTTTTTGTATATATGTTTTCTGTGAACAGCTTCAGTTATTAGGTGTCATAGCTTGCTTTTATTCAGTATTTGCTATGCTACCTCTTCCCTAGTGTGCTAGTCCTGTATATGACTTGCATGCAGGTGATTACTTTTAGTCTTTTTATCATTGCTGAATCAAAGGTGGAACTGAAATCCTTTGAAAGGGTTGGTGCTGTAAGTCCTTTGGAGTTCACAAAACAGTAGTAGTTCATATACTGGCTAGTGAATTTTATTAACTTTTCAGTGCTTGAAATTAAGAGCTAGAATGAGAGGAAACTGTTTGATTCTTTCCTTTGAATTACTGTGTGGTAAATGAAGTGCCAATGTAACTTTGTCTCTTCACTTAATTAAATTCTTTCTCCTAGCTTTGTACTCCATCATACTGTTCTGCGTGTTTCTGTGGATTCCCTTTGTCTATTTCTATTATGAGGAGAAGGAAGAAGATGATGGCAACACGTGCTCAGTAAGTTCACTTTAGCAAATGCACGAAGAAGGGAAAAGACAAATGAATATGGGCAAAAATGAAAGCAAGAATGATTGTCTAACTTGAATACTACAATGTTAATAGGATTTCTAAGTCTGACTACAGTTCCTTTGAAATACTGAGGCAGCTCTTAATAACACTTAGTCTGACAGTCTGTTCTAAGCACTGGTCTCACATGAAATGAAACTTTAGTGAGATAAGTAATTAACATCTGATTGCCATGATTTCTTTAGGCTTCCTACAAATTCCTTTGAGCCTGATTTCATATACAGGAAGCTAAAAATTCTTACATGAGATTTTTTCCTTAGAATAGAAAACATGTATAAACAGGTTTTAAAGTAGAAGACAGGAAGAATATACTGATTCTGAGAAGCAATTTGAGTACCTTCCTCCTTGTAGCATTTGCATTTTTTTTCTTGAAGTAGGCAGTAGTAATTTACCTGAAGTTAGCACTTGGTTATTTTTGTAATGCACTGAAGATTTTTTGACATGCATGACGTTCCAAGGAATAAAATAGATACATGCCAGTAAGGTGCTAATGTCTCTAAAATGCTGTTCTTAAAGAATCTTTTAATGATTGATCATGATAATTTGCCTCTATTCAGCTGTAACCTTAACATGAGGAAAAGACTTCTAATCATAGATATAATATAAAGCACTGGTAATAAGACTTTTCTTTGAGTGTATTTGCACAGAATGAATGTATGCTGGCTTCTGGCCACAGCTTCTCAAGTGCATAGTTTGGAAGCATACATAATTCAATGTCATTGTTTGTAGTTCTCAAGCTATGAGGCTCTTCAAGAATGTATACTTCTGACTTGTATCTAAAACTACTCATGTTTTATGTGGACCTTCTTTTGTAGAACACCTGTTATGCTAAGTATACTTTGCTATAACTTCTTGGATAAATCCATCTGGATTTATGTTATGTGAGTATGTTAACTTTCTCTTTAATATACAGCAGGTTAAAACTGCGTTCAAATATACTCTGGGATTCATCACAATTTGTGCAGTTCTTCTCTTAATTGGGTAAGTATCTGTATTGAACATTAACAGGGCATATACAAAATAGAAGCCCAAACAGAACTTTGTTTTGTGCAAGATTAAAAAGGCAGATTATGGTGCACTTGATCCATATGATGAATATCTATCTTAACCTCTAATAGTGTTTAAATATCTTGAGAGTTAGGTACCTGAAAAGTAAGAGCTTTACTGGAAGCTAAAATGGTTTACTTGTGGAGGTACATGTGTTTCCAAGTTCTGCCTGTTTGTGCAGTGTGAACATCCATGAAGGACGTGATAGCTATGATGTTGTACACTGAGATATCAATACAGTTGTAAACAGGCAGTAAAATATTTGTCATCTTCCTGTTTTCTGCCTCTTATCACATACTTTCATAGACGTGCCAGAATAGCTTTTTAGGAATATGAGCAGGTGTTAAGTGCTTAGTACTTTCCTAAATGGAGTGTTCTGTGGAGAACAAGTATAATGTGGTGTTACACTTGACATAGCTGTACCTTGTATGATCAAGGTTTTGCTGGCCTTTGAAAGGCAGACATTACTAAATGGTTAACTTGTTTGCAGCAAGTGCTGTTACTGAAACTCCAAGCAGTATTACAAACTCAATTTAAGATCACCATTAAGCATGACATGCACACCAGTATTGGATGTTTCTCATGTATGCTGTGTCATAAGCTTTTTAGCATTTTGACTGCAGCAATAAAGTTGGTAAAAATCACAAAATGTATGATAAATAATCCCTATCTAAATACTGGAGTGTCAAGTAGAAACTAGAGTGAAATTAACACTTCTAATTATATACCACCTTATTAGATTATTGATTTAGTTTTGATAAATGCATTTCTAAGAAGTCTGTGCTTTTAATTGAAAGTAACATTTGCTATCATGAGAGACTAAAGGAGTTTGTTAGCTTAATTATGGTCTAGAAATACTACTAAAGCTTCTGATGAAAGCTATTTCTCTGACTCTTGGCTCACATCATAGGTATACATTGTGTATGCTGTATAATAAATATATCCAGTTTAGAAAATTTTGCAGTATCTCTAGTAGGTGTCAACTGAATCCTCAAAGCATGTTTGTTCCTCTCTTCCAATAAGATGGAACTTGGTTCTTGACTTCTGAATTGTCCTCTGTGTTCCTAGGCTTGTTCTTTAAAGTTTTCACAATTTGTAGATTACAGCAGCTTCCATGATCCCCCCCAACACTGTGCCATATGATAGTGACACTGACTTGCAAATCAGACAGGTGTAGTACTTGGCCTGGGACTAAGTTACTGAACCATGCTTCTCCATAGGTGCAGACTTGAAACCTACTGATCTAAACAGCAGGACTATCTGCTGCAGAGAGGCCAAACCCCTTTACATACTGATAAAGTTTTAGTATTTCTGGATTCTAATGGAACAGTTTTTCTGCTGTTATATGTATGAGGCTTCTTCCTTTCTTTTAAAATGATAATGATTAAATAGTAGTTAAATAGTAGTATCATCCTAATGCCCTTGGAATGGGAAAGCACCCTTGCTACTTAAGATGCTGCTACAGAAGAATATAGTTCTTGTTTGTTCCCTTTAAGGGAAGCTAGAAGACTGAACAGCTCAGTTTGGGAAGCAAATTAGGTGACTGTGCTGAAGAAAAAGGTAAACTTTGATTCTAGAATAGTTACATATATATTTAAAAAGTGGGTGTCTCAGTGTTTATGTACATCCTTGTTAGAGAAGTTATCTGTCTTAAAGTTAGTCAGCTGTCTGCACAGCAAGGGCAAAGAGCAGCCTCAGAAGTCCCAGTGTGATAGAAGAGAGGTAAGTGTTGGAGCTGAAGCTTCTACATGAGGGGCGCAACTGAATGTGGTAGTGAAGAAGCAGTCTTGAAGTACTGCTGCCTGTATCTGGCAGTAGCAGGAAATTTTCTTGCTGGTGGTCAGGATCAGACTAAGACTAAAACAGACTGAAATTTTATGTATGGAATTTAATTTTAGGAGGCTGGCTTAATGGACTAGAACACTCATGCACACAGTTTACAAGAGCAAGAGGGGCTGGAGTATTTTCTGTGAAGTGCCTAGCAAATAGTTGATCTTTTTGTGCTTACATGACTGGTGTCTCATCAAGACAACCTCTGTTCTGATGGATTTAAAAGTAATTTGTGTAATTAAAACAGGTCAATAGCTTGGTTCTTTTGAAGATAGATCTAGACGAGAAATCCCTACCTCTTTCCTGGTCAGCAGTCCTCAAAGAAACCATAAAAGCTATGTTGATCTTGAACTTTAGGTATATCTTATTCTTACCTTGATGTTTACATTGCTCCATTGGAGTTCTTTGCAGTGTTTTGGGAAACACACCTGCATTAACTGAATTCTCAGCTACACCTATAAAACCCTACACTGGCACTTGTACTCTGCTCACTGTCAATGGACTGACTTGTACTGCGTCACAGCGATGAAGTGAATGGAGTTATTTAGCATGGAAACTTACTCTGTTGATGGCTACTATGGCCCTCAGGCTGTGTTGACCATTTTAGTTGACACAGCAAAATAGCCCAGACTTCTGTCAAATTTCTTCTTGCTTAGTGTGCATGAAGAATAGGCCTAAACTGCAGTGTGCTGTGGTGCAAGGGGTGGGCTCTGTTTCAGAGATCCTTTGGGAATGTGGACTGGATGCAGGTCTGTAGATGGCTGGGCATGTTAACTCGGTCTCATTCTTCTTGTGGCCTGTTGAGGCCAAAATTCTGTTCAAGTGGGCTAGTTAGCCTTTGGGCTAGTTTGCTACTAGTTTGGGGGCAGGGAGGAGAATAGGATTCCTACTTGCCTGGGTCTGAGGTGTGTCAGTTCATAGATTCTGCATTCCTTTGAAGCACTTGTTGCATGGAACTTGGACACCTGATTCTGTGTCTGTTCATCTCCAGTCATGATATAGCTGAGTACTAACTGAAGAGTGTATATAGTGGGATTCTGCTTTGATTGGTGTCCTTTGACATACTGGTTGTAGGTAGTCTCAGAAAATTTTAACCTTATTGCTCTTGGAGGGGGGAGGATTCAAGCAAGCTATAAATATCCTAAGATGTTCTTCCATCTCATTTGTTCCCTGCATGTGGTCCACAGATAGAAAATTCATACTGATCCTAAAATAAAAGGACTTGAGGTCATGTAGTTTCCCAGTCTCCTATTTTAACCCTTTTCTAGCAATTAAACCTGCAGATATCTGTTATCTCTCATAAGTAGAAATTTTGCCTAACTATGTTAATACCTGTCTTGATTTTTGCCTGGATGCTATTTTACAGAGGGAAATACTGCTAGAGGCAGATATAAGAACAAAACCTAAAGTCAGCAAGCATGCATCAACTTAAGTAAATGCTTTTAATCAACTAAAGTAAAAGCCTTAATCTAGCTCTTGCACAGTCAAGAAGCTGAAAATCAAACTTTTTTTAAAAAAGTTAAGATTTTAATTTTTAAATTTTTTCAACTTTGCTTGCAGAGTGCTGTTTTGGTTTTGATGTGATGATTATAAGTGCATGTAGTTAGTTTAGCACTTACCTTTTGAAATACATGCATATGCTCCATACTTGAAGTTTGAGGCATGCTGCTAGAAGATGCATATTTGTTATGCATTTGTTTATTGGGACTTCAAGCAGGGATCTGATTGCATACTCTTTCTTACAGAAGTCCAAAAGATACTTGTGAATGTTGGTTTTTTATGGACTTTGGTCAGGGTCTTGCATTCCTTACCTAAAAAGCTTCCCTCCAAATCTGACTTCCTTGTGACTTGTAGGCATTCTGGTTTTATGTCTGGAAGCTACAGTTTCACACTGGTGTTGGAGGTACTTGTTTTCTGGTTGTTACAAAACTAGATGTTTTGTCTATGGAGGTAGTGGACTTTAGATGGGGCAAGTGACAGCTGGAAGCTATCACCTATCCAGAAGGCTGTTCTACCTGACATTCATCTGAGTCCTCTTTCTTGTCTCCGATTACTGGAAGGTCAAAAATATTTGAATTTCTCTGCGATTCTTTTCTCTGGGCCAGCTACACAACAAGGAAAGGAATGCAGCAAATGTGTTATTTTAGTTGTAATAATGAAAGATAAACATGTCCCTTTAATGCTTGGTGTGGGAATCATTAATTTTTTTTGAAGTGTGATTTATATTTGTCTCAGTTGATGCTTAAAGTCTTTACTCCTCTGTATGTGAGTCAAACTAGGATAGTAAATCAGATTAATACATCTTCTAATGATGTTTGAGTGTGGGGTCCTTACCTTGGTTAGGACTGGTAAATAGAAAATCACCTCATTGACCTCAGACCTGATTCTGCACACATGTGTACTCTGACTTAGTACAATCTTTGAGGGGAATGTGATTAAAATGAAACATCACCTTCAGAATTTTTTAAACCTGATGTCATACAGTTTTTCTTCAGGAATAAATGGATTTCTGTTTTCTTAACTTGGAAGTAGAATTCTTCTGATACTGGATTAATTAGGGTGATATGACTTTTTTTGCTTTGTTACAGTGCTTTTGTTCCTCTGGATATTCCCAACAAGAAGAATTCCACAGAGTGGGAGAAAGTGAAGCTCCTGTTTGAAGAATTTGGAAGTAGTCGTAAGTTTGAGATTTGTTCTGAGCTTTGTATAACTTGTTGCTGACTTATTTTGACATACTCATCGTTGAACAAGAAAACTTGCTTTCTTGGTGACATTTTTCTAACTCTTAACTGCTCACCTTTGCAATAAGATTGTTCTCTTTTGTTCAAACAATGAGAACTGTCTTTCAAGTACAGAGAGGAGACACTGCCAGTGTCTGCTTTCATTACAGTCCCCATTTGACAGCAGGATTCTAATGATATCAATGGTGGGGAGGGGAACCTACTTCCATGGAGTCTTCACTCAACACAGCTTTTAAATGTTACTTGGATATCCTAAAATCAGTGAACTTGAGTATGGTGAGTGTGTATCTTATCATATGATGTTTTCCAAGTGCTTACCTATTTAATGTGGTGCTGCTGTTCACAGCAGTATCACATGAGACTTTCATAAGTGGTTTTGTCTATTTAGACAGGAAAATCCTATGGGTCTTATGATATTTTTTCCCTTTGTGCTCCTAGTATTTACCTCTCCTAAAATTGTTTTGTTTGCATTTGTTATACTTCTTATGCTAGGGAGATAAAGAACTATTCTGAAAGCCAAACTCCTTTAAGTTGTATTTCATGTTTAGCTTATGCAGTTCATGTATTTAGGGTATATTTTCAGAGCAAAGATGTGAAGAAAGCTTTATAAGTGAGCTTAGACTTGATACCACTTTCCAAACGTATCCAGAAAAATGGTAAATGAAAGTTACTTAACAAACATTAATCCAAATGCATAAGTGTGCAAATATTTGTGTCACTCTTGCTATGTATCAGAGATTTGGCTTCTGTCTGAATGTTTTAGAGTATAATGCTACGAGCCTTGGTCCAGTAGTATCCTGCATTATTCTAGGAATTTTGTACTGACTAAAAATTCCCTGCTATGACACTTGCCAGCTCTGTCAACACATGGTATATCCCTTCAGGACTGATCAACTTTGTATGTCCAGTTTCTGAAACCTAATACTCTTCCATCAAGGGTGCATCTTTCTTACAACTGTTCCCCTGGTCTGTCAGGCCTGTTTCCTGAAGTCTGGTATTGCTGGTAAAGACTGAGTCAAAGATGACATTCAGTACTTCAGCCTTTTTGTAGAATTATAGAATGGTTTAGGTTGGAAGGGGCCTTCAAGATCACCTAGTTCCAACCCCCTGCCATGGGCAGGGACACCTCCCACTAGCCCAGGTTGCTCAAAGCCCCGTCCAGCCTGGCCTTGAACACTGCCAGGGAGGGGGCAGCCACAGCTTCTCTGGGCAACCTGTGCCAGTGTCTTGCTACCCTCACAGTAAAGAATTTCTTCCTTATATCTGATGTAAATCTACTCTCTTTCAGTTTAAAACTGTTACCCCTTGCCCTGTTGCTACCCTCCCTGACAGAGTCCCTCCCCATCTTTCCTGTAGGCCTCCTTTAAGTACTGGAAGGCTGCTATAAGGTCTTCTCAGAGGTTTCCAGGCTGAACTCTCTGTCCTCATAAGGGAGGTGCTCCAGTCCCCTGATGATCTTCATGGCCCCCTCTGGACCCACTCAAGCAGGAGTAGAGGGGGAGAATGACTTCCCTTGACCTGGTGGCCACACTTCTCTTGATGCAGCCCAGGATGGTTTTCTGGGCTGTGAGCACACATTGCTGGCTTATACCAAGCGTTTCATCCACTAATACCCTTAAGTCCTCCACAGAGCTGTTGTCAATCTACTGATTGTCCAGCCTGTATTTGTGTTTGGGATTGCCTTGACCTATATGCAGGATCTTGCACTTGGCCTTGCTGAACTTCAAGTTTTGCATAGGTCTGCTTCTTGAGCCTGCCTGGGTCCCTCTGCATGGCATCCCTTCATTCCAGTGTGTTGTCCACATTACACAGCTTGGTGTCATCAGCAAACTTGCCGAGGGTGCACTTAATCCTACTGTCCATATTACCAACAAAGATGTCAAATAGCACCAGTCCCAATACTGACCCCTTAGGAATGCCACTTGCCACTGCTCTCCACTCAAACGTCTATCAAGCTATTGGTTGAACTGAGAGAGTTATGATCATCCATCAAGTTCCTTAGCCACAAAATGGTCCATCCATCAAATCCATGTCTCTCCAATTTAAAGACAAGGATGTCATGCAGGACAGTGTCAAATGCTTTCCACAAGTCTAGATAGATGATATCAGAGATAAGAGATAGAGATAAGAGATAGATGTTCTTCCCTTATCCACTAATGCTGTAACCCCATTGTAGAAGGCAACCAGATTTGTCAGGTGTGATTGGCTTTTACTGAAGCCATGTCCTGTGTCATCAGGGCCCTTGCCTCACTCAGCAACAGGCCCTTGTTTTCCTTTTTCCACTTACATACTTGAAGAAGCCCTTGTTGCCTTTGACACCCTTTCAGCGTCTTTCATCATATGTGCTTTGCGGTAAGCTCTGCTTGCAAGCATAGGAGATAGGGAGGGCAAGTGCATAGCTCTTTCAGAATTTCAGCTGTCTGCTTGTTTGTGTTTCTCTTGCTTCACAAAAATTCTGACAGTGTAGAATAAAATATTGCTTTAACTCTTTATCCAGGTAGTGACAGTAGTTGAGATGTAAGGTAACTTTTCTAGGCCACCTTGATGTGGCTGTCAATTAAATATTCAGATCTGTACATGTCTTTGCTATACAAGTGTAGTGTAGCTGATTTTTTTTTCTAGGAAGTTTTAATCATGAAGATGCTAGATTTGGCTGTGGAAGTCTGTTTTTGATTTCTGACTCTACCAGCATTCTCTTGTAACTTTTAATCTCATAGGATAGTTAAGGCTAAAGAGACCTCAGGTCACCTAGTCCAATGTCCTGCATGCAAGAAGGTACAAGGTCAGACCAGGTTGTGCAGAGCTCTGTCAGCTGGCTCTTGAAAAATCCTTAGGAATGGAGACTTTAATCTCATGGTGAAAAAAAAAAAAATTATCCTCTTATCCAACATGGGTATGATTGCCTTACACTCAGCTGCTGTGCAGCACCGAAGAGCCTGGTCTCCACCTCTTTGATAAGCAGGCAGGCTATATTAGGTCTCTCCAAAGCTGTCTCTGTTCCAGCCTGAACAAGCCTGACTCCCTCAACATATCTGCGTAGCATGTGCTACAACCCCTGACCAATTTAGCTCTCCCTTAACTCTCTCAGATTTATCAATTTTGCCAGTAGTGGGGACCTCAAAACTGGTTATGGTATTCCCTGTATGGTCTGATCCCTTAATAGATGGGCATGGTACAGTCCAGGATGCTGTTGGACTTCTGTGCTGCCACAGCACACTGGTTTATCTTCAGATTGCTGTCTGTCAAGACCCCCCAGGGTTCTTGTAGAGCTATTCTACAGCCATCAAGTCCCTAGTCAGAATGGTTGCAAAAGGTTCTTTTGTGCTCCAGATGCTGGAGAAATAAGGACAAAATCCTTCCGTGTTGTCTCTACTTCAACCTGTTTTCCTGTTCTTATATTAACTTATCCTTTTCCTTTGTCTTTCTGCAGTTAACCCAGAAATACAAAGATCTTAATTTTGGATGTTTGTTTTATGTCCATTCAGTTGTAATGGGATTATAAAAGGAATGCAAACTCACCCACAGAGGCAGAGCCTGATAATATACTTCTGGTATACAATTATCAATTTTTCAGTCAGTTTCTTATTGTTCCACTGAACATAATTTAAACTTTTAAAATGGATATCAAATGTTGGATTCAAATACATGTACAGGAGGATCATCAAATATGGTCTTATGTAATATGTTATAAAAAGGGGTCACTTATTTGTGTGGTTTATCCCCTAAACTTCAGAACATAGGTAAAATTTTCACAAGTATTGAAGGGGAAATAGTGCTGAGTTGTTTTGTTTTTTTTTTTTATTTTCAGTTATAAACATAGCTGTAGTATTTGAAACTTACATACATACTGTTGTTAGTTTTAGGGAAGTTATTTGGTATTATCTAGCAAAAATGGTTGGACTAGATGATCTTCAAGGTCTCTTCCAACCTAGATGATTCTGTGGAAAATAACAAAGTAAAGGTTTGAGCTGTGAAGTTGGATTTAGTTGTGCTATTAGATTAGTTTTTGGTATTTTTGGAAGGAGTTCTGTAGGGTTTGTCAGAAGAAAGATTCAGCTTCTGAGAGGATAACTATAACAGTATTTCTCAGTTTGTGAATATTTGATGTTATGTTCAAGAAAAAAGAATGGAAACTCGCTAATAATTCTGTGTGAGTAAAAAAGGCTATTGTGCTCTAAATTGCTTAACTAGAGGGGAGGGGAAGACATAGGGGAGAACCCTAAATAGTAGCCTAGTTCTTATGACTGGGTGCAAACTTGAGATTGATTGCTTAATTTGGATGATAGCTCCTATAAGTTTCTATGCTACTACTTAATCAAAAAACCTTGCCACATTGTGGCCTGCATAGTGAGTGTACAGACAGGTCTGTTGTGAAAAATTATGTAGAAGGATTCAGGGAGTTTGCCTTTGGGGATGAGCTTGCTGAGACTTTTATTTATCCCTTTTCATTTCTAGAGTCATAGTAAGGCTACAGCAATTCCTTAGTCCTCTGACCTTTTTCCAGTTTATATATCTGACTGTATGTCGTCTGAGTGAAGCTGAGGCCTGTAGTCTGGCTTGTTTGGTTGTTTGAAGGATCAGTGCTTGCTTGATTCTCTTGTTAGTCTTTATGATTAGAAAACAGGTGATAACAAACAAAACCAAGATGAACCATCCAGAATGCATGTGTAAAATTACCACAGCACCCTGTGGAGGCCAGAAATAAGTCTTGAAGAGACATTAGGCAGCTGTGGGAGCAAGTTCACTAGTGGCTAGTCAACCACTTGACTGAATGCAACATCTGTGAACTTGTAGCAGAGGTGAGATGGCTGTCCTATTCTTGCAGTATTGGAGGAGGATCTACTGCTGACAAAGCTAGTGAATTTTTCATCTGAGTTGTTATGGCTGGTAACTGTCTCAATTTTTTTTCCTCCTTAATGAACTTAAATGTCTTCAGGAAAACAAATCAGGAAGAAATGTTCTTATAACTCCACTGTAAGAATTTTCAACAGGCTTTTTTTTTTTTTTCAGATGGTTTGACTGCTCTTTCGTTTTCCATTAGTTCCTTGACTGTGATTGGAATGTTGGCAGCTATCACTTACACAGTAAGTTATGAAAATTTCAGCCCTTTACTTTCATACTTGCAGTTATTACAGGCTATATCTGTACAGGAAACTGTCATACTAGATAGTTCCAACAGTGTTTTCTAGCTCTGGGTTTTCATGGTTTGAAACACTACTTCTGAGTTCTTGGAATGAGAGGAATAACTTTTTTACTGCACACTTAAGACCCACTGTTTCAGTACCTGAACACAGATCAAAGTTAATTTTAATGTTTCTACAATGGGAGGTCACATTATACCTTATGACTTGTAACACATTTACTGGCTCCTCCTATTTTAAACTTCTGTCTCTTTTCCTGTCCATACAGCAGTGGAGAACTAAATATTGCTTTATGCATTGAACGATGGTGTAACCTAGACTTGGTCTGGTCAGTTGTGATGGTCTGATGAAACCATAATTAATGTCTCAAACATTTGATAAAGAAGTTTGTTAAACTGTTTCTATGGAAACATCAGGGCTGTGCAGATAATGGTGGGAAGATGCAGTGAGAGGAAGGGGTCCTGCAGAGGTGGGACCACACATTTCTGAGGCTGAACTTTACAATCTTGAACAACTCTATAAAGAGCCAATAAAGAAGCCATTCATGTGACACATGTGCCAAGAAGAAAGGCCAGAAAATGGTCATACTTGCTGAGAGGGGGAGTAACTCCCCAGTGGCCCCCAGGCTTCCCCACCGACCCATTTCCAGAAGAACCTGAAGGTACAAACTATGTATGCAGCAAAGCAAGAATTTGAGAAGCCTAGGGTGTTCATGATGCCTGAGTAGTCTAATGAGTCCAAGTGCCCACCTGGAAGAGGGGCAAGGAATTATGAGAGGATGTGACTCAAAGCCCCAGGTGGCTGTGCCCCTCGAACTGGACCCTTAGGCTGGCTAGACCAGTGCTGGAACTAGGACTGGTGAAATCTTTCTTATTTGTCTTGTTCTCTTGCTCTCTTACTCTCTTACTCTTTCTTTCTCTCCTTTTCTCTCATTTTCTATCCCTGTATTCCTGCATGTTAAGGCAGGGCTTGTCCATGCATGTTTGCAGCTTGTTGGGGCATGTTATAAGATGTGCTGCTAGTCTGTGTATGTTGTAAGGTTTGTTGGTGTATGTTACGAGGTTTACTGCTTGTTGCAGAGGTTGCAAGGCTTACTGACTAAGTAATGTCATTACATTCATGTCAGTATCTGTTGTGAGTAAATAAAAATAGTGGTGTGAATTGAAGAATCCTTGGTCTTGTTTCACCTTAATCCTAAACTGGGAATCAGCAAATATGAGTTTTCATACCAAGAAATTGGGATGTGACATCAGTCTATAATACTGAATTTACTACGACTTTTCTAAGTTGATGTTTTTATCTCTACAGAACTCTACAATGAAAAGTCTGGCAGAATAAATTTATTTATAAAAAAGCATGCACAATATGCTCAGTCATAATGGTTTCTTTTTGTGAAAGGCTGTTCTTCATTCAATAAATGAAAAAGCTATGTCTTTAACAGGGCATAGCTTCACAGAGCTCTATTTCTAGAATTTGAGTAAGAGTAGATATCTGTGCAGGTTGGGATTCAGCTATAAAAATCTGCAGTATCTTCTGTGATGTGTGCCTTAAATCAAGAATAGCTAAAAGTTAAAAGTAGTTTGAAACTGTTCAGAGGCTTGTTTTTTAAAGCCTCAGGAATATTCTGATTATCTCTAAGCATGCAACTAGATTATTGTAGTTCTCTCTGGCTTAGAAGGGTTTGGAAGTGTTCATTCTGTAACTGATTGTAAATCATACTGTTAAGGCTATGTTAATTGAACTGCTTGACTCTTGCTTTTAGGTGGAAAGGTAAGGAACCATTTTGACTTAGTAACTTTTGCTAACACTTGGTGTTCATGTGGTCACCTGCTTTTTTCCAATCTGTTCTATTCCTTCAGTCACTGAATAATCAGCCTGTTTTTAATGCTATATGTACTAACTTGTTATCAAGGTAAAATTTTGTAACAAAAGTAAAGCTTTGAAGCCTAAGATAACTGCAGACAAAGCTTTAAAACTTCTGAGGAGTCAGTGTTTTCCTGATAGCTTTTAATGTTTAAAGTCATGTCCTTGCTAAAATAACTTTCTCTTCCATTGCAGCCTGGCTCTAACGCAGTGAAGTTCTTCCCACATAACTTTGCTAGTGAATTTTAAGTGGCTCTGTAACAATAGTTCATGCAATAAGTTATTTTGAAGCATTGCTAGCTAAGGAAGTGTTTTGTGCTAGCTTGTCAGGCAAAGGATAAATAGATAAAATTGTTGTAGAACAAAGATATAAGAAAGAGGGAAGAGTGTTTTAGTCATAACTGGGTAAGGGGGTAAAATACCTGCTAAATGCTACCTTTAGACTCTTAAACAAATCTAAATTGAATAACAAGCATAGCTGATGATTTTCTTTCTCTTTATAGTAGTGACTTCAGCTGGTGTAAATTACAGCAGGATTATGGGAGGCAATTCAGTACAGGTTCTTAGATGTAAATATCAGAACACTGGCAGCTCAGTGATCAGGCTCTGTGCAGTAAGGTAGGACAACAATTTGGTGGGTCAGCTAGTAGGCATCTCAGGTGATCTAAATTGCTTTCAGCCCACGAAGTGCTTTACCTTGACCCAAATCATAAATGTTATTACTTTAAGCCTTTTCTGACTGACGTGGTTTACTAAATCATTCAGACTATATTACTGACATCTAGATAATGTGCTGGTCAAAAAAGATCCAGACCTTCGCTTATCCTGTAATAACATGTCAGCTTTTAAATTTGTTTCCCTTAATTATGGAAGGGAAGATTAATCTCTTGTTCAGTTGCATTACTGCAGAGCACATGTAGTGTTTTTTAATCTCCATGAGATAACATTAAAACAAACTCATTAGCTGGGAGAGTATCCTCAGTGTTGGTTTTTCAAAGAGCTACCCAAGTATGGTTTTATAACTGTTAGTAAACATCCATAAGCATCTAAATTGCAAGACTGTTTTATCTTGCACATTTACTGCTGAATGAAATGTAAATGATATTTTTAAAAGTAGCATTTGGAAGTTTAACATATTAATGTTCCTTGCTTCTGATGTTATCATATTTCCCTATTTATTTTTGACCACAGATCAATTGTGGCACCATTCAGCAGAGTCTCACAATATGATTCTGTCCTCAGAACTAGCTGAACCTGGAAATATGTAACTTCCATTTAATGTTCAATAACCTCAGTGTGCTGGGTTGTCTTTGGTTTCTCAGATGAAGACAATACCTCTGTCCTCAATGTTGTTGCCTTAGTCTTGCTCTATTTAGGACTTGTACAACAATACTGGGTGGGATATAAGGCAAAATGTCAAGTATGATAACTAAAATAGTCTTCTCTGAAAACCTTAATTACTGAGATTTTAGGCTAATTTGTTGCTTTGAAAACTCCCATTTAGCTGTCCATGCAAATGCCTGGAGCATGAAATTACTATTTACTTTGGTTTTAACAGCTGTATTTGATCCTTCTGAAACTATCCATTCTGTTTTACAGTAGGTGTTAAGGCAGGGTGGGAGAAATAGAGCAGCTGTTTCACAGAAGTTTTAGGGATAAGCTCACACAGGAGGTGGCGGTTGTCCACCTCAGTGTTTGTTGTCATTATTTGCAGGCAATTGTAGAATCTTATGCTGAAACAATGAGCTGGCTTTGATACATGGGTAGGCTGAGGTACAAATGTGACAGTCAATAAAAACCACTTATTTGAAGCTCTGTGTTCTCAAAGTTGAGCAGGAATAGGCTTTTTTATGTTCTAGTGCTATTATAACACTTTGCCTACTGCCAGAGATGGTCAGGCTTCCATATGTAAGCAATTTCTACCTGCAACAGCATGAGCAGTGCAGCTCTCATGATCTGAAGAGTGAATTGCAAGTGTGACCTTGACTGTATGTGGATGCCATGTACCTGCATTCCAGTTAATATTGTGGGCTGGGCTTTTCCCAGGGGTATGACTTAATGCAGTAGTTACTTCAGCAGTGAAAAATTCCTAGGGTGTCGTGTTTCCTGAAGCTTTATGAAAAGGTTGGCTCAGTCTCTACTAGTTTGGATTACTCCTCTACCTCTACTTGGTAAGAGAAGCATGATTCTGAAAGGAGTAACTGTTTTTCTTCTGGTAACTTCCCACTTCTCTGCATTGCGGGGTGCTTTGCTGTATTAGTCTTGCATAAATCACCTCTAGATAAAACAAAGGCACTAGTACACAGGCAAGTCGGTAAGACATTGTTTGTAACTCTTGCCTCTGACTTTAGACATCTGACAAGTAGTTAAGCTCCTGTGTGTTTCAGCCAGCCTTTTGCATGTCTATCAAATTGTTTGTCCCAGTTCCTAAAGGTGGGAGGCCTTTGTGCTTAGTCATCAAACCACTGTTTGATAATGAATGGTGATTTTTTTTTTTTAAGCACAAAAAGAGAATACCTTTATGTAAGGGTGAACACAAGAACAAAGACAGCTACTTCAAAATTTTCCTCAAATGCTTAGCAGATGATTGGAAAAAAGGGTAGAGAATAGATGGGGACATGATGTTTGGTATCTGAGTTTCCTTATCTCTGAACATTGGTGATCTCAGCTCTTTGGTTTATACTAGTGGAGTTGAGGATTTGTAGTACAGTCATAACTGAATTTTTTTGATGTTTCTCTGACTTCTGAATATCCTCAGTCTGCTCCATTGCCAGTGTTGCAATTGTACTGTTAAAGGGAAGCTTAGAACAGGTGTTTCTGGTTTTCTGTATACTCATATTCACCTTCTTACTCTACAGCGAAAAAAATCTATTTTGAATAAACACTTCCTGAAGGTTGTATTATAAGTGATGTGTTAGCAAATGCTTTCATACCTAATTAAGAACAGTTTTACATTGAATGCCTACTTTTAGTATTTTGTGTTACATTAGTAATTACAAATGCTGTGCCTGCATTGACTGCAGTTGACTGATTTAATCTTAAAATGTTATTTGTGGGAGAATACCATGAAACAGATGAATCAAGTGATTCTATTTAAGTTGCTTGGAGTACAATTTATCCATTCGACAATTAGTCAGACATAGGCTAACAATACTGCTTTGTGTAGCTTTCAGTGTGAAGAATTAGATTACGGCTGTTCTAAAATTGCACTTCTACATTGTGGTAATATACAATACTATGAGAAGTTGGGGAATTGAGGCTTTGGCACTGGCAGCAGGCAGCCTTGAGTTTAAGTACATACTGAAAGGAAAAGATCACCTCTGCATGTGTATGCTCCTAGGCTTTATGAAAGCATATTCTCCTGTTTCTGCATGAGGAGGGATACAGAAGGTTGGTGTTATTTAGATTGTAAATGGCTGCAGTTTAAACTACGGAACTAACAAATTTACCCCAATGACCAATATAGTTAAAATCTATTTTTCAAGGAGTACTGTCAGTATTGGCCCAGTGTTCTGGACCTCTGTTAAGACCCAGCTTGAGTTAATGTATTACTCTGAAGTACTTGGTGAGCTATTCATGCAACAAAGAACAGACTACTTATCAGGCCACACAATACTGTAACATTTGTTATGTTTGGATTTTTTTTGTGGGGAGGGTGCGCATGGGTGACAGCACAAACTGAAGCATTATGCTGGATGCTGACAACTGAGGACTTGTGTTACCGAGTGTCATAGAAAGGTACATAACACTGCAGTTTGATGTGGTTGTTGTTATATTAGCTTGCTGGTTTTTATTTTCTATGGCTTCAAAAATCAAAAATCAGGTCACCAAATCTGACCTACTGATACATACAGAGAAGAGCTTTTCTCATAGTTTGAAGAAAAATGCAGAATTTCACTGACTTGTGAGCTTTTCCCTAGCTTCTGAATGGGGTAGCATGAAATACACTGTTAAAGCCAAAGATGCTAGAGAAATTAAATTTACTTGGTATGAAAAATTCCTGAGTTCCTCAATTTCTGTGAAACACTAGTTATGAATTTGGAGAAGGATTAGTAATGAGTATTGAATATTACCCCTGAAGGTAAATCACTGGGAGGGTATTAACATAAAAATTACCAGCTTAAGGAGTTAATGTAGGAGTTGCTTCTTCCAGGGAAGGTCAGGGCTTCCTCAGAACTACTTTCAGTGATGACTTAATACAGAAGATGGTGTATGTTTTTTGCAAGTGTTCTTGGTTAAAAGCAAGTATTCAAATTAGATTTGAAATAAAGTTTTATGCTTGCTATGAAGTATCTTCAGGAGTCAACAGCTAACATTTATATAAAGGAGCAAATGAAATGTTTTATGGCATTTTTTAACACCATGCCAATCATATGAGAATAGAAATGAGATGCGAGGAAGATGAATAGGAGAAGTAAAAAGTGTTTAGAGAGACTATGTGAACTCCACGCTTGGAACAAGCAAATTTTTCTTCAAGTGATGACATTTGGGACAATCTGCAGAATTTGGCAAGTGTGGCTTCTCTGGACCTGTAACAGTGTGGCTTCTCTGGACCATGATTCATGAGTCTGAATGTTTCAGTAGTGTTAGCTTTCTGCATGAGAAAGAGAGCTTTTCTAACACTTCTTTGCAAAGGAATATGAAAGGTGTCTAGCATGAGGCTAAACATTTTGAAGATAGTGTGTTAAGGGTAAGCTAAAACAGACATCTTAATTGTATTTGACAAGTCTCTCACTGTATTAAAAAGTCCGTAACAGTAAATTTTCACATTGCCTCTTACATTTGCCCTATAAACGTTTTGTTCTATTAGCTTTGGTTTTGGTTTTTTACTATAGCCATTCCAATGAGCAGTTTTTCTTTCCAAGTTACTTGTTTTATTAGGAAGTGGGCACAGAATTGGATTATGTAATTTTTCCAAAAACTTTGCTGCACTCCGTAAAAAGTTAACTCACAGGTTAGGACCAAAAAACCCAACTTGATTAGGTGTGTGGTAAAGCAGAATACTGTTTTAACAGCATGATTTCTTTGAAATTGACTGTAACAACAGTTTAGGTGAGTACTGTTTCTACTCCTTGTTCCTATTGCTATAGTACTGTTTAAAAAAAATATCAGAAAAGCAAGTTTATGTACAGATATTCATAGCACTTAACTCTTGAAGCTTCAAAAGTAGTATTCTGAAGAACACATTTGAACTAAACTGTTTTCAGAGTAATGCTTCCCACTTCAGCCTTCAGTTCTTGTCATACCACTATACTAACATCCTAACATCTCTTATCAGTGATGTGCATTTTCCAGATTCCCATTGGGAAGCCCAACTTGGCTCATATTGAGGGTCTCCAATGAGATCCTCATTGAGAAGCTTATGGAGTATGGGCTGGATGAGCAGACAGATTGAAAACTGGCTGAATGGCTGGGCCCAGTGGATGGGGATCAGTGACATGTCTAGTTGGAGGCCAGTCACTAGTGGTATATGCTAGGGGTCAATACTGTGCCCAGTCCTGTTTAACATCTTCATTAATGATTAGGATGATGGGACTGAGTACCCTCAGCAAGCTTGCAGATAACACAAAACTAGGAGGAATGGCTGGTACTCCAGAGGGTTGTGCTGGCATCTAGAGGGACCTGGACAGGCTGGAGAAATGGGCCAACAAGAACACAACAAGGTTCAGCAAGGGGAAGTGTGAAGTCCTGCAGCTGGGGAGGAACAAAGCTAGACACCAATATATGCAGGAAAGCAGCTTTG
This sequence comes from Athene noctua, assembly GCF_965140245.1. NCBI lineage: Eukaryota > Metazoa > Chordata > Aves > Strigiformes > Strigidae > Athene > Athene noctua. The sequence continues at coordinate 33,924,712 of NC_134037.1, read as the reverse complement.
CAGAGAAGGATGTCAGGGTGTTGGTGTACACCAAGTTAATCATGAGCCAGCAATGCGACTTTGCTGCAGAGGTGGCTAGTGGTACCCTGGGCTGCGTTAGGAGCAGTATTGCCAGCAGGTTGTTGAAGGTGATCCTTCCCCTCTACTTAGCCTTGGTGAGGCCACACCTGGAGTGCTGTATGCAGTTCTGGCTGCCCAATCCAGGAGAGACATGGAACTATAGGAGCGGGTACAGTGAAGGGCCACAGAGATGATTAAGGGACTTTCTTCCTGTGAAGAAAAGATGAGAGCTAGCACTGTTTAGCCTAGAGAAGAGGAAGGCTCAGGAAAAGTCTTGCCAATGTGTACAAATATCTGAAGGGAGGGTGCAGAGCATGGAGCCAGTTTTTTTTTTTTTTTTCAGTGGTGCCCAGCAATGGGACCAGAGACAAAGGGCAAAAACTGAAACACAGGCAGAACCATCTGGAGATTGGGAAGCTCTTTTTCACTGTTACTGATCACAAGCACAGGCTGCTCAGATGTTGTGGAGTCTCTTTGTTGGAGATATTCAAGAGCCATCTGGACATGGTCCTGGACAAGCAGCTCTAGGTGACCCTGCTTCACAGAGGTGTTGGACCAGATGACTTTCAGAGGTCTCTTCCAACCTCAATGGTTCTGCAGTCTGTCTACTATGTGCAGGATTTAGCAGTAGTACCAATGGGTGACACTTACTGTGGTGTACCTCAGGGTATGAGATGTCCTCTCTGGCTCTAGCTGATGGAAAGCTTGAGAGAACAGTGGTTGACAGTAAGAGGTTCTTTATTGGATTAATTTTAATTCCACAATACTGGTCTTACTGTTATAACCTCACTTAACTCAGGGACAACTTTTTGTTACATCACACCTGTTATTTTATGAGAAAATGACTTACTAGATATTCTTACTATTATTTATTCACCTCAATACAACATGTTCAAAAAAGTGCAGTGGTCACTTTGAAAAACAGTATGCAACATCTTCAGAAAAGTAGGTAGTTCGATGTTTTAGTAACTACTAACTCTTGCAAGACTATCCCATGTCAGAGAATAGTAATAACTTATAGTTTGATAGCTGGCAATTTTTGGATTCATCTTTTGTAAGTAGAAGGGAGAATATGCCTGTTATGGGAAAAAGCTCCAACAAGCATTTAATACTTACTCTTTAATCTAAGCAATACAAATTACTTTTACCATCATCGGTAAGTTTTGCTTCTTGTACAACCAAGTATTGAACTTTCATGCTTCTCTGAATGCATGTAAAATTACAAAAGTATTTTTTAGCCACAGAAGCTGCAGTTATGTTTCTTGTGACTTTGAGCTGATCCTTAATAGCATGGTCTTCTAGAATGTAATACTAAACCTTACACTTGTTGCATTTCCTTGGTGAATACACTGAAGAATAGCCTGTTCTTGATACTTTGGAAGACTGGGAAGGGGAGAAAGATGCAACTGGGGAAGGTATGCATTCTAAATTTTTTACTATTTAAGGGTAAATAATAATCTAATGGGTTTATCAAAAGTGTACAAATGTTCACGATAGATACGTTAATACTACTGACGAGCATAACTACATGTACTTCTGAAAAAGACATCTGTAATGTTTAAATGAGTAACATTGTTTAAACTTTTTTCTTGGTATGGCTCAATTTTTACCTTGATCTTGAATTAGTAGTTGCTTTAATAACACAAGTCTACTTTTCTGGTGTTACATCATGTGTAATACTGAAGTACAGCACTTGATATTTAAAATTGTTTTGTAAGAAGTGTGAACAAGTTATCCTCGGGGAGACTCTGCAGATCCATGACCTTGATTTATACAGACAGCTTTCCATTTCTATAAACATCGAATATAACAAGAAAAAGATAAATTAGGGCTGCAGTGCCTTGTTTGAAACAGTTTCACAGATGATGTAGTTTGCATCTATTCTTTCATTAATGTGTTTTGCATTGAAATGGTTTTACTTTGCCTTAGGTATTAATGCAATAGTTGTTGTCAGCTCCAGATTGGTATTTAAATTCAAGGCAAAATAACGTATTACTTGCACAATGATAGGCAGATTAATTTTTGAGTGATCTTGTGCATCTCATTTAGCATGTCCTTGAAGGATGATTGTAATTGGCTCTGTAGTTTTTCCAAAACATTTAATAAGCATTATTTGATTTCTTATGAAACTGTAAAATGATACTTTTTCTTCCATCACGAAAAGGATATATTACAAAGCTCAGTTTGTCTACTGACAAATTTAATGACCTTTTCACACCTATTATTTTTAGAATGCTTTACTTTTCCAGTTGACTTATTTTTATTAACAGCCAAAAAGCTTGAAACCACTTATAATCTGTCTAACCTTAAAGCATTCCTTTACTACTGATTTTCTTTTAAGCAGACATCAAACAGGTATTGAAAAATTCAGAAGTTAGTAGCATGTCACTACCAATTAATCAGTTTAACGTCAATTCTTAAAAATAAGAAATGTAGATATTTGATTATGTTCACTTCTCCATGAAGCAGTAAATAACTGAGATAGCAAACCAATTTGAGTGTTCCTTAACAGCCTGATTCCTACCACACTCTTGGAGAATTTGTAGATATTAAACTGCTGGATCAATGATAGTTTTGTGACTTTAGAGTTGCAGCTTGAAAGGAGCTCTTCTAACCCTGATGGAGCAATGCAGAAGATGGAAACTGGGCAAAATAGTTATGTTCAGTATTACAGCTGAGTCAAAGTTAACTTTTTTGCAGATATGTCCAGCAAGCACAAGTTCACTGTGCATACTAGAACAACCATAGTGTAGAGGCTGTCATACTTGCTTTCTGCATCTTAGAAACATTGACTGCCTTTTCTGTCCCCTTCAACACTGACAAATAAGTGCAACAATCTTTGAATGTTTGAAGATAAATCATTAATACGAAAAATGAAGGTGAATGTGTAGCAAGATACTATAGTGCTCAATGTTAGAGAAATAGATAAACGAGTACTCAGTGCACACTTTGTGTACAATAGATTGCACAAGAAATGCCATACTGAACATACCGGTTCAGTTAGTCCGTTCCATGCTTTGAGACTTTTTATAGCAATGTTATTAAACAATGTGTGCTCTTATAGCAGCTGAAGATGGGATACTAAAACTTCCCATGAAAGAGCTGAGATTTTACTAGTTGACATACTGAATGTTTTTTCTAAGCTGTAGGACATGAGCTTTTTCAAAAAACCCCCAACAAAACCCACAAACTACTAACCCAACTGTCCATGAGATGGTCTGCTATCTTCAGATGCATTTAGAAGGCTTCTTTTCACAGTTTAGGGAGGATATATGAACCACTGTCACCATTTCCCATGCTTAATGCTGTTCTGAAAATAAGATTCTTGAATTCCAGTTTTTATCTTTAGAATCATAGTATATGTAGATAGCCAGAGATGGAGACAGATTTCTTTAATGTGAGAAAGTAGATTACTTGTAGTCAGATTACTTTTCAAGAAAACCATGCAGTCTATTTGCACAGAGAAGAAAGGTACACTTTCAAGAAAGGTGGAGTCCTAGTTCCTCTTCCACAAGTTCAGATGTGTTGCCTGTATTGATATGACATACAGAAGTGCACCACACTTGAGTACTTAATTAGACTAGCTTACTTCTTCCATCAGAAGTAGTGCTGACAAGGATGCATGGTATCCATACAAAATAGTGTTCAGTATAGGCAACTGAACTATATAAATTGCTGAGGAATAAATAGTATAATGACTTCCTTCTTGCTTAACATAATTCAAATAAAAAGCTAATTAGGCTATGGATACAGAAAATCTTTTCTATATGAAAATGTTCTTGAAATGGAGGGGGTTTTGTGGGACACTCATATTGAAACAAACTAGCTCATACTTGACTTGTATTTCTTTTTAAAGCACTGTGTATCCTAAACTAGAGTTTAACTGAATAGATGCATTTTTGATCATACTCTAGTAGAATTGAACATTTTGTCTTTCATGGTCACACTTCCAGGTGAAGCCTTGAAACGAGCTGTTGCAAGAAAAAAGGGGTTTGAATGTTTGTATATTTAAAGCTGTGGGCATTTTCTTATGCCTTTATAAAAGTGATATAATAGAGTTCTCTTATCTTTATTTGGCTGTTTGATGTGACTTCGCTAGAGGGCAGTGCTATGCAAGAAATGTTTGTCAGGATTAATTTCTGCACTTCTTGCACAAGATTATATATACACCTTTTAAAACACCTCAGTGATATCATTAAAAGCTGCATCTGCTTGATATGTTGACCTCTAAAAGTAGAATGGGGAGTCTTTCTGCTATTCTACACAAGTACTTTCTGATAATTTCTTGAAATCACAAGTTAAATTCATACAAATATTTTTAACCAGAAAAACTTGGTAAACTAACTTCACTTACAGTGCTGGCGGTGTACCAAACTGGTCAGAAATAATTTGCATGCTCTGTTTGATCTCTAACAAGGAGAGGTTATCCTGTTTGGGCCACAAATTAATCATTAGACCATATCTTAACAGATGAAGAAAGTAAACCATACTTGACTTCAGTTTAAACTAATTCTGCTGGATTGAGGATTTTTGCAGTAGCTGTTCAAAGTTAGCTTTAACTCTTTTCTAAAGGAATTTGCTATATTGTAGGTTTTTTGTGTTTCTCATGACTGATCTGTGTGCTTATAGCTGATGTGGTTGATTATTAGGTGTTCCCATCTTAATACACCCTTTTCAATGGAACTCTTTGATAGTTTATGCAATTAATGTTAAACTACTAGTTATGGTTCCCAATGGAAAACCTTTCTGGATCAGGAGTTTCTCAGACATAGTTGCTTGCTGCAACTTCTGTAAAATGTGGGGGGTTTTAAAATTTATTTTTGTTTTTTACAACTTCTCACCTTCAGTTGTTTTCTATTTTCTGCTTATGAGTGACTGTTAACATACCAGATGACGAATAAGAAAGACTATTCCCTTATCTAGCCATGGGTTATCTGAATTTGCCAAAGTGTTGTAAAATGCTGAATCTGCAAGAGATAGAAGGATTAAAACAACAAACTCTTCTTCTGAATCTTAACTGTGGAATGACAGGAGAATAACTGGATCTGCTCCAGACAGGATGGGAAGGGAAGGGACACAGGAAAAGTGAAGAATAATATAATGTAATCTCTGAGCTATTTTAGTGCTCTGTCTGGAGCACAGAGTATATTTGGGTTCAGTGGCATGCTGAGAGAACAGCTAGAGTATGCTTCTCAGTGTTCTTCAATGCCTGTTGTTACTGCATAAACATTATTGAACTAATTGTTGCTTTCATGTGAGTTACAGGCTCCTGCTTTACTGATGGTTGTCTCAGGCTTAACTACCACTTCTGTGAATAACAAATAATGAAGAAGTCTTAAGAGCTTTTTAGACTGTTCTTTTTATAGGATAGGTAAGCTGGGTTTTCTGTTGCTTTGCTTAAGTTCTGGTGGGTTTTTTCTCTTCTCCTTTAGAGTAGAAGGCCACCTACTAGAAAAAAATCTTTGAAGTATAGATATGAACTTTGTCTATCCAGAGATAACACCTGTATTGCCTGTGGGCACAGTCTCAAATCAGAATGAGACTGCTACTTAAAGATGAGGCCTCTAACTTGTACTTATTAGATAGTAAGCTCTTAGGGTTTAGCTTTACAACCCTTAAGCTAACTGATAGGGGGTAATCTCTTATACGAATCATGTGTAGGGATTCAGGAGAAGGGAATATTTTCTAAAGTAAGTTGTTTTAACTAGAAATTTAGTTTTATTTTCCTGTTGTAAAATGAGGTTTCAGGGAAGCTGATACTCAGTAACAGTAGAGATAGGTGTTTAAAGTCTCAAGCTGCTAACCTTGCAGCATGTATTATCAATGATACTAGCCTGAACAGTGTTTAGTACTAGATTCAGTTCATTTTGAAGAACCTATGTGGAAAAAACAGCCATGTATGCTTTAATTGTCTGTTACATTTGGATGACTTTTTGCTCTTTAGTGCAGTGCCTCTTATCTGACTTAACACTTGTAGGGAAAGGTTGTCTAAAAATAAATCCTGGAAACTGTTGTTTCAGTGGTATAAATATGTCAAGACTTAATAGCTTTTCATCAAAATTAATGTGTATAAATTAACTTGTCTTAACTACTTAAAAGGCTCTTCTGATCTGTTTTTATTCATATTCTAAAGTTCAAACTAACTTGTTTCAGGACTGAACCCTCTCTTGGTTTTAGTTTATAGCTTTGGTTTTCCTGTACTGTCTTCAATACATTGCTTGCCTCTTTAGTTTCTGGTACCAAAAATAATAGTCCATGAATAACTTAACGCTTGCACTAACTCAGTCTCGGCATAGCATGTATTTCCAACCACTAGACGTGGCAAATATTATGTGCTCACGGGGGACTACTGCTGTAGCTACCTCTCCTGCTACCAAAAAACTCCTGCTACTCACTCAAATTAAGGCTGCCCTGAACAAAGTTAAACTTCTGCATCAGCCTGAAGGGAAATGCAGCCCTGAAACTGAGCTAGTACAGCTTCTGTTCAGACCTGTGACACATCACATGAGATTACTCATCTTTCTGTCCTTCATTCTATACACTCTTACCTTGAAGGACCAATGTGGCTTTTCCCCCACTGATGATGGGAGGCTTAGTTGCATAATCATCTCACTATTAGCATCTTTTTGTATTCAAGAAAGGACTTAGACTGCCTTTATTACTAGAGCAAGCTTGACATTCAGGTGTGTAATTCACATCTGCAAAACCAGCAAAACAATGCATCACCAAGAGTTGCAGTTTGCTTTGTAGAAACTTAAATTTTGAACATTTATAACTCTGAATTTTATTCCTTAACTATTTCTGTTGAGTAAATACTTGGTATCTGTTATTTAATGGTAGCTGTTTGAGGAACAGGTGGAAGCCTCTGCTTAATGGTGAAATAATGGCCTCTAAGCTTGGGTTTGTAAAATTGTGTAGGCCTATTGTCATAGCAATCTCTCATTATTACATTTGTTTCTATATATTGAATGTCTTTGGCTCTGGCTGGAAGTGTTTGTGTACCACAGAGGGACCTTGGTTAGATTGCAGCATTCCTTCTACTTATGAAATTGGATGCTGTTTATACTTTCACCTAAATTCTGGAGTTACGCTACTAGCAGCCAGACCTTAGTGAGCTCTTCAGGGTCAGTATGGGTCCAGCACTATTCAGTCTTCATGAATGATCTGGATAATGGGATTCAGTGTATAGTCATATAGTTTGACAATGATATTGAACTGTGAGAAGTAGCCACAATAGAATGAAGAGCCACCACAGAGACATTGACAGGTGGAAATATTGGGCTAACAAGAATGGCATCAGGTTTAGCAGATGTTAAGGCCTTCTCTTGGAATGGATTAATTACAAGCAACAGTTCATGCTGGTGTTTGGCTGGGGGATGGCTCTGCTAAAAAGGACCTGTTAGTCCTAGTGGACAGCATGCTGAGCGTGAGCCAGCAATATGTCCTGCACCATAAAGGCAAACACTGTCCTGGCCTTGCATCAGCAGGAACATAGCCAGTAGTTCAAGGGATGTGATTATTCCACTGTATTTGGCACTTTCAAAGCCACACTTGGGAATACCATGTCTGGTTTTGGTCCCCTGTCTTAAATTGGAAAGCTGTAGAGTCACCAGTAGAGGCTTATGAAAGTGATTAGAGTTGGAGAATGCAACCCATAAAGGTTGAAGGAGATTTCTTCAGTCTAGAGAAGAGGAGGATTGGGGGAGACTACTTTTTAGCTCCTGTAAATAGCAAAGGTAGCTTAATGCTCTCAAATGAGATATTCTAAAGGAAGAACTGAGCCAGTTTAGACAGAGTTGTAAAGTCCAGCCTAAGCTTAAATTCTTTTCATAGCCTAAAGTACTTAATCTTGTAGGTAGGCCTTTCTCTGGTTGTATGCCTGTGTTCAAACCAGAACTTTTAGAATGTCTTGGAAAGTATGAAATTTTGTTGCCATCACTAGCTTATGATGTCTCCTTTGTATAGCTTTTATAGCAAAAAGCTCTAACATAGGAACTGGAATTGTCAGTTACCTTTTGTAGCTAAAAAAATGGAGTTTATTTGCAGCACTGTTTACAGACTGTTTCAAATACCTTTTAGCAGTATTTTTGGGTGACAAATGAGGCTGTCAGCTCTGAAGTCCTGAAATGCTGAGCAGATAGCTAATAGCCTACCTTACTCTCTAGGAGTTAATGGTAAAACCAACTCTAATACTATACAGCTATGCAAAAAAAGTCATGTAGTGCAAGTTGTCAAATATCTAGCTGAATGTGTTCTTTGATAATACATACTTCAATAAATATTTGAAGGAAAATACTTTTCTACCCTTGCTTAAATGCTTTAAAGTGATTTAACAGCTACCACTCTTTCCTTGGATTTGAAGCCTGTTAAGACATGTGTGCTGTCTGCTTGTTGAACTTAACTTATACTGTTCCAAAAATTTACTGGTAATTGTCACTCTGAACATAAGAAACCTCATTCCACAGTAAGTGGACAAGGCTGTCAGTGCTAAACTTCTGTTTCATGCTTTTAGAGCCTGACACTTGGAGGAATGTTTCTTGAAATAATGGAATACTGTCACTTGCGGAGTGAAACTGAAGTTTGTGGGCTCAGTGTCAAATACTTATATTGAAATGGTTATTTTAAATAGTTAATGTAGTTTTGAGCTACAACAATAGTAAATATGACCCCTTTGTTGAAGTGTCTTAGAAGCGGGTGTTGATGGCAGGGTATATGGCATGTTGAAAAATACACCAATGAAATGGACAGTGTCTTGCTTAGAGTACAATGCATGAGATATTAGTTTGTCTAAGTAATTTCTTAAGCAGGTCTCAAGTCTTGTGTACAGAAAGCTCATGACCTCACAGCATGTATGGTGTCACTTACGCTAGTGTTTAAGTCTATTCTCAGTATGAAATGTAAAGCTGTTCTTGAAGGAGGGAGTGGTATTCCTGTGAAAATTCTAGGAAAGTGCTCACTTCTGAAGTTAGTGAATGTTTGGTATCAAACACTCTAGTGAAATTGCATGTGTTAATTGTGATTAGGAGAAAGAAAAGAAAAACCTTCTTGCTGAGCTCTGCACCAAGAACAACCTATCACCAACAGCCTCCCACACCCAGTAAAAAAAAGCCTATCACTGATGTCTCTAAACTGCTTAGACAAATTTCTGACTTTGGCCTAGATCTCTAGGACTCATAGGGTAGCAATGGCATTTTCTTGTTCACCTTGCGTCAAGTATCTGTTTCTTCTTAGGTTAGTGAAAAGCTTACAGACTCTCCACTGGAAAATCTGGGCGTAGTGTTGATGTAGAAGCTGGCAAACAGTTTGAATGACATGGAATTTATAATTAGGAGTGAATGCCAACAAAATGTGAATGAGTATCTAAGCAGTCCTGGAATGTAACTGAGTTTAGATGTTTGCCTAGCCTCTGTTGTCTTTTTACCACATTTTTTAGTAGATCGGGTGCTTTCTATGTAATTTCATTTTAAAAGTAAGTTGAAGACTACTGACTACAAAGAAATTGTTTGTACTTTGCCTCTAAAACTATTTAAGTTCAGTGTCTAGAAATTCCTGTATTATACATGTTTTGATTATAATCTCAAGTGGGAAATCTAAGATTTTGGGAAGCTAAATGGTATGATGAAAAACCCAAGGACTAGCTTGATAAAACTTCAGTGAGCTATGCTTATATGAAGTCTTCATGTATGCTGTTTCAGTGATTGAGACACTTAAGGACTTTTGGAACAATGCAAGATTCTGGAATCTGCATAGCATGTTTGTTGTGTTTTGCTCAAAAAAAAATATCGATTGCCTGAAGAGTCTGTAGAAGGAGGTTGGGGAAGAAAAAAAGCCAGCAGTGATATCTTATAGCTACAACATAACATCAGCCTTATCAGATGGAAATGTATGGCAGAAAATTTGAGTTTGTATGCTGCTTTTTTTATTTTAGGCTTATGGTATGTCAGCCTTGCCTCTAAACTTAATTAAGGGAACTACCAGTGCGGCTTATGAACGTTTAGAGAACACTGAAGATATTGAAGAAGTGGAACAACATTTATTAAGGATTAAATCAAAGGTATGGTCTTCACTGTTCTCACTTTCTTAATTGTGTGGGTTTTTTTTTTGCTTGCTTACTAGTTTATGGTCATACTGTTGAGAGTTTTTGTTCAAGAAAGAATAGCAAGTCAAAAGTCACTACCTTGCAGTTATTTGAGTTATTTGGAAACAAGTATGGTCATTTGTAGTAGCAATCAGGTTTTCTTTCAGTCCTGCAGCAGTAGTTACTTCTGTCTAGCTAATATTGGTTCTGACAAGCTATGCTCAAACTTCTCTAGGTCCTGCTTGGGTATATGGAAGAGATATTTTGTAGAAATTAGGAATATTAACCTCACTTAGTCTGCTACCAGAGATGGCATCCAGTTTGTTGCTGCTTTGTTATCAACACTGGATACTTGCCACATGGAGCTGTCATGAGTTAGATTCATCAAACAATTAATCATCTTTATGAATAAATAAGAGCCCCAGATATTCTTTCTCCTCAGTTAATGTACCTTACTGTTGTAAACTTTTCATGAAGAAATGATTTATATATGGGAATCTGTTCTGAATCCTAAACATCCCTAGGATGTTAACACTATTTGTAAAGCCATTATGGCTTTGCAGCTCACTGAAATGCTGTGCCTCATGTAAGCAGGACACTTTTAACAACCTAAGAGCACAAGCCAAAAGAGGATAAGATTTATCCTTTATATACAAGATGCTAGGGTTAATCCCAGTGCATTTCAGATAATGGTTTGACCAGTGTTTTCACAGCCCTGGGTGGGGGGAAGGGGACATTCATATGCATCACTTCCGTCTTGGCAGTCCATCTGTGCTGTTGTGTGCTTTGTGACGGTGGACCTCAGCAGTGTTGAAACAGTTCCAACAGTCTTCATTTGATACTTGGCTACCTCAATACAGTATGGGCACCTTCAGTGTTCTAGAAATCTTACTGCATAATGAAACCTAAAAAGTAGTCTCTCCCAGCTTAAAGTTTTGGTTTTGTACAGAGTACTACTACACCAAAGGCATCTGTATTACTGAAATCAATGTGAGAAAAATGAGAAACCCTTGACAAATGAAGTATTACTTACTACAGAAGGTTGTTGGATTATGAGCTTGCAAGCAACTGGTCTCATTCAATCTAGTGAATGAGTAGGATCAAAAAGTATAAAGTCTAAGTTAATGTGACCATTTGTATAAACTAATTTTCCTTGATTTATGGATTATGGTCAAGGTTCTTCAGTCTGTAATTGAAATAAGTTCTTCAGTTGCATTTGCTTTAAGTCGTGAAGAAAGTGAGTGTTACTAAGACTAATGTAAAGTTGAAAACTGAGAGTATGAAAGTATGTTCCTTAATATAACGAAAAGATTCAGTATGTAGCATAGTCTGCTATTAATACACCTGGTAGCTGTATTTCATTAGTCTTAAACAATTGAAGCTTGCACCTGCAGCTTAAGAGCTTAGACTTTTCAAAAAGTGTTTTTCAAGTCATTGAGGTGCCGTACAGGGTATGGAGAATATGTGTTCCTGTTAGAAGTACATTCAGATATCTTAATTTATGTGTTACATGTTCCAAGAATGTGGTCTTAGACTTGTAACCTTTTTGAGAAATTTCTCTAAAACAGATTCACTTTAACTTCACTGGGTGTGAAGTGTTTCACTGTTTGCAGGAAGTCTCTTTTAAAATAAGAGGGAAAAAATTGAATGGGGAATTTCAAAATTTAAAAACATAGTAGATGTATTAAACTGTAAGATATTTTTATCTAAGGATCGGTTTGTTATACAGTAGCAACAATGTTAGAAAAAAATTTGCTTCAGCTACCTAATGCCTATTTTGTTTCTTTTGCTTATTAGTATAGAACTGATGTTTAAGGATGTGCTACTAGATTTACAACAGAGTGCAGTGGTGCCTGCTCAGTTTTTAGAGGCTCAGAATTAAAGTACATTCTTAACTGTTTCTTTGATTATGTATATCTTGTATACTCAACTAATTCTTGGGGTAATCGTGCCTCTTGTTTGCATTTCTGTAAGGATAATTTTTGGAACATCAAGTCACCTTGCTCTTGCAAGTACAAGAAACACAAATGAGTATCTGTAGTGGAATGCTGGCAAGAAAATACAGGGGCTGAGCTTTGTATATTCATTTACTCATGGAATTTAATTGGAAGTGACCTCCTGAAAGTCGTCGGATTCAACCCTCTACACAAAGCGAGGACCTCTTTCAGATTAGATCAGGTTATTCAGATCACATCTGGGCATTTTAAGTGTATCTAGCCACGGAGACTGCCCACCCTGTTGAAATTTAACATTGTCATTGTGGAAAGTGTTTTCTGCCACCTGATAGGAATTCCCCCCCTTGTTATACGTTGTGACTTTTGCACTTCACTCTGTTGCTATGCATAGCAACAGTGTGAGTTATTTACTACAAAGTCTTTGAATTGAGAAAATAGACTTGACATCTACTGTAATGAGTTACAACAACTCTAATGTCCCTTGATCTTCTGCAATGTTTTTTGGTACCCAGTGTAGAGATGGTCGGCCTCTGTCGTCAAGGGATAGACGGACTGTACAACAACTAGAAGAGAGACTAAGGACACTGCGAAGAAGAGAGAGGCATCTGGAGTCTATTGAGAAGAGCTGGTGGACGAAGTTCTGTGAAGCTATCCGACCTCTAAAGGTAAGACTTTTTATAATTTTTTGAGACTTGAATTGAAATAATTTCCATCTTTCTTCTTCCCATACAAATCATAGGTCAAGCTTATCAGTTACCATCCTGCATATCAACTGCTTATTTTCTTAATTACTGTTATGCTGCACAATAACAGCCCTATAGCAAGCTCTGAGCTCTTGGAAAACCTTTTACTTTGCCTAAGATATATAATTAAGATGGAGAAGGAGCAAGTCCTAGCTGATCTACTTTAGTGCCACTGCCATAGAAAATGTGAATATCTTTATTTTCTCAGGCAGGTAAAAATGGGGTGAAGAGAAGAAATAACTCTATAGCTGTCAGCTAGTTTAGGTTACTGTAAATCACATGTAGCTAGCAAAAGTGAGAGATACTTTAAGAATATATGCATTTGGAATGAGCGTCTTGTCAAATAATTGAGCAATATAGCAAGCTAGCTGTATGGAACTTACATCTTGATAGTTTACCAGTGCAGAGGAGACTGTTAGTGGGGCAAAACTTTGATCTTGGTCTCTTCTTGATCTTGGGATTTTCATTTTAATGGATGCTTTTATGGAACAGTATTGCTGTATACATTATTTTTTGCCAGCTAGGTGTAGGAAGAAATTTTTTAGCATTACTTTAAACTGTAGGCTTGAACTTTGAAAAGCTATGGGGGGACTGTAAGCAATCACCTCTAATGTCATTGCTACTGTTAATGCTGAGTACCAACGGAAATGGGCTGAAATTGGAGTTGAACAAAGGCTTTCAGTGTGAAAATCGTACTGGAGTTATCTTGCTATGATATGTTAGAAATCTAGACTTAGTCCTTTCATTTAAAAGACAAATATCCCTAACTATTCACTTCAACAGTTCGGATGCTTCCTTTGATTCAAAATAGCTTGTGTAGTTTATTTAACTTCACATTAACCTTGATTTTGAGAAATATATTTGCTATACCTATTGTCTGTAGAATTTTTAAGTTCATTGTGTTTTCATAGGATAGTGTACAATATTATTATTTACAGATTATCACTTATGGTCAGGACGATATTCTAGTGTATCTTTGTTCTTATAATTTGAATGCTTTTTTTGTTCTCTCGGTAACTGTGACAGTCACTGTGAATTGTTGACTTAGAAATTGCAGACTAAAGGGGAGTTGCAGATGATGGATGATTTTTTCCTGACAGATTTTCACTTGGAACAGGATGATGGTATGATACTAGTTACAAAACTTGTTTACTTTAATTTTTGAGCTGTCCTGTGAAGATGTCAATCACTTAACATACTAAGTCTTGCAGGACTGTTTTACTGTTACTTTAATAGCATTTGGGTTGTCTTTCACGTGTATCTTAGCCACTAATTGAATGGTTGACTTCATGAAGTCCATATATACTACTTCTGATCCACAGAGAGGTGCAGAAGAACTTGTAAAGCACTAAGCAAAGCTCCAATGCTTCTATCTTTAGTGCAACTTGTATATTACTATATGGCTGTTTCTCAGACTTTAAGAGAAATTCTATTTGTTGTGAGGCAAGTACTAGATAGGGAGAATGCTGTTTCTGCTTTGTTTGGGATGGTCAGGTTTATGGAAGCTGCAGACTACAGGATATGACAGAGCAGAACATGTTCAGGAAGAACTTTTAGTCTTAGAGGTCTCTTGCAGTGTTAATGTATTTACATTCACACCTCTATAATACTGTCTTTGCATAGTGTCCTCCTATAGTCTTGCTTTAATAATTTTGTAACTGCTAAGTATCTATTAGTGTGACTTGTTAAACAAAGCCAAAACTTTTTTTTCTCTGAAGAGTAAGGGGTTTTTTGACATGGAATAAAGTAAATTCTGAGAACAATTGTTTTACTCAGAGCTGAAGCTGTTAATTTTTGAAGAAAGGTGAAAGTGAACTAAAAGATGAAGCTGTTAATTTTTCAATTTAGTCAAAAGCAAAACATCTGGAAGATCCCAAGGAAATTAGTAATGGTGGTCATGTGATTGTTAAGTAATGTCAAAGTAGTCTAACTTCTTTCTACAAAATGTAACCTTTCCCATAGGTAGCAATCTACTTCTTCCCTTATGATGGCTTCCTCACACTTTCATCTGATACTTTCTGTAGTAAGAGACATGTGGTATACTCTAGAGATAAGTATAGAAACTGCTTAGGGAAAAAACCTCCAGAGCACATAGTTATGTTTGCTCAGTATATGAACAAGACTGTAGGTAGTAAAACATGGAAGTCTATTCAACAATGGTAAGTTGGGAGTACTACATCAGTTTTTCATGAGGTACTTCAAAACAGTTGTGAACCAACTGAAGAGATGCCTAAGGTGAGCAATATGTGAAAAGTGCACCGTTTTGAAGATTCAGACCAGCATTGTCTTGATAAACAGTGGTACACTTTATCTCTCCCTTGCTAGAGTTCAGGTTTTCTCCTATCTAATCTTAAGAATAATGAGAACTCTGTATAGATGTGTCTGTCTCTCCACCTGCTGCTGAAGTCCTTCAGAGAAGCATAGGTACAGTTAATGCTGTCTTGAGGATGGAGGGCTAGGGTATTACTCTATTTTTTTTTTTCCTTCTTTTCAGTGGGCTTTTAATTCTGTTTCCCTGCCCCACACTCCTTCTCTGGAGAGAGCTGAAAGAAAGGAAATTGTAAGCAATTGCTTGGAATAACAGCTATACTAGCAGAGTGCTAGTGAAGACTGTAGGTGCTGTCAGGAGTCAGTTTACTTGCCTCAGGGGTGGTGTGGCTAAACTGACAGACTTCCTGTGTTCACAGCTGCATCTTCTACATCAGGGAGGTTGGCAGCATGACAAGCAAAAGATGTGAATATTTCATATCCTAAACTTACATAGTGATAACTTAGTGTTAATTGCTTCATCTAACAATCATTTTGAACCCATGCTTGCCAGCTTACCTGGAACTTCCTGGAAGGTAGGTCATGTCAGGCCGTAGTGCTGTGGGTTGACTTGGCTGCCTGCTAAATGCCTATCCAGTTGCTCTCTCACTCTCCATCAACAGGATGGGGGAGGAAATAAGATGGAAAAATGTGTGGGTTGAAATAGGGCAATCATTCAGTCATTTACCGGTTACTGTCATGGGCAAAACAGAGTTGAAGAAAATTTGCCAATTAAAATGGATTTTTGAATGGTAAAAAACAAAGACCATTTAAAGTGTCTAAGTGACACAAAGACCTCCTTCCCCCTGCCCACTTTTTCCTAAGCTTGGCTTTACTCCTTTTGTCCTGACTCTGGAGTGGCACAGTGAGGATGAGGAGTAGGGAGCTGCCGTCAGTCCATAAGATCTCTTCCCTGCTGCTGCTACTTCCTCACACTTTATCCTTGTTCCACCATGGGTCTACTCTGTGGGCTGTAGTTCTTGTTAAAAAAACCTGCTTCAGCATGTGGGATCCCTTAGGCTGCAGCTTCCTTCAGAAAACATCCACTTGTTCTCACGTGGAATCCTTCATAGGCTGAGTGTGATTATCTGCTCCACCATGGTGCTGTTAACAGGCTGGGGCGGGATGTCTGCTCCATTGCCTGGAGCAGCACCAGCTCCTCTGAACTTGGTATCTATAGGGTTGTTTATCACTTTTTCTCTCACTCCTCTGCTGTCTGGTATTTTTCATTTTTAGGGATATGTTTTCCCAGAGGGGCCAGCAACTTGGCTGTTGGGCTTAGGGTTGGCCAGCAGTGGGTCATTTGGACCCAACTGGAAGTGGCTGTGTCCAGCGCAGGTAGCATCTGGCCTCTCCTCGGAGAGGACACTGCTACAGCCCCTCTGCTACCAAAACCTTGCTATGTAAACCCAATAAAAATAGTAGGTGTTTCCCATGGGGAATCCAGCTTGCTTCTTGGTCAGTATAATTCTTCTATAATGTGCCACAAGTTTTCTTTACTCTGTAAATGGATACCAGCCCTGAGAGGATGACTGCTCCTTTAAATTTTTGTGTTGCTTCAGTGTTGTTTCAGTCATGGAATAGTCCTAAGCAGAATCAGTTTCTTTTTTGTGAGTATGTGCTGCTGTAGGATTCGATTGAGCAGGAGAGTATTCTTTTAGCTTTTTGGAGGGCAAATATTAATGATATTTGGAAGTTAATTTTGAGGCTTTTTAAAGAAGTACCACTTAAGTTTGTGGATCATGTGCTCATTCCTACTCAGAATAAATTAAGTCTTAAATTCCATTATTGTCTTAATATCACTTCAGAATTATTCATAGATTAAACAATTCATCTTGACTGAGGTCTGGGAGCAGGGATAGGAGGCAAAGAGCTCTCTGAATAACTCAAACAAGGATGATGCAGGGATCAGAGAAATGTTTAGGAAATTGAAGGGAGGTACCAGGGAAAACTATGTAAGCAGAACATGAATAATGGCAGAAAAAACTTACCAGCTTGTGACTTGATTATGTGCAGTAGCAGTGGAAAAATAATCAGTTGAATATTTCCAAATTTATTTGGCCTGGCTTACTAAACTGAAGAACAAGTCAGTTTTCCGCTATGGCCTAGAAGTAGTGTGCTTCCATTTATACTATTGAGAAATGCCTATATTGATGTTTTTGTCTTGGTTTTTGCTTAGCCATGTCTTTTAATCATATATATTCAAATGTAAAACAAAGCTTTAAGTAAACCAGTTCTTACTGTCTTATGCTTTAGCTGCTTCCTTACTTGCCCATGTAGAGTCTTTCTATTAAGATGCTAAAAACACTGCTGACTGAAGTTCAAGTTGTATTAGTAGGCATTATTTCAAGTCCTTGTTTTTGTAATGTCTGTGGTCTTGTATAAAAACATGATTCACTGTTTTCTGTCAGTTACCTGTATGTATGCTAGACTGCCAAACAGATTGTAGACTAGAAGACCTGGGTGGACACTGGTGATCAAAGTGATCCAAGTGCAAGGAAGCAGCTCTGAAACCTGTTCTGTAGCAAATGATTGAGTACAGGTGGGTATGGGGTCTGTGTTTTGTAGCTGAGGTATCTGAGGAAGTGGCCTGGAAATGGAGCAGTTCAAACTTGTAGTGGAGGAGGTAATATAGCTTGAGGTATGGTTCCATTGAGGTCCTGCTTTCAAAAGGACTAGGGAGTAGGAAACAAGATTGTCTTGAATTGAAAGCTAGACTTTTCTTAATGTAGATCAAGAGTTGCTTGGTTCTTTAAATAACCTTACTAAATTTCTGTTTGGCTGAAACCCAGGCTTTTTGTTTTCACCTGTTCTAGTACTAAAAGCTTTTCAGTATCAGTTGATAAAGCAACAGTGCTTCTATGAGAACAAGAGGTTTTGGTTAAGCACTGTCCTTTGCTCTGAAGTTGAACTCATGTTCTCAGGGGCTTGGATCCCTTCTCATTTATGTTGTAACACAAAACAAAACTATTTTGTAAATTTTCATGGCTAAAAGTATCTAGAATCTTTGAAGATACTATAGTTGCTTTAAAGCTAGTAAACAGCAGTGTCCCAATAAGATTGTGAATGACAAATTTGTCCTTTGCTACAGGTGGTAAGTAAAAGGCAAGAGTGAGTGTATTAATTCCTATGGAAATGTTTTTCTAGCCTACCTTAGGCTTTATGCAGATGAAAGGCAAGGAAGTATTCTATCCTTTACCCAGATACTAAATGATACCCAACTGGAGACATGCTTTTAACTTAAGTGAGGTTGATACCACTTGATAAGGCTCAGCTGGACTATGTAATTTGCAAACTCAACTACTAGTCTGAGTGTTGGTATTCTCTTAGTTGTTGACCAAGTGCTGGTTAATAGACTAGAAATGAGATGTAGATTGGTCTGTAATCAGTTGAAGTACCAGGAGAATCTAGATAAAAACATAAACCCTTCTGTGAAAGGCCTCAGTCAACTGATTCTCTGAAGTTGTGTAAACATAGGTTGATGTTAATTGCAAATAATTTAGGGTTCACTAGTCTTAATGGTGCTGTGGAAATACAAGGTAAGGTAGAATAAGGTAGAAATAAGGTAGAATGAAGATCTCTTCAATCTCTTATTTCATAGGGCTGCTCTTGAGGTTAAAATGGGGAAAAAGAGGGCTTTCTTAACTACTTATCTACTTCTGAGAGTGTTATGCATCACTTCAGAAGACAAATATATTCCAGAAGTATGGGTAACTGTCTACTGGTCCTAGTTGGCAGAAGATAATTAATGCACACTTCAGACTCTTGGTCTCAGTTGTTTTTAAATATCTATTTCCTGTACAGCTGATATCTAGTGGGAGTTTGCTGTGGAGAGGTAAAAATTTAGTATGCTTAAATATGTGGAAATGCACAAGTTAATACTTACCTTGATATTTGTCTCTAAATCTATATCTAATAAGGCCTACATAATTTGGTCTGAATCTACTTGATTCATAGAACAGAAAGAAAATCTAAAGATAAAGAAAAGTAAATGGGTAAAACAGAATGTACAGTTATCAGAACATTGCTTTCAGTTCTCTAAACTTACTGCTAAGCTTCCTGAATTTCTCCTGTTTAAAATAAACTTTTCATACTTTGACTATATTCAAAGATTTTTAAGCTGTTTGCTTATTTTAATCTAGCATTTAAAACCTGAAAAACCTGAATGCATAAACCCAATTTAACTGCTTATATGGTTGGTCTACCAGGACTAAATGAAGATTTTGTAAACTTAATTTAGTGTTTCACATGCCACCTTGGCTTAGCCAAGAAATTATGCTCTTATTTTGTATGTCAGGCAGTTCTATATTACTGTCCAAAAGCTTACAAAAAAGCTTGCTATTGCTGATTTTAAAAACAATAGCAGTATCTGATTTAATTATAGTGGTCCTTAACAAATTTTTACCTGTACCTATCTATGCTGACTTGCTGGCTAAATAACTACAGCTGTTACATTTTTTGGTTTCAAATTCTTGAATAGGGTATGTATTCCAGAGGAAGATTTCAGGGTAAATGACTCACCTAGTGTAGCTAAAGGGGTATGGAAGCTTTTCTGAAACCTTCTCCAGAAGAGGCCTTTATCTGGCAGTTGTGATGTGGTTGTAGTAATCTCATTTTACTTTAATCACTTGTGAATAGAAAGTGTTTTAAAATAATAGTATTTAAGTAGCACTTACTTAGCTTTTCTTGAAACTCAAGTATTTTTCTTACTACCTTAGTATTTATAAGCATCTCTTTTTTCCTATGAGTTCATTCTCAAGTCTTTACTTCAAAGATAAATTTCCTAGGCAACCTAAACATTTGGGTCAAAATACTTTGTAAAGTTGACTTCTCTAACTTGAACTTTGAAAATTGGTTTGAAATGCTCAATACCGATAAGTAACTGAGAGGACTTGCAGACAGAAGCAAGAAAAAGATAGACCTGGTATTTGGGCTTCGTTACTTGGATTTTACATCAGTCCCTCCCAAATGATTTGGTCACGGCATGTTTGAGTAGCACTGCAGAAGAGAATTCTTGCATGGGAAATGTGGGATGTTCCTTGTAAGCTGTGCACAGGTTGCCTCCTTTTGGAAAGTGAGCACACAGTTGTGGTAGCCAAGGGAAATAAACTTTAATTTCCCTTAATTAAACCCAAATGCATGTGTATAGTTAAGGTTTTCTGTATAATATAGCAAGTACAGGTTGTAAATTCTGCTAAATGCTGTGTTCATTTAATATAACATTTGTGGTGTTAGTGACAATTTTGACTTACAGGTAGACTTCTCTATTGCACTATAGTACATGATATACTTCAGCTCTTGATTCTGATCTTACTGTATCTACCAGGCAGAGGTGGTTTTCATCTTAGATGATCAGCTTTTTAAATGCTTGGCATAAACCCTGTTTAACAGAGTAAGCATTTTGTTAGCACTTCTCTCTAGTATTTACCAGAAAGTTATTGTTTCAGGTGTGTTTGAGTTCTGAGGTGGTCTAAGATCAGTAATACTTTATTGAAACTTAGACAAGTCTTCACTTCTGTATTGACTGCAAGTACTTTCAGTTTAATTGTAAAAAATCTTTACTTTTAGATTGTGTGGGGAGTTTTCTTCATCATAGTGGCACTGCTCTTCACTGTCTCCCTGTTCTTGTCAAAGTAAGTACATTTGAGCATTTTGCTTAACCATTAAACTACATAGTTTCTGCTCAACACCAAAATTGGGGTGGTTTTCTTCAAGTCAGCCCACTTTTCTCTGCTACATTTCTGTAACTAGAGCTGCATTTCTCATTATAATAATATATATTGAAACTGAGCAAAATGTGTGAAAACAGATTCAAAAAAGGACGTGGTTCAGCTTGATTCACTGCTGCTGAAAACAGTTCTGATTCAATAGCGAAATTAAGCATGTATGTTAAGGAAGTTTAATTCTGACTACAAAAATACTCTGATTTGTTTGAATGAATCTTCATGCATGTAGGTATTTCTTGGGCTGGGTAACTGGTGCTTAAATTCTTGCAGTAAGTGAAATGTATAATCCTTTATAATGTGCATTACACTGTAATTGTTTCATGGTGTTGAAAGCAATATAGCTGGCTGCAAATCAGGTGGGTTTCAGTGAAGACTGACACAAACCAGAGGTCTCAATGTTGGCATTTTTAATTTTTCAGACTGGGCAAGTAAGTTCTATGACCCAAACTAAGGAAAAGCTAAAATGCCAAGGAGATGCAGAAATCAATATACCTTTTCATAGGACAAGTGCAATGAGTGTGGTAAAACAAAGCATGTGTCTATATAGATATGAAAAAGCTGTCAGCTTCTGGGCTTAGTTTAAGGGGGTTTTTTTGAGCTGCCCTTTTAAACTAAACTGAAGACAAAAAGCTCTGGGACAACCATAGCACTTAACCAGTTTTTCTTAATTACTGCAGTCTGGACAAAGCTCTACATTCAGCTGGCTTCGACTCAGGATTTATAATTTTAGGAACTAATCTGACCAATCCATTGAATATGCTGTTACCTGTTCTTCAAACAGTAAGTAAAAAAATGGTGATATACGTATGTAAGGATGTTCCTGTCTTTTCTAGTGAGCTGTCAAAAGGTGAACTACATTTGGACCCAAACAGTTCGTTAAAACTGTCTAGATGTCTGTTCTGTAAAAGCAAGGCAACTTCCTTGGTAACAGTCTTTTAGTTATTAGATATGGATATGAAAAACTTGGGTGGATGGCAGCCAGTTGCTGGAGGAAGGTGGTGCTGGAAACTAGCTTTCATTTGAGAACATAGTGGCAATGAAGAATGACATCCCTTGTAGTTATCATGCGCAGAATAAAAGCAACTTCCTCCCATACCCTACCTGCTTTCTAGTTGTTTGTGTACCTTGATAGTTTCTCCCCCCCCGCAAGTAAATTCTTGTATCTTGAAAGATAACATTACACTCTGTGCATAATGTATGTTATAGTAATGCATTAGTCTTTGTAACAAATCCTACCTAAGAACAAACATCTGTAACTTCAGTGGGGTTGGAAGGCAACAAGACCACATGAATTTGGCAATTGGTCATAAGTAAGCTAAGGAAAAGAAAAGCTTTAATGGAAGTGAGTGTTTTGTTCTCCCCTAGTTGAGTTCTTTCCATATTCTTGCTGTAGTAGGTTGGCACAATGCATTTCTTCACCATGGTTTCTAAAACTATTGAATACCTAAGTTTCCATTTTACTGAGAAAAGTAGTGTTCAGCAGCATTATTATCTCAAGTTGTTATTAATCTAAACATAAAAATTGGCAAGTATGTTCAGAAATATTCAGATAGAATGCCTGTGCAGTCCTAAAATGATTGTTGCCACTGCGGACGTTCTTTTAAATGTACTCTCAGAATGGAATTAAGTATTTCTTGGCCTAAAAATGTAGAACACTTCAAAATTAAAGCAATATTAAAGAAAAATGCTCAGTTGCCTTCCTAAACTAATTGTATAAGCTTCTATTAGCAGCAAGCTATATTAGCTATATTTGGAGGCAGTTATGTAAAACTTTTAAATGGAAGGACTGTTACTACCTCAGATGCTATAAGTAGAAACTACTTAAAGCTAAATAAGTGAGGGAAGAGCTTGTTTTCTAGTTTGAACATTTTCTTGTCGTCTGAACTTGTGTTCTTCTTGTTTTAGGTTTTTCCACTTGATTATATTCTTATTACAACTATTGTTATGTACTTTATCTTCACTTCAATGGCAGGGATTCGAAATATGGGTATATGGTTCTTCTGGATAAGGGTAAATATGACTTACTGAGTATTGTAGACTGAACTCTTAAGATGTTAAACAAATACAGGATATTGAATATATTTAATACATAGTCATTATGTCCTGCTTCATAAATACTGTATGTTGCAAATAGCACTGTCTGTATGTCTGAGTGTTAGAAGCCTGTTGTGCACTTTTTACAGCTTTTGTTCTAAGTTATCAGACCAAACCTGATATTTTAGTTTAATCAATACAGTCAGCTGACTCAAGTGTTTAATCAGTGGCACTTTGGCTTCTGACTTTTGTAAGTTAAAGTCATGTAATTCTGATGTACCGAAAGTATTAGTGAATTTTATGGTCAAAATCTGAAATGTGCATGCAGTCAGTGTTTGACTTGCATTTTAGGTGGCAAGCAAGTTGATCTAGCTTGATAAGAGATAAAACAGTACAGTGATATGACACATCTAAATATGATGCAAATAATATATGGCTCTGTCAAAGGCATATTTGTGTCCAACAGTATGTCATTCATGCTTACAGTGCTTGGTTAAGTATTTCCCTGCTTTGGTACCTGCTTTCCCTTTAATACCGTCACCTTTTCATGTGGTGACACCCTGAAATTGTAGAGTGACCCTGAGTCCTTGCAGTGAGTTGAGAATGGCTGTTTGTTTTGGTCTTCCATCATTTATTCCTCAGCTGTCAGCTTCTTTACCCTAATGTGGTACTCAGGTTGACTCTTTGGGAATTCCCTGCAGTGTAAAGTGGAAAAGATGCCACCATATGGTGTGTAAGTTTTCCTGAGACTGGGAATACTCTCTCATAACTCCCTCCTCTGTTTCTCAATCTGATTAGAGGTATAGTGATAGATAACACCTTACCCTGACTGAAGGACACAATATTCTTTGTCAAACCAAGGTGCAGTTTGTTATCAATGGTAGGCAACACCGTTTAAATCTTGCTACTTACTGCTGGTGTATAAGTGTTCTGGGTCATTAATACAAACAACAATTAATTTGATTAACTAGCTGTGCTTTGAAATTCAGGTAAATATACCTGAAGACTTTGACTTATCGGAATTAAGTTGCCAGAGGATAATTTTAGCAGCTCCCACTTCTGTCAGTAGAATTAAAACTGTTACTTGAATTACAGAGGGTTTTAAATGTATTCAGAAAAAAAAAATCATTATGTTAATATTTGTATGTTTTCTGGTTTTAGCTTTATAAAATCAGACGAGGAAAAACTCGACCTCAAGCACTCCTGTTTCTCTGTATGATACTTCTGTTGATAGTTCTTCATACAAGTTACATGATCTACAGTCTTGCCCCTCAGTATGTCATGTATGGAAGCCAAAAATACCTAGTACAGGTAAGATGTGATACTTTTTAAAAAATAAATAAATCTTACCTTCTGTATCAAAAATGTACTGTTTCCAGCGACTTTTAAAGCCAGGCCCATTCTCAGTTTTGAGAACTCAGTTTGGAGATTTGAGCAGGGTTTAACTACTAGTAGGTATTTTGATAATACGCAAGTGAAAAACTGTATGTACTGTATGTAACATAACTGAATTCCTGGACCATCTTCAGACAGTGTACAACATTGAGTATTGAGTATTGTTTTACTTCTTTTGATAAGACAGTTGCTAGCTTCCACTAGATTTTGTACTGGTATGCTTAGGTTGCCAAGTGACAGGAATGAGAATTAGTTTCAGTGTGTAAGGCTGTCTGTAGACTCAAAGCGAAGTTGTTCTTCTGCATTTGGTAGTTTATGTACATATTTGTGAGAAATTATGAAGATAACTTGATACAGTAGAGAGTAATAATCGGAATTAAGATGAGTGCGCTGATTAATGACATTTCAGACACCAGACTGTCCAGCTTCATGAAACTCATTGCAGTTCTGATATATAAAGTCTTCTACAGAATTAAGTAGTTAACACTAGTTTCTGCCACTGTTACTGCACTTTTCGTGTACTTTGAGGTTTTGGTTTTCTAGTCTTCCATCTTCTGTACCTGATGGCTTTTATTCTTGTATTTCATCTTAGTTTGAGTGGAAGGCTACGTATTTATGGGGAAGTTCCAAGTTACATGTTGTATGCATCTTGAGAGGTTTTATGGGCAGCTGTTCACCAGGATCTGGTATCGTACAGGGGTAGGCTTTGTTAGATCTGATCTTGCAAACATAGACAACTAACCAGGTCATGAACTGATAGCTCATATTCAGTCACAATCAAATCCCCATCTGCTGGTGTATTGTTTAGGGTGTAAGTATGAGTTTCACAAAGACAGAACAATTGAGCCAGAGTGGGAGAAGAGATTTAAATGAGACTGAAGTAACTGGGTGCTGCTTTAAGCACTTGAAATACTTCTGTTAGTTTTCCAGAAGTTTGTGCCTCTGGGAGGAGAACACACTGCTTTTAAAAAGAAGATCACACACCAACCTTCTTCAGCTGAAAACATTTAATAAAATCTCTTAACTTTTCACTATATTTTTTTTTCCAGTTTTAAAAAGATGCAGAATACTTTAAGCAAAAGGATTACAAGGAGAAATTGAAGTAGTGTAAAACATGCTAGAGAAGAGGAACCTGATCAACTTAAATGTGCTGTGTGCATGTGGTACAGCTGTCACTTCAGGAAGTGAAGCATTCAGTAAATGCTACTTTTCTGCTGTCTTTACATCTGAATTGTGTCTGCTAATGAGAGGTTAATCATCCTGATATCAATCCAAGCACAATAATAGAATTGCTGTAGGGGACTTGAATATCTGGTATTTAGGAAGTTTAATGCATTTTTATTAGATTTTATGCTAGATATAAGTAATACAAAATAAACATGCCTGGGCATCTCTAAATTGGCTCCACTTGTCAGAATTAAGGTAGTATCAGCAAGAAGTTAAGCTGAAAATCAGTTTAGGAAAGTGGTTTGCTTCTATGGTGAGTTTACATAGAACTAGTGGCATGATTACTACAACATATTGCTATATCTGAATTAGTTATGAGCTCAAGTCCCTGCAAAAGGCAGTTTGAGTTTTTTTGTATTGTAGACTGACTGTATGTCTCTAATTACAGTGCATAACCATCGTGGGTGGAAGGGTGGGAGGTATGATTTCATTAAGGATCCTACCAAGCTAGTCTTCAAGCTTTTCGGTGACCCCCAAAAAAATTCCTTCATGATAAAACTTGCAGTTAACATGGAAAATTGAAGAGAAAAGCAGACAATAAAGACTGTGTATCTAGCAGTTTGTTTTGCTTTATGAATAAAACGGCAATGTTTCAGTAAAATGTGTGTATATGGAGCAGGGCAGAAGGATTGAGACTTAACAAACACTTGCATGTTGGCTGTTTATGACAAATGGCATCTGAGTTTAGATATAATTGGTAGCAAAGAGTTGAGAGAATGGAGCATGGCAGTTGGGAGGCTCTTAGGTCATTCAAACAGCTATTGACATACAGTCCTGGTCAGCACTGCAAGGAGGATTATCTGGAATGGTTGAGTAGAACTACAACCTTCTTTTAAAGGATTAAAAATATGTTAGTTATCCTGGGTCTTTAGCTTCTTATGTCCTATTTCAAAAAGCTGTATTTAAAGTGTATAAAATAGCTTGGGTACAAACTGTTTTTGTTGTTAAAATAACATGAAGCATAGAGTGTGATGGTAAAATACATCTGGACTTCTCTGGCATACCAAGTAAATATGAGGTTTTCAGACAGCATCCTCTTAAAGAATCTTTCAGAATGTACATTTTCTGTATCTGACTACCCTGATAACTGGATGTTAAATTTTTTGTATTTTGAAATGAGAGATGGTGACTGGGAATGAAAAGGAGTGACAGATATTTTTTTTTGTGGTGTGTTAGCAGTAAAAGAGGTTCTCGAGTTATGAATTGGTTGTTATGGAACTGAGGAGTGGCCAGGAACATACACAGAAACTGAGCAAGTGGAATACATTTTGTGCATATGGCAAAATTCCTGATGATGGAAGCTGTATGCAACACTTCGCTGGGACAGTCTAGGTTTTCATTGTTCACACACCCCGCAGTCAATTTCATCAGTTAAAGGCACACCACTGGTAACCCACACTGTATAGAACCAAGCAATAAATAAGCAATATTTCAGGTCAGTTTAGTGGATGAGTGGACTGATAAACATGTATATCAATCTGTCGGTTCACAGAAAGACAGTGTGTAAAAGGAGCATTTTTCCCCTTGTTTTGCTCTACAATAACTCCCAATCTAGTAACTGTCAAACTGATGTGTAACCCAAATCTATAGTGATGCATTAGGTTAGAATCCTGTTTGAATCTTGAACTGTTTCCTTTGGAGACTGTTGGTCTTGACAAGACCTTTTAGCTTTGAAGTGCTCTTGACTTTTCCTAATAACTGCATATGTGTAGAAAAATGGAGCTTTTGTGAGGCAATGTTTGTTAGTCCTGTGCTACTACTTCATTTAACTCTCCAACTATTGGGGTGTTCAAAGTATGGGTCCCCAGTTAGAAGTGTCTTCAGCTATGATGTCTGTAGGAAATTTCTGAAAGTTTGTTTTGGATACACTGTCCTTACCAACTGAGGCCCTGGGTAGGACTTTAGTCAATTTGCATAGCTCTTCAAACACTGTTTCATCTTTTAAGACAACCTCTGTAACATCTGCTAAACAGCCATGAGTCGTCTTCTAGTCTCTATTAAAGATAGAGTTCTGGCCACAATGAGGCTGCCTTCTCAGCTTTGTAGCAAAAATAACTTTATCCATACTGGAAATGTAATTTCTATTTCTGTTCAATGAGGCCAAGTTGTTTTCCATTTGTCTGAAAGAAAGACCACTGCTTGCTGATGTTTCTATTTAGTGGACCTGTAAGACTTCACTGGCCCAGAGAGGAGTTAAAAGGCCATTTGTTATAGGTGATACTGATCTTTCCCCAGTTGAGGGCCAGAACAGCAGCAGTTATTTTTCTTCCTCAGCCTTCACATAAATAATTTGGGGGAGTGCAGCTAAGCAGCAGGACACAGTGTCTCCATTGTCATCAGCAGCAATACAGAAGTATCTCTTAGATGGCCAAGTATGCAAACAGATCTTTTTAAGTTCTTGATCCTGAATGTAAGCAGAAACAAATTATATAAGTGTAACAGACTATAACTTAACCCTTTTTATGATAGCTTGCAATTTTAAGTGTCCAAAATGTGTTAGCTCTTGAAGCACACACACTGAGTTACTGTACTTGGGTTTGTCTCTCGCTTGTCCCTGAGGCATCCTGCTTTCAGCTTTGGACTGGATGTGATAACTGGAACACTAGAGTTTGAGTCCAACGAACTCACATTAAAAATGTCTGAGACTTGAGTACTCTGTTGTATAGTGCTAAGTAAATTATTTTGAGGAATTGTTCTGTAGACACCTCTGCTGTCACTTAACCATCTTTTCCTTGTCCAGTCATTTTCTCTGTAACTGCAGAGCAAAAGGGGCTCTACCTCAAGTGTATGTATACCAGTACAAAAGTGCTGAGATGCCAGCATTAAGAGGAAAGCTCTCATACCTTTTGTGGAAAATCAGAACAATTCGGGTGCCTCTGAAGTGCCTAAATACTAATGCATGCAGCAGGGAAAACAAATGAGAAGTTGGAAGTTTGCATGCTGTTTAGGGTCTACAGTATCACTGGGATCACATGTGGTGAAATAGCTCACACAAACCTGTTGATCTCTCCCTCTGATTTGGCATTGGATTATCATCCCTCCGAGTCAGATACAAACTTGGGATAGTATTTCTCTAAGTATGTGTGAGTGGGTGGGTCTGTGGCCAAGCCATTGTTTCTTGAGTATCAACGCAGCACATTCCTTGGTGCAAGATGTGTGCTGGTTTTGTGGGAAAAGAGGAAGAATGAGAGAGAAGGCTCACAGAGTTCTGCAAAATAGTCCCTGAGAGAAGGGGAAGAGCAGGAAATAAATCTGCATAGTCATGTCAAATATTCCTTGAGAAGTGGAAGAATGGGAGTCCGTGGCCTTCACCTCACATTCCTCCTTTGTGCTGTGGCAACACAAATCACTGGATCTCCATCCTGTCCTGTGTTTGTTGTGGGCACTGTGTGTTAGGGAAACATATATTTTGCAGGTTTTTTGCTGGTTTTGCCACACTTCCAACAATATTGAAGAAGCTTAAATTTGAATGTTAGGTTCTAGCTACATAAAAATGATGTTCAGCTGATTTAATGAGTTAATAAGATTACTATTCCTCTTAGCATAGCAAATGTGGTTATTAATTAGGAAGTGTTAATATTACGAAATGCTTTACTTTATATCTCTGTTTTGGAATACATTTCACTTTTTGTCTATTTTTTAAAAGGTAGAAAACTTTCTGTGGACCTTTACAAGGTTTTGCTTTGTATAGGAGAGAAGAAAGGATTGCTGGGGCAAGAGAGGCTGGTTTTATGACTTCAAGGTACACCCCAGTGCCTTGAGCTTGTGGAAAGCATTTAGAGTTGAACCCAGATATGTCAGAAGTTTTAAATTACAGGAGTATTCATGGAGAACAAGAATGTTATTAGAGCTGGAAAAAATCCTAGATGTTATCAAAGGAAACCTGCAGGTCTAGCTATTGTTGCATGTTTTATTTTAAATTCTTGCTATTTAAAAATTAGAATGAATAAAGATAAGGAAGAGAAAATTTTGATTCTGATTGTTCTGTGCTTTTTGTATGCCTCTGTAGTTGTACAATACTGTTCTTTTGAAGGAACGCTGCTCAGAGTGCAAGCTGTAATGTTGACAGCTGCCTGGGATACTTCCTGAAGATGGACCACTCTAAATGTATACTGAATAATTGAAACTTCATGTCATCTGTTCTTGCCCTATTGTTCCTATCTACACATTGTCCTCTTTTGGTTCCACTTTAGCTCCTGATTAATCATACTCCTTTTGGATCCGTTTTTTCTTAAGTCAGTAGTGGTCTCCACACTTACGTGTGTTTGCGTGAAACGAAGTTAACTGCTCATACAAACTGCTGCTGTTTAAGATAGGCACTTGTTTGTTGCTTTTGAATGTTCAGAGTGAAAGCTGTATTTACTGAATATTGATAAACTTTAGCAATGAAGTTGTCAGATAAACTGTCTTATGTGCCGGTTTGTACTGATTTCTGGTAGGTTTTAAGGGATGTATTTTCTTCAGCATGAAGGAGAAAAGTTGTTGACCCTTACTGATTTCTTTAGAGAGTTTCCTGTTTAGGAAGTCCTGAGGCTGAAAGTAAGTACAGTAGAGATGAGACCATTTGAAGTGAATTAGTGTATGAAGAAATCAATGTAGTGCAAAGGATTTGCATTGGACTCCACTGAAATTATTCACTGACTATTGAAAAGTGTGGTACATAAAGAGTTTGTGTAGTCTCTGAAAGGGTTAGTTTTCCAAAGACTTCAGATATTTAAAAAGGAATATTTAGGTTTTCAATAGTTCGGCATAATCTGTCATCTTCTGCTCTGGCTGTTTTATGTCTATTGGATACTATCATCTGGCTTTTAGACCAGAAGTAAACTAGTATACTATTAGGTATCATTGTGCAAGACTAACACTTCCATGTTGTCTTCATCACCAAAGTTGAAATCCAAATTAATTTTATACTCAGTTTTCATTTCAGAGGTGAAGTTTTTATTTTTTCAAGAGTCTTCAAAAAGAGCACAAGCTACTGACTTTTTCTAAATGAAAGCACATTTAGAAATGTTCATGTTGTACTACTTACAGCTTACTCCGCATATACTGTTCAAAACCAATCTTAATCCTTTTGAATATCGTAAGAGGTTTGTCAAAGCCTTTTTGATAACATTAACTTACTGGGAGATGTCGTTTTCTGGGACTATCGTTGTGTATGGAAGAACATTGCTGGTAGACTAGTGTACTAATTTTCTGTATTTATAATGCAGAGTAATAAGACAATTGACGGTCATCCAAGGAATGTGACATTTGTATCTAAAGACTGTGATGCAGATGCACCTGAAGGTAAGATAGATTAATATCTTGTGTGCCCAACGTGGTATGTGCATGCTCAGCTGTAATAAGCAGCTCAATCTCTTTATGACTGATTTGTTTTTGTCTCATATGAAGCTTTGATATATAGCTATGTCTAGAACACAGCTTACTTATAGCTTATTTAATCCATTTAAGAAATTACTATTTTTAGTAGAAACCATGTGTAACAATGCATTCCAGTTAACTTGAAAATCTCCCATTTGCTTTAACGTGTGTAGAAGATCTTAAAAATAAATCCTAGCTGTTGAATAGTTTAGCATCTGAAGTGTCACTTCAGTGTATATGTTTACTTCTCTGCATATTTGTATGATATTCTTTTAAATTTCACACTGTACTCAAGAAAACTAAGATCTGAAGTTCAGTGTAACTTCACAGGTAAGAGAATTCTGCAGTTTAAGATGTAAATATGGGCTGTTTCATGAACAATAATACGAGTGCAACGAGACATCTTACGCTATTTTCCTGTAATCCTCTTACTCTTATCCTTCCCTGTAAGTCTTGCTCATCTGTGCTATTAACCATACCTTTTTGACCAGTTATTTGGGCAGAAGTGTGTTATTGTGGGTATTCTGGAGCTGTGAGTAGTGACTAGCAAGCAGATGGTTAACTGTGGAGCTTTCCTTGCATTTCCATCTATGCAGACCTTAATATTGAGGGTTTTTTGAGAGAATGATAATTATTTATTTAGTCTTTTTCTTCTGAGAAGGTTGACTAAAGCTTAGAATGAGTCTTAGCCTGGTTTCATTAAAAAGCAAGCTAATTGAAATCATGCTGGATTTGTTTTTTATGTTGTTGCCTTTCCCCTTTCTTTTTCTTTGCATATAGACAATTTTTGCACAGTTTAAATTGCAGTAGCCATTGCAATACTGGTGCTGCTGTTTAAGGTCACCATCAATTTTATTGATTGCTTTGGTCTCTTGTTTAAAAAAATTGATCTCAGCAAAAGATTTATGGCCTTCAGAATCGAGATTTTTTCAGGCTGAAGCTCTCAATTGTTCTCACTCTTGCAAACTTTCAGCTCCTCTGTATAAAGGAGTTGAATTATATATGCATTTATACAGTTATAAAAGGGCTTGACAGTGTTTGTTAATTGATAGAAAGATAAATAGTTGTCCTGTGTTCTCATCTTTATCAGTATTCTGTATCTACTGAATTCTGTCTATGCTTCCAGAAAATCTTAGCAGCTCCTGGGTTTTCTTCCTACTTGTGTTATTGGGAAGAATAATATTTAACTTTAAACAATTTAAATGCTAGTGGAGAAAACTGGATCATTAGTTCTTTGTTCCCAGTCTCAGGCTGTGGTCTCTTTTGCAAGGTGTTTCCCTTGTATTTAAACTCATCTTCAAATTTAGTATGTAGGTGTTAGTCTTACTCCTGGTGGTTCATATTGTTTCCCAAGGGAGATGTCTTTTCTCTCCTCTCCCCCATATTTAAATCATTCATCCACCTTTATTTTTGATGGCTATTTTTAGACTTAATGCAGTTTTAAGTGTTTTGATATTTTGACAAATGTAATTGTTCAAATCGTTTTTAAGCTGCCATGTTTTTGTGATTAAAAATAGAAACTCTTCTGTGGCAGTTTAGAAGAGCAAAACCTGTCATCTTTCAAAATGAGCAGGTTGTACAGATCTTCGTTTCTTGTAAACATTTTCTTCGCTTGCCTAGTATTTGCTGGGAGAAGGATACACTCACTGGCATTGATAAGCTCATTAGTCTTGATTTTTCTGGAAGAAATTAAAATAGTCTTATATCCTCAGACTTTGCTTAATCATAGGAGCTGGGGCTTGACTAAAATAAAATTCCTAAATTCCACCTATGCTTGATGATATTTTGAGTACTTTTAGTGATTTTTTTTTTTCCCTAATTTGTTTTGATCCATGGAAACAATATAGCTGATGCTTAAAACTAGTGTTCTGATGTGCTGAACGCAAGAGTTGGCCTGTGTAAATGATGGCTTTGGTTTGCCATCATTAACGTGTTGTTGCACATGAGTATCTTTGAGTTATGTTCCCCTTTCTTAATAGGGAAGAGGTGAAGAAGGTATTGATAAGCTGTCCTATGCTAGCCTAATGTAAGTAGTAGATAGATGGATATTTCTTAAATGTGAGCGTTAATATGATCAAAAGCTGTAGTGCAGTTCTGTTAACTAGAGATACAGTCAGGCCATTAAAGTGTTTTTATAAATAAAAGGAAGGTTTCTTTTGTAATGCTCAACTTCTAAAAGAAAGTTGCATTAGTAAAAACACTTCGTTCACTATTTCATCTAGTCAGCTTCAGAAAATGGAAATGTAATGCTTGCCTTGGAGTATCTGCCATTTTTAATACCTGATAATGAAAATAACTGTTGTAAATGCTGCTCTTATGCTCAGTAATCAGATAGAACATGTTTACAAGTGAAACATCTTTCAAAGGTAGACGCTAGACTTTTTTTATTACAAGTTCTATTGTTTTTAAGGATACGAGATACAGAGCAGAAGTAGATGCAACTAACTTCAAATTAAGATAAAGGCTGGCCAAGCACTTGTAGATTTTATTGACTTCTCTAGTGCTAGGGTTTTATCTTATGTAAATCACTGAATTGGAACTAAATGCAAATATTGATTTGTCTTCTCAGCACTTTTTTGTATTATTTAAACTGAATTAATTCTAACAGGTGTTTTTCCTTAAACCTAAACCAAACCTTTTAATGGCTGTGCTGATAGATAAGGTTATAGCAATCTGCTCTGTCTTACTGAATACACAGATGTTATAGATATGATCTCTTACTGTAACTAAGTACATTTTTTCTTTCTGAGATGGTAGGAGAGACCTGATCTGATCTTGTTGTAGTAACTAATACTCTTAAAGGCTTCAGTATTATTAAAACTTCAGGATTTAATGGGCAGTGTTGTCTATATATGCATTTAATGGGCAGTGTTGTCTATATATGCATTTAATGGGCAGTGTTGTCTATATATGCATTTAATGGGCAGTGTTGTCTATATATGCATTTAATGGGCAGTGTTGTCTATATATGCATTTAATGGGCAGTGTTGTCTATATATGCATTTAATGGGCAGTGTTGTCTATATATGCATTTCAAACAAGTGTTTTGCTTAATGAAAAGTACAGTTACACTTTCTGGAGAAAAATAAGGCATTATTGGTATAAAAAACACACTTTTAAGTATTTACAATTAAATATATAATTTGTGGGATTTTAGCAAGCTTTACTGCATGAAAGCAGACAAAATGTCTTTTTACTCCTGGTATGCAGGAGGTGTATCTGCTTTATACTGAATGTCAGAGGCTGTAATAGCATAACTACATAAAACAGAACAGAAGCTGAAAAATAATAGAGCAGGCTACATCTTCTAATTCAGTAAAGTACCTTTTCTTAGTTATGTTTAAATATCTTTCACAAAAGACTTGTGTTCTGGTTAACATAGACTTTTTAAAAGCTTCTTAAATAGTCTTTCGGAGCAGTAAATTTAATATATTTGTTATAGGTAAAAAAAAACCTAGTTCTCAGTGTTCAATACAGTTGGGCAAAGACCTCATTTGATCATTGTTTTCAAGGACTAATGCCAGCGGAATTGTTGGGTCCACAGTTCAGTTGAGCACAAGGTAAAGCAAAGGAGTTCAATTATGGGTTTAAGACTCTTGCAGCTGGACTAATGCACTGAAAATTTGGTATAGGTTTAGCTAAACAGGTTAATGAGACTAATGTAAATGAGCAATGACTCAGCTGCAAGCCTGTATATGAGACTTTTCCCAAGCTTAATTATGAGATCTGATAAACACTATCTGCCTCTTTCTAGATCAGAAAACTGTGAAAGTTGTTTTTAAGCATCATTCACTTTAAAGGCATAACGTGATATGAATCCCCCTTGGATTCTCTCATTTCCTTAATTGGTGAAATGAGCCTTACCCGAGGCCTGTGAAGTGCTGGGTACAGTCTATCTGCTGGGCCTTTTGCATAGACTCCAACTGCATGTAAAGTGGGAAAGAAGAAAGGTTATCTTCATGTCTAAGACTCTGAACTGAACAGGACTTACTTGTGCTGATTAGATCTGTGCCACCTTATAGGACTGTCTTGACTTTCAGCTGATGAGTGCAAGACTTCAGACTTTATCGTAGGGTGAATAAAGGCTAGATGTAGATATTACTCAAGCTGAAAAGGAACCCCAAATATGAATGTCAAAAACGGGAGTGTATTTGTTTTCTCCATCAGAGAAATCCAGGAGGCATGCAAAACAAAAGCACAAGCAAGTTGCTTCAGTATTAGTGATTTTGTATTAAATCAGTAATTTCGTATTATGTGTCTTATGGCCATAGATTGCCACTTCCACGTGGTTGTTTTTAAAGGAATTAATTTGCAGTTATAAAATGCCTTGGAAAAAGCCTAAATGAGGATTTTAGTGAGAACTTTATCCATTGTCCTGTTACTTTACTGAATGACATCACTAGTACTTTACTCTGCATCCCTACTTATACCTAACACAATTTAAATCCTCTATAATCATGAGAACTCAATATAAATAAGCACAATGGTGCATGTTTGACTGCAGAAAGCTCAGTTTGGCAGCTGTAAATAGTATGAGTAGCTAAGAGTGCTGTGAATCTTTCTACAGTACACTGTGGATGCACAGTTGTAGAAGCATCATTTCCTACACTTCTTTTCTGCTCCCTACCACTACCCCTCTTCTTCTTCCTTCAAGAGTTTGTAACTGAAGAGAGAAGAGGCTGCATTTACTTAAATACTCAGAAATGTTAAATGGAGTTTAGCAGTAAGGAAATTGCATATTTTTTTTTGTGGATCAACATTCTAATTCTATTGCCTGCTGGATTTAATCCCAACAGTTAAAGTGAGATTCCCTTCAGTATTATCAGTACTTTGGAATAAGAGTTGAAGCTTCTTGCAAAAGATTGAGGGGTATGTGCCCATTCTTAAAAGGAAATAATGAACTCAGTGTAAGAACCCCTTTGAGTAAGAAACCTACCAACATTTTTTCTACAAAATGATCCTTTTAATAAAGGCAGTTTGCTTACCAGAAGAGGACATCATATTTGACCCCTCTATAAGTAGCAATGCCACCAAATCTTTTCATCACTGAGAAATGTTAATTACAACTTGTATTAAAAAATATTATTGATGAAATGTTGGAAGCTACTTCTGATGGTGTAATCATCTTTTTATCTTAGTACAGACAGCTGATGAATTCACTACATAACATGCTTAAGAACAGCCATGCAGAAAGCTTGGACAGCAACCTGTAACTACAGCTGGTGAAGCTACATACATGTTTCCTGTCTAGCCTCAAATATGGCTTGCCCAATAGAATTAGAAAGGAGCAATTCATGAAGATGGTGTTTGTCACTAAGACATGTCCTGCAGCTGAGGTTGGATGAATTGCATTGGGCTGGGCAAATCCTATCTGAACTGAGAGAAGCCTGACTGGATTACAGTATACCTAACATAAACTATGTGTCTGAAGGATGCAGAGGATCAGAAAGGATGGGAAGGAAGCCACTGTTTTCAGATCATCAATAAGAAAATCACTAATAACACATACAACTTATTTGAAAAAAAAAGGCATTGGGTCTTCTAAGTTTGACTCTAATGATAAAGTGGTTTTGTTTTCCAGACAATAAGCAAGACTTAGGCACTGAAGGTTGCCCTCCTTTGTCAAATGCTTCTTCGAGTGTTAGCTGGCTATAAATACTTCTGTCTACAGACAGAATGTGAGATAGTCCATGTAAGGATATTAAGGGGTCAAAATCAATCTGTTAAAGTATCTTCTTTCCCATCCTCCAAGTCCTTTTCCATGTAGCATGATCTCAGGATGGGAAAACAATGATTTCTCGCACAGGACAGACATCCTTAAGTGGTCAGCTAAAAACAGTATGAGGCAAATAGAAAGGACACGACAATGAGGTTAACATTGAATTCAAGTGGTGTAACATAGTTTCAAGGAGAAATCTGAACTGTAGGTTTAGACTTGTGTTAGCTGATTTTGTAAGATGTGGTAGATAGCTAATGGGAAGTGTTTTGATTAGAATGAAAATTACACTGTCCATTGCCTACTTGCTTTCTGGAATCTTGCATTCATGTTCATCCCTAGGGTATGGCCTTCCAAGTTTAATAGTTATGTCTTAAAGAATTCTTTGCCTTTAGTTAAAAATAAGATGTTCAAGGGAGACTCAGAAAACATCTCTTGCAGAAGTTCAAATTTAAGTCAGATTTAAAGGCAAGAAGTAGCAATTACATTGCTTGTGTTCAAATGCATCTGGCCAGTGTTTGTAAATAACCTAAACTGTACAGTGTGTCAAAAGGTATCTGGTTTCAACCAACACAGAACACTTGCCCTCTGCAGATTAATACAGTGGTTTATTGCTTCCCTGTAGAAAAAAGACATTATTTCTCTTTGTAATTAGCATGGCTTCAGATTTTAGTTGTTGGTTAATGCTGTACCTTTTCACTATACACATGGCCTTGTAGCATTAGTATTTTCTTCACTGGAAGGTATTTAATAAACATTAAAATCCAGTCATCCTTTAAACTTACAAAAAATGAGATTAACAGGTTTAGCTCTTTGAATCTCATTAAACGTTTTTCCTCTAGTCAGTTAATACACGCACATCTTGGCACCCTCACAGATTCTCTGTAACCAAACTAAAATAGAAACCTTATAGCTGTGTGCAATTTTCCATTGTAATGCCATAGCTGTGCTAGAATAAACTTCAAATCTAAAATGGCAAAAAGAGGACTGATAGGCTCTTTGAATGTATAGAGGGAAGTGGTGAGAACTCTTGCCTATGTTTAGCTAAGCTTGTTTGCACATGTTTGTAAGATCTAGTATGCTCCTTCTGCAACTAAATCCTGCATTTCCTGTTCATCCATGCCACTCTATACTTGACTGTTGCAAAAAATGGTTATGTGACCAAGATTACTCAACAGGACTCTGTTCTCGTTATTTAACATTTGGAAACTTTAACAAGTGACTTCTTTCTTCAGTTTTCAGCATAAAAGATGGGAGGATCTTACTGGAAGCCTCCTTAGGCTATGAAGTCCTACTAGCACTGATGGGACTTGCAGATTCTTGAACCATTTAATGTAAGCATGCATAGTATGTAGTTATAATCAAGAACTTGTATGACTGCTTCAGTAGTTAATGTACTGCACAGTGACTGCAAATAGCTACCAGTTATCCAGACTTGTAACTTGTTACAAAATCAGATCTGTCTATTTGCTATAAAATCAGGCTGATTCATATTGATTACATAACTTTTTGGCTATCTGGGTTTATATTAGGTTGGGTTTGATTTGGAGATATGCAATATGAGGTATCAGATGCACCTTATCTGGGTCCCTGGAAAAAGCAGAGTTTGCATTCTAAATGATAGCTTGTACCAGATAGGTGGGTTTTTTCCCAGGCTCTTCATTGGTCCCTGGTTTCCAACTTCCTGTCTTCTCCTTAGCATGCTAAATCTTTTCCTTTGGCAGGATTTGATTCCAAATTACTGAGCATCTCTTGTTGAGTAAGGCAGGCTTTTGGACTATTATCCAGCTAGACTTTTGGTTTCTACAGGTCTCTTAGGTGCTGTCTCACTAACACTTCCAGCTAAGCAAAAAAAAAAACCCAAACAAAAAAAAACACACCAACAAAAAACAAACCGAACAACTGGGATGAAATGGTAGGCAGCTTTTTGTGCTTGCATGTTAGATCTGTATTTAAAAAGCTTGTAGATAGCTGCGAACTATTGTTTTTACATCTGTTTGATATGCTTCTGTAGTGCATTTCAGTACTTCAAAGTGCTGTCAGCTTGAATTGTTGGAAGCTTAGTGATTCACATCTCTTTAAATGGGGAGCTATTGTAGCTACATACAACCAGTTGGGAGATGTTTTCACTTGCAGCCTGATATGGTATCAGAGGTGCAAATTTGTTGCAAAGTTAACCTTGAGGCAAGCAGTGGTAAAGCTGTGTAGTACTTGCATTGTGAAAGCTGAGGGACTGACAAAGTTTAAGCAATTTCTGGAAGAAGTTAGCTGAGGGAAGGAGGTCACTGTATGGGATGCCACAAACTAAAAGTTGTAAAAGCTTTGTATATTAGCAGATGGATTTTTAGCTAGCAAAACCAAAGGAGCAGCAGCAGAGGGTCTGGATTGTGAAGTGCAAAGGCAGG
This sequence comes from Athene noctua, assembly GCF_965140245.1. Classification (NCBI taxonomy): domain Eukaryota; kingdom Metazoa; phylum Chordata; class Aves; order Strigiformes; family Strigidae; genus Athene; species Athene noctua. The sequence goes on along the minus strand of NC_134037.1, from coordinate 33,885,705 downwards.
CTCAACAGCTGAATGGGGCTAGTATGAATTTTCTCTGTGTGTGCATATGTCACAGCAGAGAAGAATATGGAATAAGTGGTGATGTGTAGAAACTGCTGAGTAACAGGCAACTAAGAGCATAGTCATTTGTCCTACTTAGTCAACGAGAAAATACTGCATTTGTGGTTGGGGGCAGTTGTTACAGCTACTCCATGAATCTTTTTCCAAAGAAACAGATTGCTTACTGTAGCATTCCTTCCCCTCAATGGTCTAAAGGGATTCTGATCACTCAACAGGTATTTATGCTAGAAGTGGAAGTATTACTGCTTCTTGAGACAAAAATTAGTTGGACATTATGCAGTGATTAATGTAGAATATGGCTGTATGGGTCTTAGACCATTAGATGTCACTTGGTGTCTTACCTAGCTGGTATCATATGATTTTGTGGGCCATTACATTCCTTGTACAGTATCTTTGTATGGGCAAAGTTACTTAACTTTTTTGGTCAGTTTTACTGTAAATTGGCTATAACGCTTTGTATGATTTCCCTAATGAAATGTTGACTTGCAAGACAAAATTAAGTAATAGGACTCTTAGTCTGTGTACTCTATAGCCAATACAAGGGTCTTACTTCTGTAGTCTTTCATAAGTGGTCTGAGTTACAACACTTGTCTTGTCAGAGATAAGATATCCAGTGAATAAATTCCTTTTATTTTGAAGTTTTCAAGCCTGAAATCTTTGCCCTGTACCTGCCTAGTTCATAGGAGTGCTATGTTTGTCTTGCTTCCTTTAAAATACTGATACACTACAGCAGAGAAACATTTAATATTTATACTACTTGTAGGTGCCAGATACCACTCCTTAACACCTCCTTAAATGTGTCCAGCTGTGTTCCATGAGTTATAGCATCTGAAGCCAACTGTTCTTGCTGTGGTTATTTACTGTATTTGTAAAATGCATTTTAGTGTTGTTGCAGGAAAGCTATAGTAAGAAAACATGAGTCTCTTCAAAAACAACTTAGAGGCGGTTGACTTGTTTTATTGTAATGTAGAACTGCTTTGGCCTATGGGAGTGTTGGATGTAATACAACATGCTGGTTGTCTTAAGTCATATAACTCAAGCGAAGCATACAGGAGTGTCAGTAAGTAGTAAAATAGCTGTGTCATTGTATCTCAGTAGCACAACAAGAAATACTAAAGTCAACAAAACCCTAGAAAGAATGTGTTGAAGATGTCACAGCTGTTGAAGTTCTGCATCCAGGGTACCAGAGATGTGCATTAACCACCAACCCATATAAACGTTCCTGTCCAAGTTACATGATTTAAACTGAGGCCAGATGAAGGCCCAGAAATAATGCTTGTACAGAAGACATGCAGGTTTTCCCTTAAATACACTTTGCTAGGTGGAATCTCAAACCTTTTGGAACTTGATGTATAAGTTTGGAAACATACCAAACACTTTCTTGAAGCTTATGTTGCAAGCTGGACTGCAAGCAGCAGCTGCTTTTGCAACACAGCTTTTGAATGATTGGCAGCAGGGCTGTATGAAGCTCCAAGTGTTCTTGGATGGATACCTGAAGCTGTGCCTTCAGTGCTTTTAGGATTTGGAATATGTGATGCCTATACATTCTAGAACAGTAAAGCTGCAGGTTTTTCTTTGCAAGTAGTTTTGAGTGTATTTGAAACAAAACTAGGTTCTACTGAAATGGGCATGTAAACTTTATCGGTTTGAGTTTTCCATCCAAAATACCATGTTTAGTGTTAGCTCTATCTGCTTTATCTCTACATCTGCCTTCATGTAATGTGAATTGCAGTGATTCTGAGCACACACAGGACCCCAAGAGGTAGTCTGTTACAACCTCCCAGCAGGGTCATGAAATGCAGATTGCTCAAGTCCATCCAGTTGTGAATGTCTTCACAGATTTAGACTCAAACTTCTTTGGGTAGCCTTCTTGAATGTTTAACTATGATGGAGAAGCTTCCCTTATTATCTAATAGGACTATTTCTTGCTGCAACTGTCATCTGTGGTCCTTTGCAGGTCTAGGAAGAATCTTGACCTGTATTTTGTAGGCTCCCAGTAGATAGAGGTGTCACACACCTCAAACACCTTTACCTCAAGCTGAACAAATGCATCTTCATTGTACACTATGTGCTCCAGCTGTTGCGATGGTTCTCTGCTGGAGTTGCTTCAGTATGTTTGGCTTTGGTCTGCACTACATGATATGCTGTATTCTTAAAGTGCTGTCATTATCTATTAGAGGCTTGGTAGCTTTCCATGTATACTTTTGTTCCAAATGATCAGGATATGTCAGTAATATTTGTAATGATCATTCCAGATAACAAATAGTTATATTAATTCAGGTTATTCATTATTCTATCAATATCTAACATGCTAAATTATGTTATATGGTAGAATATGTTTGTTAAAAATGTTGCGTTATGTTAGCCTATTTAGTAAAATCTTAGTTCAGAAAAAATAACTAAAATTTAGTTAGCTGAACTTATGACACATTCCATAGAAATGCTTTCTCAAGGTTAAACTGTTCTATAATATTTACTATCATCTATTTAATCCAATTACTGTAGAGAGCCATCTGAAAGTCTCTGAGCTGTTTTTTAATTCAAGTAACCAGCTGGAATGCTGCAGATGGTGTTGACAATACCATTTGCAATTATGAAGCATTTTCACTTTGCCGCCATTTCTTTCTTTGTCGGAAACTTCACCTTTTCTGTGGACGTGTCATGCTAGTGAATAAAAGAATGTTTTGAGTGGTGTGCTACTTGACAATTTTTTTTTCACTGTTTTGTAGGGTAAGTACTATTGGCTGGTGTTAAAGGGAAGGTGAAAAATTAGATTTCTCCGCATAACTGAGATCTAGTGTGGAAAATCAGGAAGGATTAGTTCAGCCAAATTCCTTCCTTGTACTTTGTATGTGTTAGTGGAGAAACATGCTTTCTCTAATTAAGCTGTTTTGCACTTCAATTATCTACAGAATGTGCCTATTTGTATGTTGTATCCCTTACGTCTAATAGTAGTGAAATCCTAGTTTAACTTCTTTTTTTGTCTGCTGATGCTGTGTAATAGATTCCAGCAATCAGTCTGCTGCATAAACTAGTATTAACGTAGTATTTAAAATTTTTCTGTTAGTTTTATAAAGTATAACTTACTGGAGAACCATTGAAGGAATGGAGATGTTTCTTTCTCTAGATACAATCATTTAAGACACTATAGGGATTTGCTTTGGGGGGATCATCTTGGCAAGGTCAAGCAGCAGACTGTCCTGAAAAAGGCATGTCCTTAACTCCTAACTCTTGTCTCCCCAGGAAATAGTGTGCTATAATATGTGGTATTGGTAAAGAAGCTTGTTACCCAATGTGGAAGTTGGATCTTTAAATAAAATATTTACCTTCAGAAACTGATGACTGTCAGTTTACTAACCTGTTAGATGGCTGATAAAGGTTAAAATATAAGCAGCTGTGTGTCACTCCAACTTCAGGAGATAGGAAACTGTACTTCAACTGTACTTAGTGGCTATTTCCAAACCTGGGGTCAGAAATGAGGGAAGAACAGGCAAATTCTGGGTTGCTTGCTTTCTCTAGTGTTCAAATTGTTTAGATAACCAGCTTCTGCTCTGAAATGGGCTTTGAAGCCTGGTAAATGAGAAAACCAGCAGACTGTGTTATACCTTTAGCATGAACTCAGTGTAGCTCTCCTTGCACTGGAGAGATCTATCAGGTGGCTGGTGTCCTGCTGACTGCCCTTTGACATAACCTCTTTAGTGTTACAGGCTCAGTGTCTCACACAAGCCTTTATGCTGCCTGTCTGCAGTCTTAAGAATGCTTTGAAAATTTAAATCTTAATTCTGTTAAAATCTGCCATGGCATAATGGAGAATACTACTTGAGTAGTCTTTAGATGTGGCTATATTTATGATGTTACTCCTAAGATTTAACCAGTACTGTCAGGTTTTGGGTAGGGTACAGATATGCCCTTTGCTATTTGGGTTATGGAAGGCCAGTATGTGGTGGGGTTTTTTTTGCTTACATGACCCAACATAGTAATTGATTTTGATTTTATTTTTTTTTACCAGAGTTATGCAATGCTGGTAGAGACATTTTTTCTAAGTACTGAAATGTGTTTTTTTAATACAGAATCTGCTTTGTACCCCCTTATGGCTACAGTTGATCTCAAATGGGAAGTGGGTAACTAGGATCTGTCAGAACAGGCAATAACTGACACATCTGTAGGAGAAATTGCACCTGATAGTAATGGGGTTGTCCGTGTAACTCTTGGCTCAGTGTTACCTGTTTTCACATTCTCTCCCATAACAAATATTCCTCTTCTATACCTCCTTTGTAGAGGAGAGTAAATTTGATTTAATGAAATGTGATTGTTCGGCAGAGCTGAATAGTCTCCAAAACTGTTGAATTATTATCCTATAAATTGGAATTAACTGATTTTTGTTTGTTCTGTGTTAATCAGCACTATTTGCTTTCCCTTTTAGATCAGTGTATTGTTACTCGGACATACCTCTTTCTTCATAAATTTTGGTTCTTCAGTGCTGCCTATTACTTTGGGAACTGGGCATTCATTGCAGTAAGTACTTTGATTATAAAGATCCCTGAATTAGGTTAGATGATTTACAGTAGTTGTCACTGAATCAACACATCTGCCATTTCATTTTACATATATTGCCCTTGTATGCCCCTTAATTGAGTAACAGTAACTTCTACTTATTTAAAATTTACAGGTCTTCTTAATTGGATTAATTGTTTCATGCTGCAAAGGCAAGAAATCAGTCATTGAAGGTGAAGTGGATGAAGATGATTCAGACATGAGTGATGATGAACTGTCTGTTTATTACCATTGATAGCTTTTTGCATTCAGGATGGAAAAATGTAATTTAAAGTTATGTTGAAAGTCATACCGATGTGGAATTGGTATCCAAATAAGCATCCTTGCACCTATAAAAATAGAGGAAATAAGTGTACTCATGTAAAGGGGTAAAAAACTGAATATCACTTTTTGAGTATCACCGTTATATCAGAACAAATATTGAAGTTGGGTTTGAATAATATATAGAAAATATTGTTTTATGATTAAATGTATATGTAACTTTCTGATGTACAATTTGATTAACTATTGTAACTATTTCATAATTCATGATGCTTTTCTGTTAAATTAGCTTTTCTTAAATACTGTCATGCCTAACTTGTAGGACTCTTGTATTCAAGCTCATAAATAAAACGAGCTGAAATCCTGCAAAGCAGCTGGTGCAAACATTATCAGAAAGATTTGGATAAGATTTTCACTTTCTTAAGGATGTGACTTAACTTTTGCATTTAGTTTTGCTGGTGTTTCTGGGATTCCCATATAAAGCTATAGGTAACAAGAGACTGTCCTGTAAGTATGCCAGAAACATCCCCTTGAGTGGTGAGTTCCCAGTCTGTGAAGAGTAAGTTATTTTCATACTGTTATCCCCACTGAGTTACCATGGGAATCCTCAACTGTGAGGTGGCTTTTGCTCTATCAAAGGAAATAATTAGTGTAGAGGACAACATTCAGCATTGTTGCAGTGTTTTAGTACAAATCAGTTCTGAAACTGCCAGGTGCCTGACTTAGTAATAACCAACAGAGTAATTAAGATGTGATTAATTTTTAACTTATTTTTCCTCTTCAATGCAAATTGTCTAGCTTGAAGTTTTCTTTCAATATTTAATGTAAAATGTGGTCAACTTGTTTACAAGCCAATATGTTTGTATAAACACACTTCAGAAATGTTTTTGTCTTTTGTGTTGTCCTTGTAAAGTAATGTTATTTTAACTATATAGTTACTGAGCTATATTTCTAAGGCTGAAAGATATCTCCAGATAGCCTTTGACAGACTCTGAAAGAGAAAATGTTTACACATTTTTAAACTTCTAATTCTACCTGAGAGAAATTATAGTCCATGCAACCACATGGAAATGTAACTTAGGTAATCATTTTATAAGACTCAGTGTTAAATAATTATTGAAATGTAGGGAAATTATTAATATAATGTCCTGCTTACATGTTTGCAAGCTCTTAAAACTGACAGTTTTTCATTCAGTTATTTCAAAAACAGTCTGTTTCCCGCAGTATTTCAGAACAGCGGGCTCTCAGGAACTTTGGAGTTTTAGTTTTGGTATTTCAAGAAGTCTTAGGTGAGTTGCTTAGTTAATGTATGAACACCAGGAACTGGTGTTGGGGCTCTTATAGCAACAAACATCACTGAAGTCTTTTAACAAGCCTTCTGTGCCAGCTGTTCCAATAATATACATGTTTATGTGGCAACCTGGAAGAATTGCTTGCTCGCAATCTGCAAATATGCAGTGAAGTCTGCTCAACTAATAGAAGTCAGTCAGTTTGCTACCAATGAGACATTTGAAAGGACAAATGTATTCAAACACTGATAGTAGGTACTGAAACTTGACTAGGGAGTCAGATCCCTTTTGACTAGAATTAGCCCAACACTATTTAAACATGACTGTTGAAGGTTGCAAGGAGTAGCTTATAAGAAGTTCAAGTAACTCAAATGGAAGGTGGAACCTGATGTTGGCTGGCTGGAAGCTGCATCCAGAAGATATCAAGAACTTTAAAGTATTCTTCTTTGTGTGTGCCCTGATGGAAAACTTACCTGAGATTATTTAAATAAAGCTAACTCCTCAGAACTTCTCCCTTTTTTTGTGGGTCTTGTTCATATTTCATCTTCAGCTTTATCAGTGATAATTATCACTTTGTTCTTTGGCTGTATCATGTACAGTTTTGTTAGTCTTTCTGGGTGTAAGATTGAACTGCAATACCCAGTTTAGCAGAGTTGTATCCATTCTGTCTTAAATTCTCACTGGGGAGATTGCTGCTCGTCTGGGGAAGATTGGCAGGAAGGTGTTGGTTTTGTGCTACATAGCTGCTTGCATGTTGCATGTAGGCTTAGATGCCTGGCGGGTCCCTAGGTATATGTTGCTATAGGTCTCCCCTGTTTCCGGGCTTTTCTTTATTTCCAGCTTCTTCCCAATCCAGTCCTGCTTCCTGTCTAAACAGTCTATATGGGGAAATAGTGATCTGCCTTTGAATTGGTGGCTTTGTCTCTAGTTTATTTAATTGGGGGATTCACTAAGTACCACTTGAGCCAGGTATTCACCAGATTTCCAACGAGCCCATTCTTACTTGCAGATAGCAAGAAGCAGGCTTCTGCATGAGAGTTTGAAAGTTGTTTCAGATATTTACTGTCACCTTCTGTCATACAAGTAGTAAATAACTGTCAGCATTTACCAGAATTATTCTTCCTTTTCCACATCTTCACTAAAGTTTCTCAGGAGTTCAATGAACCATTTGACTGTCAAGGTTTTAAAAGATTTTTATGTACTAGAGCACTTAGAATGAATATACACTCAATTTTAATTAACACTTCATGTGATGGAAACCTGACACATTTTTAACTGTATTGTGCCTTCAAAAACACCTCTACTTCATTTTAAAGTTTAATGAGTGATGAACTCACCAACTGGATTTGTACATCCAGTATCACTCGAAGAAAACTGGCAGTAAAATTTAAGATGGCCCTGGCTTAAAATACTTGGCTTTGATCAATGCTTGCAGGAACTTTAAGAAACAAAACTTCCAGTATATTATTTTCTATCTGTCTCTTGTGCTGTCTTCCATAAAATACTTGCAAATAAAAGTGAATTACTTTTCTTCCATAAGTTACCCCTGCTGTGGCTGCACTGGTATGATTGGAGTAGTTCACTCATTTAGCTGTTAGTCCAGAGTTTTCTGTAGGCTTCAGAGCAAGTTTGAACTTTGCAGTCATGTTAAATACAGTATTCTACCTTATAAACAAACATCTAACATCTTTAACTGAGTCTTTGCAGATCTCAATTTTCTAGACCAAAGTCACTTAAGGCATCAGAATTGTTTCACGGCTTTGATTATATGAATGATATTCCAAATCCATCTCTGTAGTGTGAGCTTTCAAAACTTCTGAACAGGTGTAGGCTATTGTCAGAGCTGGCTTAAGTTAGATTGTTGTTGTTGTTGTTGTACTTTTCTAGTCCGCTTCTACCATGCTGGAGGATGATGAACATTTAGAAACTAGTGAGCCTTAAATCTTGTTGACATGTCAGGCATAAACTGTGGTCACCAGAAATATGTTTAATAGAATTCAGCAATTACATATGTCAAATGGCTTCTCATCTTGCTTCTTGTTTTACAGTGATTGGTAGTTCATCTGGAGTTACAAATCATAAATACAATAAAGCTTGTCTGTTTTGTTTCTTAGTTGAAAGCTGACAGTATGCTACAGATTTCCTGCTGATTGCCAGAAACAGATGAAAAGCCTTTCTTGGTAAAGAGTGCAAAGAAACATCAGCTACCTTTTTGTATTTTCTGCTTTGACTTGATTGAAAACAGGAATCTACTAGGTAGAGCATCCCTGTACCGGAGTCATGCCACATAGAATGATAACTTCGCGGTCAGATAATGTGACAATTTAAGTTAGAAACTAATGAATCCTTCCAATGCTCCTGTTTTTGCTTCTGAATAATCAGTGTAGACATAACTCTTCAGATTCTTTGAGATGTTTTCTACTGCTTAGAAACTGTATTTCTTGGGCTCACAACTGGTTTTTTTTATTGGACTCTTAACACGAATTCCTGAATTGGATGGTGGTCTACAACAGCATTTTGAAAAACATTACCCCTGTGTAGAAACAACTATGTGATTTATTCTAAAATACTGGTGACCACTGGTAACTACTGGTGTGTGTAGCAGACTTAGAGTTGAAGTGTTTAAGGAAACTGATTAATTGTGGAAGGTAATTTGTCTCTGTGTGAATAGATATTCAAACCATTCTAACAGCACTGAAACAGTACTAGGTATGGATAGGGAAATAAAGCACTGCTTGTGAAATTAGGCACAGGAAAAAGATTCATTCCTTTCTAAAATTGTCGCAAATAATTTGAAATACTTAAGCTGTAACATTTTTCAGGCTCTTAGGTTGAAGAATATAGTTCATGTTGGTGTCTTACATGAGTGTAGATCTGTTCTTTTGCAACATTCTGTAGAGTCAGCTTTCTTGCATATAAAGCAATGAAATGAAACCAAGAATCACTTCTTTTCCTCTAAATGTGTATTTTGACTACTTTTCAATAGAAATAAAAGCCTTGTTTTGATTGTGGTAAGATATCATTTTCTGTTAATAGTCTAAATTTTAAAACAAATTCTGCTTCTAAATTAAGATACTTGCCAATTCTGGATAATTAAATGTATCAGAAATTCTAGTGTTCTTGACCAGCTTTAGTGAGTTGTGGTTGTTACAGAAATTATCTGGAAGTTGGGCTAATTTTAACATCCTCCTATTCAGAAAGATTGCATGACTGATAGCACTTCAATCAAATTTACAGTTAGAGAGGATTATTTCTTTGAAATAAACAGATAATTTATGCACATTAACAAAATCATAGCTTCCTTCCAGACTCACCTCTAGGAAAAGGGCAGTATATTTAGAGGATCGGTCAGAAGAATTTTTGTTTCTCAAGGACTGATCTTAGACGTAAGCCACATAGATCTGCTAAGTTTCCTGATCCTCCTGTGTTCACCCGAAAGGACATGTGGGCCCCTCCCTTATAACAGCTAATTAATGTTGAATCTTAATTTTGCTTGTTATAAATTATCTGCTTTTTTCACGGATCATTTGGGTTGGGAGGGACCTTAAAGATCATCTAGTTCCAACCCCCTGCCATGGGCAGGGACACGTCCCACTAGAGCAGGTTGCTCAAAGCCCCGTCCAACCTGGCCTTGAACACTGCCAGGGAGGGGGCAGCCACAGCTTCTCTGGGAAACCTGTGCCAGTGTCTCACCACCCTCACAGGGAAGAAATTCTTCCTTAGATCTAAATCTACCCTCTTTCAATTTATAAACCATTACCCCTCATCCCATCACTCCCTGATAGAGTCCCTCCCCATCTTTCCTTTAGACCCCCTTTAATACTGGAAGGCTGCTCTAAGGTCTCCCTGGAGTCGTCTTTTCTCTAGGCTGAACCCCTATATCTCAGCCTGTCATTGTAAGGAAAGTGTTCCAGCCCCCTGATCATCTTTGTGGCTTCCTTTGGATCCTCTCGAGCAGATTTGTGCCCTTCTAATGTTGGGGGCCCCAGAGCTGGACAATACTGCAGGTGCAGTCTCACAAGACCAGAGTACAGGGGGAGAATCAACCTGCTGGCCACACTTCTCTTGATGCAGCCCAGGATGTGGTTGGCTTTCTGGGCTCTGAGTGCACACTGCTGGCTCACAGTCAGTTTTCCACTAATACCCTGAAGTCCTCTGCAGGGCTACTCAATCCACTTCAAGCTTTTTCTCCAGAGAAAATATGCAGGTAGCCTGAAAAACATGCAACTTAAATTTTTTCAGCAGTTTTGAAGAATGGTGTCAAAACTCTTAATTTGAGAATTCAAGTGTCTTGAGTAAAGATAGAGACTATGAGAATATTTAAAGCAAATGTGAAGCTGAACATGTATGTAGTTCCTGATGAAATTCAAGTTGGATATGGGGTTTTTCACCAGAATGTATTGAACTTCCCTTAAGGAAGTAAAATATAGATTTATTAGAATCTCTGCTTCTGCGAAGCTGCTTAAAAATAAATCACGATGTTACTGTGAGCTATATAGAGTTTGAAAATTCTCCTGAGTAGTAAGCATATCACTACAACTGAGAGAACTTTGGAGTCAGGAGAGCAAGAACTTATAATGATGTGAATGTCCATGATGTCCTCCCCCCACCTTAAACTTGCAGTTTATGGACTTAATGCTGTATTAAGCATTTGAAGGAATGTCCTGGGACCGAAATGTTTCTGACATTTAATGTATAATTTAATATATATTACTATTATACACTTATATTCTAAACTTATAATCAAAGAATCGTTTAGGTTGGAAAAGACCATTAAGATCGAGTCGAACAGTAAACCTAACACTGCCAAGTCCATCACTAAACCATGTTCTTAAGCACCACATCTACCGGTCTTTAACTTCTGAGTTGTACTTTTTCTTCTCTAAACTTTTAAGTTGGAACGGTGCAAATCTGCGTGCTTATTGCCTGCTGACTTTGCATCCTTTCCAAACAAACAATCAAGATGCTGACGGCAGGTTTATCTGATTTGCATGGAATATTCTTTTAGAATGGGCCAGAGAAGAAAAATTCAATTTTTTGTAAAAAGTGTTCTCCTCTGTTCCGATGTGCATAGTCCTGAATGTAGAACAGATGCTTATTTGAACCTGAAAGTTAAGTTCTTAACAATGGACATATCTCTTTAGTGCATGGAGAAAAAGTATCACAATTATAAAATGTCAGCTCCAGAGGAATCATCATTTTCCCATTGATGAAGCAGGTATTTTACTTTATTCAGAAACTGGTCTTGAAGAAATAATGTTAGTTTTACTAATATCCTTGACTAGAAAAATATGCCTTTCAAGTTGTGTAGACACTGATAAGAGGATTATTTTACAGTAGGATTTTCAAAAATGAGGGGTGTAGTTCCTACTGAAAACTGCAGGGACTTCAGATCCTAGGTGATTTGGAACATGCTGGTTTGTGCTTAAAGTACTTCGGACAAGTACAAAACAAACGGTTTTCCTTCCCAGTTCATGAAGGAATTAAAAAGAAAAAAATCATTTTAATGAATGGAGTTGAACATGACAGTAGTTTTTATGTATTTAAAAATGCATTCCTGAAAAATTAATACTTGATCAATGCAATTATTGTAGAATGGTTTTCGGGCTTCACTAGTCATGTCCCCGCTTCTGATAGGGAGCAGAAGGGTACTGTCAGAAGCTGGATTGCATCTTTCCTGAACTAGCTTTGAGCACAGGGTTAGGAGATTTAATGATAAAGGACCTTTTTTTTTGTGCATACTATTTTTAATATGTGGCTCTTGGCCTTGTGCTATTTAAAGCCTGTCCAAATATATCTGACAATATGCTGTGAGATGCTGACATCTCTTGGAAAAGAGTGTGTTTGAAGCAGCAATTTTTCATAGACAAGACAAAGGTTGAGAGGAAAGACTCTTGCATGTGCTAGATGTGCAGAGTAACTTAGAGCTTGCACCATAGAGCTCAACACTACCCAGATTTTAGACAGTCTGGTAGCTGAAGATTCGATGCTGCTTCGCTCTAGGCTAATTTGCATCATGAGGAGAGTTTATGCTGTGGGATGGTGTGTGCAAAACTAGAGTACTAAAAAGGTGCTTGTTGGTTACAGGTGTGCATGATATAAACCTGGTGTGTAGCTTCCTGTGTTTGATCTATAAAGAGGCTTTCACTGCTGGCAGGGAATCAGATTTCTCTACTATGAGAGGACAACTTATCTAGTTGAAGAAGTCCCTACTCGTTGCAGGGGAGGTTGGACTAGATGAGCTTTAAAGGTCCCTTCTAACCCAAACCATTTGAAGAATCATTGTCTTGATGAGTTAGATCTCAAGAGCTATATTGCCTATTTGGGAATGTACCAAAGAGATGAACACTTGGTGGAAGCTGGTTAGGGGCTGAGCCTAGATTTTTAGACCTGGCACTTGAATTGTTTTAATCAACCCTTGCTATGAATGCAAAAGGTGTGGGCAGAACTTAGCTCAGAATTTAGAGAGTACTTGCTCAGACTATCTCATTTTAAACAGACTAATCCCAGGTATTTTTAAAAACTACTAATGCATGATTTGGGCTACCAGGCTTTCTAGATATCTGTAATTAAGGTGTTCAGAGATGTCCTTTTCTGAAGGTGTGCCTAACATCTGATTTACACTGTTTGAAATACAGCTGGGACTACCCACTTCATGCAGTCAACCAGCTGACAGCAATACCAGCCCAGTACTGGTAGATCATGACAGCATCCTCAATTTGAATTGAACAAACTTTTGTTTTCACACCTGGTAAAGAATACTCATCACTGCACTGAGGGAGAACTCTATATCCCTGCTGTCGAACTTGATGTATTGCAGACTTCTAAACATCTGTTGACATCGAAGAGAGAAAAGCAGAATCACCAGCTTCTATAGCCAACTGCTCTGTGGTGTGTCCACAAGCCAAGTGTGTTCGTGTGCCTGGCTGGCAGCAAATTATAGTTTTTGTGGTCTTGGAGATATTCCAAGAGTAGCTAGAGCGGTACTACAGCCTTGAAAAAAGCTGCATCATAACGTAATCAAGCAAAAGAGCACTCACTCATCCCTCATCCTGCCATGTTGTCCTGATGAACAAAGGATTTATCATGCTGTGGAACCAGTGCTACTTATGTGATGTGTGTCGAACCAGCATCAAAGTGCAAGACTTGCTGAGCAGACAAATGGTGCCAGCTCTAAGTGGTAACAGTAGAAATCCACATCCCACCAACAGGAGTGCTGCCTTCTTTCAGAGATGAAGCACATCTACTTTGTGCTTTAGAAAAAACTTAAGATCAGCATCCTGACAAGCTGTCATCCTCCTACAGTGGAGCAAGGAGCTGTTTTAATGCCTTTCTACTGTTCCTATAGATTGCTGGTGCAACCGCAGAAGTCGTATGAGGATGGTTTTGTCTCATCCTCTTTGCTATGTGTGAACAGTCCCTGTTTTGACAGGCTTGCTGGATGTGTCTTCACAGTTCCCAGTAAGGCTCCCAGGTCCCCTGCCAAAGACACAGTGATAAGTACGTCATTCAGACTTGGCAAATCTACAGTTGGGCTGGATGAGTACGTGGAGAAGGGCTGCTCTTCACGTACATGAAATTTGTCTTATGGAATGCATTCTAAATAGAAGTGTTTCCATATTAGTGTCCTGTTTTAGGCAAGTGACTGAACAAATCTCTTGAGTAGCATCAACTCTGAGTGTCTGATATGATGGGGATGTTTTGAACTGAAGAGCTTGTCTCATAAAATAGCTACCATATCACTCCTGATAGTATTACTTTTAATCTTACTCCATCTGTTTCTGAAGGGCCTTATGTAGATTTACCTATTAATTTTAAATTAAACCTAGGACTTCCCTCACTGTTCTCCAATGAATTTTTTTTTTAGGTTTTGTGATTTTTTTCCATTTTTTCGAACTTATTTTTTTAAAATGCTTTTTCTGGATTGTCATCAGTTCTGTGGGCAAATGATCTCCCAAGTATTTTGAAGAATTCACTCATTTTGTATAGTTGTGTTGTAAAATTTATCCTCAAGGTAGTGTTGGAGTTACATTTATGTAACTTGGTTGAGTTCTCCAAAGTCATGATCTGCTAATGGATAAAAGAAACTACTGCCCCATTGTTGCTCTCTGACATGGGTGTATTGTTTGGACTCTTTCCAAAACTGTTCTCAGTGATTCTTTTTCAAATCCTCAGCTCTTTAACTGCAAAGATTATGCTTCTAGTTGGCATATGTACTTTTTTTTTCCCCTTACATTTTATCACAGCTCATCCAGCATCATTATTCTTTGAAATATGCCAGTACTTTCAAATATGTAATGCTCCTGTGTGAGCATTTTCAGTTATAAAACTTTACATATTGGACTTGACTATTAAATTTCATGCTGGATGAGAGCTATTCGCCGTACTGTAATGGATTCAGCTAGCTGCTCCCGTTCCTGCTGTTCTGAAGTGGATCCTGCTCTGTAGTCACCTGCAGTGTCTGTCATCAATATGAAGAAAAAACCAAAACCTATCTTATGTGCTCCAGTGGGGAGTTTGGCAGAGTATCTCTGAAGTTGCCCAGCCCCAGAAAGCCATACTGAGTTTTTAACTACCCTTGAAGCACTTCTAGTTGTTTGTTTGCCATTGTGCTAGTCTCAAGAGCTAGTAGTGAGTCACATTGTTTACATCTATATGTTCATATGATTAGTTCTTAGTTATGAAAAACTCTCTTCTAGAGCAATGATGTATGTTTGATTTTAAAAAGTTCCTAGGGTGGAAGCTCTAGCCCCAAAGTATTAAAATTACTTTTGTTATGGCTCATCTTGCCCCAGCGATAGGAATGTTAAGTGTAATTGTCATAATATGGATACTTCTTTAACATTTTATTAATATATAATTTGATGCAGCATATATAATGTTTAGTGTAAATTATTTTGCATTTAATCATGCTTTGAGTTATCAGAAGTGAAAATTATCAGAAACAGGGAGTTCTCATGAATCAGAATATTTTTTATTTTACCAGTGAAATACAAAAATATGTATCTATAGAAGTAAAACAGTGCCCCTTTGAATTAAGAACACCACAGACTGTCCCTTAGGTAAGGAAGGAATAGGATGAGGATGAACATGAGTTATGTTGAGCTACTTCAATAGCTTGATGCAAAAGGAGCCCCCTCTGTGTATTCCTGCTGAATCTGGTGCTTGGCTAATCTGTTTGAGAGCTGATGCAGTTTGCTACTGTAATAGCAAAACTAGCAGAGACTAGGGGGGATGAGAACTGCATGACTGAAGCAGGGGGGAAAATGCTGGGGAGGGATAGCGACTGACCTTCTCAGGACAGCCAGCAAATTGTGCATTGGATCACATGGAAAGTCTTTGGAAGATTATCCATCCTTGGAAGACTCCAGAAAGACAGCTGTAAGAACTAATGTACTTTACCAGGAATGAGGAAGTCCATGTCAGGGTTGCAGGCTTGGATATTAAAGTGGTACGATACTCTTCTAGCCACTCTGGAGGTATCTTATCTAGCTAAGGCAGACCTATGTCCTAGGGAAGTGTGGTCACCAAGGGCTCCTTTCCTCATCCCTTCCCTTTTTCTACCTCTGTTTTTTATCACACCCTAATCTGACTTAATCTTTACATCTGAACTGGTAGTACCTAGTGTCTTTTTTTTTTTTAAACAAATAATATATCTTCGAGTGTTTTGCACTACCATGACTTGAATTCAGTGTGGTTTAAACAGCAAGTCGATAACATGACATTTTTCATACAAAGATGAACAATTTGATAATGTGACATTTTTCACACAAAGGTGAAGCAGGTCTCTGGTGTGCCTTAGAAATAACCAGCTCCCTTGCATGTGGTTCAGGTATCCAAAGAGCAACAGACTTGAATGAACTAGGGAACAGCTGTCACCCTCAGGGGCAGAAGCCAAGCTTTTTAGTCAGGTCACCACAAAAGAGTTCTTGGACTGCTGAGGCACTGCAGTGCATGCTTGCTCCTTGAGGGTCCACAAGGAACTGATAAGACAGAGATGAGCTGGCTCCTCTCACCTGCCTGTTCCTTAGAAAGTAAATGTGTTTTGCACTGCTTGAGCAGGTGGTCTTACAGCTAGCTACAGAGTAAGCTAGGCTGAATTTCATGCCCTGGGGAGGAGCCCAGAATCATCTTTGAGACAAAGGTGAAACACTTCAATTATAATAAAAAGTAATCCTATAAACATCAGTAAGAAAACGGGAAAGGACTCCTCTGACTCAGAGCGGGTCCATCAGAGGACTTACTAGATTTTTATTGTGCCAGGCTTCACTGAAAGGGTCACATGACTGACTCCTGTGGGCTGGTGGCTGGAAGAATTAATCCAGTCATGAAATGATAAAACGTAGCTTTGAATAAAGATTGAACAGATTAAGAGAATACTTCAGTAAGTTACTTTAAGATTGGTTAAACCTGTTGAACTTTATCCTAAAATAAAACATTCTTCCCTGTTTCAGCCGTTATGCCCTCTCATCCACCCCCCCACCCCCTCCTCAAAAAAAAACCTGATGAGATGTCAGACCCTTTCATTTATGTGGGGGAATTCTGTGATGATGTGTCAGAACACTGAAGAAAAGAGCAAGACTAGTATTTCTTTCACTTGGAGAGCTCAAAGTAGTGGTAGTAGTCAGAAAAGTCTAACCCTGTCAGATTCCAAGAAAAATAGTTGAATAATTAGTAAGTACCTGGAAGCTTGCCAGTAGATAAGTAGCAATTGATAAAGCATTATGGGCAGAGAAGAAAGTTCTGGCCTTAGAAAGCATTTTGACAGTCCTGATGGGATTCTGATAAGTGATCTCAGGAAACCTACTAGTAGGTAAATGCAGAAGTAATTGGAGAACTGTACTTGGAAGGTATTAACTGATCATTAATAAACTAGGAAAAATGTGTCTGTCCTGGATCCGGTGTTATACAATAGTAGCATTATAGATGGACCTGGATGACGGAATGGAGGGTAGATTTCAGAAACTTGCAAATAGTTTAAGTCTGGGGAGGAGTGCAGGCACTGTAGAATTAAAATAATAAAATTTAAATGTTCCAACAAATGAAAGGAACGGGTGGGTGATGTGATTAGGCAGAAAGCCAAAATGAAGAACAAGTGGCTAATATTCCTCGTGTAGAAAAGGCTCTAGAAATTACTGTGCATGACAGGCTTAACAAGTAGAGCTTGTGGCTACTATCTTTTTCATCCCTTAACAAACTGATGGCAACACATAAATGAATAGCTGACTTGCAAGAGCTGTGAAATCATTGTTCAGACTGACCCGGAATACTTCCTGCTGCTCTGTGTACTGCATTTCAAAAGCATGTAAGTAAATGGGAGACAGTTCTCGGGAGGGTGACAGGATTGAATAGGGGTCAAAATATGACTTACAGGGACAGGCTGGATGAACTTCTGAGAACTCTAATAGCAAGAACAGTGAAGTATTGGAACTTCTTGTTTAGGAAAGTTATAGAGTGAGTCATAGGAGATCCTTGTCTAGCCTGTACTTTCTTTGGAAGGAAAGTGCCTCTCTTAACTATGTCAAGAAGCTGCAAGATCCTGCATTGTTTCCATGTGCTTAAACTGTTAAAGTCTTGCAGTTGGACTAACCAGCACGCTTTATAGCCCGTACCTCTTAACATCTGTCCTCTGACATCCTCTTGTTGGTGGACAATGCTTTTAACCTGCTATTCAAGATTTTCTGGTAGTCTGTTTGTTACTTCCCACAGGTGAGAGTCAGTGAAGAGAATGAAGGCAGGGTGTTGGACTACATTTTATAGCATAATGGTATTTCCATGTTGATTTAAAGTGTTATAGGTGTCCCAGGTTATGAGTGTTCCAGAGGCTAAATTCACACTGTAGAAAGAAGTGGCCCATCTGAAGTTAATCCCCTGTTATAGTGGTTTGTACAACAAGTTTTTTTCAAATATTGTCAAGGAGCTGATAAAGTTGCAACTCTAACTTCAACTGATATCTCTTTAAGAGGGAAGACCAAGGCTGAATATCCACTGCTGGTGACTGCTGAGCAATGAAGATAAATTGGGACAAAAAAATAGATATCTGAAAATCTGTAAATCTATTTTAGTGACATAAAATTGCTAATGGAACCAAGCTGATTGGGGACAGAATTTCTGAAAGTTAAGCAAATAGAGAAAATGAAAATGTGATAATATGCTGCGCTTAAGTGATATATCTTCCTTCTCCCTCCCCATCCCCCTGTTAAAGAGCACTTGTGTTCCTGTTTTCACATTGGGACACTGATAACAAGAGCTGTTCAGTTAAGGATAGCAAGAAAATGTTATTCATAGAAGAAAGTGTAAAAAAAAAAAAAAAAAAGAAAATTGTTGTAGAAGAAAATGCAGCTGATTTGATGACTTACTCTTGACAGGATAAACATTCACCTCAGCTGTCTGTGCATTGCTTACAAATAAGATTGCTTATACGTTCCAGTCTTTTCTTGGGAACTGACTTAAGTTATTTTATGATTTTTGACTCCTTGTTGTATGTGCCCCTATGAAATACAGATAATAACCTTTTTAATATTTTCTGGAGTTTCTTCTTTCCACAGCTCTGATCTTCATGAGTTCTAGTATATTAGATAAAGAACACAAGGATAGCTGTAGCGTGGGTCAGACCAAACATCTGTCTCATCCAGGCTTCTGAAAGCTCATGGATTGAGATAAAAATATGACAAATGTGTAGTGATGCTTTCTGAAACATTTTCTCAATATCCACTTGTTCATTTGGGTCTTGCCTCTTCTCTCTGTTTCCATCCAGAATTCTCACCTCATTTGTTTTTTTCAGTTTCTCTGCTCTTTCTATTGTGACTGTCATATGTATGGAAAATTCTTTGTGGTTATTAGCAAGGAACAACATATATCTCATTTTGTGCTGGACTTTCTCACTGGACTCTCATTTGAACCCATTTTCTTTTCATGTGCTGCTTTTTCAAATTTTAAGCTGCTGAACAGCTCATGAGTTCTTGTCCTTTATTTTCTCAAGAATTCTTTTCCTCTGTGATTTTACTATCATTCTTTAAGAAATGGAAAAATCTCTCCCTCCACCTTAATCTTATCTTTATCTCCTAGCTATCAAATTAGTTTTGAAAACTGAATTCTTAAAATCTCTGATTCTTCTTCACTGCCTATCTAAAAAAGAATTAGCAGTATCATTCTGTAATCACTTGTGTACAGGTTTGCCTCTTACTGTCCTTTTCAACTAACTTTTATTCCAATTTATATATAAATAATATAACTTCTATTCCAACTATAATCTTCCTCTTTTTGTTTTCTCCAACTTGGACGAGGTGGTCTACTTTTTCACTCTAAGACACTAATGAAGAATCTTTACTCTCTTTCAACAATGGAGGTTGTAAGTACTAAATTATCACCATGTTGAGCACTTCAGAATATTTCAATAGGTATGAAAAAAAAAAAATCATATTTCTCTCATCTGCCTGGTTTGGGCTCTAAAGTAGTCCCTACACCATGATGGAGGGCTTGGTTTTTTTCCTTTTATTTTCCTTCTCTTCACATCCCCTAGTTTTATTGGCTTGGACACAATGGCAGTCCAATGTAGCTGTATCATATTTGGTTGGTTTACAGCCTAGACAGATAGTGTTGTTATAACCTCATCTACTCTTTAGACATGAGTACTGGTAAGTGGAGAAAGAGGCACATGGATATACGAATTGGGTATGATGACTGTAGGTAAAGTCCTTACCTTGAAGGTTTGGTTTTGGATTTGCTTTTGGTCTTATTTCAACCATAGCCTTGTCCTCAGATATCCCAGTTGTGTTCTGTCTTTCAGGCTGGTGACAGTCTTAGCGTTTCAGCCTCTGCTACCTGAAGTTGTTCTACTCTATTAAAATCAATATTTACTAAAGGAAGGGTTTACATTTGTTGCTTTTAGTAGTGTCATTGTCCACTTATACTGAATATCATTCTTTCTAGCCTAGCTGTAGTGGATTGACCATGGCTAGCAACTAAACACCCATCCAGTTGTTCACTTACTCCCCTCACTCTCCCGCAACAGGATGGGGGAGAGAATCAGAAGAGAAAAACCAAGAAAACTTGTGGCTTAAGATAAAGACAGTTTAACAGGTGAAACAAATCTGTACATCCAAGCAAAGCAAAATAAGGAATTTCATTACTTCCTATCAGCAGGCAGATGTTTAGCTGCTTACTGGACAGCAGAGCTTGGTAGTGCGTAATGGTTACTTGGGAAGACAAATGCCATAACTCTGAATGTTCTCCCTGCCTCCTCTTCTCCCCGAGATTTATTGTTGAGCACATTGTCATACGGTACAGGATATCCCTTTGGTCAGTTGGGGTCAGCTGCCCTGGCTGTCCCCTCCCAAATTCTTGCCCACCCCAAACCTACTCCCTTGGGGAGCAGCATGAGAAATGGAGATGGCCTTGATGCTGTGCAAGCACTGCACAGCAGCAGCCAAAGCACGGGGATGTTATTAATGCTCTGTTAGTCACAAATGCAAAACACAGTTTCATACTCTCTGCTATGAACAAAGTTAACTCTATCCCAGCCAGACTCAGTACACTAATTAATACTTAAATGGACCTTTTCTTTCTCCTTAGTTGCCATCTGTGTTAGTTCTGTGTAACTCATTGTTGCCTGTGAATATCACACAGTTGTGTCTGTTTCTGTGCATGTTTTGTTTGGAGAATATGGGCATTTTGTAAGGGGTTGAAGATTCTAAGTGCTTAATTACCTAAAAAATTATGTATTATCATCCTTAAACAAAAGTGAAGCTATAAAGGAAGTCTGAGAGAAGAACTGAGTACCATTTTCTATGGCTTCAATTTAGGTCTTGACTATATTTTCTTCCTAATTTCTGGCAGCAATAAATTTTCTCCAGGATTCACAAGAGCACCCCTGAAGTTTCTGTTACTGGACTTGGTTGAAAGAAAGAGTTCAGATCAGATGCTTCTATAGCAAAAACTAACTCCGGATCAACCTTTATGAACCAAAAGACTGAGTCCTCCTCTTTTGACTGTCTGCATAAGTGGCAACTGTGAAGATCCTTGTGTTGCATTTTGGAAGGGTTTCTTTAAAGCAGTTACAATCCTCTAGGCTGTGGTTAGAGTTCATAAGGTTCGCTAAGAATGAGCATCTTCTGGTTTTGTTTCATTCAGAAGAAATTACAGTTTGTGCGTGGCAAGACTGTTCTGCAGTGTGAACAAAAACACAAGAAGTGGGATGGTCAAGAAATGGATCTATACTGGAAAAGTAATCTATTTGCATCCTTTGTCTTTGGAATCAACGATAAAAATGAGTTGTTCATTTCTGAGAGGTCTGATACCTGTGAAGTACCTAAAGGGGCTGGTGTTGGTGCAAACATAGTGACCTGGGTGGCAGTAGAACATACTGTGCAATGACTGTGGTAAAACATGCTGGCCTTTTCACCTGTGGGGTGAAACAGCTGGTGTTTGACCTTTTTCTGAACCTTCTGGGATCAGGCTCCAAGAATCTATGGGGCTTAAAAGCAGCCTTTAGCTGTGCTTTTAGCTTTCTGTGTCTAACTTTTTGCTGCATGGTGTCTTACTGCCAACAGGAGGGACAAGAAGTACTTCTGCTTTCAGCCCTGATCAGTTATGCTATAGTTCTGACTTTAGAGAACTGCCCAGAATGCGGTATGTTGGGAAAAGCCCTCCAGCCAAGGGAAGAACTGACCCCTAGTCTGCTGTACCTTGCCTAAATTAATTTATTACCTTAGCATGATGATGCAAATACTTTCTCTTTTGCCCTAGGTTGTATGTAGTTAAAATATTTTTGTGTGTCTTAATTAAAGTGTGTCAGGTTCTGAAACTGTTTCCCATGGGCACCCTAAGTTTTCAGGAAGAAATTATGTTGTGTATGACTGATTTGGCACTTCTTATGGATACCTTCCTTGACCCTAGTCAGAAAGTAGGCAGCTGTGTGCCTCATTCTTAAGCTGCTTCCCTATTTGCTTTGCAAGGAGCCAAAGTACATAATTCAACCCTGTGTAAATCCACACCTTATACTTGTTGCAGGAATGCTTGAA
Source organism: Athene noctua (assembly GCF_965140245.1). Classification (NCBI taxonomy): domain Eukaryota; kingdom Metazoa; phylum Chordata; class Aves; order Strigiformes; family Strigidae; genus Athene; species Athene noctua. The sequence continues at coordinate 33,863,519 of NC_134037.1, read as the reverse complement.
TATCATGACTTAAATCTCTCGACTGCACCATTAAGGATTTTGCATGTTTGTGAAGAAACTGATGAGTAGCCACATCCTTTTGTTGCAGCTCCCAGCACTCTAATTTCAGAGCACCGTTTACTGGAAGGCCAGAATCAACAATGCGGAAATTAAATATCAGAAAAAATGCGGCCTGTTTTGCCAGGGCAGCCGGACCGTACCTGCGTGTCAAGTGCTGCTGGATGCTGCAGAATGATTTAACCCTTTATTCTGACTTGCTGAAGCTACGAGGGATGAAAAACAGTAGTTGTCATACTTTCTTTTATTTGCATTGAATTTCATTACTGCAAATGTAGATCCAACTGTTCATTTCAAAGCCATGGCTTATACACAGCACTTTCTTTATAAGTTCTGTTCCTTGAAGTGTTTGTGCAGGATGACTAATAACAATCTCATTAAATCTTCTTTCTTGTTCTGTGAAGATTCACTCTGAAGGTTAGTATTATTTGCTTTGTTTGAATGGGTGTTACAGCTAAAATTTTTGCACTGAAGTGAAATACATTATACTGAAAAACTGTCAAACATGCTCAATTCCTGTTACCATAGGAATTCATGAACAGCAGAAGACTATATTTTTAACAACCTTTCATTTTTTCTTGGAATCCCATTTTATTGAAATAGGTAGCAAGATAGTGTTTTGATTCCAGAAAATGTTGACTGAGGGGTTAGGACAACAGGCCAGCCTTATTTCTCTTAAAGTCGTAATGACAATACCAAATTATCACTATGAGAAGAGAAAATAAGCCTAGCTTTTGTGTCTCCTGAGTCTTGTTTTTCTGAAGGCTCTGGTGTGATTCAAAGATTCACAGCAATGTTAAAATGTCATGCGGCATTATTCTACATAGAGCTCATGTGGGAATCTGCCGCAAATGAAATGCAACTCCCATCAGCTGTTTCTGCTGTATTTTCTAGATGCAAAAGTAAACCCCCACTCCTCCTTGGAGGAGCTTGGAAGTACAATGTACTCGAACTCATGTATGTACACTGGTTTTTGGACAGGGCTTTGAAGTAAGATGACTATGGAATAACTGTATTTCATAGTCCATTTCAGATCAGTTTGGGAAGGGATGTTGTATATCACAAGACAACAAATCATTGAAACATCTGTAATTTAAGATAGTTTTCCTTGATCATATAACTGGAAAATAGCATAGCAATTTCACTGGCCAAAAAGCTTCAGTCTTCAAAAGAAGAAAAGTAAAAAATCCCAGTATTCGAAAAAGAGTACAGGAAAACTTAAACACTAATGACTGAAGTAGCCACATGGCTGAAGGACCATGAAGATTATTGAGAGACTGCAGCACCTTTCATATGAAGAAAGTCTGAGATACCTGGCCTTGTTTAGTCTAGAGATGCTCAGGGGCCATCTCCTCAATGTATAGAATACTTGAAGGGAGATTGTAAAGAAGACAGAGTCAGGCTTTTTGTAGAGCCCAGGACAATGGGCGCAAACTGAATACGGGAGGTTCCCTCTGAACATCAGAGAATGCTTTTCACTGTGAGGATGACAAAGCACTGGCACACAGATTGCTCAGGGAGTCTGTGGAGTTTCCCTTCTTGGAGATATTCAGGAGTTATCTGGATATGGTCCTGGGCAACTGGCTCTAGGTGAACCTGCTTGAGCAGGGGGTTGGACCAGGTGGCCTCCAGAGCTCCCTTTCTACCTTAGTCATTCTGTGAAAATCAATCCATAATTGTTGTAATCCACAAACCTCTTTCTCAGAAAATGACTAGTATCTTCATATTTCCCACCCTTTACTGCTTAACAGCAAGGTTCTTGAAAAATCCTCCTTTATTTTGTCTGCTCACATTCTCTGTCAGTTCTCACTTTGGGTTTGATTCATCATCTGGTCAGTCTCATGTTTTATCCTCTACTGGAGATAAATGGTCTCCTTAGGTGATAATGTCTTCATGTTCAATGTCAACCCTTCCTTAGTGACCTTGACGAAATAAGTGAGGAACCCATGGCTAGCTGTGAAATGCTCATGACAAGTGCCTTTATGCTTGTGTGTGTGTATATATACATTTATACATACACACACATACAGGAATACATATATGTGTCAGCTGTTACAAATGCTTACATGCTGGCCCAAATGCTCCCACAGCCTTCTTGTCCTCATCTCATTCTAAATTTGCACTCTTCACCTGTAACTAGATTTACCTGATGGTTGATTGTAAGTGCTAGGAATAAGAGCTCTCTGTTTTAATGGCTTTGTGAAATGTCAGCAATAATGGAATCCAATCATGATCTACATCCCTCAGGATTCCTGTAGCATAGACAAATGGTTTCTGCTCCTATATTACTCAGTCCCACAGTGCAGGGGCTTTTATTATTTTCAAGTAAAAATTAAGCTGAAGCCCACTTATATTTGATCACTATTAAATAAACGACACACTTGTTATTTAAACGCTTTTTTCCTATCTTGTTCACATCCTTCATTATTATAGCTTATTATGGGCTTTAGATTAAGGTTTTAATGATACAATCGGGTTTTCAAGGTATTCAGCGGAGGTGATTCTAAAATGTGGTACTTCACAAAAATCTATTTCTAACAGCTCCATAGAAGCCACATGTGAGAGGACTATTGTCATGCTGAAGAAGTCTACCTGAATACAGAGTTAAAGAATTCTCTCCAGTGCTTCTTTTTCTATTGAGAGTATTGTTTCAGTCTAAACTACCACTTATATATATAAAAAAAAGAATAACCTGGCTTTGTTTTTCTATCACAGGTTTGGATCTTTGGACCTTCAGCCATACTTCATATCTCCATTATTGCACCAGAATTTCTGAATGTTAGGAAGAGTATTGACTCTCTGAGGAACCAATCCTTCTTTTTACTGAATACTACCTGAGTCTTCAGAAGTTCTGTATTTTTTTAAAAAATTGAAATAAGTGATATGTATACAATAAATTCATCATTTTTCTTCTCAAAAGACTATTTGAGCACTTGCAATGATCAAGCCATGTTAAATAATCCAAGATTTCCTTTTATAGCTTTAGTAGTTCTTGTAAGCACATCTAAATTATCTCTCTCCTTCCCTGCTCCAATAGCAACCAAACAGGCCAAAAAAAGTGAACATTAACCAGGAAGAAATGCTTGTTATGTTTTTTCTTGAAAGTTATAGAAATTCCTTGGCTGTTTTATCTCTTGGAATTCCTTTCTGGAATTTCATGAATTAGAACACCATATCTCTATCTGAAGTGACTGCATCCGAGTAAACCCCCTATATAAAGAAAAAAACTTTCACTTTTCAGTAATGTCTGTCTTGGAGAACCTGTGGCTATCGAATCAGTCAACAGGATGTTTTTGATTATGGCTCTGTCTGTAGATTTCCATAATCCTGTAAAGTCCTGATTGAGAAATAAAATTAGAAATGTGAGGGCAGCAAGAATTGAAATTGAAATAATAGTGGTATTGAAATTGTATATTCATTTAGTTATGTATTTGGGAAGACAATTACTTATTATTTAGCTGTTCCAATTCTGGACACAAGATGTTTGTAAATTCTAATTTGGTACTCAACTGTCTGTCTTAGATTTTGTTAAAAATTACTCTTCAAGGTGAAAGGTTAGATTGTTCTGAGAAAACAGAAGTCTGTCTTTTCGAAGCTCCCTTCTCAATAATCTAACTCCTACACTTTTTTTCTCAGGAGCCCTGAGAAAGCTGCTTCTTTTTTTTTTTTTTTTTTTTTTTTTCCTTGAGGAATGGAAGAATCTCTAATATTCTCTTCTATAACTTATATCTTCTTTGGTTGTATTTTTAATACTGGAGAAATCTCTATGTTGTTCAAAGCTACCAGTTTAAGGAGATGCAAAATTTGCAAGCCTTGTATGTCCTGAATGGCGCTACTGCATGTACTCACCCCAGCAACACACAAGGCTGAGCCTACAAAGTTCATGCTACAGTGCATGCGGCCACAGCTGAAAGTGTCATGGTGGCATCTAAACCATAAATCAGTACAGTTCAGTGTGTTTATTTTACCGTTTTATGATGATGATGTTTGTTTGTTTGTTTTTTAATTGGCTGGCTGAGGGATCCCTATCAGTGTATGTATATGCAGAACCAATCAACTCTAACTCCTGTGGGAACAGTAAGATATTCTGTACTTTGAGAAATCAGATTTTAATTTGAGGTATATACAGAAAGTTAAACTCATTGAAATAAATAAAATTTAAGAAAACTGAATAAGATAATCTCTCCAAAGAGCTAAACAGTGATTTATTGGCTGGTCTTAAGGTCAAGAGTTACAGATGGTCTTGTTTGCAAGTAAGAATTATAACTTCTTTATATATAGCAAACATGTCTTATAATAGGTTTTTGCAATCAGTTATTTTTAAAGTCTGGGGGTTTTGGTTTTTGTTTTCAAAAAGGGTACCAAAGCACATTCTAAATGAAATGGAACCTTTAAATTCAGGTCCAGATAATTTTAGAAAATTCAGAAGCTCCACTGAATATCTTTTAACAGCTAGTTTTAGCAGGACTTTTCTGAATTGGCAGTAATCCAACTCATTGACTCATGGTTTTAGAAAGTGCTATGGATAATTTGTCTAATGGCATAGCATAGTGCTCCAAAGCAGAGTAAATCACAATGCATGACTTGGATGTGTGACCAATGTGTTTTGTTCACTGGGTCAGCAAGTAATTAAAGAGAAGATTCAAGCCCTGGCACGCAACAGCAAGCTATCCTGAGGAAGAAAGTTACCACCACCGCTATAAACTCTACCAACCTTCAAATATTTTCTATTTGCCCCCTAATCTCATCAGCATAAAGTCCTGTAGTGACTGCACTACTTGTAGGAGTCACTCCTATTCACAAGTACAAAAACAGAAAGATTTTAAGAGCTTGCACATCCTTTTATTTTACATCATAATTCCTCCTCCATCTCCCTTTTTTGTTTTCTGTTTCATCTACTGACACTCCAAAAAAAAAAAAAAATCTTTGCTTGTTTGCATGTGTGTACACTTTTAAGAATACTTGGATAGTCCAGATGAGGAAGATGCCAGAAAGAAAATTGCTTTCACTTAAATGTATTTTTGAAAAGTGGAATATACGTATTTCCTATCTGCATAGAAGTCTAAGGAGAGCTGTCATCTGTAGATTTTTCTATAAGGTTTGTTTGATTACTTTTTTGAATGCTTTATTAGGGACACCTGAGTGGGAGAGGGAATGAGAAAGTTCTTTCAGTCACATAAAAACTTAAATTTATGCAGGAAGATTTAAATGGCTTTTAGGCTGAGAGCTAGGGGAAGTAGTATTTTAGTTATGAATCCCAACTATGGAACTTAACCAGCAGCAGTAAATAAAAGCCTTACTTGGCTGAATATTTTAGAAGATGGCTACACCTATTTTTAATAATTTGTAGGATAGATCAATTGCAGTGTTAACTTGGATTCAACTAACTTGTCTTCAGTCTAATATAGCAGGAATAATCCGTAAGTAGCATTTTAAAAATTAAAATATATAATGTTCTAAAAGGGCCATATTCTTGCAGCTAGCCAAAAGGTGTGATAGAAGCCTGGTAAAAATCCAAGAGACCCTTTCCAGTCCTTGACTGTCAGAAATAGAGGAATTCATGACACAACAGACCTTTTTATCTGAGTGTGGAGAAGTTGCACTTCACATTTTGACATGCTCCTCACAGGGAAATTTGCTTCTCTGTCCAAGGAAAGAAAGGAGTGTACAGTGTCTACTTCTTTTCTGCAAGACTCCTTCCCCATCGTTTCTCTTTCCGGATGCTGTTTGTTCCAGCTAGGTTAATCGGGCATTCCAGGCAAGGGTATCTGAGTTGATGAGACACCATTTAATCTTTTCCTTTCATAGCAGCTGAGAACTGAATCTGCCTGATGGCCATCTTTTTCTATTCCCTGACACTTGCTTAGGCCTGTAGCTTTCTTTTCAAACCCACTTCTTTTGATTTCTAGGAAGAAAAGCTATGTTAGATTTTCTTTGTTTTCCTTATAAAAAACAATGGTATTAGAATGCCAAATATCTGCACTTAGAATACATGTTCTTTTCTCTATTGTTCAATCAGGAAAAGGTCAATTTTTAATGGAAGTTTTTTACTCAGTGCGTGGGCTCTGTCAGAGGCTTTCTTTTGTCCATTTTATTACTAGTGCCATATTTTCTGTTAATAAGTAGACACTTCCCATCTGTATGATTTTGTGCAGCAGTAGAGAATAAGGTGTTTGCTATCTTTCACTTCTCAAGAGGCCTGCCTCCTGGCTATTGATAGTGATATTGCACACAGTAATTTCTCAATATAAAATTGGTACTGAGAAGGACTGACTTTTTGCAAGACTGTCTTTTCAAATATGTGAAGGCTTTTCCATGACCTTCTGTCCATCATTGTATATTCCTTATGGCACCTCAACAACCAAGCAGGCTTTTGGCATAACTAGCAGTTACTCAGTCCCATATCAGGCTTCAGTAGATTTGTGTGGTAATTCAATAGGTGCTTTATCTTTCTCAGGAGTCTGAGCTTCTTCAAGCTACTTCACCTGCCTCACTGTCTCCTTATCATATAGCTCCTTATCATATACAGAGTAGTTTTGACTCTGGACAGGCTCTCTCCCAGCTCTATGTTTCAGTCATGCACTAAGGAAAATGGAGTGTTCCCTATCCTGACTGTGTTGCTTTACCCTTATCCAGTGAGGTGAGACTGCAGTGGCAAAACAAATTCAGGTCTTATCTTCTTGATGTCATAGATACCTTAGTGAGCCTGTTTTCTAAGAATTTTATTTCCTTTTGCATTTTTGAAAACAAAATCTTAATGAAATTTGCTTCGAGAAGTTTACTGCTTCCTGGAGGTCATAATAGAACCTCTGAAATGCTGTGCTAAAATAACTTGCTGTTGTAGTGTGAGATTAGACATTGTTTCATGGTGTGGATTTGAATTAATGTGTGGATTTCATGGTATGGATTTGATGTGGATTTGGTGTTTCATGGTGTGGATTTGAATTATGGTAGCACATTCTGATTAAATGATTTTGAATTCTTAACATGCTTTACTTGACATTATTTTTCACATCAAAATTAGAAATAATTAAAACCAGAGAAAATTATTTTCCATTCAAGAGCTCAGAACATTTCCTTCAAAATATTTCCTTAGCCCTCACTTAACTGCAGTTTATCTGGAGCTGGAAATCACCCACAAAAGAATGAGTGAAAGGTGAAAATTAATTCTACAGTGATCCTGAGGATGACTTTTATACTGAGGATCATTAAGAAACAGAAATCTATTTGCTGTCTCTGTAGCAATCAGATAAATCATGTTGAGTCTAGACACCCTGTTGTGGATACATCAAAAAGAAGATGTACTCATATGTTCCTCTAAGTGCCTCAGTATAACATTTAGCTCCTGCTAATGTTCACAGAATATCCATTAGACTTGCAGTCACCAAAGCTGACTCTGCAACTAAATTTTACCCATCACTGCCTAAATTCTGGTAGTTTCAAGTCACTTAGTTCCTATCTTTTTTAAAAGTCTTGTCAGTATTGACAAAACAGACATTTGCTTTTGGAGGAGATATATTCTGATGCATATTTAGATGTCATCTAACACGATTAAGTGTATGTCTTCCCTCCCCTTCCTCTTTTAGACACCATTGATTTAAGAATCAGGCTGTACAATGTTTTTCCACTAGTTCTGAAGTTTTATTGTCTTGTAATAAATCCACTTTGTACACACTACTTAAATATTCATTGAGTGAAAGACAGAAAGCAGAACAGACTGGTTCTGTACAGACTAGCAGTTAGGGCACCCACTAGGGAAGGAAAACATCATCTTTTTATTTCCTGCTCCGATAAATACTTAATATGAAATACTGAAATATTCATTAATAAGTGGAATGGTATCTGACCATATATGAAGTAACATCTTAGCCTGCATGAAGTTAAAATGAAGGAACTTCTATAATGACCCTGAGGAAAGAAGGTCCAACATCTGGCATGATGTATAATTAGCTGGTTGTTAGGAAGTACTGAAAGAAAACTTGCCACCAGTGCTATTGAGAAATTTCTTTCTGTGGTTTTATTAGGAATTTGAACTAATACAGATCTGTTACAATGTAAGATGTATAACTTATTTCCATTATATTAGGCCCAATGGGACCATAAAAAAAAGGTTTTCATTCATAACTGCTTGGTCAGTACCAGGACTAAAAACCAGACTCTGCATATTAAAGAGCACCTAGAAATAATGACATTTCCAGTGTGCCATGAAGTGATGAGCACCAAACTAATTTATTTTTGTGGAGAAATTGTTATGCTCCACATTAATATTTGATGCATAAAGTACAGGGCAGCAGGCAATATATTTCAGTGAAGTAGAGAAGTTCAGCCTTTTCCGAGTGCCGACTAGGTAGTAACTCATGAAAATGTGTTGCTCAGTTCAATCCAGGTCCTAGTAATAAAGTGGGTATTTAGTTACCGGGAAGATGCAAGTAGTAGAAGGCCACAGATGGATGGGCATGTCACAGAGACTGCCACTGAAATTGCCATTAGATGGAAGCCTTTGTTGACCTTCAGCTGAACGGTCGAATCCTAAATGGACAAAGAAATTAATCTAGTGTCTCTTTCTTGCCTTTTGGTAGTAATTAGTCTGATAGATCTTTTCCCCTCTTTACTGATCGGAGGCATTTGCACTCTATGGCATTTAAAAAAATTCACGTCCACCATAACTTCTCATATATTTGGAGCACTGGTAGGCGGTGCGTAGGTAAGGTGAGCAACTAATCACTCATTATGCAGTTCTGCCTATCAAACACATCTGCTACTTTTTTCTTAGTATAAAACACTGATAACAGTTTTGATCCTTTATAAACAATTTTTGGGAAGTATTTTATATAACACAGATAGTTAGCCTTTAGACATTACACTGTTATTTGGAAGCAATGTAATCATTAACTACATATATTTTTCTTCTTCACAAATAGCCTGTGAAAGGTTTAAAACAAAGGTGCTTGTCTGAAAATGTTTGATGATATCATGTAAACATGTTTGAAATTATGGCTTTTTATTACTTTTTGTAAAATTCTGTATTCAGGTGTTTATTAGTTATTGAGAAATTATAATATTTTTTTGTGCTTTTTTTGAATGTTTGATTAGGTGATACAGAGGTAATGAACTATTCTGCCCTCCCAGCAGAATTTGGTTGCAAATTTAGCCTGTGTTTAGTTACCATGGTGATAAGGGTTTTTTAATATAGCTTCATTCTTTTACCCTTTTATTCTTTTAATGAACAGATGTATGCTTCGATACTTTTTTAAAGCCTTCATACGAACAAAAATTTGATGTATAAACCATTTGCAAATTCCAAATGAAATATCGTATCAGTGTGGTTGAGAAGAAATATTGCAGATGTATCTTTCTTCATATTTGTAAACAGCTTCCTTTTAAACTATCAATCTAGGCAATATATCTCTAACAAAGTGCTAAAATATGTGGTACAATAAAAGACATTAATGTGGTGGTTTGGGCTCCTTCTTTCAAATCCCTTCTCGTGAACAAAAGACATTCCGGCTTCTCCCTCTCCAACTGTTTAGGACACGAGTTGTTCACTCCTGAGTAATAATTAACTCCTCTTGGACTTGTATTGATAAGATGTCAATAATGGCAACTATTCCAGAACGGAGTATTCGGTGCAAATCTGTAATGGCCATAGAATGTGTGCTGGAAGGAAACTAGAAGGGTCACCTTATCTATCCTCTGATTCAAGGGTGAGATAAACTATTTCTTACAGCTTTTTTCATTCCTGATGACCTTCAAGTGGCCAAAACTCCACAGTTTCTTCTGGATCAAAAAGAAATGGAGGAACTACATGCAATCGATTGAAGTGTGAATGTGCTAACCTCAAAATTCTATTCTTTACATATCCATGCATGTTGTGTAAGCCAAGTTGATTATATACTTCTGTGCCAAATCCTGCTCCTATATGACCCAGCTGTAGCAACTGTGCATGAAAAGAGGTTCTCTTAGAAAGAGACACCATCATTTTTGTGACAGCAGTGCGGAGAAGGGAAGAAGGGGCCTCACTGGCAGACACAGGTGTAGGAGTCTATTATGTTAAGCTAGAGAAAATTTAGTTATGTCTTTACTCTGTGGATTGGTTATAAGACCCACAGATAACAAGATTAAGACAGATTCAAATTGAATTTTGAGTCTTAAGTGCATTTTAAAACTGAAGACATATACAGTACTATTAACGATGAATAAATTAATTGGAGATTTATAGGAGCATTCAAAAGCAAGACGTGCAGCATGTAGGAGGGGAGTGTGGGCAGAAATAGGAAATGACTGGCAATGTAAAACTGCAGAAGTAAAAATATTTAATTGAATTATTGTGATTAAGTGATCTGGCTCTGAATGCTGAGATTTGGACTTTGGGACAGTAAAAAAAAATGTTTCAGGCAAAAAGGAAAGCCAATCTGTTTTTTAGAACAAGGACTAGCACATACATCCAATAAGGAGATACCTTATGCTTGAATCCCTGTTTCGGTGCAGGCCTTTTTTTCCTATTAACTTAGAAAGTTTAATAAAAGCAGCTAGCAAATTCTTTTGAAGGTGGTATTTAAAAATATCTACTTCTTTTTTTTTTTTTTTTTTTTCCAGCATGGATCTTAGAAACACTACAGATGACATACAATTTTTTCCATCTTTTGAACAATTCATTTAATTTCTAAAATATTTTATCTGTCTGTTTTCTTACATTTAAAAATACTTAAATTATATTTACAGTCTAATAGTTTCTTTAAACTTTACAATGACTAAATTTCTCAGCTATATTTGTAACCCCACAACTTCGTGACCTATATTTTCCCAAAAGTAGTATTAATGTGAGACCTTTAAATATTCGGTTTGTTTATTTCACTGTCTAAAATAATATCCTAGATTTTCAGAACACTGGATACAACTATTACATAAAGCAAGTAGTGTAAAATAAACAAAGATAAGATGTATCAGTGAATAACTGTAGTTTAACTTGTCAGCTGAACAGAGAAATTATGAGCTTTTCAAACATTACAATGGCTATTAAATTTTTCTCAGAGTGGGGGTGAACCAATCCCACTGTTGGTGATACTTTTGCCAGCAGACCCATTTCTTTGCTTTTTCAAGGGTTTCATCTGGGGTTCCTTAGCTGTCCTGTCCTCCCTGTCAGAACATGCAACTCAATCACATTTAAACAATATTATAACTTATTTTAAAATGAGTTTACCTATTGCAAATCTGTCTATGTGTAGTGTAAAGTGATTTCATGGCACAATATTTTTTAAGGTAAACAGACTCCAGATGTAGCTATAGACTCACTAGACTCTCTTCAGCACTTCACCTGATATATAGCAAAGGTATGGCTAGTTGTGCATAGGTCTAGAGTGAGGGGGAAAAAATTCATCCTTTCTTTCTGATTGCAGATAGATAACAACACAGAGACAGCTGTTACAGTATATTCCAGAACTGATATTCTGGTGTTGACTTATTTTAGGCGGAGTAGTCAAACTGGTTTAAATGGTTTAAATGCCACTAAATCTTCAGCTCATCTGCACTTACATAGGATGCAAGCTTGCCTTCATGTAAACCTGTTCTGCATTACACTCTTATAGCTCTGATTTTAACTTCTCTTTTTAAGGAAAATAATCTGTTGCACAGATGCAGAAACCTACTTTTGGTCTTCACAAGCACAGTCTTTCAATATCCCTTAATCACAACAGAGTAGGAAGCCTAGTTTCCAAATAGAAAGTATCGTTGGCTATGCTACTGAAGATGGCTAAGAAATTCTCTTGCATGCCAGAACCTCTTGGTTGACAGACTATACGGTGACATCTATATTAATGTTTAAGTTCAATTCAGGAACATGCTTTTGATGTGAATCTTCTGACTGTTCCTACTTTCCATGCTTTGAGTTGCACTGACTGTGGAGAAGTTTCAGACTGTGTGAACTGAAATGAAATCTTCAGAGGAAAAGCCAGTGTGCTCCAGCCACTAGGGAATGTTCAGTCTATTGGACCAGACCAGAGGTAATCTGCATGAAAACCTTCAAAATAAAAATACTGTGGACACATACCATATTCTCAGCGCCAAATATTTGTCTCTACAAATCTTTCCCATTGTGCAGCACTACTTTTCAATGTAGATGTAGCCTGCTAGATCTCTTTTTCTGTCTGATCTGTTTACTTACTGTTGAAGGAGGAATGGACACAGTAGGCTTGAATCCTTTCTGCAAATCATATCTGGTTCAAGCTAACCTTTTTTTTAGGTAGTCCATTACCAGTAAATCACAACCTGTGCATCTCTGGCTGCTTGAATAGTGTGCTAGGTGTTTAACAGCAGAACTTCATCTTGCACTTCAGGCATTTAACCTCATCACAACCACTTAACACTTAAGGTAAGGAGAAGAGAGAAAATGGTTTAAAATTAATCTAATTCAAAATACAAAAAGTCTTATTTATAGTGATACAAAAGAAACAAAAATGAGTCGACACTGTAGATTTTTCCTGTTATTCACTAACATTCTTTTGTCTTCTCTTGACTATTGGCTAAGTGGCAAAATGACACTATGATAAATTGGTCCTGTAATTGGTTTATTATGATACTGTTCAGATGGTTGAAGTGGGCTTTATTAGCACAACATTAATAATCGAGTCCTTTAGCAGAAACAAAACAATATAAAAATTATTTTGGTACCAAGCTTGCTTCCACCTTGCAAGCACAGGGAAAGCATTCTTCAAAAATTTGCCTGCTTGCTGATAGCCTTTTCAGTGATTTTTCATGAGCTCTGTCATACAAAGGGTGAGGCTGTTTAATTTATTTCTATTTTCTAATTCAAGTAATGTATGTAGCAATATTCTCACCAGCAATCCATAGCATGCTGCTGTAAAAAATGGACTCTTGCTCCACTTAAAAATATCCTGAGTCTGGGAACCAGCATGAGACTGTAGTTATTTGGGATGCCTCTACCTCCCTCCCAGCTCCTCCTGGTATGAGTGTTGCTAGCTCTTCTTGTTTCTGTGTGTTTTCTTGTGATGGCAAGAACTCCTATATGTTTTGTTTAAAGAAAAAAAGTCTGTGTACCTGGTGGAGAAAAAGACATTTTGCTGCTGCAGACTGCTTCAAATGGGAACCTTATAAAGGGGAGAAGAGATAGCATGTGCTTTTCTCAAGAACAGCTTAGGCCATGCACTTGGGCCATCCACACAGGGAACACGCTGGAGTGTAGGGCAGGATGGGCTGAGAGAGACTATGTGGAGACTCTGCAGTTTATGCTCTCCATGTAAATATGTTGTTGGCAGAGAATATGTTTGTTAACAGTCTGAAGAAAATATTTTTTCCCTCTGTAGATGGATTTTCACTATTAATAGTTATACGATTTGTGTTAATTGTGTCCTAACAAGGCATTTTGTGTCTTACAGTAGGTGCACAGTGGAAGAAGGGACATAATTTCACGTCAAGGTTTTGGTCAATTGAAGATCCTGGCCCAACACTTCAGTCTCCTCCATGTCCCTAGCCCTGAAACAGGAGGATGATCCTTAAGGAAGGTGTCTCTTTTTTCCACTCTGTTGCCTGTCCTTTGTTGGTATAGGGAAACTTTGGTCCTGAGCTTTTGTTCTAGCTCTTGTATATATCCAACAATAACTGATTATTTTTTAGAGAGCAGCAGAGAAGGATGTAAAAGATCATTTACTACAATAGCAACAGCCTTTCCCTTTCAGTTTCTGTTTCCTGACTCCTCAAACCACCAGGCAAGACAGGACATTTGTACCCAGAGGACAGAATGAAGCACAGAAGTTATTTTTGTCTTAAGTGATAAGTAGATGTTAAAACAGTTTGGCTTATCCTGTTAACATGAGCTTTGGGTTTGTGTCAGCAGAGCAGGACTGAAGTGAACTAAACAGCGCTGTGAGAATCCATATGAGAACTACAAGAACCTCTTCCAAACATTGACATTCAGACCTTGTGTGAACCTGCTTCTGAGCTCCCTTGCACCGGGAGGGCTGTGTTTGAAACTACCTGTGAGGATTTACATATACTGCCTGAGATGCTCACCCTTTCAGTCTTTAAGTGAGAATGTGCAAAACTGGCTAAAAGCTGATGGCTGTACCCTCAACGTTACAGGGGTCAGAGTGATATACTGCTGCCAATAGCGGGGGCTGTGCTATGAGTCAAGGCCTTGTTCCTCACTCACATCATAATGCAGGGCTTGTGTAACTGTTATGGGAGAACAACCTAGGAAGTTTTGTGCCAAATTCTCTCCCAGCTTGACCCAGAATTGTTAATCCCACTTTACCTGTTTCAGGTTGTGTCTTCTCAAAAGACATACAGAAGAACCTACATGGTTAAACCAAAGTCTGAGTGTATCCAGCACACAATAGTTTGCACTGAAGGTGTCTGGAAACCTGCAGAAAGCAGGATGGGACTCATCTGTTTAATACCTTTATCTATCGCCCTGGAGGAAGTGACTGAGTGCTCATAAAATTTGTAGATGACGCCAGACTTGGGTGACACTAGTTGATATGCTCAAGGACATGGCTGCCATCCAGAGGGATGTAGACAAGCTGGAGGAATGGTACAATAATGACTTAATGAAATTCAGCCAAGTCCTGCACCTGAGAAGGAAGTGCCCCTTCCTATGACACAGTCTGGAGTTGCCTGGCTGGGGAGCAGCTGTGCAGGAAACGTCCTGGGGGTGCTGGTGGGCATTGAACTGAAGTTGAGCCAGCAGTGGCCCTGGCAGCAGTGAGGGCCAACAGCATCCAGGGCTGTAACACTAGGAGTACAGCCAATAAGCTGAGCAATGGATTGCCTTCCTCGTCTCAGCACTTGTTGTATCACGTCTGAAATACTGTGGGCAGGTTTGAGCACCCCAGTACAGGAAAGACATCAATAAACTGGAGCAAGTTCAGCAGAACTTGCATTGTCTTCAATTGCTATCAATTTGAGGCTTGAGATGCACAGAGGTGATGGGCTCAATTGCTGAGTGAGGTGGAAGCAGCTACCCCCTACCCTTGCAATGGCCTTCACTCCCATTTTATACTTTCCACTCCACTATCTTGCGTTTGAATTTTGAAAGCTGCTTCCCACCTCCAAAGCAAAGTGGGATCTCTGGGAGGATATTTTTCAACAAAGAAGGATTTTAAAGAAAAAGATGTAATTTCTCAGTTTGACTACATACCTCAGTTTGAATCTCGTCATAATTTGGAAGCTGATATGAAAGAATGGGCCTGAAATACTATTTTAGGGCTGAATATTGCCAAGCCTTGTGGGGACTAAAATTCCCAAACTGCTCCTTCAAGGCCTTAAAAGCTGTGAGTCAGGACTCAGAAAATCATGTCCTGGGTTTGATAATAGGAGTTACTTATCATGATACATTTAGATGTGTCATAACACATTCAGATCTATGCCTTCTGACAATATCCTTTTGACCCTTCTGGCTTTGTGGCTCATTTTCAAGCTTTTCCCTGTAGCCAGAAGGGTTTTTTTTCCCGACTTTTTTCTGGCTTTGCTTTTTAAACAATGTAAATGGATAGTAATGGTCTAGTGTGTACAGACAATGTCAAATCTAAAGTTTTTAAGATAAAGGTCCATGATTAAAATCTATGAGCTGGCAACACCAAAAATTGGATGCACATATTGTAATTTAGTCTTATTTTAGATATAATTTATATGGATGTACAATATAATTCTTATGTCTATAATCATAGTTCCTCCTAATTGACTGCTTAGCAAGTGATTATCACAGTAATTCCTGGGGTTTAATATCTGTAATAAAATAATGTTTGCTTTATCTCTTCTAAGAAGTTCATTGGGTCCAGTAAGTGCATCAAAATTCTTCTCCATAGCAAAGAAAAACAGCTATCAGTGGAGAATTTGTACCTAAGTAACAGGCTGTTTAAAATTAGGATTTTCCAGGGTGAATTATTACTTGAAGGTTTACACTTAGAGCCATACAGTCAGCGTTTATATCTGATGCCAAGCTGCAGGGAAATATTCCTGACAATGTTTTCCTTGCGCCCCTCACTGACTGATTGAAATTTACAGCTGACCTCCCTGACAATAATTCTGTCAGAGGATCAGTCCTTCAGGCAAATTGCCAGCTCAGACATGAAAATCTGCAAACGGAAGAATGCAGAAAGCCTTTTGCATTAAAACTGTAGAGATGTAAATTTTCCCTGACAAAGCTGGTGTTGTGGCTTCTTTTGCAGATTTCTCCTTCATCATTTTTCTTCCAACTGAGGAGGGAGAAATGATATTTTTCTAATCCCAGGGCATGTCCAATCATACTAAAATGCTGTTGTACTAAATGCCAAGGATTCATTATTGTTCTTGAATATTTGTCTCTCTAATGGAACTGTGTGGCCTCTGAGAAAGTTTCAGTTAGTTCGCAATTCCAGGTATCAAAATTACTTCAAAATATCAAAATAGAAGGGTTTCATTATGAATTAATCTAAGGGAAAGAATATTTTCATTGCAAGGGTTTTACTGGTAGGTCATGCCCCTTTAGAGCTTTATGCTCGTCAGGTACAATGTGCTGTAAAAAGTGTCAGTGATTCAACAGGACACACTTTTTTATTAACAAATTGATACATGGGACAATTTCACAGGTGTTATGTTACTGAAGGTGCTGGTTTTGAGCTGGGAAATAATACATTCATCTGTGTAACTATGTTCTGCATGATGATTCACTTTTCATGTAATTAACAATTTACTTCTCTACCCACGCTCTCTGTTGTCTGTTGCTGTGTCCTGTAGAATAAGTACTGTGTTTCAAAGATCAGGAAGATGAACCTAGAATTTAATGAATAATTAACATGCAGATTTCATAGGTGAAGTGCCTTAGAAGCCCCAGGAATAAAAAATACCATGCAGAAGTACCACTCTGACAGGGTGAATTTATGTTGAGCACAGACATGATCTCAGTTCAATTCCTGCTTCATTTGGAGCCTTTCCAAGTGGTTACAGGTAATTCATTTTAGGCTAAAGTTTTTGTGTCTGGTACCTGTAGCAGACCACTGCCCTTGTGAAGGTATGTTTCACAGAAGCAGTCAGGAAACTGAAATAACATCACTTATGGCCAAAAGCTGACAGAAAGCTCTCCCAGGCAAGAAGAAGCAGATGATGCACTCAAAATCTTTTTTTTTGGCCAAAAGGGAATACGTTATATGTACATGCATACATATGTATATGTATATGCATATATAACACTTGAACTAAGAATTTATTCTTAGGCCAGTGAATACTTTAACAGTCTAATCAAAATAAAACAACCGTTTGCAGTCCATCTGCAGTCCATTTGCAGGAATACCAACACTCATTGTCCACATTGATTAAAAAAAAAGAAATGCATTTGACAAGTGCCACATGACAAATGATTTCTATAACATAAAACCTAAAGGTCATGTTTCCAACGTTTACTCTTTTCTCTTCACTGTTAATCTTGTACAAGCAGGTTAATGACTTTGGTAACTTGTAGAATGTTCAGAGCCCTGGAATTCTGTATTTGGGGGGTGTGTGTGTGTGTGTGTGAGGTGGAAATATATATATATATATATATATATATATATATATATATATATGTACTGACAGATTAAAAAAAAAAAAAAAAAGAGACATGAACCAGAGAATGAGATTTAATAACAAAATTTGCTCATTTTCCTGTGCAAATAATTCTACTGACTTTTGCAAGACTACTGTAAAGTGAAACTAAGGCATTCAATAATAATAGCTGTCAGTTTCCAAAGAATTAATCTCTTCCTGCAACAGAGTACTGTCCGTTCTCCTCCTGTATTATACAGTTAATCAACATCCATTTCTAATGGGTTGTTTTATCTGCATGGGATTATTTATGATTTACTTATGCACCTAGAGGAGTATGTCTAATGATAAGCAGTGCTGATCCTCTGTACTTACACACTGGCCACTTATCCTAGCTTCTTAAGATGGTATCTGAGCTTTGTAAGACTATCCCCTAGTAACTGATATTTTTGTACCTTGTTACTTACGGCTATTCCATAACTAATTCTCTCAATGCTTTTGAACTTTTGTCATTGAAGAAAGGGACTAATTCTGATGAAAACAATAACTGAAGAGTTGGAGGTGAAAAGGGGTAAAATGCAACATAGTTTTCCAAAATGAGATAGATCATGCCAGGCTGTCGTGGGTGCAGGGGGCGCCTCGGGGAAAATGTGTGTAAGGAGGGGCAGAAAATGCCACAGGGAGAGCAGGAGAGAAAACAAGGTCAGAGGAAGAGGAGGTGCTCCATGGCAGAGCAGATATCAAGGCTGCGGCCCACAAAGGGCCCACGCCGGAGCAGAGAAAAGAGTGAGGAGGAAGGATTGGCCAAGAAGAGCTGTTATGGGCTGACTCCAACACCCGTTCCCATCCCCCTGCACTGCTCGGGGTGAGGGAAACGTAAAAGAATTGAGAGTGTGTTGTGGAGGCTCACAAATTGCACTCCGAATTTTCAGTTGGTACTCCAGCAGTTGTTCATAAACAGCAGATCTGAATGTCCATGGGAGGGAAAAAACCTATTACTGCACAATCAGTTCAATACATTTCTAGGATTTAACCACAATCCAAAATGCTCAATCACTCACCTAAAAAGTGAGGGCTCTTAACCTCAAGGAGTTTGTTTTGGGCAGCATCCCAACCCAAGGGGAGCACCCTTGACTGCAGCCATGCTGCTCTAAAGGGGACTGGCTCAAAATGGCTGCCCCAAGGGACTCCATTTTTATCCAAGCTGAATCTGATCTGTGGTCAATGTCAGTGCCCATTGGCTGAGGGCCCAGTTATTGTAAACACCTGAGAATGAGGACACAAAAAAGGAACCAGCAGCCTCTATGTCTCAACAGTCAGGAAGACCCATCTCTGTCAGGGTGTGTGCACCTGCCGTAGAGTGAAGGAGTGAAGTTGAGCCTGGGAAGAGGGAGGGTAGGGGGAACATGTTGTTTTAATGTTTCTGTTTGTTTCTCATTACCTGAATCAATAATTAAATAGGTATTTTAGTTGGCAATAAATTAATTTTACCTGCACTGCATCTGTTTTACCTGTGTTGGTAAATAGTAAGCAATCTGCCTTCTTTTATCTCAACCCGTGACATTTCTCATTCCTGCTTGCCTTTTCTCCCCTTGTCTAGTTGAATGGAGAGGGGAAAGGGAAAGGTGAGCAGCTGAGTAGGAGTTTGGCTGTTAACCAAGGCTAACCCACCACACAGACTAATTTCATAGATTCCTTTAAAAACATTTTTTTTGCCTTTAGTAGCTGCAGACAGAACTTGCTGTCCTGGAAAAAAGCTCTTAGTCTTACCTCTCTATCAGTTTGTCACGACCATATGTGGAAATCTAGTTTGAAGTCTGAGCAGCTAGGGAAGCTCTAATTGAAACTTTTTCATAGAATCAGAGGATGGTTGAGGTTGGAAAGGACCTCTGGAGGTTATGCGATCCAACATCCCTGCTCAAGCAGGACCACCTAGAGCCAGTGACTCAGGATCATGTCCAGATGGCTTTTGAATATCTCTGAAGTGGGAGACTCCACAACCTCACTGGGCAACCTGTGCCAGTGTTTGGTCACCCTTGTAGAAGAAGTGTTTCCTGATGTTTGGAAGGAATTTCTTGTGTTCCAATCTGTGCCCATTGCCTCTTGTCCTGTCACTGGGCACCACTGAAAAGAGCCCAACTCCATCTTCTGTACATCCTTCCTGAAGGTATGTAGGAGATCCCCCCTGAAGCTTCTCTTCTTCAGGCTGAAGTGTCAGCTCTGTCAGCTTTTCCTCAGGAGACATGCTCCAGTCCCTTCATCATCTTTGTGATCGTTTGCTGGACTCTCTCCCATATGTCCCATGTCTCTCTTGTACTGGGCAGCCCAGAACCGAACACAGCACTCCAGGTGTGGCCTCATAGGTACTGAGTCGAGGGGAAGGATCACTTCCAATGGCCTACTGGTAGCACTCCTCCTAATGCAGCTCAAAATACCATTAGCCTTCTTTGCCACAATGGCACATTGCTGGCTTGTGTTCAACATGGTGTCCACCATGTCCCCCAGGTCCTTTTCTGTAAGGCTCCTTTCCTGCTGGTGGTTCCCCAGCATACACTCGTGCCTGGGGTTCTTTCTCCACAGCTGCAGGACTTTGTACTTCCCTTTGTTGATCTTCATGAGGTTCCTTTCAGCCCATTTCTTTACACTGTGAAGGGCCCTCTGGATGGCAGCACAAACCTTGAGCTTTTTTTTTTTTTTTTTTTTTAAATGGAAAAGAAGATGATCAAAGCTTTTGGAGCTTTCAAAGTGGACAGGTTATGCTGGAGAGAACCCTTCACCAGCCACAGAAGGAATAGACACCATCTGAAGTTCAGTTATGCAAGGTCTGGAACATTTTAGGTAAGAATTTGTTTTGCTTTTGGAGTAATAAAATGGTTTTGTTTGTGCTGGCTACCAAAAGCATCAAATGTTCACCTGGCAAAGGGTCTTTCCAATCTATATCACAATCTGTCCCACTGAATCAGGGAGCTTAAATGAGAAACTCAACCCTTAACTGTATTAACAGAAATACAGTCAGGAAAAATGTAGACTTAAGAAACACAGCTGATGTAAATGAGTTGCATACTAGGTATGCTGACACAGAAGTTATTTTGTCTTCTAGAGTAAGGTGGCAGCCTTGGTTAAAGACAAACTCAATATATTTGTATTTTATTTTGTTAAAATTGTTTCATATGGTAAGTTACAAGGTTGAGTATTGACATAGCAACAAGTTGATGTGTTGACATCAGCTTGGTGAAGACAATTTCTGTAACTAAGCATATAGTTCTTTAATGATTTTAATCAGTATAAATGCATTAACTAATAAAATGAAGAGATGTTTAGAAAATTAACACATTCCATAGACAAATTAAGATGAAAAACTATGCAAAAGAAGGTGGTTTAAAGGAAATTTTCCATCACTAGTTCTCCTGGACCTCATGGATTTTTTCTGCTAGGACATGTCAAGGTAAACTAGGAAGTCAGATCTAGCCTCTGAGCAGTAAATGCACTACTTTATTCCTGCAGTGTTTTCAATACCTTTATTCTGCCTGACCAGTGACGAATCCGTCTGGTATAACAGATGTTGCGTGAGCCTTGTCTCATCTCATTCAAGTTGGAGTACAGCAGAGAAAGAGGCTTTTCTCTCTTGAGGGAGTGTCCATTTATTCTGAAGGAATTTTGTCTTGTAAGTAAATCTGCATAGCTAAGGCAGCTACAGGGTGGTGACAGATTGGAAGTAGAGGCAGCTCTGAGGTGCTGAACAGTGTAGAATGACTTGACTTGAGACCCTTGTTTAGGAAATTTAGTTCTGCCTTAGAGGGATGAAATGTTTGCAGGATGGACAAGGACTGTTTAGTAAATTACTCACAGAGGTAAATTTGAGTCCTAAATAGTCATGGTTTAAGCTGATTTTGTTTTCAGAGGAAATCTCTAGATAGGTCAACTGAGCCCTTTGTCAATGCTGACAACATACTTTCAAAGAATAATTATTTCAGCTTTAGTGTATATAGACTGAAGTTTCATGTAGTGAGTTAGAAATATGGGGAAGAAATATGATAATCTACAGTGGTGAAAGTAGAATGATAGATCTATACTTTATGAGAGTGGTATTTCTGGATTCATATGCCAAATTCACAGATGATCTGTTGAAGTTTAAGTAGGGGAATGTACATCTTCATAACATTCTCTAGTATATAATCTGCATCTCTTAAACTATGTATATTATAATCTTGTTTTATATAATTTTTGAAATTGGAAGACGGCTTACACTGGGGTTTTAGAATTTTTTTCAGAGTCTAGCAGAACGGTGTGAAATAGTCAAAGCACAATGGCATTAATTTAAAAGAATGGCCCTTGAGTTACTTGCATTCTCCTTTAGCGTGGGATAATAAAAAATACAGAACAGCAGAGATAACTTTGTTCCTACATGTAGTGGGCCAAATTGCAAAGGTCACGTGTAAAGGTTGCGACCTATATAAACCAGATTCTGTGGGAGTGAGAAAGAAATAAAAGTAATATCAGCTCAGTGTCCCTTCCACCCATTTGCATTCACCTCTGATTTAAACCCAGTGGAGTTGCGTTTTAATGAACCATGCATTCTGGTCTTAAGACACTAATGTAAACTCTTCCAGCTTTGATTAGCCCAGGCAGCAAGGTATTAATTTTTAAATGGGACGTTCTCTGCAGGGAAGCTTTCTGCCAAAGTGTATCTTAAAGTCCTCCTTAAGATGGAAATCTAAACAAGGTGCCAAAGGATGAAACAAAATAGGATTATCAGCTAAATTTTACTGGGAGAGATTATATAGTAAAGATTGTCTGTAATATTACATTGCAGTGAAGTCTTACTCTAAGAATTACTAATAAAACACTAAAACATTTATCAGACTCAATTATGCATATCTGCAACCATTTTGTGGAGCTCTTCATTTAGCCATAGCTTTTAAATAAGTAAAAACGGACAGATGCATTAACTCTTGTCCTCTTCCCAAGCCTTTATTCCACCATTAGGTTTGCTAAACTGAAAAGCCTCCTCTCAGAGGATGCATTTAGCGTTTGATAGGGTAACCTCTCAGTCTGCACAAGAGCTTGAGACAGCAACAGCGTTGCCAATATACACACATTGGCTCCCCTGCTTTGTCTCATGCAGTGTTGGTTTGTCACAGGCTGTTTGCTCTGGATCATTGTAGAGTTTAGGAAAAGGATGGCTGCTTAAGACTAATTTGAAATTTAATGGCCACCATGACAGCAACTGGTATATGCTTGTGTATACAGAGGATCATATTTAGGAAGGGATTCAGTGCCTTGGGAGAAGATGAATAATACATTTTTCCCCATGACTAGACAATTACATCTTGCAGTTTAAGGCACAGGTCTACCTTTGTTCTAATTAGGATAAAGAATTTTCTTGATGGTTCTTTTATGAAGATTACTATGCCCAATTCCGTTTGAAAATTCCTTAACAGTTTATAATTTCTGGCCATCCGTCAGTGGCCTGGTAAGGCATAATAACTGTGTCCTGTTCTCAGGCATTAATACATTCCTCCGAAGCATCTTTTTCCTAAGCCATACTAGTCATTATAATTTACCCTACATTCCATTATGCTTTAATTACCTGATCATCTGTGCAGATTATGGTTCAGTATTAAAAAAAAAAAGAGAGATTCACAATGTTTGTCAGAAGCAAATGCCCTTTTCTTAGCTTCACAGGCCGTGTATGTTTGCTCCAAATTAAGCTAAGGTTGGTAATTGGAGAAATGAAAGAGCTTGTGAACTGAAAATCAGTTTGGTGTACAGGAACGTATGGCACAAAGAATACTTTCTTATGAAATATTTTTGTTTCTTGCCTTTTTATGTACCTATAATTATTTATGCTAATTATAACTAAAGTAGAGATACTTTACATGCACACGAGACTGGCAATTATATGTGACCTCCAAAACCAGAAACTTGTAAGAAACAAGTTAGAACTACAATGTTAGAAAATACAAGCCCTGCTATGGGAGCTTCTGCATCTAGGCCTGTATTTGTCCTGGAACAAAGGCAGTATTCTCACTCCACTGCACAGAAGCACAATTTGAGTTTAGAATGAAGCACTTGTCTCTTACAGTTATGTGTTATCCAGTTATAATATCAGAGAACTTGTTTAAAAAACCCTGTTTTCTTTTGGTTGAATTTAAGCCAGATCCTTAGCAGGAAAAATTGTCTTGTCTCTGAATTCAGCAGAAGGTCTTGATGGATTATGAGCAAGTGAAAGTAGCTGATTACCTAGTATGGAGGGTACTGATCCCTCTGTGATATGGAATGGAGAGCCCTGTGGGTTGAGAGCCTTTGTCCATCACTGCTGGATGTCCACAAAATGGCAGACTTTCCTGTTCCCTCATCCCCCAGTTCCCACTCTTTGCTCAGGAAGGCATCTCATCCTAAAGATTTTGGCTGTATCACTGTTTGACTAAAGAGGTAAGACAACAGCATTTTAGTGCAAGGTCATAGCAAAATTCCTGCCATGTCATTTAGAATCATGCATAGAAATATGCTTTAACTAGAAATAAAAAGATTCTGAAGAGGGATATTCTTTAGTACTTTAGTTAGGAACTAAGGTAATAGACGTAACTAAGGTAAAAGAGATCAAACTTTTTTTTTTTTTTTTTTTTTTTTGGGTCAATAGCAGACAGTACCAGAATTATGGTGTATTATTCAGACTAATGCTTTATTTGTGTGACTCCATCAGGTGATTTCACGCAAGTTTAGCTGATGGGGTAGTGATGTGAAAGAAGTATGGTAGTAGCAACAAGTTAAATTATATTATTCTTTTGCCTGCAACTTGTGGAAGTAGCCTTTGAGGTCCAAGTCCTACACTGAGAGGAGGGACAGGTGTTAATTTTATCAATATCTTGCAGTTCTATATGCCATTCACTTCATGCTATGACAGTAACAGATTTAGAATACATGCCCATCGTTTCCATACTCACCCCATTATCTAGGCTTTACTGTTACAGTCCTGAATCTTTGGCTTTTTTTTTTTTCTCATATAGGTTCTCATGGATCCTGTGGACTAGATGTATCCTGATGTAAACGGGAGACAGGGAGGCCACAATCATGACATTTTAGACAGGTACCATGTCAGACAAGGACATCTGGCATAATGTCTGTGGCAAGGGACTGAGTCAGGACTGTGACATGATGGTATTAACAATAATTGTGATTGCCAATGGGATTTTTTGGAGAAGAGTAGGATTTATTTCTTGTAGAGTCTGTGACGAATCCTGTAGATGTGCACAATGGCATATTTCTGATAACTTTATTGGCTTCAATGCTGCTACTCTCATATAAAATATTAAGCAAATTTGTAAGTACTTGATGGTTATGTGGATGAAATGGTTCCTTTGTAACAATTGGAAAATTTTCGTGTGCAAAAGAAATCATACTTGATAGTCTTTGCCAAACTACTTGGAATGGTTCATGTTGTCACGTAAATTTTAATTTTTATTGTAAAGGTATATGGGGAGGAGAAGTATCATGTGATCAGCCAGCAGCTGATGTTAGGCACTAACTTCAAGCCTGCTGGACTTAAGCCACAGAACCACCCAGTGCCTTAGTTCTTTAGTTATAGAAAAGCAAGAATGTGTTTGCTTAATTAAAGGTTGAAGTCTGCATATATTATTGTAATGACATATAAATAATCTTAAAATAAGGTATTCCCATTCCACTGTCCAAGGTTATGTGTATACAGTAACCTTCTGAAGTGCAGTGAAGGCAAATCCAAATTGGCCCTGCATGAGCCAGCTGGGATCTAGAAGCCCTGTATCTCTTTTTTGCACAAATGCACATCCAAGCTGAGACGGCCTGTTGATTTGGATAAAGTGTCAGATGGCATACTCTGCCTTCAGATCTTGATTGGATGTCCATATTATGTGTGAATGGTACCATATAGGCTGAGACCCTTGGTTTGCCTTGATCTTCCTTGGTACAGGGATCTTTTCACCACCCTTCACAGATGAAAGCAAGCAAAATGTTGTTATATATCTATATGCATCAAGTAGTGTTAGCCTGAACTGGATTAGAAGGGAATAGATTCTGATCTCTTCCCAAATGAAGAAAGATTCCTGAAAGATGCTGCTTGATTTATGCTATCATATACATGTCATTTTGATTCAAATTAATTTTTTAGGTATTGGTAGCTGGCCGTATGAGTGAATTTGAATATTTGAAACATACATTTACATGTCTGCTTTGATTATATGCCTCTATCTTGTGTAAGGATAATGGATCTTGCAGGTACACTCGTGAGACACAGTACACACTTCAGATCACTGGCTGTTAGTACGTGCCAGGTTTAAAGAAGCTAGACTTTAAGGGACTCTATAACAAATGGACCAAAAAAATTGCTGCAAGAGATTGAGTAATGTAGGGAAGAACAAACAGGAAATCAATGGTCTATTTAGCTTGCAACTCTTTGGTGTTGCATCTTACATTTGTTTGCACAGTGTCTCATGCTTTGTATTTGTTGGCAATATCATAAACATATAATTAATATAAATTGCAATTCGTGATATTCAGTGATAGTCCTGAAAGACTGTTTGCTGAGGACAACTAACTAAAATGAGAAGACAAGTTCCACATGAGGTGCTTGGCAAGATAAAATAAATTCATTATAAAGGATGAAAACATAATTTGTGTAAACCTGACTTACGCATAGCTATATCACCTCCTACAAAGATAAATAACAACAAAAAATTCCAAACTTCCCTTTTTAAGTCTTCAGTATCAAGGATTTGCCTAAGCAATGACTTTGTGAGACTGAGCTCCCTAAACGCTTTTGAAAACAGTATGCTGGAGATAATAAATGAGTGACTCAATGCTTTGGCACACTCCTGAAAATGTGAACAGTTGGGACCACAGCTAACAGCAACAGATGGGGACTTCTCCAGCTTTGAATGTTCAGTAGGAGGCCACAGTAATTCTGTAAGCATGCCAAAGAAAACACCAAGTTGGAATAAATAATTACTAGGCTTGCGGTCTCCTAGACTCTTCAGTCCCCAGACTTGCCGTTCAATACCTTCCTTCATGCCCACCTGATTATTGGACCTTCACAACCTTTCTCATTAAAACCAGTGACAAAACTCAGCCCAGACTGCGTAGAACCTCTCAATTTCCTGCATCACCTTTAAAAATGTCATCTTTATGTCATCTTGTTTGGAGACTGGCTGAAGATGTTTCATGTGGAAGCCTTGAACTGTATGGACCGTTATTGTCAGTGTTAACACCATTTTACGTGGTTGGTGCTACTTTACTCACAGCACAGTTTATGAATGTCACCAACACTTTCTCTTATGTTTTGCCCACTTCATATCAAGCTGCATGCTGAACATTGCACCTCTCTATTGGTCCACAAGAGAGGGAAACAATGGGGAAAGGATTGCAGTGATTTAACTGTTCTACTGATACTTAGCTTTCTATCACCATGTCAACCAACAAGACTAAATACTTAGGCTAATGTCCAGGGGTGACCAAGACACATTTGACAGCTAGCCAGTCAGGGACCATACTGCGCTGATGCCAATGAGTTGGAGAAAGCATCAGTCAGGGAGGAGAGGTTGAGATGAGACTTCTGACACTTTTTGATCAAGACTTGAGATTTGATTTTGTGTCTGCCTGTGATACTGAATTCTTATTTCCTCTTAGATAATAATTTTGCAGCATTCTGGGCAAGATTTTATGGGCAGTATAGTAAGTGTTTTCTGTATGTAGAGCTTTCACCATGAGCTGTGAATCTACCATTTCAAGGATTCATTAGCCCTGGAGGTGTAACTACAAATATAAGTTGTTTAAAACACAAACAACTATATGACAGGTGCAGCCCATACATGAAGTAGAACCTTGCAGTGCTGCTTATTACAAGCCTCCACGAACCGTTTGGTGGTTTCCAGATGATTTCAAGACATCTGTTTTCACTAACAGAACACATACTGTGTTGGAGTAGTCAACTGGAGGTAAAAAAGGCAGGATTCAGTCCAAATTATTGGAAACCTAATCAATACAGCTAACAAATTTTAAAATGCAGTTTAGCTAACCAAATTCAGACATCTACTCTAAGTGATTTGAACTAATCCTGACTCATCATTGACTTCACTGGGTGGATCTTAACTGATTACAGTCAGAACCTAGTATACTTATAGACACTCCCATGTAGACATCTGAAAGTAGGTGTATTACTCTGGAGTTCACTCGCATTTTGCTTTTCTGGATCATATTCTGACACTGTTAGAATCAGAGGAGGTTGACCCCTAGCAAAAAAAAAAGGCTTTTCAGCTTGATTTTTCTAAGCTTATTTTTCCGTTCCAGGTTTAGAATATCTGTTGTCATGTGAAATTCCATACATTAAAAACATCTTCTCTAGGTGTCACCATAAGAAGACAAACTAAAAGTACTATTTCTGATTAATTATTAATGTGTGTGTGTGTATTATTTAGCTTAAATATAATGTAAATTGGAAAAGTCTGAATTTAAGGTTAAGAATTCTTTTCAACTTGTGAAATTAACAGCAACAATAAGCATGTGAGAAGCATATCTGTATCCATAGCTAAATCTGTATCTGTATGTAATTAGACATAGTTAAATACATGGCTTCCTAATATTAATGATTGTTATTTTTCCCTGTGGTATTTTGGAAAAGTATGATATAAGGCTTAATTGTGGCAATTTCAAGAAATAGAACTTCTTTATGAGAATCATCAGTTTGTTGGTTAAGTATTCCAAATGGCAGAGATCTCTGTGAACTCTGCTCCAAAATCTACCATAACACTCTGTAGTAAGTACTCTGTGGGCATCTAACATATCTGGTCCAAAAGCCCAGGAGACTGACTAGTGCTCACTGAGTGTGACTTTGTAGAGAAGTGAATTTCGGATATCATATTCTTTATGATGAGCCAAGGGAGAACTATAGGCTATGTCTGCCTCCCTGGCAGCTCAGTCCCTCCTTTTACAGACATGCGCATAGGTGAAACAATTTTTTCCTTGTCAGTCATGACAGCAGTCAAAGGAAGGAAGATATTTTTAACTTTTGCTCAAGAACACAGATTAAGCAGTCTTGTACAAGATAACAGAGGAACAGGACAATGACTTTGTATACCCTGAGTCACAGCTCAATTCCTTGCCAACAACAACCTCCAGAGAAAGTTTCCTCTGTTTCCATAAGAATACTTGTTTGTCCTGTGCAAGTAGGGTGATGTTAGTTCCCTGTTGCTTTATAATATTCCTGCTATTATGCTACTGCTGGTCAGGCAAAGAATATCAGATAAACAAAACCATCTCCACATGTCAGTAACATACTCAGTAATTAATCATACTGAAGTTAATTTGTTTAAATAGTTAAATCTGAAGTGGTGTATTTTTCTAGCTTTTCAAATGTGTAATAAAAAAAAAAAAAAAGAAAAAGATTTATTCCAGCATGGGCAGAAAGTTAAGTACAGGATAAAAATGATCTGAAATCTATATATTCCACAAGGAATGAGAAAAAATAAGCAGAAGCCTTACCAGTCTGATAATGAGGCTGTGGGAGGTAGAAAATATCAATAAAGAGTCCAAAAAAGCTGATCTAAGCAATGATCTAATGAGCTCCTATTTCATAGCATTAGACTTTTTTCTTTTAAAGGGGCATAACCAAATAAATAACCTTAGACATGATCTTGTTTTAAGGTCATTCTAATCTTGTGGAAATGTCCTTAGTGTATGAGCATTGATTTTGTTCTTAAAATATTTCACTTTAGGAGAAATTTGATAAGGTAGTAACTGCTTATAGGCTCTTATGACCCTTTTTTCCCCCTAATGTCTGTGCAGGAGCCAAGAAATCTTTCCATAGTCTTTTTTTTTTTTTTTTTTTTTTTTAAGTAATCTTGGTAATTTCATTGTGATGAAACCAAATCAATTAATTGTAGTCAACTGGGAATTAAGTGAAACTCAGATATTAGTAACTTAAATGGGCCACAGATCTCTGTCTGGGGTTTGACTGATCAAGAAAGAAATGAGTGTTTAATCCAGATCCAATTAGATCTCCCAAATTTCTAGTTTCAGAAATATCATTAAAATATTGGTGATTACATTTGATTTTGCCTGTTTAGGACTTGATACTGTGACATCTACCATATAGCTTGAGCTGAAGTTCCATTTCTTTTCCATCTTTACTTCCCCCTCCCCTCCCCCCTTTTGTTTAATTGGTGCTTCCCGGAATCCTATTCTGTAATAAAGGGAGTAAACAAAAAGAGGTGGCCTAGGGCCACCTAATGCATAAATGGGTACGATTGTTTCTTCCATCTCTTGCTAGTAGTTCCATATGCAGCTGTCTGCTCCCACCACTGCCTTACTAAAATCTACGAGGTGCTGCTTGCACACTGCCCAGTCCACAGAGTGAGTATAAATGAACAGCAAAATGGCTCAGTCTGTCTTGGAGAAGGTCACAGGGAAGGGTACAAATACAATTACTAGATTTGTGGCAAGGTAGAATGGAAATCGTCCAATCTGAACCTTACTTGGCATAGGGCTTACCAATACCTTTACTGTGCATGCCCAAAGGTGGTCCCAGAGGTGCTCAGCGTCCAGAGGGATGGTCAAGACATGTCATGAGCAAGAAGAAGTCCTCTGCTTGCCTGAAAAGATGTAATGGACATGCTTAGTGCTCCTTCCTTTCTTAAACTGACAGGTTGTACCCACAGAAGCAAATAGGACATGCAGATGGTTGCCTTGAGTTACCTTAACAGATCAGCGGAAACCTGCAGAGCTTTCCTGGCAGGAATGTGCCAAACATACTGACTTGCAAGAGGTGGCAAATCAATAGGAATCTTATCACTGTTGTTTCTGTGTGAAATCTTAAATTTCATGGCGCATTAAGTCACAGTTCTGTGTCACGTTAACCTAGCTTTGAGAAAGCAGTAAGTTTCAAAGAATAAGGGGTGTCTTTAAATGGAAAAATCTGTTTTATATTTGGTCAACTATTAATCTGAACAGAATTTCAGTCTTTCAGACTTGTTGATTCATGTATTAAAAGCAGAGCTGCGATGTAAAGGTTTATGACTAAAGGCAAGGTAGGTTAATTACTAACCAATGGTCTGAAACCAAGTACCCTGCAATATCATTTAAGATTTATATAGTGGTGATTAATTAATGCACAGTCTGGATTAAGACCAGATAAAGGGAAAAAAATGCTGGTGGAACAACTGTGATTGTATAGAAACATTCTCTTCTGTTTTTCTGAAGTGCCCGATAAGTCCCTGAGAACCACTGCATTTTTTGTAAGTAAACACAACCTTATTTCTATTGCTATTTGATGCATATGGCATATTTACCAAGGTGTTTCAAGTTGGGTCATGGAACTAATTGAACCAAGGTGTGAAAATACTGAGCTTAATAAGTCTCAGCCTATAAAGACAAATTGTCTTCCTAAACCAGTTCTAATTATAACAGATTTCTAACTGGAGCCTGTTGAGTTATATATGTGCCTTTAGATTTCAAGGTCTTTCTTGTTCATGTTGCATCTGCTGCAGATTTTGCATAATGATCTCTTGATAAAAATAAAGGTATTCTTACTAGAAATAAATCCTCATTTTCAGACCAAGAAAGGATTTTACTGCTGATCAATGACTTTCAAATAACTTTATTCTTCTCCATGAGCTTTCAACCAAAATGGCTTTCCTCTGCTCAAATGAGGCTATGGAAAATAAAAAAATGGCTATAAAATCTGAAGTTCAGTACTTAATTTTATCAGATTAATTGATTTATGGCATAGATTTTTTTTTCCTTTTTTTCTGTTTGTGGTGAAATACTTGTCCTTGCAAGGCTATAAGTCTGCACAGAAACAAAGCAGGGTCAAGGAGAGGGAACCCACTGCCAACCTGCAGAGATGGTAGACAGTGTTCTGTGCTGCTGCACTCCAGCCTACTTATGTTAGCACAGGAGGACTTGACCCTTGAAGACCATCTTTTCTATTAAAATAATTTAAAAATTACCCTCTCTTCTTTAACAGCATTTTATAAGTGGTATGTTTCTTCCTATTATTCCCCTTTAAAATATCCTAGTTTATTTTCACCAAACCAAATGCTGACTATAACCTGGATTCCTTTTCTTGACAGCATCTGCATCGAACCAATGCATCAGACGGATGCATGCTAGTGAAATTGTAGGAACAGCACAATCAGAGGTCATTAAACCAGCAGGAAAATCACTTGCCACATTGACTATGGGTGAGAATAATTTGGCGAGATATTGAGCACAGATTGTCCCTTGTGAGTGCCTGAAGCCACCCTTTTCTAAAAAATTGCCAGCAGGTTGGAGGCGATCATTGAAGAAAGTGATTGACTAATACAGCTTTAACTTGTAGCAACAACAAATAATTATTTCAGCACATGCCAGAAGGAAGGTATATTCTAGTGCAGCTTTGGATTTGGACCCATTCAATGCTTGCATTGAATTTTTTAGTCTTCTGGAGGCAATATCCGTAAATATTGATTGAACATACCCGGTGATTTGAAAGCAATGACTGCAACCTTAGGTCAAAATTTGCATCTTTTAGTGCAGCTGAAATCTGAAGTAGCCATCAATAAATCAATGGAAAAAGGCCCTAAATTGCTGTAGATATCTATAACTATTTATTTCTGACTGTAGTCTAATCTATATTGAGAATATAAATAATGGCTTGTATGGTTTATGTGAAAACCTCTCTTTTTTGAATTAAAGGAATATGATGTAAAAACAGAAGTTAGATGAAGTAAGGCTGTAACTCACACTATGTCAGTGCAGGGTTGCTTTTTATTGAACACTTATTGAATTTCTGGGCATTTATATGTGAACTGAACAAAAGATGGAGTGTACACCATTTTCCTTGAGATGCCATTCCCCAGCCAAACAGATGTCAGTGTCAGGGATATTTGCTGATTCCTCGATTTTTTCCTCCTAATTGGATTTTGTTACTCCTAATTATATAGACTTTTACTATTCTAAAGGATTAATCTTCTTTTAAGGAATGTACATGGGTATTAGTAGCAGACATTTTTTCTTCAGTAATAAGCTACACAGTTGCCAGTTTCAAATGGGTGTACTGCTCAGTCTATAAGGACTGACTAATTGACGATGTCATGCCAAATATTTGCAATATTTGAAGAAGGCATTCACAGGGCATTCACTGTAATGGTGGGGTGTTTCCCAAAGCTTTAAAGAACAGTAAAAAATATTAATCTCAGGTAGCTAAAGGAACTTTGCTCTGTCACTCTTAACCAGCCTTAACCTCACTTTTAGCCCCAGTCCTTCATTTTCAGAGCTGAAATCCTAGCAGTCTTGTCTGAGAACTGTTTGATTTCTGTGTTCAAAGCAGGCTCGGGGCCTGCACAAAGAACCCTTTTCCTATCTCAAATACAACTCCTAGCCCATGACGTCTCCTGAAGCTCATTTCTTTTTCTTAGACAGGGAGGCTTGTCTTGAATATTAGTTTCCTATTAAAGGTTGCATTGGGCATACCTGCTGGGGTGTGTGCATCTGGGGCTGCAGGGTGACCTGTGTAGGAGGAGGCAGGAACTGCCTGGGGAGGTCATGGCTAGTTCCAGATGGCTCAGCAGCAGTTGGAAACACGACACTGTGCCCCAAAACTGCAGGCAGTCAGAGGGGAGCATGGCCCTCGTACGTGTTTAAGAAAGGGTGGAAGCTGAGAGAGGCAAGAGATACATGTGGGCTCACCTGAGGAGTTCTGTGCAGACACATACGAGGAGACACAAGAGGAAATGTGTGGAAGGGGACACTTGCTGGGGACACAGCTGGAGATGCACTCTTGGAAAGAGGTGTTCTGTGACAGAGCAAAAGCATCCCTGAGGCGACTGTGGGTCATGGTGTGAGAGGTGACTTGTAAAAACAGGTCCTGAAAGAAACAGGCCTGGAAGAAACAAGGACTGAGAAAAAGAGCCTGAGAAAAAGATAAAGGTTAATGAGGGGAGTGGAGGCCCTCTGAGCTAAGGAATGTCTCAAACACTCACAAGTAATGAAACTAGAGTCATGGGGTGGATGGTATGGAGGTCAAAGCTAAGGCTGCCCAAAGAACACAGGATGCAGCTGGAGGAGGGAGCCTGTGGAGACAGGACGGTTCTGCTCTGGTGCACCTGGTCAAATTTCAAGGACCATCTGTGCAATGAATTACCTTTGCTTCATTATTCACAAAATGCATATTAAAGTTAACACCCCTGAATATGCTAACAAACAAGATTATGCTAATTACACCATCTCATGAAACACCTTACCCCTTCCCATACATGGGATACGTAGGTGTGTGGGTCAACCTAGGGGATGGACCCAAGGAAAGTGGATATAAATTGAGGGGGCTGGGTCCGGGGAGTGAAGTGAAGCGAAGAAGGTTGATACCTCCTGGAACCCTCTCTGGCGGGATCGATGCAGGAACTCAGACCAGTGATCTCTATTCCTGTATTCTCTCCATCTTCCTCCCTTCCTTTTCCCCCTTTTTCCTTCACTACCATTAAGCAATGCAAGGCATACTGTATTGCTTGCCACACTCATTATATACTTAGCCAATTATTGTGTATCCAATTAGTACATTGTGGGAAGTTAATAAATATTTGGACTTTGAGACTTGTCTCACCATTGTCCACTTCGCTGGGGATTTGCAAATCTGAGTTCCTTGTCTCCCACGTCTAAGTGGGATGTGACACATGGGTGACCCATGCCAGAGCAGGGACACTCCTGAGGGACTCCAGCCATGGGTAACCTACACTGGGACAGGGATATCCTTAAAAGGATTGAGGCCTCTGGATGAGCCAAAGGGCAGTAAGAAGCAAGGAGCAGTGAAGTAAAACAAGTAAGAAACAAGGAGGAGCAGAAAGAAACCATTACAACCAGACCCCAACCTCCTGCACCACCCATCGCCTCACCCAAGGGTTTAGAGGGCCTGAGTGTAATGCACGCTGAAAACAAGGCACCTGGGATGGGGCAGGGTGGAGAGATGCTGGAGGGAGAAGAGGTATTGGACTGAAGCTGAGCCTGAGGAAAGAAGAAAATAGTTTTCACTGATACACTGTCTTCTTTTCTTAATTCCTAAACATCTGAATCACTAATTAAAAGTTTATATTAAATGCCATTAAATTAAATTAAGTAAAATTCCATTAATTTAGACTGTTTTGCCTGCCCAGCTGTGTGCTGACCCAGCAGTGCAGGGGCTCAGGCTCACCATGGCCTGAGCTGGGTGTTGTTGGTTTAACCCCTGTGTCGGGGCCAGTGACTGCTGCCTCTCCTGCTTCAGCCTCAGCTCTGGGGGTGGCCCTGCTGGGGAGGGGGGACACCCTTTCTTCTTCCCTCTTCCCCCAGTCACTGCCTGACAAACCACTGCCTTCTGTGTGTGTGTGTGGCTAGGAGGGCTGGGGCCCACTGTCAGGCTTCAGCTGGCAGCTCAGGAGAAAGAAGATGAGCAGTCCAGAACTGAGAAGAAGAAAGCCCCACCACGAACACCACCCTCCTCCAATGAGGAAAGCAGGATGCTGGTGGTTTGTCGTAACACCTTCTGCCCCTACTGCTCAAGGAGCAGGAAGCTCTCATCTTGCATTGTCCAAACTATGTTGGAAGGATGAGCATGACACCCAAGAAGAGAGGCCCTTATTTATAGGCTTTCCTGTACGACAATGTTAAGGTTATTAAACAGGCTTTTTTAAAAATTAGTTTGGATAATGAGCGTTGGTATTCCTGCAAGTGGAGTACCAGTAACTGTTGTATTTTATTTGACTGTTAAAGCACTCATTGGCTTAGCAGTAAATTTTTAGCTCCTCATATATAGGGTGTTTTCTTTTGCTCTTAACAAAATTTTTGAGAATAACAAAGGACTGCAGACGATAGGCAGACTTCCCGCTAGTGCGCTTGTCAGGTGAGGATCTGAGGAACAGAGATCAGCTTTTTCGGCTTGTCTGTCTCCTGGGCTTTGGTGGCAAGATTGTACTTTTTACACTGGACCTTGTCCGGAGACCATAGTGCCACTTCAGCCTTTAAAATGCCAAAGAAAGAATGTCCCTAGGGAAATGCAGGGCTGGAGTAGACCTCGCAGAGTTATCCAGCATGATCCTCTCTTCTGAAGCATCATAAAGATTCATTCCCAGATGAATATCAGAGTCATCAGAAACCTTGAAAGAAAGCATCTCTACAACTTTCCTAGGTGTCATTTCACTTCTCTGTGTCCACTTCTCTGTGTCTCTGTGTTTAAAATTTAGGGGTTTTATATATTCAGGTTTCCAAACTGTGGGCAGCTCTGAGAGAGCAACAGTGCACTGGCTCAAACACAGGTCGGTGGCCAAATTCTAAACCTGAAAATGTAGGCACAGATCAATGTTACAATGGATGCACAGTCCACTATGGTGAGTCTACTTCCCAAACGAAAATACGTTCATGTACCCTCTACTTACCAGTCTGGATTTGTAACCTATAACCTACTGACCATGTCTGCCTCTCCAGCCTCATGCTCCATACCTGCCCTGCATACCTTTAAATACTTAAATCAGGATCACCCCCATAATCTTCACTTCCCTGTTTCCTTTTGTCACACTTCACTTCCCATTTCCCTTTCTTTCACCTACTTAAACCTGTCTGACCTCTGCAGCCACATCTTCTGTCTCACCCTGCTCTTGCAGCTAAGTCTGAAGTGCACATCTCAAGCCTAGTTTTGGCACAGAAGCAGCTGCTGCTGCGTATCACTTTGAAGTGGTTCATGCAGCACTGCTGATATTTGTATTTACAGTGTGAGAACAATTGATCTAGGTAATATTTCTTCAGCCTTTTCAGAAGAACGTGGCTCAAGACAGTTTCTGAGTCCTTGCTAAAGCAAGATACATTATATCTACTGCTTCCCTTTAATCCATTATGCCAATTATATTGGCAGACAGGGACATTAGATTGGTTTGACATCATCAGTTCTTAACACACTCAAGTGGGCTGTCTTTTATCATCTTACTGTCCTGCTGCTTTTGAATTGATTGCTTAAGAGTTTGTTCCAGAATCTTTCTGGGAATTGAAGTCAACTGTTCTGTAATTCTCTGGATCCCTCCCTCACACCCCTTGTCTCCCTCTTTTTCAAGATTCCCTTTTCCAGTCTTTTGGGACTTCTCTGGTTGAAACTTGGTAGATTTCTGAGAATGTTCTTGAGCTCAAAGGGATAAAATGGTTTGTCCTGATTCCTTTTCCCTATGCATATGGTGTAAGTTGTAAGACCCTGCTGAATTAAATACATTAATTTACTAAATATTGAACCTATTTTTTTGGCTTACTTTCATGATGATTGTTAAATTTAAATTTGTTAAGCCTCAGCAAAGTAAATTTGGGAGGAGTGAAGCCCAGAATATAAACAAATTTTCTGCATCATTTGTAATTGCTCTTTTTCCTGGTCCTCTAACTTTTTAAAGCAAGGGACTTCCTTTAGTATTTGTAGAAATTTATATTACTCATAGATTATATAAATCCTGTTTGACAGGCTGTAATCTTCTTCATCCTTCCTTCTTATGTGCCTTAATCTTAGCAGAGAAACAGTCCCTTACAGATGCATAAGACTATTTACCTTCAAATGAGACAAGTGACTAAATGTCTGGATTAATAGAGATAAGTATACAAGCACTGCGAGAAAAACTACTGTGTCCAGATTAGGAACTGTATTATCTTTTAGGCTTAATAACTGACTTATGCCTTTTTAACACTAACTTTTGATCTCCTCTGTGGTTAGATTGTTTCCATCTTTGTACCTTTTGAACTGGCATCTCTCATAAACCCAAAATTCATGTACATATTTTGAATATTTCAGTCATACACTTGGAGGGAGGGCAGAAATGGTTACAAAAATAATGTCTCAAGTGGAGAGCAAAAGCACCTTGTACAAGCCAGAAAATAATATTCTTATGGGAAGTTCTAATCCCTTTAAAATATTGCTTGATATTTATGGAGCAACTTCCACCAGAAGATCTTCAGATGTTGTTGAAAAGCTAATTGATTCCACTCTGGTGAATTCTATGAGGTAGGAAGGAAACACCTAAAATTTGTATCAGGAGAATCAAGCACAGAGGATAAATGACCTATCTCAGGTTACACAGAAAGTCTCGGAAGGGCCAGAATTAAAAAACAGGCTCCTGACTCACAGTCCTTTGTCTTGCTAGCCTTCTCCAATGTAAATAACTTCTTATAGTGCAATTGCCTTCTTTAAAATGGAGTTATTGCTTTGCTCTAATAACATTAGAAAAATAAAAATAAAAATAAAAATAAAAAAGAAGAAATCACTTTAGTACCCATCTATTGCAACTTCCCTTTATTCTATTTTCAAGGACTTGGTCTACAGAGAGGCTTCACTGGGCATACAAGATTCCTCTCTTTTAATTAGAACATTAATATTCCCACTGTTTCCTTAGCTTCTAACTAAGACTAATTTTAATTCTTCCCCCTTCAGTCACTTGGCAAAGAATGTGAAGACTTAGTATCAGGATGAGGTTCTGTGTGCAAAGCTTTCTAAGTCATAAAACATAAGGCTGTGTTGTTATATACCTGTCATTTTTTTTTTTTTTTTTTTTTTTTTTTTTATAGCAGTATCCATGCAGACAAATGTCACATTATCTCTGCACCACAGCAGGATTCATTTGCTTTGCTCTTTCACTTCCCAGAGCAATTTTTTCCTGTATTTTGAACTGAAGGGAATTATGTCATGAAAGTATGTTTAAAATGGTTGCAATGTAACAAAAAGTTTACGTCTCCAAATAATAATAAGAAAAAGCCCTTCCAATCAGTGTGTTGCTTAGCAACATGATACAGAGAGCTGGAAGTGACTGCTGGAATTCATTTGAATTGACAAGGGATCTGCAAATGAGTGACAGAGCCACCCTAGCTGGCAGCTCTGTCAAGAAGCTGGAAAAAAGGGATGACAAAAACTGAAAATTACCAATAGAGAGGGTGGGATGACCTTCAAGATGAGAGGGATGGTGGACTCCCACAAAAGAAAAGAAACAGCAAAAAGTAAAAATCAGAAGGGAAAAACAAGCGAAAAAAAAAAAAATGATTAGGACTCCATTCAAACAATTACTCTGGTCAGAAAATATTATTAAGGTTCATCCCTAACCAATTACAGGAAAAAATTGTGCATTGCAGATGTGAAGTGCCATGAATAGGAAAGATTTGGGTATGTGCATTTGCACAACCCAAAGTGCAGTTATCCCTGCACTTGTTCACTCACACACTTGTGTGGACTTATGAGGGAGCTGGGAGCTGCCTCTGCAGAGCAGGCTGGACATGCTTCAGTGACCTGTATCCCAGCTCCACTACTCTGTGATGGGAAGACCATAGAAGGGATAAAAAAAATTTAGAGTATTTCTTTATGCTCTGTAAATTTGATGCTCTTGAATATTCATTCCCATTTGAATAAACATGAAAACAGAGGCTGTATCAGTAGCTGTTAACGTGTACATCTTTGAGATCACAAGTCAGTCATCACATGTTTTAAAGTGGTACAGGACTACCAGTTTTTCATCTCCAGTCCAGATGCACACAGACACCGAGGAAGTCAGAGCTGGGCCAGGCACACAGTATATGTTAGAGCAGGCATGGGAATACAGAGCAGGTTTTCATTCCCTGGCATTTGAACTGAATTTTCCTATGTCTCTCAGAGGCTCCAGACTTCCTTTTCCATAGCCCTTTGCAGTTTATACTCAGACTTGGTATGTATGAAAGTGTGTGCATCAGTAACTGTTAATATACTTTAAATTTCTTTCAGTACTTCTCACCTGAAGGCTTTCAAAATGCGTTAGAGTTTTAATGAAAAGGAATATACACCAAATTCTGCTTATACTAATGTCAATTCATAATAGCTGTGTGAATTTTAATGGTGGTGCCAGATTTACACCGCTGCATCTGAATGCAGAATGTCAGCCACTGTGCCTGCACTGGTAGCTTTGGATGTGCAACAAACACAACACATGGTAATGACTTCACCTGTTCCCCTGAAAGATTATAATCTCTGGAGTCAAGAGTGTCAATTCTTTAACAAAAACAGTGTAGCTATTTAAAATAGGCTATAATCCTGTGGGAAATGATCAGAAAAACTGTATGTTGTGTTGTCTGACTTCATCAAAATTATAAATGATGTATTTGATTTCAGATGATTGATTATAGCAATTCCTTCAGTCCTTCAATGGATCACATCTGTTATCATTTACAAGAACTGAAATTAATTTAGTGTTTTGAAGCAATTCATTATTTAGGTACTGACGTAAATTTACATGTTTCTGTGGTGTTAGTCTTTACTCTCTAATTGAGAGAAAATACCAAGTCTCCTTATATTCATGTGTTATTAGCAACTGCATAAATATGTGAGAAGTGAAAAAAGGTTTTTTCCTTTCAAAAGCACTAAATGCCTTTAGGCCAATACCACATTCCATTAGTTATCTTAGTGTACATGGGGTTTAGCCATGCTTTCTTCAGAATTTTCTGAAATATGAACAGATATTGAATATTGAGAAGTCCACACAGAAAAAAGTGAAAATGGATGTAGTATTAGTCTCAAGAAACAGGAAGAGAAGATAGTTTTGTCAGTTGCTATGCTGGTTAAACAGCAGATTCCCAACCGTGTTTGCTTTCTTTTCTATCGCACGTTGGATATGTGAATGTCAGTCCATTTGTTTCCTCCTCTGATTATTCTCTCCTGATAGACTTTGGTCATGATGTTTGTGCCCATGATTAATGCTTTCTGCTGTCCCTGGGTGGCTGGAACCATCTGTCCCATCTGGGTGGAGGTGAGTGGGCCTGTTATTTACTGAATACAACCTATGGTAATACAATATATTTTCCATTAGCATTCAGGAACTTCTTATTGATATGGAGCATTGTGCTGTATGTATTCAGTAACATGTTATCAGTGTTGGTCCTACAAACTTCTCATACTATGAAGTCAGGTTCAATACCAGGATCACTACCTACAAAGCCCTTATTGCTCTGAGCCCAGAGGATCTAAGGGTATGTTAGCATTGTGTGGCAGAACTCAGTGCAGTGGTTCTACAGCTTGCAACAAAGAAGTTAGCAGAGGAGTGGAAAATGGATGTGGTAATTTATGGTCAGTGTTAGGTTAATGGTTGGGCTAAATGATCTTCAAGGTCTTTTCCAACCTAGATGATTCTGTGATCCTGTAATGTGACAGTATGTCCAAGATGAACAGATTTCAGGACACCAGCATGGATGCATATCAGCTCCTGTAGAGAGAGACCTCACTGCTTTGCTCAAGTAGACATAGTCTGAAAGGTCTCCTACCAGTCTGTGAAGACTAACTTATTAGTACCCTTCCTCAGGTACAAGTGAACTCAGTAATCCATCTGTTCATATCATCTGTTCAGTAGATGAAGATTTCTCAGAGGTTGTTTTGATCAAGATCTTTTAGAAAGAAGGAATCACCTTTGCAGCTACTGCTTTAATGCCCTTAGTTTTCCATAGTAAGTACGTGGCAGGTATATTTCTCAACAAAGCAAACATCCAGAATTTGTCAATCTGGAAGTCTATTCTGCTTGTAAAATTCTCCCTGTTCAGAGAAGTCAAGGGAGTAAAAGCTTCATACTTGACCAACATTACTCATGTCACCTTATGCTCTGACATCTGGTACTAGACACTGGGGTGGCACGAACAGGACAAGCACTTTTGTGGAACTCTCCGGCAGCTCAGCTGGGACAAGCTGGCTGCTTCCTGCATGTGTGCATGATACTGCTGGGGCTGGTTTCCCTGCTCATATCATTGAGACTGATGATGTATTGTGGGATAACTTTTGTTCTGTAACTTACAAACGGCTTGTGTGACATAACATTTTACTTAGCACTTACCAGTTTTTAAAGGGTAGCATCATCTTCTAGCTAAAATGCTCTATTTCAGAGTTTATTGTATTTCTGGTCGGTTTTGAAGAGATGACAGAATAGAATGTCCTTCCTTTCTCTGGTCCTCTGTCTTCTTTCCCCCTTGCTATGGTAATCTAAGTGCTAAACACAGTGTTCTCTCTGAATGCTACAGTCTAAACCTGCTGCAGCCCATGGTTGCTGTATGTGCGGGTCTGACACTCTCATGTGTCAGTGACAAAAACTGTCATCTTTGCCTATTGCATAGACTGTGTTTATTTCTCACAGGTCAAGATAAATAAATGGAGGGATTTGTGTAGGTGGTTTTGTTTTTTTGTTGGGTTTTGTTTGTTTGTTTGTATGTTTGTATGTTTGTTTGTTTAACTCAGCTGTCACGTCCTTGTTAGAAATGCTCTGTTCTTGGTCTTGAGGGAGCTCTCAAACCCAGATATGGTGGGTGACCCAGATGGTGCCTCAGCTCAAGAAGGGGATACTGAATAGAGTGGAATATAATACTTAACAGTTTACAGACCACTGCTGCAGCTTTCAGGCATTAAGGGCAAAATGTATTAGCTGCTTTAGAACAAATTAATAAATGAACAGAATTGCTGAGGAGAGGGCAGAGTGCATAATTGGCATCAACTATGTTATCAGGACATGCTTCAAATAGATAATGGTTTTCAAAAACCATCTGAGAAAATGACCTACTTAAAAAAGGCACGAGAAAAAAGCCAAAACCAGACTTGTGCCTGTTTCTGGTGATTATTAAAGTGGAAATTAAAAGATCCCTTAGTGCTTTCTGAAGAGAGAAGAGGAAAATACAGCTTTCCTGGCCTGTGCTCCATCTGCCAATAAAAGTGACTTTAAAGCCTAAAACTTCATGTAAGTTACTGCCAGAGCTACAGTAGCTATTGCAGTTGCCAAAAGAGGCATTTACAATGCTGGTATCTGACTTATTCCTATGAATCCCTCTGAGATGAAGACAGCACTCCACATAACCCATCTACTCTTTATTGGAAATTACATTTATAGATACACAGTTTTATACAGTAATTCCTTTTGTCCCCACTGTGACACATCAACCACTCCTTGCCATGTCAGTCTCCTCTAGGAGTAGATAGAGATGTTTTTCTGCTGCTTTCTGTACTCATATAAATGTTATATCTATTACCAGAGCCTCTGATAACCTGAAAACAGAACTGAAAGGAATTCTTTCATCCAAAGAAATGGCAATGGTATCCCAATAGCTTAAAATGGTTGTACTGAAATATTTTTATATTTGCCATGAAATATAACTTTTATTTTACTGTTCATCCATTTTCTAAGCTTTCTAAACATTCATAAATTAAGTGAGAATTAACAAAAAACCTGGCACGAAGTGTTTAACACATTATAAAAAAGGTAGATAAGGACACATCTCTCTTGTCAACTCTGGATTAAAAAACAAGGGTAGACAGAGATAATGAAATGATTTTATATTTTTAGATTATTTTCAGATTATAATACATAACATTTTCATCAGTCTGTGTGCAAATGCATCATATAATCATAGTATTTTTTAGTGCCAGAACTGTCATTCGCAGGAGCACATGTGAACATGGGCTCACTGTCTCATATGAAAACTGTGGTCCTGTTTTCCACAACAGAGCAAACACAGGTCTGTGCATTGTCCAGCTCCTCTAACTGTTAATTTGCTAATGGAAACAGTGCCAGCACAAACGAGGAGGATATTCTCAATATGAGAGCAGACCTAAATGAAAGCTTTGCAATTTATTCTGTGTTTTTTCCCCCTTTTGTTTTGAAAACTAATGATGGCAAGAACTGAAAATTCTCAGGTTTTTAAATGTGCATTTATTCCTGATTTTCTGCAGCAAATAATGCTTGGTCTGCTAACCACTCAATAAAT
Source organism: Athene noctua (assembly GCF_965140245.1). Taxonomy (NCBI): domain Eukaryota; kingdom Metazoa; phylum Chordata; class Aves; order Strigiformes; family Strigidae; genus Athene; species Athene noctua. Next base: position 33,820,202 of record NC_134037.1, on the reverse strand, counting down.
AGCTTGTCAGGAAGTAGGTTCATTCTGATTTGTGATTAGAAGACTTCTGGAGATACAGCAGCTCTTGCAATTGCCAAAGTCGGTGCTTACACTACTGATACCGAGTATGTGAAAATACTGTGTGCTGGTGTGTGATGTAGACTGAGTTGTCAGTGATGGGCGGCATTCTTGACCGGGCTCCGAGTTTTTAACCCTGCACTTGAAGTGCCCACATGTTCAGCACTCCCTCTAGCCTTGCATCCTCACAGCTGTTATCAGCTGGGACATTGACAGGTACAGAAAACGGGGTGGTGACCTTGGTCCTTAATGGGTAAGAAGGAAAACTGTGACTGAACCTGGAGACTGGATCAGGAAACCTAGTGGAACTAGAGTAAAGAGAAGAAAGGTGAGGAAAGATGTCACTTGAGATAGAACCAGTTTGTGAAGGAAGAGCTAATAGGCTATACCTATCCATCGAGCAAGCTAGCTCCCAAGCTCTAGCTGTGAAGCCAGCTAGTACTCTCTGGCCACATCTAAACTGTGTCATGGTTTCCTGCTCCAGAACAGAGTGACTGCACCCAATTTGATGGTTGCCTATCTCTGGCCACTCATGGCCCTTTCCAGCAGCTGATCTGGGAGAAGGCTAGCTGGCCCGACTGAATACATGGTAGGGGCTGTTCTAAAGATTTATAAGTATAAAGTATAGATGAACAACTTTTAGGGTCAGTGTTTATGTCCTGGAACACTTCAGTTTCACAGTATGGACAAAATCTTGAATGATGCTAACCTACTACTCCTATCAGTTATCCAGTTCAGGCTGCATGTGTTTTTTTTCACTACATAATAATTTTCCTCTTGTCTCATGTGATAGTTGAAATTATGCCACAGAAAGGAGTTAATGAGGAAAGATAAGAAATTATGTTAAAAGATTATTACCAAGGCTGCAAAATCAAGCTTTCAAAAAATTTGAAAATGCCGAAGTACCTCTGATGCATATACATTAAGACAGCCTTCAACCACATAATTGCATGCTATTTTTCTCAGGACATTTGGGTCACTCAGTGCACACAGTAGATAGCCTTAGTTTCTCAATATGTGGATAGCCATCGTGGTATCTGCTAGTAAATAGCTTCTATTACAGTTCAAGCACATCAGTCATTTTTGCTGACTGTACTAGAAATCAACTGAAGATGTTATTTTGTTAGACTTGTGTAGGGAAAATTATGAAAACTCAGAGGAAGAGGTTATATATTAAGGGAACCAAAGAACAATCAGTTGTAAGGAGTATATTTATATGTGTGTGATAGACATCAGTGTATTTAATTTATTGGTGTCCAGCAAGGCCAGACGCAGGGGCTGGAAGCTGCAAGCCCACCTGGATGCAGGAGTGTTCACTGCGCAGTAAACCCTTAGGGCAGCTGTGGTTTGGACTAAGCACTGACTTACAAGGGCAACGTGAATGTGGGGCTGGCTGCAGCTGTCCCTGTAGAAACATTCATAGCAACTATGAAGAAAGTTGTCAGTGTGGGCTTGTCAGTTTGGCAGCACAGCCATGCTCTGTTTGTGCTCCCCTCTGCTTTTCCCTTCTTGCTGCCGGGATACTAAGAGGACAGAGTTGTGTGCTCTGCAAAGAGTGAGACTGTCTTGCAGGTTTGTATTTGTGTGTTCTTTTTTCTTTGTTAATGATACTATTATCCTATAGTTCTTATGCTATGAACACAGTTTATTACTAATAAACAAAAACTCTATTTCTAGTGTTTTCCCTCAGGGGGTTCCAAACAACAGTTACTTACGGATAGAAGCACTGTCACCTCCTGCTTCTTGGACTGTACCAGAGTGCAATGATCATCTAGTAAATGGGGTTTATACATAACAGTATGGAAGCTTGTTCATACTGCCAGTGGCTAATTCACTGGTAAATGCTCTTAAGTCTATTGGATTTTGCTCAGTCTTTTACCTGAGCACTAGTCTCCAATTTAATTAATTACTGACCAGTCCTAGCAGTATCTTTTATGTTCTTAAATAAATCACCTGCTCTTTCTTCAAAGCTCAGCTGGCTTTCTATAGCAATAAAGCATTACTTAACCTAATCTAAACCCTTTTACAGTCCTTATCACATTCAATCTCTCTACCAGGCTATCTGTGAAGTTGACCTGGCTTCTCAGAAAAGACTTCCTCTTTCCTTGGAAGTGATTTCTTGAGTGATGCCCCATTTTCAAGGAGACAGCATAATTCTCTAACGGCTCTTTAAGAAATTAGTCCTCTTCTTAAGGAAGGGTTGAAGAAGTCTGAGTAGCAGCATCTTTATCTGGCACCCTTCCATTCCCTATGAATGATGGTTGTCTCTTCAGGCACTGATTCCACTGCTTTGATGGCTGCAGTCTTGACATTTTCACAAACTTTTCTTCCATCTCCTGGGAGGTGTGTTTGAAAACTGTTTAAATTTATGGTGCTTTGCTTGACTGTGCAATGTTTTCTCAGGCAAACACAGAGGCCAATTAACTGTGGTAAGGGTCCTTTATTTGTCCTTCAGCTTTGCATAAGAAACCGCAGTTTCAAAATAGAAATGGTTTTGAAGGATCATAACCGCTTAGAATTTTCAGATATTAATTTTTGCTACACTTTTAGCAGAATGTGATAAATAGTCTCTCTTCCTGCAAAGTATGCATGTTTTTTTAGCCCTTAGCAGTCTGTTACTATAACTAGTCTTCAGTGAGTATAGTTCTTTAAAGATAGTTATTTCTGCAGTCCTTCACAACTCTCTGAAATTTCCCCAATGGTGATACTAAATTGAGGCAAACATCACTTTTTAGAGAGCCAACATTCAGAGTGCAAAAATTCCTCACTTTAATAATTCATACTGAGCAGCATTCAACTTAACAATTGCTCATTTGGATGAATAAACAACATGGGCTGGTAGCTCAGCTGGAGTAAATTAGTGTAATGTTTTTTCAGTCACTAGAGTTATAGCAGTTTAGACCAGTGGAGGGTTTCGTCACACAATTTTATTTAGAGTTTTTTAAAATTTATTTACTCTGGCATTCATAACTGTAGTAGATGGCAACTTCACATAATTAATTAACTGATTCATTCATATAGTTCCCTTGGGAAGTAGGGAGGTACAGTATTCATTTTACAGATGATCAACTAAGGTACAAAGGGACATTTTGAAAAGATATTGACATTTCTAAAATGTCCAGTGTCTCATGCTTTCAAAAAATAACATCATAGAATTGCAGAACCATAGAAATTTTGTCTGGAAGGGACCTCTGAAGGCCTTGAGTCCTCCCACCTGCCTGAAGCAGGACTATTGCTGGTACCAGAACAGGTCAGCCATGATTTTGTCCAATTAAGTCCTGAAAACTTGCAAACATGGAGACTCCATAACCTTTCCAGGCAACTTGAGTTGCATTGACCTTATGATGATTTTTTTTTTTCCTCTCTAATATTCAGTTTGAACTTGCTAAACCACAGCTTGTGGTGTTGACAATTTTTATTTCTCTTGCCACTTCTGAGTAAGGCTTAGCTCCATAATTTCTGTAATTGTTTCAAGGAGTGATAAGCAGGCAATTAACTCACTGTTTACCCTCTTTTCTGTCAAATTAAACCAGCCCATCTCCTTCCACCTGTCCTTGTAGCTCATGTGCTCGCAGCCTTTGACTGTCTCAGTAGCCCTACACTGGACACTCTCCAGCTTCTCAACATTGGATTCACCAACTATATGTTGCCTTTCTGTACCTTCATATCTTTAAAAATGTGATCCAAATACAAAGATTGAGTAATTTGCTCAAAGCCAACCAAGATAGTTATTAGTCATATTTTCCAAGGAATTTAGGAGCCAAAAGAGATAGATAGGAGATTAGAGAGATTTTCAAAATTACCCAGGCACCTAGAAGCTTCTTTAACTATCTAGTATAATCTTGATCTTCTTCCTACTGACTCCCAGACAGCCTTTCACTTACAAGATCATAGAGTGAAGCATACAGCTTTAGATCCTATGTGTGTAGCAAGGAGGCATATAAAGATTTGTTTGGAAGGATATACAATGATTGATGGCCTGCCAAGTATTGTCATTAATGAATTCACGTGAGATTTGCTTTGCTGTGCTTGAAAGGCTTGTTTTGGCCTTGATATTTGTTGGTTTACACACAGGTTGTTAACATTTCAAATCTTTATCCCTATAAATATCCCCAGAAATTCAGAAATAATGCAGAGGTACTGTAAGGTCTTTGGATATTGTTCAGCTTCCAGAATCGAGTGACTAAGGTTATCATTTACATTGTTTAATTTATTTATATTGCCATTGGATCTGGGAGCTGTAATCATTAACCAGAGGACTTACTTCAACTCCATGCACTGTTCAAATGCAAAACATAGCAGTAATCCTTGGTCCAGCCAGTATTCAGCATAAGCACATGGAAACAGGAAGCAGATGGGTATAAACATGAGGGGGAGTACAAGAAGCAGTAAAATGACATTGATTAGAAGGATAAACACCACGGTGAGGGTACCAGAGGATACAATGAATTTTATAGGCAACACTATATTGGAAAAGGGGTGGGGTTCTCCTTTGTGGTAGAAAAATGCGATTGAATTGTGGTCTGGGAAGAACGAATAACAGCTTTGCATCACCCATGTTGAGCATAAGATGATGACAGGACACCCATCACAGGACTCCCATGTGACAGTGCAAGGTTTTAGTGAGGACACAGTAAGGTAGGAAAAAAATGATCTCTAAGTTTCTCTGTTGGATGGTGTAAAGAGCTGCTAGCTAGAAGTGAAAGGACTTTTGTCTGGAAGGGAGGAAGCTGAGGCTGCCCATGGATGACTGCTCTCTCTTTAAAAGTAAATGTGTTGAAACTGTAGTAGGTAGGAAAGAGCTTGGTGTGTGTTCAATTAATCTGGGGCAGTTCTTTTTCACACCCTGGGAAGAGGAGGTAAGAAGTGAGGTTGACTACTTGGTAGAAGGTTCCATTTTTGTCCATCTCCTTTCAGCTGTTGCACTACTACCATTTCTTCCCTTTGGTGTTTTAGGCAGTATCAGCTTGACAATACTTCTCCTTCAACATTGGCCTACCACTGTTCTACAAAATTTGCAAGGAAACCCAAGTCCTGCATCAGTCTGCAGGGTTTTGTAGTGTAGGTGGCATGCAGTGATGGCAGTCACTTTCATCCCTGTTGCTGTTGACTGTTCAGATGGCACTTAGTGTTCAGGAGCTGCAATGAAGTTTTGAGTACCTGGAGAAATTTCTGTCTCATTAACCCCTTCCATTATTTCTCAGCTCTTAACAGCAGGAGGTGAGCAACAGGAAGATCACAAGCAAAGCAGCCAGTTAATTAACACATCAGTGTACCATCTGCCATACCTGACTCACCAGAGAAGAGCTCTGATCTCACTGCTCTCACTGACCTTACCAAGAACCTTATTAAGAGCTGAGAGATGGGGTATGTTAGGTATGAAATGTAGAAAATACAGGGAGGCACAATATATAATGAATGGCACGAGCAGTTATGGTAAGAATTAGATAGCATCCTAGTAAGGGGAGGGAAGTGGGGCAACCAGTAAAGAGGTCTAGTGGAAGAGTGAAGGCTACATGAGAGAATGACAGTTATCCCTAATGATTTATTCCTCTCTCAGACATGTATATTAAAAAAAATTTAAAAAATAAAAAAATTCTTATGTCTAATAGCATAGAGCTGAGTATAGGGGTTGGCCCTGATTTTGCCTGTATAGTGTCTCTGTTGACTGAACCACTGTGAGACACTGGAAGCATGTGGATTCATCTCACATGATAAATTCAGGAATGTATAGATGAGATAAAAAGGATTTTAGTTCAAATTCTGAACATTCTCCTGAAAAGATGTGAAATGTGCCTAGAAAATTAAATATGTCTTTCTCACTCAGGTAACTCATATTTGAAAATAATCCCTGTGGAGTTTCAACTTTAACTAAAGGATTTAAACCACACCTGTCAGTGTGAACCCTGAGCTAGCTACTGTATTGAGAGAGATTTATTTCTTAATTTGTTTCCTCTGAAGATACCAGTAGGACTTGAATCTCCAAAACTAAGTTTTATCAGAATGCATACACTAGAGAAAATGTGGAGTGAGAAAGAACAGAAATAAAGGTGCTCAGTAGGAAGACCCCAGCCCACAAGAAGACAGGGACAGGTCTTGTCTTTTTCTCTGGGTGTTCTCAGAAGCCAACAGCCTTTCATTCCTGAATGATAGTCCCCTCTGAGCTTTGTTGTATGTCTGCTCTTTGCCTTTCTCACGAGTCTGCTGGCTTTGACTCCTTTTTCAAGCCCCCTTTTTGCTGAGATTTCTCACTTTTCCCGAGATACAGGATGTTCTTGATGTTCTTGCTCAGATGCTTGCAAGAAAGGCTCAATCTCCCTGTCTCCTCAAAGCATTTTGCCAGTATCATCTTGCCCAGACATACATAATACTCTTTCTAAACAAGAGCATACAATGGAAGCATATTACAAACAATGAAGAAAAAGATACTACTTGCCATAGCTGTGAAATAACATTTGTCTGTAAAATCCTAACATAACACAGTTCTCTTTGCCTAACCCCTGTATTTTGTAATTAAATGTGGATGGCAAAATTAAAGAATAAACTCCTTTATTTAGTTTATTTTATTTAAAAATATTTTTTATTTAAAAGTAATGTAAAGTATTTACGGTGATAAAGTCTAAATCTCTTTGAACTTGAATAAATGAATTTGAATAAAAAACCCTTAAAATAATATACATCTTAATATGCAATTCTTAAAGGTCTTGTACTCATATAACCCTAAGACAAGCAGGAATATACAGGACAACTCACCTAGCTGTATAAAGTTAGTGTTCTGAAAGGTTATAGCAGACTAAGTTTTTCCTATTACAAACCAAGTAGGTCTCCAATGTGTGTGACATTTCAAATACCTTTGTGGAGCAAAAGAAAAGGACTTGTTGGATTTATCTCAACTGTGTTGCTGAGCTTGAAATAGAACTATGTGACAAAGTTCTGAAATACAGTTCTTGCTTGTTCTTTAGCCTCATCCAAGAAGATCTTAAGATTTTTCTTCTACAGCCTCTTTCAGGAATTCCTTTCTAGCCAGTCTTGTTTTTCCCTTCAATGTAATGCCTCTCACCCAGGCATCTAGCACAAAGCCTTCAGAAGTGTCAGGTAAACACAGTAACCCCTGCTCTACCTCACCCTTTGGTTTCTAGCTAGGCTTGGGTTCTCCTACTGCTCCTACATAATTTGATAGGGATAATCTTTCCTTGTCTGACCCTGGCTTTTTTATTCTCATCCTCCAGCCATTTTGTATGACTTCTGATACTATCAGACATGACATTCTTTCAGGTCCCTAAAGCAAATAAGCAGTTTTAGATGCCTTGCTCTGTCATTTCATTTTCACCTTACTTTATCTAACTACTTCTTTCTGTGCCTGAAAGTCTCTATTTCTACCTTTGGATTTACCTGCTAGACATTTATATTAGCATACCTTAATTTTCTACCTTTTAAAGAAAGCAATGTGTACTGAAGCTACACTTTGTTTATCTGACAGCTGAGCTCATTACATAAACAAACAAATATTTAAGGAGTAGTCAAATATTTAGATTCAGGAGCATATATTTCTTAAGTTGATCCTAGTTTCTCCTTCATTTAAAATGTAAATGCACACTGTGATTTACAATCGTATTTTAAAATAGAAAGGTCAAGATAAAAGTCTTGCTTACATTCATCTTTCCACCTTGTTTGAGAATGACAGGTCTGGAGGTTTCCAAACAGCCGAAGGTGCTCCTGATTAAAACTATTGTCTGTTTTGGGGCAAAATGAAAAAGTGGACTGACTATAAGGTGTTGGTATTTTGTCTACATGAACCAGAGAAAAGATAGAATTAATGATCCAGTTAGGCTCTCTCACCTGAAAAAAATATTAGATGCTATTACTGCAAATGCGGAGAGACAATTCCTTTTAGGATTTTGTATCAAATACCATTCTTCTTTGTGTCTTTTAAAACCTCAGTAATTTGCTGGTGCTGTACAGGCAGCCAGTGCTAACTGGCTAAACACTTGCAAGTACACTAATAAAACACTCCTGTAAAAGCTACAATAGCCATAAAAAAAGTCAGGTCTTTAAGTTAAGTAGCACTTTCTGAATGTCTACAGTAAACACCTCAGGAAAGCAGCTCACACTGTTATCAATGGCACTGGAGATATTTATAATCATTTATAACACAATACATCAAGAACAGAGAGACCTTGCATTACAAATTTTGCATTAGAGCACATGTAACAAACAGTGCATAAGACTACTATAAAAACATGGATATATATTGAAAGTATATTCACCCTTTTATTAATGAACCTTTAGAGAGGTTTTTATATTCTTCCATATATTTCTTGCAGAAACTGTCCACTTGATCTATTATATCCAATAAAGAGACCTTGTTTGCATTGACATCTACAGTCTTGGAAACAGATAAATGGAAACTATCAAAATTAATGTATTGATAATGGTTATCTTTACACTCTTAGTTCTGGTGTGCCATAATCCAAAAATATAAATGGCTTTAACTAATCTGAAGGAAAACAGACCTTATTTTTGTTTTATGAAGTAGTACTGTGATGCACAGTGCTGTAAAACTGAGTGAGTCGTTGCAAAGGGTTTAGATGTCTACAGCTAGGGCCAAACTGTCAACCCTTCTCTATGTGTACTGGGGAGCAGCTGTTCACTGGAGTAGACTCTCTGACTTCAGCTGGTGGTAATAAGTAAATGGCTGGTCCCTAAAAGTGACTAAGGACATGAGGAGGTCATAAAATTTGTTTGTCTGAGGAGTAATACCATAAGCAATTCAAAATACAATGCAAACCTTTTAAATAAAGGCCAGTTAGAAAAAGTTCTAGCTGTGAGAAAGTCTCCTGACCGTGACTGTGGTGTTTCATAAAATGTTTTTAGAGTGGTGTAACTCCACTGTGACTGCCACAGCAGAGTGAACTATTGAGTAAGTCCCTGAAGGTTACACGGGTTTCAGGTCTCTTTCACCTTAGACTTATTATTGAGCAATATCTCTTCAGGTCAAAATTTTTAAAGGCATGTAAATGCTGACCTTGTTTTATTGCCATCCTTTTTTTTTTTTTTTGTGTTACCTATGAGGACTCAAATATTTTCAGAGAGAGATCTCTTATGAGGTACAGTTATTGCAGATGTATGAGTTGCAGGTACAGTGGATATTCCCAGGTTCTGCTGTCAGATAAACAATAGTAATTCAAGTTATTCCTGCTTACTTCATTTCAAGTAAACACTGAGCCATTTCATTTTAATCTTTTTAATGTAGCTCCTAGGAGATCTATATCTGGTTGAAAAACTGTTTAGGTTGGGCAAGTACAGAGGCTTAGGCACACACAATAATTCCTAAAAAATGTAAGTACGGGAGATCTATAGCTAATAATAAGTGACTATGTGGGAAGGAATGTTTAGGGTCATGACAAAATTACAGGCTGAGCCTGCCAACTACTTGGCGGTTCTGGTCAGTTAAAACATTTTGTGTTTTATCTTTGATAAAACAAATGCATTTATACATGCTGTTCCTGACTGCCAAATGTCACCACAGATCTGAGATCTGAGGGAGGTTTTGATACAGAAATGACTTTAGGGAGATGTGGTAGTGTCGCATGGAGTATTCGTCATTGCAGTAATTAACGTAAGCAGTAATGACCTCCAGGTCAGTTAGATTCTTATACTTAATGACTGTCTGAGCAGTGAACATTGCCTCAGGCCATTAATTCCTCCAGACAGTCATTTAAGTGTGACTTAACTGACAGTCATTCTTCCCCAACTTTAAAAGATACTCACAGCTGGTTTCCCAAATTTTCCCTATTGTTCAACACTAGGGAGTGCTACACCTTCTTCAACCAGAAACGGTTTAAAAGCATGCTAGTGTACACAAAATTTCCTGAAAAGGTTATCAGGCTAATAGTTCTCAATCAACTTGGACTGTAGTAAGGTGGATGACATATACACCCATTTCTCAATACTTATTTTAATTTGATGAGAAAATACATGCTGGGCCTAAACCATTTTGCGTTTAGATAATCTTACTGTGACATTAAAGTACAGAAAATAGCTGCAAACTAAACTGCATTATGAGGATACATATCTATTCCTGTTTATCTGAGTCCATAGCAGCAGATGTTATTGTCATACTATCTGAAAACCAGTACTGCCTGAGCTTATTTAATTGCTGTTTTAAAAAGTGGGTTCAGGTACCAGTCTCTTCTGCTGTGTGGATTTAAAGAACAGTTTAGCATAGTATTTATTCCATTACATTATCTCTGTAAATCTTTCTAGAAATCTTGAAAAGGTCTAGGATGCATAAAAGAACTGCATTCTCATTCTGCAGCAAACGAATTGAAGTTATTTCAATAGACGCAAGGTTAGATAGCAAGATAACATTTTCAGATGTCTTTCACAGTATCTGACATAGAATAGTTTGCAATTCAAGAGTTTATTTCTCTTATTACTTTGACAGTTCAGGGTCTACTAATCGGGCTGTGTACCTGTGTTCACAATTAAATATAAGTCAACAATAAATCTCTTCTGTGCAAGTGCTCTCCTTGTTTTAAAGAGATCAAGTTGATCTTCTCATTTTGATGGAATAACTCAATAAGCCACTGGAAATGTGGCTAGCATAAAATTCAGTAATGTAGTTAGAAGACAAATTTGATCACTTTTTTTTTTTTTTTTTTTTTTTAAATTATGGTGATATCGTTACCTAGTGGCTTTGCATCTTGATGGGGGAGATGGAAACAATCAAATCCAGTCATACTAACTGGATGTTTCAATTCTGTTCCATATAGGAGAACCAGTTATAATTTTGCTTCAATTAAAAAAATTCCATTGAATTGCTCATTGGCAATCCTAGCATATGTCAGACTTGATTAAAAAGAATAGAAATGTACTGTAGAGGTTTGGGTAATCTCCTGAGAAGTTTTTGGGAACTGAAATGAGTAAAAAGATTTGAAGAAAAATCAAGTACTTGCATTAAGAAAAAAAGTAGATTTCTTTGCGTAGTAAGGGTCGTATGACAGATGAGGCTGACAGTGAAACTGTGTATCATTTCTGGATGTAAAGGGTTCATATGGAAGATATCCTCTTTGCCCAAAGAAAACTAACCAACATTGTATTGACAGATGGATTAGTGTGAATCTTATTTCATGTCCATTGAATTTCCTATACTTTGAATCCTTTTTCCAGCAGTCATAAGTAAATTACATCAGCCCTGGTATAATCCATTGGATATGTACTACTACAAATTTGTAATCACAGTTCTGATTTCCCTTCATACAGAAATGTTTCCATTCTTCACTAATCCCTCACACTCCTAATCAGAAAAATGTAAAAAATTTTAGATATTTTCCAAATTGTGTTATATCTTATCAAGAATACAAGCCTTCTGTTCTATGAAAATTCTCTGGTTTGGGAAAAAATGGCAGTGTTTTCTGAATGTTAAGGATTTTAGGGAGAAATGGGAAATACATATCTATCAATTGGCTTATCTCCTTAAATATTATAAAATGTATTTACTATATATATGTGGAACCACAACAGTAGAGGTATCGAACATCTGAGACTTGTCAAGGACTCATGTGTTTTATATATGTATTCAGAAGTTTTTAATCATATTTACTGCAGCAAATCATTCTGTAGTATGACCTATCTCCCCCTACAAATTACAGTTGTCTGTTAAAAACTCAGGGGAATGTAGAGGAAATGATAGCATAGGTGTGGTATCTCATCATCCCTTGCCTGTTTGTTTAGACCAGAGGTACATAGGTGCCTAAAACATCATGTAATTGCAACCTTGATTTTTAAACTAGTCTTTAGAAAAATTGTCAGTATTGTAAAAGGCCAGAGGCACTTACTTCTACTTTCATCCAGAAGGGTTTGATTTAACATTTTGTCTAAAACAGCAGAAGCTTCAAGCCTGTGTGGAATAAAGAAAGCATTTTCATTACCTATTTGAATTTTGGTCAAGGGTTCCATTATGAAGAAATGCAAAGAGAAATATTGTGAAGAAATCACTCTTTCTACTACCACTTTCCATTTCAAACTCCAACCTTTCATTAACTTTCATATTTGCAGAAGACAGCTATGTTATATTTTTGTACCTCTTTGTTATGAACTTCTCTCGCCTTTTAGTTCTCTTGGATTATCCTTTGATTCTTCCCAAAACGGTTTCCAGCTTTTTGCTGACACCTTTGCATTGTTCTTATTCATAGAGCTCATTTGACTTTTGACTTTATGGAATTCTTGTTGACCCTTTTTAGAAACATCTAGGGGTTAAAGATTGAATCCCAAATGCCTATTTAAACATCTTTTGACTGTCCCATATTTATCATACTCTCATCTTTATAGACACTGGTTTGTCTGTCAAAAAACCAACCTCCTCAGTCCTACACCTTCACAATTTTCTCACCCTCTCATGATTCAGAAGCAGCATGGGTTGCTTGAGGTTGATAGCAATGTTGGTAGGAAAAGACCTCTGGAGGTCAACTTCCCCCATAGACCTAAGTTATGTGCCCTAGACCCCTGACTGTCTTGGAGACTCTGCTGTACACTCTCCAGTTTGTCCGCATCCCTCTTGAACTAGAGGGAACCACAACTAGGCACTAGAAACTATTGCAGATGCATTTCAGCACTGCTGAGTAGATAGACTATAGCTTCTATTACTAGCCATGATTCTCTTAATATAACCTGCTATATGAATTGCTCTATTTGTGGGGAGAGCATACTTTTCACTTTGGTGGTCCCAGCAGCCCACAGGGGGTTTTCAGCAGGGTGATACCCAAGGGAACTACTCCTAGACAGTAGCCCTATGTCCCTGATACCCCCTTTCCTCAAGTCCATTTCTTCTTCCCTAGTTGTCTCTTCCGTCTCTCTGCCTCTGAGTTTATTGCTGGTCTTTTTTGGTAGACCCCAGCTGCAACTCCCTTCTGCCTCTGATCTTATGCAGGTTATCTTCAGCTGCAGATTACTGAAGCCACAGGTTGTTTGAGGACTTGTTTTCAAAGGGTGAAAAGGTCCTGAAATCATGTTTATAAATTTGAAAACATAGCAAAAAGAACATGATGGATTGTATTTTTTTCTTTGTTTCAATACCCATACCATAAAGACAGAAAATTAAATTTCACATATGGATGGTCCAAGTTTTTTATCACTTGGAATTTTTACAATGGGCTTGGATAGCTCATACTGCTCTATCTCAACCAGAAGTCATCAAATGCATGCAGGAAATGCATTCTGCGTCCAGTTTTATGAAAACAGTTAGATGAACTGATAATAATGCCTCTGGCTTTCAAAAGCTGGGTAGAAGAGTTTGTCATTAGAGATTATCATCCTACATATGTTTTGGGGTTTTTTTTACATTTTTTATTAACTCTGTGTGAGCTGAAGAAAAATAATACTAAAACAGAATAGTATTTCAGGAAAATAGGAAGAATATGGTGCTTTATAAGTCTGTTACTTTTCCAGATAGAAATAAAGCCAAATCCTGTGAAAAGGTATAAGCTCCAACAGAGCTGCCAAAGTCTCCATGGAGTAATATGTGGATATCTGCGGCTCATGTATCAGGCAAATTTAGAGTGACTCTGTTCTGATACAGGAAGGGAAAATGGTGAGAAGGGAAAAAAAAAAGTACCATTAAATCACAAGACATATTGCATTTCTTAATGAAATCAAGTGGGCATTATAAATGTTATCACCTACCAAGACTAAACTATCTAGGTTCCAACTATAGTTCAAACTGTTTTCAGTGCTAAAAGGTGGCTTAGAGCCAGATACTAATATAAATGTTTTGAATTGCCCCTTGAGGAATCTCGTTCTTGTTCCATGTTTGTAGAGGAAATGGGGATACAAATTTGAAGATGATAAAGTGTATCTTTGTGAAGATCCTCTTTCTCACCTCACCTTTCCAAAGGTTTTCAAAACATAGTTTTAAAAGTTGTTGGTACTCAGAAGAGGAAAAACAAGCATATGGGACACAGATTTGGAAACTATTGCATGATGGATCTGTACTCAAGACGTCAGCCTTCTTTCTGTGGTAGGACTGGGAAAAACTGTTGAAAATAAAGTTAATTTGAAATTATGTTTTTTTTCTCTGCAGTTTGTATGTAAAGAGTTATTACACCAAAGGTTGATGTTTCTTTTCCTTAATTTCATTTAGACTACTTCCTTCATGTGCATGGTTCATCAGCAACTGCAGTCACATTTTAAAGCACTGTATTCAAGAATATCAGCCTGTTACCATGACTTGTGTTTCCAAAGCATTCAGGGACACGAATAATCAGAAATCATGTCCCTCACAAATTGTGTGTAACTCAGCACATCCTTCTAAAGTAAGTGCTGTTAAACATACCAGCCCCAGCAGATCTGTTAAGCAGTATTGTCTTACTTTATTGCCTACTAAAGTATCTTTTTCTGCAGGCCTCTTCAGGCTGGTGATCATCAGGATAAGCCTTCTAAACCCCTTGGTAATAAGGGATAGTCAGGGTCATCCAAAACAGCTCAATCCAACAAGAATTCATGTGTCATGAGTAGTAGCTCTAAGGGAGCTCAGGAAGCTGTTTTGCTGAAAGATACTAATTATTGTACTGTATTGTACTGTATTGTGCTAGGTTTCAAGTGTCTAGTTTTGGTCCCTTCTGGTTCAAGAGGGATGCTGTGTAACAAAAACTGTCTGGCGATAGTCATTCCCACTGTAGCTATGATTAATGTGCACACTCCATACTGATTATTCACAAGTCTGAGGCCCAGAGTGTGATAGAAATATTCTTCAAGTTTGGTATTGATTTTTCTTATCTTCATGTTATGAATTTCTTTCTGCCCCATGACTACTCCAGACTTTCTTCTGAAAAGTTTTGAGCTGGACCAGTATTTCTGTGGCCTCATGACAATATATTCCTATTGCTGTGTGTTTGGGAGGTAGGTCAAGAATAGTCCTCAGCAAACAGGACTGATTTTTATATGAGACGCTGCAGTAACTATCTTCACACGTATTTATGAGATCTCACTTTGAGCACTATTTGCTCTGTCTTTGGCTTCCAGCCACCTTACTTGCATGGCAACAAGCAATTTCTGGAACAACCCAGCAGAATGTGAGCTGGTTTATTCAAATGGTGGGGTCAGACCACTATTATTGCAGGTGACTTCTGCCTGAGCAGCACCTGAGATGAAGGCTGAATATTGAAAAGAACATGACTGCTTGGCACTAAGTTGAACTTCTAAAGAGTGTGCTCAGTTGCCAGGAGTAAGCAGATAGGACTGCAGTGATTTTATGAACCAAAGTCTTCTCTTGCCCATTTGAACATTCTTAAGTCTTTATGCCTGACTACTGAATGTAGTATGAACTCACAGTGTAACACAGGCATTTGTTTGACATCATTAAGCTTAACTAAGGTAAATCTCTAGTGTAGCATTAAAAGTAGAAAGAATTTCTTGTATGTGCTCAGGCTGTGGCAGTGTGTACATTTATAATAATCAAATGCTGAATGAATGGAGAGTTTCTCTGTACCCTGAGATTTTGGATTACAGGCTGTGAATCCTTCATTGCAAACAGCCTCAAACACTACCTTTCCAAATTAGCAGTCATGTATTTTTATAGCAAGTCTCATGATTTATATAATAAATTTATATAATGATTTTTTATTATTTTATTATTTATGTCTTTTCAATAAAATGATTTATAAAACTTCATAATTTTCCTGAAACATCACCTGCTTTTAATAATTTTAAGATGTCAAGAAATACACTTCATGGACATTTTAGGTATAAGTTGCAATAGCAAGCAATGAAATCAAGCATACATTGTAGTTATGCAGTATCCTAATCCTTTGCAGACCTATCTGTAATTGACTACCCCCATAGTTCTCCTACCTCACCTCTCTGTTATTTTTCCATCTACATCTTGCTCTATCATGTACCTCATCTGCTATAACTTTTATCATGTTGTCTTACAGAGTGTCTGGCCCAGGACTATTCTCTTTTTATATTCTGTTGAGTCTCCCTGGCAGAACCACTCATTTCTTTTCTTGTCTGTGTGTGCTATTCTCAGCCTACACCTTATTATATTCATCTTCACTCAGTTGCATTTCTTTTCTTTTTTCTTTCTCTCTTTTTTTTTTTTTTTTTTTTTTAAGAGCTTCTGTGCTTCTAATCCATAAGTCATTGCAGGAAGGACACACTGATTGAAAACCTCTCTTTCCAGGCAGAATGGTAAATTGCTTTTCATTATATGATTCAGATTTCTCGAAGGCTTCAATTTCACCTAGGTCCACTTTTATTGAAAAAAACACAAAGACGACCGAAGCCAAATAAAGACAAAACAAAAATATCTTTTAAAAATGCTGTTGAAAGCAAATATTTTAGTTTTCATATCTTTAAGTGCATTTTACTGCAGGATTGCAAAATGTGATTTTTACAGGCTCACCCTAGACGTATTGCTAAAAGCACCCTGGTGATTTACTGGTAGGGCAAAGAAAAACGAAGGAGAATTTCAGCAATAGTATCTTGCATAGTGGCAGGGAGGATTCAGTCTAGCCTAGTGTTCACAGTTTTGCTTACAGCAGTCTAGGAGTAGTTGGTTGTGGGATGCTGGATGCTCTTTTTAACTTGACTGTGATGAAAAGCCCCAGCGACAGCATACCAGAATCTGGGTCTCTGGTGCTGCTTGTGGAACAAAATTGTCCCCTTCAAGATGCGTTTCTCCTTTTCTTCCATTGGTCATGCAGTAAAGAATTTATTTCAAAAGACTAACTCACTTGGTATGAAGAAACTTGAAGTTTGATTTTGCAGAAGAAAAGTGACTTATTTCTTGGTCATTGAAAACCCCACTTATAATAAATGTATCTGTTCTTCATTCACAAGCTAACAAAGGGTATGGAACAGCTTTTTACACAAAAATAATGAAATTGCCGTCAGTTGTGGAAGGGCTTAAAAACACAGTTTCCTCCTTAATGTCTTTCTGCAAAGACACATGCTCACAAACACGCACACATATAAATGTCAGAGTCAAGTCTTCAGCAACTGTGAAAGTTAATTTTCTTTGCTTCATCATATTTTATTTATTTATTTATTTATTTATTTATTTATTTTACATTTACTTCAATTCCAGAGCACTTATCCTGTCTGTAAGAGTCATGGAAGCTCTAGGCAGACAATCATTTCATAGTTTATCTGAGGTTTGCCACATTTCATACACATATTGTACATTGTCTCATGTCCTCATACTTGTACCAATCTGTTAGGATGGCATAGTTTCAAGTTGGTCAGACTTGCCCTAGGGAATCAGAGAATCTGCTAAGTTTGGTATGAAAAAAGGAACAGGATACTAGTGAAACTTTCCCCTCTTCAGAACATCTCATATCTGTAGTATCGGTGTGCTGGAGGCATTTTGGATTAACTTCTGGAGAACTGGAGGAGACCATTATATATTCCCTTCAGACTTTTCAAATGATACATACACTGATCCAGACTCTGAAGGAGCACCTCAAACTGAACTTAAATCATCCCAACCTGGCATATAGCAAGTTTTGATTCAAATAAAGATATCTCAAATGTGCACTTTAGGTGAAAAACTGTTTTTGTCTCTCTTTGCTCAAGCTCTCGAAAACATAACCAGTTAAGGGCTGAGCGATTGTATTCAGGATCAGATTCTCCACATAATCTTCTTCATACCTATTACAGGTTGCGAGAAGCTTAATGCTTGACAATCAGAGTAACAGCTTTGTTGTGCAGGAGGTGTTATTTTTCCATCTTCTGGCTTTTAAAGACAGACTGAACACATATAATAAAAGATTAGGTGTGTATCTGTGACATAATGTATCCAGGAAATTGTTATTATGAAAACCTTATGACTAGTTGTTAAAAATCCAATCTATTCTTCTTAATAAGCATGAGGAATTGCTAAAGCCCTAAATGCGAGTAATATAAATTTTTTTTTTTTTGATGGTGCCTAAAAGGTAGGTTGTAGAGAAGTTCCAAACAAGACTGAAATTCTCAGCGTTTCTGGAAAGATTCATAAAGTGTTTGGGACATCAATAATGATAGCTAGAGTTGAGCTTCTGCCTCTTGCCAACGACCTATCCTTACCAGAATCTTCCTGTAGAAGAGGAAGTGTTTTGCTGATTTATGTGAGAGAACTGTTTGCATATATATAAAATGATAGAAGAAATTTAGTCACTTTACATCCACATCAGATGTGTAAGTCTACATCTACACTAGCATGGGGAAAAAACTAACTAGTTTTTTTTTTCTTTGCTTACACTGATATGAATAAGAGAGAGCTCTGAGGAGACCCATGGATTTATTCCAGATTTATGGTGGTATAACAAAGAATAAAAACTGGCCTAAGTTGCCTATCTTTCCAGGTGAGGTGATTTACCTGCACTTAAAGTAATTTCATCTGTAATGTTTCTTTTTTTATTTGGGAGTAAATCTATATTGTTCACATGTAAAAGAGAAGGATTTTCCAGTACTCAGGAACTTGAAACTGTCAAGTTATGTGTGTTTCCAAGAATACTCTGATGAAGTGCAATCCCTGAACCAGTGTATTTCAGAGCGTACAGTAGCAAATGTCACATCCCCTGCTGACCAGAGCAGACGTTGCTGCTCCCCTTGTTGAGTGGGTTCCAAATTTTGCAGGCCTATACCTGCATCTTGCATGTGGGAATTAATCCTCAACCTGACTATATTAGAGCTGACAGCCTTCCAGGCCCCTCCAGCTGTCACCAAAATAAATTCTCCACCAGCCTTTCCACCTGTGTAGAATTCCTTAGGTGACAGAGGATACATTTTTCTGATTCACATCATCTGTGGTGACACAGATCACAACGTGGCTGCAATAAAGCTGAAGTATTCCCTGACAAGAACTCACTGGCTTGTCTTTTTCTCATCCAGGTTAATTCAGTTTTCATGAGGTTTGACTCTCATGCTGTGGTTGTGTAGCATGAAGCTAAAAATCCTGCCAGCTTCACAAATAGATGCCACAGGTTACAGGAGGAGTTGTCAGTCAAGGTTGGTGACTGGTGTTTCATAAAACATTCACAACCTGGAGAGAACTGTGGGTTGCTTTTGCTAGCTTTGATGTGGAAGCGGGACTAACTAGCATACCACTGTGTCTCAGTTCACAGAGAGGGCAGATAGGCATCTGGGAACTGCTGAGATGAGACACCCCTTTGAAATGGTAGTAAATTTCGCAATACTCACTCCTTGAGCTAGGAAAACAAGGAATTGTAATAATTTGGTTTCTGATCACCATGAAATGTCTTTGATTGCTTGAATGGCTAAAGGCTTTTTTGGAGAGGCTCTTGAGACAAAAAGGTAATTTTAGCAGCCTTACTTAAGTCCTCCTATCTCTTTCCAATCTATTTTAGACTCTGTTTTCTCTTACAGTTCCCTCAATCTTCTCAGTACTTTTCCTCAGGCAGCAGGCCAGCAAATGAGAGTCCACAACAAAGCCTTTAGCGATTTCATCATGCTTAATTCTTCCGAAGGTAGGATGGGATATTTAACTCCTTTTTTCCACTAAATGGCTGAGACAGTTCACTTTGTTTTCTCATCCCTCTTGCATCTAGATAATCAGTACCACTGTCAAGAAGGTATGGCAGGAAGGTCAATCAGGTAGACGCATCAATTTTCTTTACACATCACAAAGAAGCGGCAGTGCAAGGCAAAGGGTAACATGCACCTTTCATCAGTCTTAGGCCTGAGAGAAGGATGGGCAAGTAGAGACTTCAATTCTCTCATGCTTTAGAATAAGAACTAGCAGTAACATGATCTTCATGTTGGAGTGCAGCAATGGTATCTGGTCATCTCTCGTTCAGGCTTGGGAGAATGAGGGTGTGCTTCTACACTGAGGACAGGAATTTAGATTGTAATGAAAGGTAATGAAAGGACTTCAGCACAGGCAGAGAAGGACAGTTCAGATTCCTCCTGAAATCACTTCTGGCTTAGGCTGTATTCCTGGAAGACTTTGAGTATGGGAGGACAGGAGTGTACAGCTCCTCAGGAGCTGTGAGAAAGAATCCGTTTCTGGAAAAATGAACAACAAACCTGCTGGCAATGGACACATATGTTGCTGCTGTATGTCCCTTCTGTATGATACTGCTTCTGCCTTGGCTGTCCCTGGCCTGCTCTGGGCTGGCATCCTGCTAAGAAACGAAAAAAAAAGCTTTGTGCTCTGACATGTTTGTACGCCTAAGACCTGCGTATGTTTGATGTGAGTGGTGGACATAGCAGCAGCTGAAGTACACACTTGCTCTGTCCCAGAACAGGCTCTGGGGTCTTGAGCAAAAACTTTCTCTTTCCAGCCTTTTCATTTCCCACTGCAGTCTAACTGCTTGCCCTCGGCTGCTGTCAGTGAGTAGTGAGTGGCTGCAGTGGGCCCAGGGCAGGAGTTTTTCTGTGAAGCCACTGACACCCCCGAGTGGGGGGACAGTAGAAGGTGTACTCAGCCTCCCCCTCAGAAACAAGAAAACAAGTAGAATGAATTAATGTGTCATAACCTCCATTTTAGGTAAACCAATAGTCAGTTATGGCTAATAGCAATATGGTGTAATACAGTTATTGTGTTAAAATAATATTAAAAAATGTTCATCATCTATATTTGAAAGTAAATATACCACTATCCTGAAATATCATTCATACAGGTTTTTATTATTAACTTTTAATAAGTGGTTAGCATTTTTTAAAAGAGGCATTTTGAAAGAATGGCAAATACTTCAATGATTCACTTTCACTGTAAAAACGATATCTTTCTTAGTCAACAATTTAATGAATGCTAAAACCAGTCATCTAGCTACAGTAATCAAAACTTGTGTAGAAAGGCAACCTGGTAGTTTGATAAAAGTTTTAACTGTATTAATATTTACCCCATTAAAGACTAAAATCAATATCTAAGTCACAGCATAAGTCACAAGTAGTCAAAACACAGCCATTAAAGAAAGTTAAATATGTTCTGTTGTCTGTGGTCTGTGTGATAAAGTCAAATGTGGACAGAAGCTGACAAGCATTTTCTGATACAGCAGCTGGTATGACGACAGCTACTTAATTACCTGAAATACATGCTTGCATTCAAACAGGTTTCCCCACACAATTTAACTTGCGCAGTATTTTTTCCTGTTCCATGGAAAAGGTGTTCAAGCAATGTGTAAACTGCAGCCTGTTAAATGCCAAGCATTAGCTCAGATCCATCCCTGCAGAACTGAAGTGGTTTGAAGGTATGACATCTGCAGGAGCTCATAGTTTTTTGTCTTGTTAGAAGGATTGTAACCAATCTAGGATGCTAATGGGATGGCAGTGGATGAATGGACAACCAGGTTGGTAAACAAATGGTTGGGTGGTTGGGATCACAGGGGTTGTGGGTTTAGAGGTGGGTAATAAATGTGTTTGTCAAAGATGCAAGATCGTGCATTCTCATCAGGTGTGCAGATGACACCAAACTAGAACAACTAGTTGGTATGTCCAAGCAGGACTGCCATGTAGTGAGACAGGAGAGATGGGCCAACAGCAGTGTGCAGCAGCAATGTCCAGCGATATCTTGAGTTGTATCAAGAGCACAGCCAGCAGATTAAGGGAAGGGTACTTGTTATATCACATTTAGGATACTATGTCCTGTTTTGGTCTTGCCAGCAATGACAAACTGTACTGAGTGCAGGGTATGTCTGCCAAGATGGTTGGGGTCTGAAGCACTTGCATTAGGGGTGGGGAAGCGAGGGAACTAGGCTTATTCAGTCTGGAGAAGAGATGGCTTGGTGTGGGTCACACCTAACAGCATTCCAACTCATGGCAGTCTGGATCTTCCCATAATCTTATGATTAGCCTATGATCCTATGACTGGGTAATCGGAGTCAGATTTGCTCCTTTATCCTTATTTTTCAGAATGGATCAGAGGGAAAGACAGATAGCCATTTGTTTTCTTCAATATCTTGTCAAACATATATTTTAAAAAATTGTATTGTAATTAGTAACCTTTGGTTGATACCTTTTATTCCTTATTATTTAAAATCAGTTAGAGAACGTATCTTGAGAAAAAAAATATTTAGGGACTAGCTTTAGGAAACTACACCTCTCCATAAAGTTTTCTGCTTCATTTCTTTGCTTGCTGTGGTACATGAATGGCCAAGACTGGAAGTAAATGCTGTGGAGTTGAACTTTCAAAACAGTAAAAACATAAAAAATGACCTAAGAGTCCAGGATTTTGTAGCCAAGTACCTACCAGCTAATACCCAACATAAAATATGCTATTGATTTTTAGCTGCAGTGAGCTCTCTGGTGTCTTCAGATCATTGGAGTTTTCAAAGCTCTCCAGCACGTTGCGATTTTAGGTGGACTGAAAATGGAACTAGAGGTCTTCATACCTAGTTCTCTAAGAGAGTTAGCAACTTCTTATCCAAATGTGAAAAGTGGACCCTCTCTTTAGAAGTCATTCTAGGATGAATACACTGAGTTCTTAAGATCTGAAGTTCTGATGCACACTACAAAGACTGTCATACTCGAGTAGGTTTCTTTAATACAGGGACCTCTTGCTATGCAAACATTAATTTCTGTGAAGAAGACAACGTTGCTTTCCCCTACAAAAATGAATCAATTTTTTCTTGCTATACCAAATTTACAAGAACATAGGGTCTTAAGTGGCAACATTAAATTAAAAAAAAAAAAATCTACTTTAAATATTTTTAAATTCAATACAGATATCTTTGTAATGAGTTTTTTTAGAATATGAAATTTGCATATAAATTTACAGGTAAAAATTAAACAGTCTCTTTTCTATTTGGATATATGTAAATATTATAACACCTCTTAGGCAGTTGGCTAATTCCACCAAAATATAATCATCAGGTTATAGCCAAAGGATGGTGCTGAGGAAGACGATTTTGATTTTGACCTTTTTTTTTTTTTTTTTTTTTTTTTTTTTTTTTAAATGATGTGTGATGGAATTATATAGTTATTTTGGACTAAGAATTAAGTGTGGGTGTTTTTTGATTTTGCAGACCTAATAGAGAAAAATGTGTGTTCTCCTCTTTTAGAATAATATTAAATGTTTACAATTTTCTCTCATTTTTTTAATTATGAGATAATGAGACAATATTTTTTAATATAGTTTCCTATATAGTACCTAAAAGCTACCATTTACAATGCAGTTAGAGTTAGGGTGTAAAACAGAACACTTTTCCCTCATTTCTTTTTTTTTTTTTTTTTTTTTCATGGTGTAACAGGTTACCTTTTCCAGGTCTGAGTAATCTCCCTTGGGAATTGACTGGGCTTTTTTGTAGCATCTAAAGACGAAATGGATTTGTTACGGGAGTGGTTGAGAGACCATTCTAATGTTTCTGTGGCAAAACCAGTGTATATATTTGTTCTCAGAAAGCATGTCATGAGTCTATCCACTGAATACTACTGTCTTTATCTGCTCTGAGGGTGGGAGTGTCTTTCCTTCTTTGCATAATTATCTGCTGGTCAGTAGGCAGCATGAAGAAGCTGGAAAGATTTCTCATCCTACTCATCTTAGAAAGGCTTGAACCATCACCTTCTAACTTTCAGGAAAAGGCTGAAAGTCAAGTTTAACTTAAAGTTAAGACAGTATTCCTGGTAGACATACTTGTCATCTTCCTAGTTCAAGTCTGGCCTTTGTGTCACCAAAAATATGAACACCAGAAGGCCAGAAGACCACAAAGAAGAAGTAGCTTGACTGTTGCTTAATAGTTAGGAGAATCTCTCTGAGTGAGAAAGCAAGACAGTAGTGCCAGGTCAGTACGGCAAGTGTTTGTATTCTACATCAGACATTTGTGGCTGAAATCTAACAACCAGCTCAAAGCATAACATTATAATTTTCCTGGCTCCATGACTCCCGCATCCCTGGCTGACCCATATATAATCTTCCAGAATGTGTTTTTTCACAATCTGATATTTAGCAGATTAGATTGTCATGGATTTTGTGTCCTTTACCTTTCAGGAGGATATGAACCTGGATAATCTGCATGAAGAATTTAGAGGGCTAACAAAATTATAGAGAAGATGAATTATCTACTTGAACAGACATAAATAGTCAGAAAAGGAGCAGGCAAGGTGGATTCTGAGTAAGTAGTGGTAATGTGTAGTAGTGAGGATACCTATGACATTCATATCAAGTTGGAAAACATGACATAAACCCATAATTCTGTGTCTCTATGGAGTGATAGGTGGAGTCTGGATATCCCAGAGCATCTTGGAAAATCTTCCCCCGGAGCTGGATTCACCTGTCCAAACACCAGTGTCTAGTATCATTTCAGGTGTGGGATGGGGTACTGCTTGGACCAGAAGGGTGTAGGTCTCCCTTAAATTGTCTTTCATGTCTGCAATCCCCATGCAAATGTTTCAAAAGCTATAGGGCATCTCATATTAACTGCACCCTGCCTCTAGTAATGGGTAAACTGAATTGGTCTTTAGGCTCTACTGACTGTATTGACCTGTTGTCCACTGATTATAATGGGAGCTTAGACATTAGCTCACGCTGATGACTAAATCTGGCTAAATCTGGTGCTTAATCTAGAATAATTTTATTGCCCTTAGGGGGCTTTTAAATTCTCTATGCAATCAATGGAAAGATGTTAGTACTTAATTTAGAGAACTGGCTGGGTCTAGTTTGGCTTCAAAGATGCCTCCCTTTTTCTTTAGGTTACAGAAAGAACCGAGACAGCTATGACAGGCAGAGTTAGATTGCCCTGCAGAGTTCTGTGCCTGAAATATTGGCAAGACAGTGTTTTAGTTAGAATTCTAAATGAAATAGAATGTATTCTGCCTATCTGTCTTTAGAAACCATAGCTAATTATTGCTTGATTTAAGAACCTAATTACTAAAAACAGAGCTCTGAAAAACTTTTCCTAATACACAGTTTGTGAGAAGAGCAGGAAATAAAGTAGTTAGGTTCAACGAGACACTGAATAAAAAATTGAACATACACACTGATCAATTTCAGTTTACTTTTTATACTATGAGGTCCTTCAGGCATCACCTTTTGCAATTTCCTGAGCCAACAGCCTTGGGACATAATACAATAAATCATTGAATTGATGATGGGAAAAAAACACTAGCTTGTTGCTGTTCTTAAAATTCGATTATGAGAACTAGATTTTAAAAAGTATTTCAACTCCTAAGGGTTTGATCCACAAAAGGGCATAGATTTTTTTGATGGTCAGCATGGCATCATAGAAGGTTTAGGTTTCTGTTTCCTACGGTTGATGGCATATGTTGAACAAGGTACATTATTTGCTTATACAACACATGCAAAGAAGTAGGTGTCTCCAGCCAGGATTCACAAATAGCTGCTTAAGTTAATCAACAAGAAAACACTGAGACTATAGAGTTGTTTCTTAAATCCCACCTCTCTTGAGATACAGGTGCTTAACTTTTAGTAACAGGGATGAAGAGTCATGAGCAGCAGCTCCCAAACCCTTCCCTGGCTCAGGTGCCCATTCTGGGTTTTAAAGAGTCAGCACGTGAGTGTACGTCACTCTGAACACGGGGGGGTTCAGTTGGGGGAAGGGGGGGTTACAAAAACTGAACAAAAGCTCAGAATTCAGCACTTTCAGAATGTGGGAAACAACTACTATTCCATCTGAAAGCATTCACATAGCCCTTGCTCACTTTCTGACTGTAAAACCTAACCAGTGGGTGTAGACAACTTGCTGCAGCAGCAGTGCTACTCAAGAAAGTCTACATACACAGCACCAAAGAGAAGAAAAAGCAGAAAATAAATTACTAAAGTCCACTTGTCAAGACGATTATTTAAGAGAAGCTGTCTAGTGCCCATTTCTTACTCAAACACATGGTCATGTATTTTCCATTAAACTGTTAGATAAAAACATTAAAATTCAGGTATTTTTGAAGCTGGTTGGGTATTTTTCCCCTACCGATTGAAAAAGCATTTTAGAGGCTTCATGGCTGAGTTTTTCCTTTTTCTGCAGGGATCAAACAGAATGCTCTAATGAGTTCCAGATTTACTGAGAATTATTTAAGAACTTTAGCAGACCTGGAAAAGCTGTAAAGGAGACAAAGATAGTAGAAATGAAGGAAGGGCTTCCATATGAGGACTAACTGTGTGGGTTTGTAATCCTGAAAAACTGTAACTGTGGGCCTAGAGCAGAAGCCTGCACAGTGAAGAAAAGAAGTTGAATTGGTTAGTTATTAACTGTTCCTTATAAGAAATAATGAGGTATAAAACAAAACTAGTTCAGAACAAACAAGAAGAGCAGTACAGTGCAGTTAATCTGAGTAACTCATTGCCACAGGATGGTCCAATGCAGCCTATGTAAGAGACAATTTTGTCAAAACCAGATAAATGGCTCTTCCTTTACCTTGCAATTGTAATTAATTTACAGAACATTCCAGTGGGAGTGTTAGGGTTAGTAATCATGCATATATTAACACCAATTGATTTTTTCTTAGTAAAGTCTTTTTTGCTTTCCTTGGTAAGAAAGATGTTTCTAGAAAAGCAGCATAGTGTACAGCACTGTACTTGTTGATACCTGGCTCAAAATGAATCACAGCTCCCCAAACACATATTCAACTGGGTACCTCTCTGTTTACTTCCCTCAGCAGATGAGAACAGACTCGATTGCACAAGAGAGCCCTAGAACACTTTGAGGGAGGGAAATAATGTTTGCTTCATACAAACTGCTTCTTGCAGCTTATCCAGAGATACGGTACAACCTCGAGCTAATGCCTGAGGAATGGAAAATCTACTATCAATACACAATGTCTCCATCTGCTGATTGCTAACAGAGATTTTCATATCCTTTTGCATAACCCAATGGAAAGCACACTGCTAATGCTATGACAGATGGATGCCTGCTTCCAAGCGGGAAGCAGACCTTTTGTTAAATCTGGTCTCTAAGTACAGCATTGCCTAGCAACTATGGGAAATGGAGGCAAGCTAAAGCATCAGAAAACATTTCACCTGGTGCAGCATGGGGCTGGGGTTTTTTGTTTGTTTTCAAAAGAAACTACCCTAGTTTAATCCTGTGTAAAACAATATTAGGTTATTTATGCTTTATCACCACAGAAGCAAATGATGTCCTTACAGGAGTGTCAGGACAGCATTTCCCAGAGAACAGCTCTGTTTCACTGATAATGGAGAAATTCAGATCCAGTAGCGAATCAAATGGAAAAGACCCTTATCTGTTTGTGTCTTTTGTTACAGCTTTGTCCTAAATTTTCATTGTAAGGAGTCATTAGCATTACATATATGCCGACATTAAGCCTATGACACTCCCAAAGGTGCATCAGCATGGCAGCACTGCTATTATTTTTCTCATCCCTTGTAGCAGCATTTAGTCTCTCCTTTTTCTTTCCAAGAGATATTGCAGAGTATGAGCTAAAGCTCAATCCTCAGAAGATCCTGGATTAAATAATATCACATTAACAAGAGTCCATGTAGCAAATAACCTTGTTAGTGCTTTTATGACAGCAACACTAAGCCCCTTTACACAGCCTTGGATGTGAAATCATGGATATCCTGAACTGCTGTCCAGGTGATCTATGCAGCTCAGCTAGATTTTCTGTATATACTGCTTCCCTATACTGAAAAGTCCAGGCCATATTTTGCTTAGCATTGACTTGCCAGAAGAAAATCTTTCTCCGTGTATGTATGTAAGAGGAAGACAGAGAGAGAGAAACTGCATATGGTCTTATATTATTATTGATGTGTAATTAAACTGTTGAGAAAAGGAGGTCTTTTGAAAAAAAATATTTGCTTTTTCTATGTAAGTCTAGGGAATATGTATTTTAAATTGAATTAAGCTAAACTCTAGGCTGAGCTCAACTGCCTCAATATACTCTAGTGCCAGCTGCAGCAATGTTAGTTAGATGAGCCCTCAAAGGCCTGAACTTTTCTGGAACTGCAGCTGGAGGACAGGTGAGGTAGTACAGGGCACACCAAGCAGCACTAGCCTGACCTGGCAGACAAATGCAGAGCCCCCTGTCATCTTTGCATCTAGTACAATGTAGGGAGTTCTGACTCAATTTCTATTTGCATGTAATGTAATGCCAAACATCAGTGCTCTACCAACATTGAAGCTAGGGCATACAAGTTTGTGTTCTCCTGCTATGTTCAGTCTGACTTGCATCTTTTCAGAGACATTGATCAGCAAAGCTAAGTATGTGCAGCATCTTGCTTACAGAAAACAAACTCTGCTTTAGTATGAAGCAGTCAAATTGGTAGGCAAATACACTGAGTTTCAGCATGTTCTTAATATTACTAAATATGAAATACATAGGAAAATCAAAATTTCTGTGCAGGGCAGCACAAGCACAAAGAGTCACGGAACATTGCTGCTCATACATCTCTGGCTGCTGTGTGGTACATAAACACCCAGGCTAATGCTAAACCTGACTCAACTGGGTTATTAATAACAGCACAACTGGGTCAGCAGTGTATTCAGTGTAGACCAATTTATCTTGTTTCCTGGGTAAGTCTGCAGCCTACCCTAAGCTTTCTGCAGTTGTAACTAGACTGCCATTAAAAAGGAATTATGCGGTATAAAGCTTATGCAAATAATCTTTGCACTATAGTTATTGAAATACCAAGGTGATCTAAATTTGTATATGTTTAGATCGATCAAGGAGGAATCTAAAGTTTATACCTGGATTCAGTGGCCTAAGATTCTTGATTTGGTCTCAAAATTTAGAAATTTTGAAAAACCTTCTCTGCTTGAGACATATCTATTATACTGGATGAAATCCTTAAAATATGTGCAGTTTCTATTATATATCTAAAGGGAAAATAAACCCTTTTTAAGTTAGAACTTGATATAAAATAAGAGAGTTTTCTGGTACACTATCTGATCTGAGGTGTGATGTTAGTAGGCTGTATAGCCAGCCTTGCCAGCTGCCTCCTTCTGTATCAGCCTCTTGATAAAAGGCGAGTTCTGATTGATTGATTGATTGATGTATTGCAATATTGAGTATTGCATCATCTAACTTCTAGGCACCTACACCAGTTAATGGACTTGATACCAGTTTGGTAGCTAATTATTTTGTGCTGAAGCATTAATTAGAGAAGTCTACATTCTTCATGAGATGCTCACTCGAAGTAGGCAAAGTCAGGCTCCTTTTCATGACTTAAGTACTTTGCTGTGGCCTGGAGAAAGTATTTTCTAACTGAAACACTTTCCTGAAGGTTGGTTCTAAGTAATTTTCTCTCAGCAGGTGAATGATATTCTCCTCCTACCACTGCTCTGGGTTAAGATCTTGCTGCCAAGCCTCTATTCTAGTCTTCTTTTCTTCCTAAGCAGATTTGTGGTCGTGTTTCCTTCCTCTCTAAGAGCTCTTCAGCTAGTAGGCTGCAGCATATTCAATTCTGTACAGCAGATACTAAAATAGTTCTTGGAAACATTTTTCTAGAAACATGGCACCTGAAGATTTGAGATATCTGCCTCTTCCCGCCACCCTGCCCCCCCCAGTTATGCTGTAGATGAGGAGAGATTTTGAAGATCTGCTTTTGGTTGTAAGCAGAGAAAGGGGGATTTAGTCTCTCTATTCCTAATTTTTTAACTGTATTTTCTACATAAATCATGCTCTGCTCTTGATTTATAATATGAAACACACTTTTTTTTTTCTTTTTTTGTCTAAAATACTTCAGAATTTTTTATCTTTAAAGTCTTTCCTGTTGTTATACAGCAACAAGACCATGCACAAGAAGTAATGATTCTCAATTAAAATTTTCTTTGGGTGCTGTGCATTGAAATTTAACATTTTCCATTATTCGTCTTTCTACAATAAGACAAACATTTTTATAAAACAGAATAATTGTAATAGTATTCTGACAAGTCCAATTTATATGGTACATTGTCACAAAAGAATACCTAAGAAAAAGCAGAATGGCTATACAAGCCTGCTAATATGCTTTAGAAACTCTTTGAAGGAGCTAGAACAACATGCTATTAAAACTCCAAATACATATTCGATATGCGTGTTTTTAAAGAAAACTTTATAAATATCCAAATTTAAGATAAACAAATACAGAATAAAAAGCACTAAGAAACTGATATGTAGACAAAGGTTTATTTACACCATACAACATTTTAAATATTTTATACACAGCTGCAGCAGAGAAAGCTACTCTGAGCTTTCTAGAGAAAACTGCAATAATAAAGATGTGAAATATATTATTCATATAAAAGTGAGATTATTACTTTATTGCATTTAAAGCAATGAAGAATGTAGCTCAACAGACATTCATTTAATGACAAAAACTTTGCTTTTATATTATAAAGTAAAAAGTGTAGTAATGGCCAAACAGACTGTTATAAACTTTAAAAACTGCATAAATATATACATTGTGCTTCATGGTGAAGTTTTTTGAAAACTAAACCAAATGAAGCTGTTACAACATGAATCGTTGCTTGAGGTTTATCTATAAAGATTACCTTACAAATCCATTCCACGGGTACTTACAACACACGATGGTAAGAATTGTACACCTGGTTCTCCACTAGCTGCACTAGTGGGAATATACTGTACGAAAAAAACCACTGACATTTGGCACAGGAAGAGCCTGACGTAAAGTAGTCACAACGTTCAGACAGGAGTGTCAGGATTCCCAAAGTCTCTTTATTGTCAGTGCAATGAATTATTTTTGTTTTGTTTTTGTTTTGTTCAGTTTGTTTTCCTTTTTGTTAAACTTCTGTTTGAAAGTCACCTTCTTGCACATCTAAAGGCAAGTTCAGACACTTCTCCCATTCTGCTGGTCTGAGTTCTAAAGCATCTTTTGCCTCTGTGTCTAATACATTTATTGTTGTATAGTGTTGGTAGTCGCCTGTGGTTTTGAAACTGTCCCATGGAGCCTTGCTCGGTGCTGAGTTCTCCTGAAGACCAAAGAAAGAAGAATTAAAACCAAGGATGAAATATTGTGTTTTCAATTTATAAGGCTGATCACTAACGTGCTCTCATGAGACACAGAAGCCAGAGAGGGGAAATGACTTTGCAGGGAGCCAGGCTGGCGGGTGTTCAGCACCGTTGCGACTCTTTCTCTGTGAACAATCAACACTTTGGCAGGCTCCTCACCTGAGCTGCCGGCTAAGCCCTTTCTTTCACAAGAACCAATGTATGTGAGGAATGGCCGAGTGATCCAGTACCAATAGCCATCTCTGTAACAGCGGTTGTGTAGAAAAGTGAGAGAAGAGAAGGTAATTGAGAATAGCTTGCTGCCTGAAATATGGAGTGGTTTGTAACAGAGATTGCCAGCTGGATTTTAAATTGGGGCAGGTGCATGACAGAACCATGGAAACCTAGTCCTTGAAAATGCTGAGAGCTACCTTGTTTTACAGGCTGATGAGCTCATGTATACTAGGTTTAACATGCTGAAAGCTGCTTATTTTGCACTGAATTATTTTATTTTTTAATGCTAAGTTTTATAGTGTAAAAGACCAATTTAATTAGTGATTCTGCTGTAACACATTGGGTGGGACTTAGGTGCCAAAACACTAAGATTTTTGCACCATTACAGATGCCTTTGGATTTTCTGCCTGATCTCCAACTATCTCTCATGAGAGGTGTAGGTCTCCCTTGAGACTTGTGTCATCATTGCCTGTACCATGATGTAGACTAAGATACCTGAGGCTGTCTAAAATAGCCTGAGATGCCTATATTTAGGTACCTGGATCACTCTCTGACTGTCTTACAGATAGACCATTTCTCGAGGCAGCTTTTATTAGCAGACCTTTCAAAGACATAACACTGATGTGAAACGGAGTAAACACAACTCTTCCACTGAGATTCCTTTTGAGATTTTGAATTAATTCAAGCTTTACATGGACAGCAAATCTCAAATAGGGGGGTGAATGAAAACTTAAATGTCAGCAAAGCTCAGAAGAGGGAGTGAGTGACAACTGGGTGCAAAATAACACATATCACAGCTAAAGGTTCATCAAAGAATCAGGGCCAAATTTCTGCTGGATTAAGATGATGTAAATGATGTAAATCCATTGGCCTCATATCTGCTTAATACCTCTTCTTCATGTCTGTGAGCAGCTCTTCTGAAAAAGTTATAAATACAATGATTCTAGCTCAGTTCCATTAAATACACAATTTTCACATTATGAAATTATATATAAAATTATTACTAATCATAATATTACTGCTAACAAATATGTCACACTAAATTAGCTGTTTTAATTAGGCAGAATCAACGATTTCCTTGCTCTAATTATCAGATGTAGTCAGGGTGTTATGCATGTGTGTATGAGTGTGTGTGTACAAATTTGAATTATGATGATAGCAGAGTCAACTCAGGATGATTTAATTTTTGCTTTTCCCGTGGTAAATATTTATAAAGCTATTATGGAAAAGACACGGCATTACAGTAACCCTGTATGTTTTCTGGACCATCTCATGTATAGGTGAATCTAACTGGACTTGTTTGTACTAACTAATTTAATATCTGCTTGTCTAGCTAGAGGAAAAGCCCTATTGGCCAAATTACATTAGTGAGCTGCTTTCTCTGTATAAAGTCCTTTAGACTTGGGACACACATACAGATTTGAAATCTGTTCCCTACAGTTCAATTACCTGTCATCTATAATGATGTCAGTGAGTTAGTTATGGTCTAGCTGAAAAACCTAATGAGTCTCGTTACAGGTTAGATTATTGAAAATATCTTTTGTTCTAATTTCTGAGCTATCTAAAGGTAGCACAGAGTAAGGTCTTCTCAGGAAATAACACTGAATTCAAAGGACTCTTGTTTCATTGTTGTTGTTAAGGATCCATCATATTTTAAATATCTAAGAAGGAAAACTTACCATACTGCCTGATTTTGGTACATCCCGAAATCTGTCCAGTGTCTGAAATTTCTGATTTAACTCTTGAAACAATTCCATGTGCCTCTTTCTTGTATGCATGACCTTCTGCAAAATGGAGCATAATTGCTTGCATTTATAATTGAATCTGGGCTTTTTTAAGAGAAGCATTATTTTCCCCAACATAATAAAGTAAATTGAATTTGGTAGGGCCATCTTTTCCCTATAGACTTGACCAGTGGAAGTGAATTGCACTGAGCCTTCTCTCTGCTGTGTTTAATGTTCTTCCTGTGTACAAGAGACTGTTTGTACCCCACATTTATTGAGTTGCTGAAGTTAAGGGACACTGTTTTTGTGCTAACCTAAAAGTGTTTTGAGAATGATGGTAGTTTCTCAGAAGGATACTTCTCTTGCACATTAGGAATGTTTTCTAGAATTTCTGTTTTCATCATGGATGATAATATTTTAATTTCTATAGGAATGCAACAGCAGTTTGAAATCATCCCTATCGGAATAATTTTTTGAGAACACTGAACTCAGAAATCTTGGTCCAAAATGGAAAAGCCCCAAATGTTATGTTGTTGTTTTGGTTTTTTTTGTGGTTTTTTTTTGTTGTTTTTTTGTTTTGTTTTGTTTTTTTAATTAGACATCTCTTGTCATTCAGATCATCATAAAATAAAGTTGAAAAGGCATTCATATTAAGAAAAGTAGGCACTATTTTTCAATTTTACTTGCTTTCTTATGTCATGGACTGGGCAATTGGAAACCAGTCCTCCTCTAGCCCATGCACAGGGCACTCTTCCACAAAAACTAATTATATGACTCCTGTGCAAGAGTTGGGGATCCCAAACAGCCCCCACAGTTGGAGAAAACCCCTGGCCATGTATTTGTCTTGGCAGCTACATGGAGAATAAAGCCTGTTTTGAAGCCTAGACTGTCAAGGCTACCATCTGCATTGTTTCCAAACAAGCTCACACTGAGTTATGGATTCAGACCAGCCTCTGGAGCAAAGCTGAAGGCTGCTTTATTGTTCTACCAGTCTCATGGTTCTGTGGTCTGGGTGGACAGGGGACAGGAGGGACCAAGGATGCTTCACCTCAGTCCAACAGCAGATGGGCTCAGCTTGGCTTTTCTTAAACTTTTATAACTGCTTGAACTTGAGTTACAGCCAGGGCAGCATCAATAATGATGACAGAAAAGGTGCAGAACACCAGCCTCAGTGC
This sequence comes from Athene noctua, assembly GCF_965140245.1. NCBI lineage: Eukaryota > Metazoa > Chordata > Aves > Strigiformes > Strigidae > Athene > Athene noctua. Next base: position 33,786,178 of record NC_134037.1, on the reverse strand, counting down.
ATATCCACTAATTTTCAAGCCTGATTTTCCCTGAGATTGTACATGACAAACCCTGCAAACTTGTGTACACAGTGCCTGAGTGTGACCCTTCCCAGCAAGACCGCTTCTGGCAAGTCTGGATTAGTACCTTTTAAACTGGAGTGGGAGTAGCTGACCCTCAAATAATGCTTTACCAATACTAATTTTAACTTTATCTTTCTTTTTCATTCTGTGTTTATAAATTTCATGAAATATGGCTTCTATCTTGGCCATGCATTTCTACTGCCATGCTGTAATAACCATATTATCCTTAATAAAGCTACACCGTAACTTAAGAATCACAGAATCATAGAATGGTTTGGGTTGGAAGGGACCTTAAAGATCACCTAGATCCAGCCCCCCTGCCATGGGCAGGGACACCTCCCACTAGCCCAGGTTGCTCAAAGCCCCGTCCAGCCTGGCCTTGAACACTGCCAGGGAGGGGGCAGCCACAGCTTCTCTGGGAAACCTGTGCCAGTGCCTCACCACCCTCACAGTGAAGAATTTCTTCCTTATGTCTAATCTAAATCTACCCTCTTTCAATTTAAAACTGCTACCCCTGGTCCTATCACTACATATACTTGTACACTTCTGGGAACAGGAAATTGGCAACATCATTCATAAAAGAGACATGAGATACAGCAAACAATTAAAGACCTATTAATGTGAGTTTTGGGTGAATAAGGGAAACAATTTTGCAAGATTTGGTGAGGAACTTGCAAAATGTAAGCTGATCTAAATTTATGAGGGAAGTTTCACTTAAGTGACTTCCTAGGGATTCTTTTAGGCTATTGCTGTTATGGTAGACAGGGATATGTAGCAAATTTCACATATACAGAATTTAAAAAAGAAAGGTTCTACCTCATAGATTATTATTGGCTGAAATAAGGAGACATGCTGAAGGGAATAAAACAAATTTGGTGGGTTAAAATACTGGTTCTAAAAGCAGGAAATAGCATATGACTGTGAAATAAGTATCTCCAGTCGGAAACTTTTTAATAGAAGGTTAGGAATATACTGAATGTTACTTTCTGATATTTTTTTGAATTGTGTACCCAAGAATTCATTAAATAGCAAATATGAATAATGTAAATGTCTTACTCAGTTCATTACATTATTCCTGAGGAGAAGCAGGTGGGAGGAGAAATTAAACACTTGCAGTGGAAACTCTTCCAGAAAAAAGGCTTTACATTTTTTTCTTAATAGCAGAATGACTGGTATGCACATCTACCTATGGATCTTTTGGTTGCTTTGTGTTTTTCTGGCTTCCATTCCATAATTCCTACCCACTGACACCCGCCCCTCCCCACTGCTTATAAAGAACAATCTGAACTGAAAGTGCAGTAATTTAAATTTTCAACTTTAACTTTTCTAAACTTCTTTTAAATTCCTTGTTAGAAAGCATCATATTACCTCCTTTCTAAAAAATGCGGTCTGTTGGGTAACTCTTTCTCTTTTATGAGAAAATAACTCAGAGTATTTGTAGGCGTTTAATCTGTCTTCTCTATTAAATGGGAAATATGGAAAATGCAGCTTTATCAATCTCAGAAATACACAATTTTTGTCAATACAAAGCTGGAGATCTTGACCAATATATACTAGGATGATTGTAGTAGCATCAGGACCTGAACAGGATGGAAAAGCAGCTTCTCATGCTACCCTTTAAAAGCACATTTTCTTTAGGTGCAGCTGGGGATTTTCCCATTAATGCCACATTCCCTCTAGAAGCACCTGAGTTAGCCACATTTTCCTGTGGTCTTTCCTGCAGGCTCTGTAACTCCTGTGCCTCAAACCCTAAAGGGGGTCAGACTGAACTGAAACCCCTTCTACATTTCTACTTGCACTCACAAGTAACATCACGTGTGTTTTGAACGAACTAAGCCTTAGCTGAGCATCTACTCTCAGAAGAGGATTCAGTGGCTATCATCAAGATGAGAAGCACTTCAAACATAACTCTGTACCCAGGTCCCTTTTTTATTTATGACAGGTTTGTAGATGAGTTCAAGCACAAACATTTTCATGAAGGTTTGTGGTCAATCTTATGAACAACAGTAATAATAATAATAATAATAATAATAATGTAATTCAATTTGTCTTGGAGAATTTCTATATTGTCACAGGTAAAAATGTACTCTCTCAAATATTGTATGAAATAGCTAAGTGAAAAGAACAGATGGGGGAGTGCCTTCCCAGCCTTATAATAGAAACATGCTGTGTTTTCAAGATGTTACAGGTATGATCAGCTGCCAAACGTAGGAATGGGAAAGGATTTTTCCCTGCAGGCATATTTTTTTCACCTTTGTCTTTGAGACATGTCTTCAGGTTAGTAAGAGAATGATTTTAAACTTTTGTGTGAGTTTATAATGTTATAATGAATAGCTATGGCAGAAGAAATTCCAGAAGAATGCAGCTCCAGCAATTAAGGATCACTTTAGTAGTATTGCTGGGGAGACTCTCCTGCTCTGTGGAAAGAAGACATTTCGGTATTCACACTTGTCCTGCATATCTTTCCTCTCCCTGATGGGTAGAAGCTCAAAAAGAGCCAGCGATCACTTGAATCCTGGGGAGCAGGGTAGTAAGACACTTTTCTGAATTATTTGACATAAATGTTATTACCAGCATAGATCCATTGAATGCCTCATAGAAAGGGGGGAGTGGGGTGGATGACTGGGGAAATTCAGCAGTCAGACCCTCTCATAGAATTAAAAGCTAATTGTGATCTTGAATCTTAAAATGCATGTCAATAATACTGTTTAACTCTTCTGTATGTTTTTTATAAGTGTCAGTGCACACCTATTATAAAGTCCTCCTGGGAATTTCCACAACATCTGTATTTCTGTTCAACATAATTAGAATGAATTTTATTTGATCTGACAGCTAAGTATTACTGCTGAACCTTCATGAAAGAGCTACTTGTCCAGCTTTAGGGAAAAACAGAACATAATGACTGGGATTGGGGGGCTCTTAGCTGCGGTCACCATAGTCAGCAGCAGCAAGGATCTAAAATGTCCAGACTTATGAATTTTGGTCATGTTTTGGATACTGGACTGCATGAATGAGTCTAAACTAATCCTTGGTAATAGCAAGATAAGAGCGGTAAAGCTGTTGCATGTTGACTGTTGATTTTATCAAAATTCAAATTTCAAATAAATTACTCAGTGTTTTGCAAAATCTAATAGTGGAGAGTATATTATTTGGCAGCAATA